>NW_028255065.1:0-600000 GCF_964263255.1 Lissotriton vulgaris | reverse complement strand
GAACCACTGAAGGACTTTATCAGATAAACCCATCCTGTATTCTAGTCTTCTTAGTAATTTGTCATGGTTGACCGTATCGAAGGCTGGGGAGAGGTCGAGTAAAACTAGCAGGAAGGTTTTGTTGCGGTCAAGGGCTTGCTGGGCCTCATCTACTATGCGCAGGATGGCTGTTTCTGTGCTATGCCCAGGTCTGAAACCAGATTGGTGAATGTGTTCAGTAGATTGAAGTGCGATATGTGTTGGTTCAGTTGTTGCTAAACACATTTTTCCAGGACCTTGGCTAGCATGGGAATGTTGGTTATTGGTCGGAAGTTGTTGGGGTCGGAGTTATCTGCTGTAGGTTTGTTAAGGATAGGTGTGACTTGGCCTGTTTTTAAGCAATCTGGGATGTGACCTTGTGCTAGTGAGGCATTGATGATATTGGTCGAGAGAGGTGAGATTATAAGGAAGAAGTGGGGTAAGCAATTTGAGGTGATGGGGTTGTTAAAGTGGTTGTTAAGTTTGGTCGTCGCAAGAATATTGGTGATTTCATTGAGATCGTGGAGTTCATGCAGTGCAGAAATTTTGGCTTGATTGGTCTTTGGGGTGGCTGAGTTGAATGCAGCTACTCTAAGTTCGAGTTGAAGGGAGTTAGTTTTAGCTGTGAAAAATGTGGAAAATTCTACACTACTCAACTATGATTTCGATGTTAGGAGTGAAGATTTGGCTAATTTGTTAGATTGTTGTTTCAGAATTTCAAAGAGTTTCTTTGGTTTATTTTTGGCCTTTTCTAGTTCTGATCTGAAAAAGTCTTTTTTTGATTGTAGGATACTTTTATTGTAGGAGTTTCTCGATTTCTGGAGAAATTTCAGATGATTGGGGGAGGGATGTTGCCTCTATTTATGTTCTGCTGATCTGCGTTTGCGCCTCTCTTCATTTAAGGCTTTGCTGAACCATGGGTTTTTGTCTTTATCCAGAATTCTTTTGAGTTTTGGTGGAGCGGCTTGCTCGAAGACTTTGGTCATTGAGGAGTTGAAGTGAGCTGTGAGGTCGTTGACGTCTGACACGTTATTGGGGGGAGTGAAAGCCTTCTCACAGTGAGAGGCCAGGCTGTTCCAATCGATGTATGTTTTTTGCGTCTCTTATCCAATGTTTTTGCTTGCTTTCTTGCGAGAAGGTTATCTTGTAGGCGGATGGAATTTGGAAGGTGATAATGTTATGGTCTGACCAGTCACAATGGATAACCAAGAGTGACACAAGACCTGTCCCTTAAGGCTTATATCTTCTCTAATGTGGACGTAGACTAAATTTCTCTTTATATCTACGTAGATTACTCCTTCAATTTCTCATAAGGTAGTATCAAACCACTTCCTTCTCATATTTTTCTATCTAAAAAACTGTGTCTTTTGTCAAAGGACAGCCAAAGCCCATCCAATAATATTTAGAAGGGTCACCTTGGCATATTTACCAAAACAAAACACATCCATCCTTGTATTTTAATATTCCAAATTGTGAAAAAATAGTGAAAAAAGCAAAATGGCACCTCACGTGCACACCACCAGTTGAGCTTTGCTGATTGGTACTCACCAGCTATGCTCACTCTTATCATCATCGGCCACCATTTTGCTGAAACTCATAAGTGTCCCCCAAAAAAGTGATCAAATGTTTAAAAAATAGCACACCCTATGTGGTTTTTTGCAACTACCACCACAAAAACAAGACCCAAAAATAGTATAAAAGCTGAAGTAAGCCACACAGATTTACCAATTGTATTCTTTCCTTGTGTGCTTACTCAGAAATTTTAAACCGGTTGCATACACAAAAACCAACTATTTTCTTAGCCGACATGTTTCATCGCCATAAAATCTTCCGGGCAATTTCGTCAGGGCTGGGTCATTCGTTGCTAGGACAGTAGTGCACTTTTCTTAAAATGACTGTCAAATGGCAAAACAACACAATGGCCCGGTTACTACCACCTATACTGTCCTGCCCATCCCTTAAGAAAGGGGGGCGGGAGAAAGGGGAATGCACATATACATCACTTAAAGGCACATCATTACCATAAGGAGCTCAAGGTCAGTCGTACCAGCTCTCCTTAATGTGAGAGGGAATCCTATTGTGAACACCTCCCTTCAAGGGCATATCCTACATACGGTTCCTAAATGTAGAAATATATAGATATTAATACACGCATCAACATCTGCCCTTACACACTGCTTTCTGGTCATCTCTACCACTTCTGTCGTGACTCACTCGGTTTCTTATGGGTTGTTGTTTAGCCTAGAGCCTCATAACCATATTACAGGCATTATAACTTTACTCCTCTTATGTTTTGCTTTACACTATTCTTTATCCAATATACCTTCTTTAATATTTTAAAAGACCACTTTGTAGAGCCATATGGGAAACCAATTCACTAGCTTTCACTCGCCATCCAAATTTAGCCGTTATTTAAAACACATTACAGTTCACTTCTTTAAGGATACTCCATCTCCGATTCCGAGTTACCAACATTGAATCCCTTACTTCTAGCACACCTCCTTACCTGAGCTTTTTTGTATAAGGTAACATTATAACCGTCCTCATAAAGGGTGTTTGTCAAATGCCCATTTATTGCTCACCGCCCGTCTCCGCAATGTGTGCCTGTTCTCGTCCCTCGCTATCAGTAACTGAAAAACGCTGTCTTTACGCGCACCACTCGCTGCTCGGCATCTCACATGATCTGCTTCTATTCACGTGGTTTCCTTAAAATTCCTGTCTGCCGTCTTGTAATATCATTCAGCCTCTGTAAATGGACCTTGAATCTACTATACTGCAGTTATATAGTTTGATCTTCCGAAATTCCACCTCAATTTCAATCTATTATCGTTTTTCAAAACAAACTAGATGAATGTGGATAACATGTGGTGAAAATAAAAAACCTACGTTATTTTCCAGGTCTTTTTCTTTTTAATATCGCCCATTTGACCATCCTAATAAAAACTCCTTTAAAGTGTTATTCGGTTATATATACTCTGATCTTCCACATTTTAGCCGCTTAAGTGTAATTGTGTGCTGTTTCAATAAACTTTATTGCTCCCCACAATTCTCTGTCTCTCACAAGATACAATTATAGCTTGAACCAATAACCAATAGTGCCACCCAGGATCGTTATTATCATAGTGGCCACTCAGAATGTTTATCTTCCTGCCCACATCGTTAGCCTGTTTTTCAATAACAAAAGGGGGAAGGAAGAAGAGGCACAGAATACTAGTAACTCTCACGGACACCAACAGAATAAGTACTCAATTCCTTATTTTGTTCCATTCAATGTAATCGTTTAATCGTGTCCGATCACACTCTTCTTGATAAATTCAGCGTGCTTATTTCATTGCTGAGATCCTCTCTGTACTCTGCATTTCTCCTGTGACCTTCTCCAGTACCACCCACGTAAAGGAATGTCTGTTTTCCCTGTATGTTGTACCAGTTCTGTGGATAGTTTGCCTGCCCTTATGGTGCTGAGATGTTCCTGCACTCTTATTTTGATTTTGCGTGTTGTGAGGCCAATATATAGTAATCCACACTCACATGTCAAGCAGTACACCACATTCATAGTGTTAACATCATCACAATAGGAAGACAATCTGTTTTGATCCTTGTATTTCTTTCTAACAAAGCGCTACGAGGGATGTTCAATGCTCATTTGCGCGCCTGCTTGACAACTTCTGAGGGATAGTTTCTTCTTTCTAATTTTTTGCATAATTCTTCTGATTGTGACAAGAATGATGTTGCAGTGGAACAATTCCTGCGGTACCTAAGAAATTGATCAACTGGGAGATTATCACGTAACGCTCTCGGATGGTATGATTGATAATGTAGTTGGGAATTTTTGACTGTCAACTTCTGGTTTACTTTTTTATCAAGCCTGTTGTTCTCTGCTTTAATACCCAAGTCAAGAAACAAAGCTCCATGGTTGCTATATGTCCAGGTAAAGCGAAGACTGGCGTCCTGTCCATTCAGCGAGCTCAGAAACTACTTAAGGGATTCTTCACCCCTGGTCCAGACAACTATCACGTCATCTATATACCTCTTCCAGAGGAGAATATTCCTCTGGAAGGGGTTAGACTGGTGGTAAATACAGTTGTCCTCGAACTGGCCTACATAAATACAGGCCAAGCTCGGAGCCATGGTTGCGCCCATAGACGTACCTGTGGTTTGTAAATACAGGGCATCTTTATAGCAAAAATAGTTACGTCCATCGTGGGCAATATGTATTTGAAGTGGCACCTAGCGTGTGTGGTCATCCCAAGGTGTGAAATTGGCGCTATTCAACACAGGACTGTGTTTGTTAGTAAATGCACTTCCATGCCCTCTAACAGAATATATATCACATTTTATAACAATTTAAATGGAATAAGTGAAACTTTAACTTCTCCTCTATTATTATGCTGAAGTTACCCATGTGCAACAAATTTGGTTTGATATAATTTTCAAATCTCACCTTACATGTTAAATGTGACATTACTTTTAAATCACTGATGAAGATTGACAACTCCTGGAGCTGAGGCTGCAATTAAAACATACACTTTAATATCATAGGGTATGCTTGAGAAAGGATAAAAATATATCCTTCATTGTTGCTTTCCACATCGGTGCTTTGAGCAGCTCCGTAGGGGCCCTGCACAGTACCAGCGGTCTTACTTGAGTCACTATTACGCAAGTGTGGAAATAATTCATTCCTTTCTTTAAAGGTAGCGCTTGTTTATTAGTTGTAGCCACTGAAGAGTTTAAAATGCCAGGTGTCTAGAGCAAAATCAAAAACAGGGGAATGCATCAAAAATATAGACTTTCTTACAGAAATACAACATGACAAAATAGTGAATGAAGTACAATCAAAAGGCATTTAAATGTAGATCATGTAATAATTCAAAAGCCCCCCCAAAATCTAATGATTTGAGCTGTATGAAAAACATTTGCAGTATTAACAAGACATTATAAGAATGGAATTGTTTCAGCACTCTAGACCTGTTCCGAGTTCATTCCCAGAGTTGTTGGCAAATTGCGAAGAAAATGTTTAGGTATGTAAAAAAAACATGCCCCAAAACGAATAAGTAAACCAAGTACTGAAAATATTCCACATTTGCGCTAAATTTACTTGAAAGCTTTAAAGCAGCATCGAGTATTAACTGGTCATTAGTCCTGAGTGTACTATATTTAAACAATCAAAAGAAACAGAAATAAGCGTAAAACCAGTTGTAAACCTAGATCTCAATTGAAACTCTAAAGCAAACTACACTAAACAAGAGGATGTCCCTCTGGGCCACTGATTGCTGTACCTCACATATTACAGATTAATGTTTTTACCGGAACAAATCTTCATCCTTAAAAGTACTTTGGCATTTAACCCCTTCGATGCTGATGACGAGCTCAGCTCATCATCAGCCACGGGGGGCGTGTGCGGAAGACGAGCTGAGCTCGTCATGTAACGCGGCTTTTGTAAAAAAGCTGCGCAGCGCAAAAATGACCGCCGCAGCGATGTAGTTAAGAGTCCTACCCCACGAAAATTCTCAGTAATGTCTTGATTGATGTGCATATATCTTGATTGTTGTATATATATATATATATATATATATGAAAAAGAATCCCGACCGCTTCTCGCTGCGGTCTAAGTGGGCGTAGACCTCCTCTCCACCATTCAATTGGATGTTAAATCATCGAAGCCACAACACCGATCAAAGTGCCAGCAGTGCAATATTTATTTTCAAAGGTGTGTCAGAGCAAGTGCCCTCCCTAACGCGTTTCGCTCCGCGAACGGAGCTTGGTCACATATATATATATATATATATATATATATATATATATATATATATATATATATATATATATATATATGTCAGAAAGGGCTCCCGACCAACGTTTTAGCAGGAACCACACAAAGAGACTCGCACTCCAGGGTCTGTGTTTTCAATTGAGTTTAATGGCGACGCGTTTCGACCAAACGGTCTTCTTCCAAAGCCAAACACAACCACCATTTTATGCAAAAAAGTGTTCCACAAAGTAAAGGAAACTGAGGTAGGACTACTTCGTCTCTTCAAACTACATTTTGAATGAACTACCAAAGAGGTAGAAGACAGACTGTGACAAAAACGGTCTCAAACAAAAATTAATGATAATGACAATTGTCAACATACATAAAGGGTACAGAAATGAATAGCATTACAATTATTCATAGTGAGATTGAAGGTATCATGGCCACATTTTACACACTCCAATATTGAGCTCCTTATATACAAACAGTGCATTTTTCATGTAGAGCATGAATAAGATGCTGGCATTAATTGTTGCCTATCCGAAGAAAAATATATACATATCAACCCAAATTGTTTGCACCACAGTTTTTGAGACCACTTAAATTTATCACAGTTGTCTATTAAATGCACAACATTGTTAAGGTTTTATATCATCACGGCCAAGTGGCCGAATTCACAACAACGTTGAGGGTTATCTCATCACGGGCAAGTGGCCAAATAACAATATCCGAAATACTCCAGAGTGGTAGTCTAGTAGCTAATAAGGACTCAAGCAGTAAAACCTCCTCTACCTCTAAGGTAGGGTGGGGAAACACCCCCATATACATAACGGGAGTTTCCAACGTTATATAGGAGCCATTTCAAACAAACTAAAAAAGTAAAGAAAGTTAAAGGGTGAGAAGGTACTGAAATACTTCTTTCAGCCCTGTGAGCTATAAAAAGTGAATCCTGTGTTGCCTGAAAAACTTGACTAGCCAAACATGTTAAGGACAAGCACAATGGTGTGATTGTGAAAAATTAAAATCAATGGTATTTGCATAGATACCTTCATTTGGACAGAGAACATTTCATTATACATGATAAATTGTACCATAGTTCAGAAGCAGACATTCAGACGGATTTAGCAAAGTATGGTAACTAAGATCCTATTTAGGGTACAGGGGTAATGATGAACTTGACCCATCTGTGTCAGAGAGAGCCCTCTCTGCGCAGGTTAGTGAGGGAAGGGGGAGACAAACACAGACGCCCACAATGAGGGATCTGGGTAACAGAGGAAGTAAGGACACAGGTTGAACTGGTGCAGAGTAAAGGCAGATCTTTCGGCTCAACATAGGGTCTTAGCCAATGTGCACATACAGTTCTTCATCCTCGTTCAGGCCAAAGGGGTTCCTCGAATCCAGGCAGGCGATATAGCGGGATTCCAGGACACGTAGTTGTTTTATATATATATATATAATTACCTACTGGGGGTCGCCAGTAGGTAGTTATAGTTAGGATTTTTTTCAATGCAAAATCTCAAAATTCTATTGTGAATAACTTTGGCGTCGGTTGACGAATCTACCTGAAAATTACCTCAAATTTGCCTTGTCGAGCTCCGGTCCTTCCCTGAAAGTTTGGGGGGGATTCGTGAAGTGGGGCCCGAGATAAAAGGGGGGTCCCAAAACGTGTTTTCCCCATGTTAATTTCCATAGGGCGGTCGAACTCACTTTTAGCCCGAACGGCTGAATGGATTTCCACCAAACTTGGCAAACTTGTAGGGACTGGTAGCCCGATGTGCCTTTGCTATGTCTCAAGATATGTGCTCCAGTGGATTTTGAGTAATTTAGGTTAAAAAAAATATATATATCTATGGCAGCGCCCCGGTACGCGCACGGGGGAGCGCACCGGGCGCGCTACGCGACTTGCGCACGGAAAGCTGATTGGCTCTCGGGTGTCTGTAAACATTTGAAACAGTCAGGAGCGGCCGCCATCTTGTGTCTCGGTAGGATCGAGACACAAGAGGTGGCCAAAACAAAGGGGGAAATGACCATAAGGGGGCAGGGTAGACCCCCCCTGACCCCCTAGGTTTGATGTGGGGGCTAAAAAAAATTGTTTTGCGCGGGGGGAGCGCACCAGGGAGCGTACCATGGGGAAAAAAGAATGACAGACTTTTCAAAAATTGTATGTTTATTAATTGTTCTTTTTGTTGTTTTTTTTATTAAGTACCAACATGTAGGTACCAATGCAGAGTCTAAAATTTAATATACACCATTTCCTTTGTAGATATCTTGCATGTTGTTACAGAAGTTAATGTGGTATATGGAATTTATACTATAGTCTGTCAGGAAAGCAGAAACAACATGGAGGCAGGAGATGATAAAGAGATGTTAAATACACATTGGAGATAATATAGTGGGAGAATGGAAGTAACTATGAGCAAACTTACTATGTAACACAGAAAAGTTGCACAGTATACTATAAGTCTCACTTTATATTATAAACATTTTGGAACTACTTGATGAATTACATATAAAAAGTGAACAATGTCTCGAACTATTTTTGATTGTTAAATATAAATTTATTTTTCTGATTCTTTTTCAAAATTTAATAAAACGTCTAACAATATATTGTCTGAAATGTCCACATTTTCATTCTGTGATTCTATTGATTCCACACACTGAACTAATTGATGGTCCAGAGACTCATCCATAAAATCAAAGTTATCATTCTCAGCAATTTTTTCTTCAGGGTTGTTGTCCAAAACAATTTCGAAAGAAATATTCTGTTCTCCTTACATTTTGTATCTGTAAATTGCATAAAAAATAAATATATCAGTAGAGATAGGGCACTGTTGGGTTTAAGTTCAGACAGGTACTTGTGAGTTTTTAACAGTGAAGTTATCTTTGGGCAGTGTATGGTTTCAGGCAGGAAGTAGAACTATTAAAAAGTGCCTGTGATGAAGCCTAAGTAAATTCATAATTATACCAGAGAAGCCTAACTCAATCCATAATTATAACAGAGAAGCCTATCTCAATCTCTAACTCTTACAGAGGGACAGTATATAACTATCTGAAAACGTTTTCCCAAATTAATTTAAAGTGCATAACATAGTTCTCCTTTCAAATTAACAACTTACCTATTTCAAAGTAGTTGAAGTTTTCTGTCAAAATTCTTTCCAAATGTACCTTAGGTAGTGTTAGTCAAAATGGCTGTGTTTCCCTCTTATTTTTCATATATATTCATGTACTTAACCAATCAAATGTCAGCACATAAAAGTACAAAATGTAAGTACAATTTTAATTGGTTGAAAATTCAAACAGTTTCATATGTGTTTTTGTCATGTAATTTACCTCAGGATATTTAGACAGGGCTACAGCCCAAATGGCTCAATGGAATACCACCAAATTTGGGTAAATGGTAGGGACTGCTATGTAGTAGGGCCTATTCTATATTTGGTGTAAGTGTCTCCAGTGGTTTTTATGTAAATTACTTTCCCACATTTTTTTTGGGAGCGCTTACCGGTGCGCGCCCTGGTACGCGCACTGGGAGCGCTACCGAAGTCCGCCATTTTGTGTTTCGGTAGAATTGAGACACAAGATGGAGGACAAACAACATTGGGAATGGGTAGAAGGGGGCACGGTAGACACTTCCTGACCCTCTAGGTTTTCTGAGGGGGGTTTAGAAAGCCCATTTATGCCCCCCCCCCAAAAAAAAATTTTTTTAATTTTCCACGGGGTGAGCGCCCGGTACGCGCACCGGGAAGCGTACAGGGGAGCGTACTTTGGTGAAAAATAGTGAAAAAAGTTGTAAGAAAATCATTATGAGTGATCAGAGGTAGGGTAGCCCTGAAAAGAGCTGTTGGGTTCTGTGGCTGATTTAAGTACCTACAAGTAGGTTCCAATGCACAGTCTTAAATTCAGGAGGAATATTCTATTCCCCTCATCTGAGAAGTGCACACCATCTCCTCTGTAGATGTCTTGCATGTTGTAACGCAAGTTATTGTTGTATATTGAACCCATTCCATAGTCTCTCATGTAAGCAGAAACAGATTTATTCACGTTTTCGTGCTTTCTCAAATTGTGGACAAAATTGGATGGACCAGTTCCATTTCTGTCTTTGGCATATATTGGAATATACCAAGGCAGTTTGTGGAAAACGTGTCATCAATTGATCAAAGGTGTCCTTTAAAAGCATTTCTAGACCAACCCCAGTCATAGTGCCCAAGTCATTTCCACCACAGTGCACTATTAAGAGGTCAGGGTTTGGCAGATGCAAAAAGGTTTTCACCAATGGTATCAATTGGTGACATCTCAATCCTCTCTGGCCAATCCACTTGATTTCCACATTTGATAAATCAAGCTTGTGAAAAATTCTACTAGCTGCATACCTTTGAGCCCAGTGGATGTAGCTATGTCCAATAATCCAAACAGAATACATGATGAGAGAAGGCTCTGGTGCAGTCAGATGAAGTGTGGGAATGAAATGGCAGTTGGAACAGTAGGAGTTTACAAAAAATAATTGTGGAGTTTCCCTGCTCTTGAATCACAAGCAATGATTGGTGGATTCAGATAGTTGAAAACTGAAAGTTAGGGTGCATGGTTGTGTTGTGTGGAAGAAGCAATTTGAATGGTTAAGAAAAAGTCACTAAAAGCAATAATGCCCTGGATAAGCTGGTGTATTGAGAGGTCAAACATCCTTGCTGACTTAATTTGCAACATTGTAGAATAAACTTTTGAACCTGAGAGTTCAGTTAGGGGGGAGTTGCTATGGTAACAGATAGAAAGGTCTGAGAGGGGGAAGGGTGTTGGTTTGAAAAATGTGAGGGAAGAGTTTTGTTTGGTTGAAATGAGGCATATGTGTGTAGAATTAGAGGTTTTCTCTGCCAGTCGTGGTTTCAGTGTATTGAGTGCACACCTTTTGCTCTGCTAAAGAAAAATTTGTGTGTGTGTCTGACACTGTTCTCAATCTCCCAAAGCATTTGCAAAGGTAAGTAATGATTCGTTTAATTTAGATAGAGACTTGTTTGCTCTATGGAGAAGATTTGGAAGCAGATAGTAAAGTTTCAGTAGTAAAATTGAATGCTTGTACATAGGACTTGTGCTGTGTTTGTAAAAAGTTATTTAAAAAACGATTTTGGGGTAAATGGATGGGTTATATTTTTGAGAAGAAATTAATAGTGTTTGCCTCATTAAATAAATATATTTGAACCTTTTAGAATGATGTCACTTGCATTACCTCAGATTTGGAAGCAGATTGAGATTCTTTCATATTGGTTTGTGGCATGTTTTTTGGAAATGCTTGCTATGAACATTTGCAAGATAGGGGATTTGTATTTTGTGAAACAGTGAGGTTTCAGTAGTGAAATTGAATGCTTGTAAATAGGTCCTGGGTTGTGTTTCTTAAATGTTATTCCAAAAACGATTTTGGGGGCAAATCAATGGTATTTACATTTGGGCCTTATTTATGATTGCCTTGTGGCGCCAGTGCGTCACTTTTAACATGGGAAAAAAGTGATGCACTGGTGGCGCAAGGCCTTAATAAATAAGGTCCTGAGTTTCTTTGCTGTTGATTTCTGTCTTGCTTTTTGATAATGCTTGCTATGAACATTTGCAAGATAGGGGATTTGTATTTTGTGAAACAGTGAGGTTTCAGTAGTGAAATTGAATGCTTGTACATAGGCCCTGTGCTGTGTTTCTAAAATGTTATTCAAAAAACGATTTTGGTGGCAAATCAATGGTATTTACATTTGGGTCTTATTTATGATTGCCTTGTGGCACTGGTGCGTCACTTTTAACATGGGAAAAAAGTGATGCACTGGTGGCGCAAGGCCTTCATAAATAAGGCCCTGAGTTTCTTTGCTGTTGGTTTCTGTCTTGCTTTTTGATAATGCTTGCTATGAATATTTGCAAGATAGGGGATTTGTATTTTGTGAAACAGTGAGGTTTCAGTAGTGAAATTGAATGCTTGTACATAGGTCCTGCGCTGTGTTTCTAAAATGTTATTCAAAAAACGATTTTGGGGGCAAATCAATGGTATTTACATTTGGGCCTTATTTATGATTGCCTTTTGGCGCCGGTGCGTCACTTTTAACATGGGAAAAAAGTGACGCACCTGTGGCGCAAGGCCTTCATAAATAAGGCCCTGAGTTTCTTTGCTGTTGGTTTGTGTCTTGCTTTTTGATAATGCTTACTATGAACATTTGCAAGATAGGGGATTTGTATTTTGTGAAACAGTGAGGTTTCAGTAGTGAAATTGCATGCTTGTACATAGGTCCTGAGCTGTGTTTCTAAAATGTTATTCAAAAAACGATTTGGGGGGCAAATCAATGGTATTTACATTTGGGCCTTATTTATGATTGCCTTGTGGCGCCAGTGCGTCACTTTTAACATGGGAAAAAAGTGATGCACTGGTGGCGCAAGGCCTTCATAAATAAGGCCCTGAGTTTCTTTGCTGTTGGTTTCTAACTTGCTTTTTGATAATGCTTGCTATGAATATTTGCAAGATAGGGGATTTTATATTTTGTGAAACATTGAGGTTTCAGTAGTGAAATTGAATGCTTGTACATAGGTCCTGCGCTGTGTTTCTAAAATGTTATTAAAAAAAACGATTTTGGGGGCAAATCAATGGTATTTACATTTGGGCCTTATTTATGATTGCCTTGTGGCGCCGGTGCGTCACTTTTAACATGGGAAAAAAGTAACGCCCCGGTAGCGCAAGGCCTTCATAAATAAGGCCCTGAGTTTCTTTGCTGTTGGTTTCTGTCTTGCTTTTTGATAATGCTTGCTGTGAACATTTGCAAGATAGGGGATTTGTATTTTGTGAAACAGTGAGGTTTCAGTAGTGAAATTGAATGCTTGTACATAGGTCCTGTGCTGTGTTTCTAAAATGTTATTCAAAAAACGATTTTGGTGGCAAATCAATGGTATTTACATTTGGGTCTTATTTATGATTGCCTTGTGGCGCCTGTGCGTCACTTTTAACATGGGGAAAAAGTGACGCACTGGTGGTGCAAGGCCTTCATAAATAAGGCCCTGAGTTTCTTTGCTGTTGGTTTGTGTCTTGCTTTTTGATAATGCTTGCTATGAACATTTGCAAGATAGGGTATTTGTATTTTGTGAAACAGTGAGGTTTCAGTAGTGAAATTGCATGCTTGTACATAGGTCCTGCGCTGTGTTTCTAAAATGTTATTCAAAAAACGATTTTGGGGGCAAATCAATGGTATTTACATTTGGGTCTTATTTATGATTGCCTTGTGGCGCTGTTGCGTCACTTTTAACATGGGGAAAAAGTGACGCACTGGTGGCGCAAGGCCTTCATAAATAAGGCCCTGAGTTTCTTTGCTGTTGGTTTGTGTCTTGCTTTTTGATAATGCTTGCTATGAACATTTGCAAGATAGGGTATTTGTATTTTGTGAAACAGTGAGGTTTCAGTAGTGAAATTGCATGCTTGTACATAGGTCCTGCGCTGTGTTTCTAAAATGTTATTCAAAAAACGATTTTGGGGGCAAATCAATGGTATTTACATTTGGGTCTTATTTATGATTGCCTTGTGGCGCCGGTGCGTCACTTTTAACATGGGACAAAAGTGACGCACCGGTGGCGCAAGGCCTTCATAAATAAGGCCCTGAGTTTCTTTGCTGTAGGTTTGTGTCTTGCTTTTTGATAATGCTTGCTTTGAACATTTGCAAGATAGGGGATTTGTATTTTGTGAAACAGTGAGGTTTCAGTATTGAAATTGAATGCTTGTACATAGGTCCTGTGCTGTTTTCCTAAAAAGAAAATTAATCTATGCAGCAAAATGTTTTAACCAAGCATTATCCAAAATATGATTAATCTGAGGAAACATAGATGACATGATTGTCAAATGTGTTAATATAATTCTTGAATCATGCAGATACTATCTAATCAACCGTTTTCTTTGTAATATTCTAGCCTTGAGTTACTCTCTATTACACCTTTTGTCTGTTTTATACTGTCTCTCTTTCTGTTTCTGACTTTTTTCTCTCTTCCTGTTACACCCTCTGTCTGTCCTATTTCTTGTAACATCCTGTCTCTGATTTACTTCCTCTTACACCCTCTCTGAAACTTACTCTCTGTCTCTTCCTTTACAGGCTCTCCCTGTTTTAGTCTCTTTTACAACCTTTTCTCTTCTAACATCCTCTCTCTGTGTTAGTTCCTGTTACACCCTTTCTCTGTTTTATACCCTCTTACATCCTTTTTCTGATTTACTCCCTTTTTTTTACTTACTCCCTTTCCCTATTACATCCTTTTTCTTTCTTTCAACATATTATACACTCTCTTTGTCTTAGTCCTTTTGTATGTTTTACTCCCTCTACCTATTTCTTTGTCTGAGTCTCTCTGTGTTTTTGTGTTACTCCCTGTAGCTGTTTTTCTTTGTCTTACTCCTAGTTATATAGTTGCTGTGCTATAAACTTAAATATGTTGCAAATTAGTGTTTATATCGTTTGCTTATTGTGATTGCTTTGTTGTTTGCTAATAGTGGTCTATAATGTGTTATTTTTTTCTTTACCACAGATTGAAATCAACATTTAAAAAGTAAGCAAAAATGCCGTCAAGGCAAAGGAGAAGAAAAAATACCATACGGCAAATAACAAAATTAGCAACGGAAGTAAAGGAATCCTCTACAACAAGTACTTAAAAAAACACCCAAAAAGTTCCTGGTAAGACAACTAAGTCTTTTTTTCGCAACATATGTAAAACAAAAACAAATGTTAACGGTAATGTGAAGATCCAGAAGGAGAGAGCAAATTTGAAAAGGAAGGAGAGGCCCTCAAAAATGTCTCTTTTGGAGCAGGAGAGAAGAATATGGATAGCATTAGAAGGTTAAATCAATTTAGGGACATTCGTAGACGAATGTTTCGCAATAGGGTAGTTTTAAATTTGCTAAAAAATGAAAAGAAAGGTAAACAGAGAGCTGCTTTTTACAAGAAAAAGATAAGTGTAGAGAAGATTGTTGATCAGGCTTTTGAAGTTAAGAAAAAATTATTTATTTTAGTAATTAATAGAATTAGGATACTTAATAAGGCAATTGATGTTTTCAAATCGAACAGTAGATGGAAAAGAATAATTAATCGGACACATTTTTGTGAAGTATTTTATGGACAATGGATGCATAGTTCAAGTTCTGAGCCATTTTTTAATGAGGAGAGTTACTTTCAGGAAAATGATTTGGTGCATGCAGTTGACACCAGTGGTCGAGCATATGAGGTGAAAGATGGTTGTGTGATGGAAAAAGAGAAACTTGTGTCTAGAGATGCAGAAGAGGTGTTAGCTGATGAAGTTTTAGGGAGACGTACTAAGGGTCCAGTGTACACATGGAAGTGCAGTAGTATTTGTAGTGTGCGACAGGATTCAATCGATTTGCTTCGAAATTTCTTATGTACATATAGTAAGAAAAGTGTAAAACAGAAAGTGAAGATCTTGCAAGAGTTAGATCCTTGCAGAGTGAGAGAAAACACAGGTTTGCATTGGCATTCACTGGCGTGTCTTTCTAGAAAAGTATGTCAGAGTGTTTTTCATCATTTTAGAATGTTAGCAGTGCATCATAATAAGGTGAGGAAATTAGTGAGAAGGTTGTATTATGCAAAAAGTCCAGCACTTAAGCTTAAACAGTTAAACAGTGCTCTTTTGCATGGATCTGAAGTAGATGTGAAGACTATTTGTGAAGAAATTGAGTTTTGTTATTTTGGGAACAAAGAGGACAGTGTAGAAATGGATATAGTAATGGATGGTAATGTGGAAGACAATCTACATATTTCAAGTACAGAAAGATTTGACGAGAAAATTACCAAGTTTAAGGTGAAATCAAGTGAAAGGCCTAATTTAACTTGTGTGTGTTGTCGACGGACTCATTATAAGATTCAGACTAGGTTAGTTGATTTATATGCAAAATGTGAATTGGAAAATAATAGTGAATGGAAGGATTTTGTTGGTGGAGAATTCTTTTGATTTGAGTTTTGATCAGCGTATTTGTAATTATTGTTTGAAAAAATTAAATGAAAATAGAATGCCTGCTAGAGCTGTTCATAATAATCTTCAGTTGATAGATATTCCTTCTGAATTGATGGATTTAAATACTTATGAATCAATTTTGATTCAATGTGTCCATCCTTTTCAAGCTATTGTTTGCATGGAGCCTAAGATAGGGAAATTACCTCCTACAGATTTACAAAGAGGATTAAAGGGAAAAGTTGTTTATTTGCCTCTAGATGTCAAGAAAAATATTGATACAATTGGTGTTGAAAGAGTAGAAGAGGATCCTCTGGTTATTCTAGTTAATGGGGTTCCGACAAAGAGTAAGAAAATCTGGCAAGATTTAGTGGATGTTAGGAAAGTCAAAAAGGCAATGTTGTATTTGGTCAAAAACAATGAGTACTATAAAGATGTAAGTGTTGGAGCAGAGGAAACAGCTACAGAAGAAGACAGTGATTGTTCAGTTGGCCAAATTAAAAAAGTTGATGTGTCTAGAAGTGAAGAAATATATGAACATTATACTGTTCATCCTTTGCATTCCAAAGAAGTAATGGGGAATGCAATTGACTTGTTTCAAATGAAAACAGCAAAAGGAAGTCCTATTAGTGTATGGGAAGAAAGTTTGGAAGCTCGTTGTTTTCCACAGTTATTTCCAACAGGTCGAGGTGGACGATATGACGATCGACCACTTCAAATTCCTGCAGCTGAATACCGGACTTTAAGATTATATGCTGAAGATCCAAGGTTTCATCAGTGCATTCCGTATTTGTTTCATCTACAGTATGAAAGTGATTTGTCTGGGCTTTCTTATGCAGTTAATCGTATACTGAAAAGTGGAGCTCATCTGCAAAATGTTTCGGCAAGGGACTTTATGGAGAAAGTCAATCTGCAAGACAGTATTTTGGAATCTCAGCTAATCAATCTCATGGCATGTCAGTGTGGAACAAACGAGTATTGGTTCGGTCGTCATGGGGAATTGAAATGTATGCTAAGAAACTTAGGAACTCCTACATGGTTCCTCACTCTTAGCTGTGCTGAGTATGAATGGGACGACTTACTTAAATTTCTACGAGAGGCAAATGGAAACATACAAAATATAGAATTGAAAACACCTGGAGAACTGTGTTCTTTAGATCCAGTGAATGTTTGCAGATATTTTAATCATAGATTTGAAGCTATGATGTCTTTTACTACCATCAAAAAAAATCCTCCCCTTGGCGAGGTTTTGGATTTCTTTTGGAGGAAGGAATATCAAGCGAGAGGTGCTCCTCATATACATATGTTGTTATGGATTAAAGATGCACCCAAATTTGGAACTGATTCGGATGACACAATGATGAGTTTCATTGAAGAATATTCAACATGTGCTGTTCCGAAAACTACTGAAGAAAACAGTTTAAGGCAACAAGTTTTACGTTTTCAATCTCATCGTTGTGGAAAGTACTGTCATCGAAAATTTAAAAGCAAGGAGAAATTCTACACAAAATGTCGTTTTGCGTTTCCACGACCAGTGATTTCTAAAGGAAGAGTAAATAATTTGATGTCTTCTCCGCGACATACTGTGACAAAGAAATCACCAAAAAATACATACAGTTTAAAAAGAAACGAAGAGTCCAAGTATATCAACGACTACAACCCAGTGATTTTATCCATGTGGAATGCTAACATGGATATTCAGTTTGTTGCTGACAACTCTATTGCTGTGGCTCAATATGTGACATCTTACATCACAAAAAAAGAAAAGACTGAACTGAAGGAAATGTGGCAAGACATTTCGCATGAAAAGAGTATAAGTAAAAAATTATACAGTTTCAGTCTGAAGATGTTGTCGCATCGAGAAATTGGAGCATATGAATGTTCTGATCGGTTATCATCAGCAAGTCTCTATGCCAAATCAAGAACAATCATTTGAGTGAGTCTAGGTCTTGCTGCAACACGAAACCGAGTTTTGAATTCTGTACAAGAAATTGAGTATTTGGCGGAGAAAGAACCAAATAGTACAGATATTTTGAAGACAAACATGTTGGATACATACTATCCAAATAGAAGTACTCACCTTGAGAACACTTATTTGTATGAAGTTCTGTAAAACTACAGTTATAAGAGGAACATTACAGAAGATTTCAATAATGGAAAGTATGCTGTCATTGGGTATGAAGGATGTCTAGTGAAGCAGAGAAAAGGCCATTTGATTAATCATCGAAAATTGAGTTGCGAAGCTCCAGACAAAAGAGAATTTTACTATTTAGCTCTTTTGCAACTCGTTAAGCCATGGCGTACAGAAGAGGAACTACTTGGAGATTTTCTCTGTTATGAAGACTCTTTTAATGCAACTAAGGATACCATAGAATGTCCTGTTTTTCCAAATTATCTGCAAATGTTGAACGAAGAAATAGAGCAAGAAACCACAATTGCTGAAGAGATAGCTAGAGACAGTTCTTAAGACAGTCAGAGTTCTACTTCATTGAGTCAGGATCCACTAGGAGGACCAATTATCCAAAATGAAGCTGCAACTGCCATGGATGAGGTGGAAAGAGCTATGGAACAAGCTCAAGAGGATGTAGTTAACTTAAAAGATTTGGTAAAGCAACTAAACGTTGAGCAGAAAAAGATATATGACGAAGTCACAGAACAGATTGAACATGGATTCAGACATGAGAAAAAAGTGTGCTCATGTACATCATTTAAGCCTGTTCGACTGTACGTAAGTGGAGAAGCGGGAACAGGAAAAAGTTTTCTGATTAAAGCCATTGCAACTTATTTGCAGAAAAGGACTGAATCACCGCTGTCTTGTGTTGTAACCGCTCCAACTGGACTGGCAGCACATAACATTAAAGGGATTACTCTACATCGTTTACTGATGCTGCCAGTTGAGCATGATAATAAATTGCATTACAACAAGCTATCTGGAGATGCGTGTTCTGAAGTTTCCAGAGTCTTGAAGAAAATGAAACTTCTTATCATTGATGAAGTAAGCATGGTCTCAAATCTAATGCTTGCTTTTGTGCATTTGAGAATGCAAGAAATTCTTAGAACAGAGTATGATGTGTTATTTGGAGGAAAACACATTATTGTTTTTGGAGTTCTACTGCAGTTGACTCCAGTAAAAGGACAACCAGTGTTTAAAATGCTCACGCATGAAGATACCAGGAAGTCCCTTGGAAGCATTGGAAACGTTAATATATGTTTACATTTTAAATATGCTGAACTGCTTCAAAATATGCGACAGGCAAAGGATGAAGATTATAAAAATATTCTACAAGATGTAAGAATGAGAAAAGTAAGTGAGCTTGGGAAAGAAGCTTTACATGCTCGATTAATTTCAAATTGTTATCCAAATGAACACATTCTTCCAGAGAATATTTTTAAAAAAATGACTGAGAAGAAATCTGGGATATGTTTGATGCCAACTCGGCAAGAATGTTCCATCTTCAACAATAAAATGTTAAAGTTAGAAAATGAAGAAATTGTGAAACTGGAAGCAATAGATAAAATAGAGCATATGGGTGCAACAAATGTTTTGTCGGAAAATTTGAAAACAAAATTGGATTCATTAGAGAAACGTATTTCGAAAACAGCTGGTTTTGAAAAGACTCTGAATGTGTGTTCAAATTGTCGTATCATTTTGAGAAGGAATTTAAATGTTGAAAGCGGTCTGGTAAATTGAGCAATAGGTTATGTTGTTGATTTTGTGAATTATAGAAATAGAGATGGAATTGAATTTTTAAAAATAAAATTTGATGGCATTGAGCAAGTACAACAAATCAGTCGTTGTTCTGCTAGATTTTTGCTTGTAAAAGACTTATAAGTTCGCCGAAATCAGTTTCCTGTTTGTTTAGCATATGCAGTGACAATTCATAAATCTCAAGGTTTAAGTGTAGATAGTGCTTTGGTGAACATTGGAAGATCTGTGTTTAAAGAGGGTATGGCATATGTGGCATTATCACGAGTCAGAACTTTATCAGGATTGTACTTGATTGAGTGTGATGAGACAAAGATTTGTGCAGATCTAGATTGTGTTAAAGAATACAATAGGTTAAGAAGAGAGTATGCTCCACATTTGCCTCAATATCCTCTGTTTGAAAAACGTGTGGTAGGCCGAAAAAGAAGACATGAGAATAATTGCAGTGAGGTAGCAGCAAAAAGACAAAAAGTAGATGAAAATGTAATTCAAAACAGAAAGAAAAAGGATTCTGATGAAAATGTTGTTGGATTTCAGTTTGAAAACAGTTCTGGTGTCACCTGCTATGCTAATGTAGTGGTTAATGTTGGTTTTTTTCTTCAAACTTTACAAGAACAGATTGTTGAAAATCGGGATCAAAGATTGTGTGGTTTATTGAATTCTGTGTTTGAGAAATGTAGCAGTGATAGAGCAAAAATAGAAAGTGTAACAGAAATTCGAAATATTTTAGACATGTGTTCTGGTCAAGATACATTTTCACAGAACATTCAGCAGGATTGTCAGGAATTTTTAATGTATATGTTTGGTGTTTTGGAAGATGAAGGTGTAGATATAAGAAATCTTTTTAGCCTTTCTTATCAATGGCAGCATGACAGCCACAACTGTAGTTCATCAAGTACTACTAGAATAGACACTGAAAGATTTATATATTTGACTTTACCAGACTGTAAATCAGTGTCATTTAATAATCTAGTTAAAGCAGCAGATCATATTTTGGTGTGTACCCAATGTAAGTGTCCAATGCTGTCCACATTATTTATACAAAGTTATGGTCAGTATATCATTTTAGTTTTCCAACAATGTATACCTGATGGAACTAAATTGACAACTTGTATCAAAATTTTTGTGGCTTCTCAGTTATCAAATTCAGGAAGAACCTTTACAACTGTAGCTATTATTTATCATGACGGTCCTTCGACAACATCAGGAATTATACATGCTACTTAAAATGTCAAAAAGGTTGGAGTTACTGCAATGATTCTCATTTGACTTATAAACAACGTTTGCCTTATGACTTTAAAAATTCTTACCTAGTGTTTTTAAAACCAAAGTTTTAGTAAAGGTAATTGGCCTTTGAAGACGGGAGTAGTTAATAAAAGTTAGTTAGTTAGTTAGTCTAATGTTTAAAATTATTTATCTCATATAGTTACTGTAAGCGGATCTCATAGTCAGTGGTATCAGTTTTATAGGAAATAATGAACATGAGTGATCCAAAAAGAGAATATGAATTTTTAAACATTGTGAAAATGTCATATGAGCTTTTCTTTGAAAACTTCGGGTAAACAGTAATTTGAGAGTTTAATTAGAGAAAATTCAAAAAAATACTCATATATCTGACACTATTTGGCCGTAAGGAAAGTCCAAGGTATGAGTAATAAGTCATAACTTAACACAAGGAGGAAAATGAAAACGTTGAGAATTATTTCAGATGTTCTTAGATCCTTTTTCATAGGAAGTCGATGAAATGGAAGTTTTAGAGAACAGCAGACTTTTTTTCCACCAACAGGACCTTCACTATCTACTATTTGGCCTCAAGGAAAAGTAAGTGAATCAAAGATTAGTGTACATATCTGATTTGTAAGTTTATATGCTTTTTTTTAAACACAATCTTTTAGATTGCTTTTTTTTTCCCGCTGTTATATGAAGAAGAGTTTGAACTCACTGTTTTAAGTGATATTCAATATATTCTGAGAACAGCAAAAAAAACAATGTAACATATTGTATAAGTCATTCTATAGTTTGCATTGTGTAATTTACATTGTATTCCCATTGTCTCACACTCAATTTCCTTTTTCCATCCTTATTCAGCTCTCTTTACTGACTTACACTGCCTTTCTTTCACTTTGTTTCATCGCTGTTCCTTTACTCCACTTCTTTCACAACTCCTCAATCCAATTTCAACTGTCTGCATTTCCTCTGTCCCTTGCACCACTTTTCAGCTTTTTCACATTCTCTCAGTACCACTGTTTTAGTTCTCTTCCCCTCTCTTTCCTTCTTTTGCTCCTTTACTCTTTTTCCTTTCTTCACTCATTGTACTGCAGTTCACTCAGTCCTTCCCTTTGTCTTTCTGTGTACTTACTTCCTCACTTCTTTTTCCTCTATCGTTCTATATTAACCTCATTCCTTTCATCCCTTCACTCTGGGACTCCCCTTCACTCACTCTCAGTCATCTTCCATTCCTCTTTCTTATTAATGGATCCTCATTTAGACTTCTTTCCCTTTCACTCATTTTCCTTTTACTTTCTTCTCTTTCCTGACTTCGTTTCGGTATCTCACATTCTTTTAGTATCTTACTTATCTTCAGTAATTTGTTCTCCTTCCATTTCTTTTCCCCTCTTTTTGTCTTTCTACATTACTTTATTTCTGTTTCTGTATCCTTCACTCTTGCTTTATTTCTTAGTACACTTTTTTGATTTTTTACCTCTTGACCTGTTTCTTCTATTTTAAAATATATATTTTACTAATTATAACTTGTTTTTTCTTTTGTCTTTCACAGATACAAAGTGTAGTTTAAACATGCAATTAAGTTTTCATTAATTATACGGTAAGTTTGACTACAAAATATAGTTTGTTATCACCCTTTGCTTTAACCTCACTACTTTTCTCTCACCCTACCTCACCCCTGTTTCCTTACTCTGCTTTCCTCACTTATTCTTATCCTCCATGTTTACTTCTCTTTTCCATACTTTCCTACCACATTCAACTTCTTTCAGTGCCCCTGCTCATCGGCTCTCCCTCACTTACCTTTTTTTTCTGGTTCACTTAGTCCCTTTCTGACACTCCTTCCTTTACTCTCTCTGTTCTTTCTCTCGGTCACTCCCCATGTCTTACCCTTATTCACTTTTATCCACCCTCTTTCACTCCTCTTTACTTACACTCACTGCTATTTTCTTTCCCTCCGTCACCGCTGTTCCTTTTCTCTGGTTCCGTCACTACCCGTCATTCCCCATCCTTTACTCTCCTTCCTTTTACTTTCATCACCCATTCACATTCTCCCAGAACCTCTGCTTTAGTCTTCTTCCTCTTTCTTCTCTTCTTTTGCTCCCTTATTCATTTTCCTTTTCTCAGTTACTTCCTCTTATACCTTTTCTCTGTTTTACTATCTATTACACAGTCCCTCTGTGTTCCTCCCTCTAGCTCTCTTTCTCTTTACATCACTGTTTCTGTCCCCTTTGCTCATGCTCACTGCTTTATTTTTTTGTATTTTTTTTTTTTCGGGTGCGCTAACGGGACGCGCCCCGGTACGCGCACCGGGGCGCGCCGATGTACTGCGCTCACCGGTACGCGCACCGGGAGCGCTCCAGGGTGAAACATTAAAAAAAAATGAATATACTTTAAAAAAATATATTATATTAATATACAATATAGGATTCATTTTTAGAAAAAAAATACCTTTTTTAGCCACAGACATTTGCTAATAAATAACCTTAGAAATTCACTAAAAAACACATAGGTATGAGGCCCTATATAAAGTTAGGAATTAGCAGTTAAAAAACCTATGAAATTCACTGAAAAAAACATAGGTTTCACACCAGTTATAGTTAGGAATTAGCATTTATAAAACCTATGAAATTCACTGAAAAAACCATAGGTTTCACACCAGTTATAGTTAGGAATTAGCATTTAAAAAAACCTATTAAATTCACTGAAAAAACCATAGGTTTCACACCAGTTATAGTAACCTGGAAATTTTACTGGCATAAAACCATTGAAATTCCCACGTTATAGTTAGTTGGACTCACTATAACTTGCGCGTGTAATGCACTGCTGATGACATCACATATTACATCACTCATGACATGGTCAGTGACATCACAATCTAGATCTGCATAAATCTTTGTCTCATCACACTCAATCAAGTACAATCCTGATAAAGTTCTGACTCGTGATAATGCCACATATGCCATACCCTCTTTAAATACCGAACTTCCAATGTTCACCAAAGCACTATCTACACTTAAACCTTGAGATTTATGAATTGTCACCGCATATGCCAAACAAACAGGAAACTGTTTTCGGCAAACATTTATGTCTTTTACAAGCAAAAATCTAGCAGAACAACAACTAATTTGTTGTACTTGCTCAATGCCATCAAATTTTATTTTTTTTAAATTCAATTCCATCTCTATTTCTATAATTCACAAAATCAACAACATGACCCATTGCTCCATTTACCAGACCTCTTTCAAAATGTAAATTCCTTCTCAAAATGATACGACAATTTAAACAAATATTCAGAGTCTTTTCAAAACCAGCTGTTTTAGATATACTTTTCTCTAATGAATCCAATGAATCCAATTTTGTTTTCAAATTTTCTGTCAAAACAATTGTTGCACCCATATGCTCTATTTTATCTATTGCTTCCAGTTTCACAATCTCTTCATTTTCTAACTTTTACATTTTGTTGTTGAAGATGGAACGTTCTTGCAGAGTTGGCATCAAACATACCCCAGATTTCTGCTCAATAATTTTCTTAAAAATATTCTCTGGAAGAATGTTTTCATTTGGATACAAATTTGAAATGAATCGAGCATGTAAAGCTTCTTTCCCAAGCTCACTTACTTTTCCAATTCTTACATCTTGTAGAATATTTTTATAATCTTCATCCTTTGCCTTTCGCATATTTTGAAGCAGTTCTGCATATTTAAAATTTAACCATATATTAACGTTTCCAATGCTTCCAAGGGACTTCCTGGTATCTTCATGCATGAGCATTTCAAACACTGGCTGTCCTTTTACTGGAGTCAACTGCAGTAGATCTCCAAAAACAATAATGTGTTTTCCTCCAAATAACACATCATACTCCGTTCTAAGAATTTCTTGCATTCTCAAATGCACAAAAGCAAGCATTAGATTTGAGACCATGCTTACTTCATCAATGATAAGAAGTTTCATTTTCTTCAGGACTCTGGAAACTTCAGAACACGCATCTCCAGATAGCTTGTTGTAATGCAATTTATTATCATGCTCAACTGGCAGCATCAGTAAACGATGTAGAGTAATCCCTTTAATGTTATGTGCTGCCAGTCCAGTTGGAGCGGTTACAACACAAGACAGCGGTGATTCAGTCCTTTTCTGCAAATAAGTTGCAATGGCTTTAATCAGAAAACTTTTTCCTGTTTCTGCTTCTCCACTTACGTACAGTCGGACAGGCTTAAATGATATACATGAGCACTCTTTTTTCTCATGTCTGAATCCATGTTCAATCTGTTCTGTGACTTCGTCATATATCTTTTTCTGCTCAAAGTTTAGTTGCTTTACCAAATCTTTTAAGTTAACTACATCCTCTTGAGCTTGTTCCATAGCTCTTTCCACCTCATCCATGGCAGTTGCAGCTTCATTTTGGATAATTGGTCCTCCTAGTGGATCCTGACTCAATGAAGTAGAACTCTGACTGTCTTGAGAACTGTCTCTAGCAATCTCTTCAGCAATTGTGGCTTCTTGCTCTATTTCTTCGTTCAACATTTGCAGATAATTTGGAAAAACAGGACAGTCTATGGTATCCTTGGTTGCATTAAAAGAGTCTTCATAACAGAGAAAATCTCCAAGTGATTCCTCTTCTGTACGCCATGGCTTAAGAGTTGCAAAGGAGCTAAATAGTAAAATTCTCTTTTGTCTGGAGATTCGCAACTCAATTTTCGATGATTAATCAAATGGCCTTTTCTCTGCTTCACTAGACATCCTTCATACCCAATGACAGCATATTTTCCATTATTGATATCTTCTGTGATGTTCCTCTTATAACTGTAGTTTTGCAAAACTTCATAGAAACAAGTGTTCTCAAGGTGAGTACTTCTATTTGGATAGTACGTATCCAACATGTTTGTCTTCAAAATATCTGTACTGTTTGGTTCTTTCTCCGTCAAATATTCAATTTCTTGTACAGATTTCAAAACTCGGTTTCGTGTGCAGCAAGACCTAGACTCACCCAAATGATTGTTCTTGATTTGGCATAGAGACTTGCTGATGATAACCGATCAGAACATTCATATGCTCCAATTTCTCGATGCGACAACATCTTCAGACTGAAACTGTATAATTTTTTACTCATACTCTTTTCATGTGAAATGTCTTCCCACATTTCCTTCAGTTCAGTCTTTTCTTTTTTTGTGATGTAAGACGTCACATATCGAGCCACAGCAATAGAGTTGTCAGCAACGAACTGAATATCCATGTTAGCATTCCACATGGATAAAATCACTGGGTTGTAGTCGTTGATGTACTTGGACTCTACGTTTCTTTTTAAATTGTATGTATTTTTTGCTGATTTCCTTGTCACAGTATGTCGCAGAGAAGACATCAAATTATTTACTCTAATTTAGAAATCACTGGTCGTGGAAACGCGAAACGACATTTCGTGGAGAATTTGTCCTTGTTTTTAAATTTTCGACGACAGTACTTTCCACAACGATGGGATTGAAAACGTAAAACTTGTTGCCTTAATCTGTTTTTTTCAGTAGTTTTCGGAACAGCACATGTTGAATATTCTTCAATGAAACTCATCACTGTGTCATCCGAATCAGTTCCAAATTTGGGTGCATCTTTAATCCATAACAACATATGTATGTGAGGAGCACCTCTCGCTTGAAACTCCTTCCTCCAAAAGAAATCCAAAACCTCTCCAAGGGGAGGATTTTTTTTGTTGGTAATAAAAGACATCATAGCTTTAAATCTATGATTAAAATATCTGCAAACATTCACTGGATCCAAAGAACACAGTTCTCCACGTGTTTTCAATTCTATATTTTGTATGTTTCCATTTGCCTCTCGTAGAAATTGAAGTAAGTCGTCCCATGCATACTCAGCACAGCTAAGAGTGAGGAACCATGTAGGAGTTCCTAAGTTTCTTAGCATACATTTCAATTCCCCATGATGACGGAACCAATACTCGTTTGTTCCACGCTGACATGCCACGAGATTGATTAGCTGAGATTCCAAAATACTGTCTTGCAGATTGACTTTCTCCATAAAGTCCCTCGCCGAAACATTTTGCAGATTAGCTCCACTTTTCAGTATATGATTAACTGCATAAGAAAGCCCAGACAAATCACTTTCATACAGTAGATGAAACAATTATGGAATGCATTGACGAAACCTTGGATCTTCAGCATATAATCTTAAAGTCCGGTATTCAGCTGCAGGAATTTGAACTGGTCGATCGTCATATCGTCCACCTCGACCTGTTGGAAATAACTGGTGAAAACAACGAGCTTCCAAACTTTCTTCCCATACACTAATGGGACTTCCTTTTGCTGCTTACATTTGAAACAAGTCAATTGCATTCCCCATTACTTCTTTGGAATGCAAAGGATGAAGAGTATAATGTTCATATATTTCTTCACTTCTAGACACATCAACATTTTCAATTTGGCCAACTGAACAATCACTGTCTTCTTCTGTAGCTGTTTCCTCTGCTCCAACACTTACATCTTTGTAGTACTCATTGTTTTTCACCAAATACAACGTTGCCTTTTTGACTTTCCTAACATCCACTAAATCTTGCCAGATTTTCTTACTCTTTGTCGGAACCCCATTAACTAGAATAACCAGAGGATCCTCTTCTACTCTTTCTACACCAATTGTATCAATATTTTTCTTGACATCTAGAGGCAAATAAACAATTCTTCCCTTTAATCCTCTTTGTAAATCTGTAGAGGCAATTTCCCTATCTAAGGCTCCATGCGAACAATAGCCTGAAAAGGATGGACATATTGAATCAAAATATCATCTCCTGCCTCCATGTTGTTTCTGCTTTCCTGACAGACTATACTATAGATTCTACTATAGATTCCATATACCACAATAACTTCTGTAACAACATTCAAATTATCTACAGAGGAGACAGTCTACATTCAATTTAAGACTCTGCATTGGTACCTACATGCTGGTACTTAAATAAAAATAAAAAAACAACAAAAATATTTTTTTTTTAAAACAGCTACTTTTTTTTTAAACTGTCATTCTTTTTCCCCATGGTACGCTCCCCGGTACGCTCCCCGGTGCGCGTACCGGGCGCTCCCCCGCGAAAATCGAAAAAAAAATAATGTTTTGCCCCGCGGGGCCCTTTTATGACCCCCACATCAAACCTAGGGGGTCAGGGGGGTCTACTCTGCTCCCTTATGGTCATTTCCCCCTTTGTTTTTGCCACCTCTTGTGTCTCGATTTTACTGAGACACAAGATGGCGGCCGCTCAGGACTGTTTAGAATGTTTACAGACACCCGAGAGCCAATCAGCTTTCCGTGCGCAAGTCGCGTAGCGTGCCCGGTGCGCTCCCCGGTGCGCGTACCGGGGCGCGGCTATAGATATATATATTTTTTTAACCTAAATTACTCAAAAACCACTGGAGCACATATCTTGAGAGATAGCAAAGGCACGTCGGGCTACCAGTCCCTACAATTTTGCCAAGTTTGGTGGAAATCCATTCAGCCGTTCGGGCTAAAAGTGAGTTTGACCGCCCTATGGAAATTAACATGGGGAAAACACGTTTTGGGACCCCCCTTTTATCTCGGCCCCCGCTTGACGAATCCCCCCCAAACTTTCAGGGAAGGACCAGAGCTTCGCGAGGCAAATTTGCGGAAATTTTCAGGCAGATTCCTCAACCGGCGCCAAAGGTATTCCCAATAGTATGTTGAGATTTTGTATTGAAAAAAATCCTAACTATAACTACCTACTGGTGACCGCCAGTAGGTAATATATATATATATATATATATATGTATATATGTATCGTTTTATCATTGTTAAGTGTATGTTGCAGATTTAATATCTAGAAATGTGTTCTGAGTCTTCATTTAGTAGTATGTTGGAGAATTAAACAACATTCAAGTTAAAGTGCATTTTCCTAGCACAATCAGAAATATCAAAGGCGAGCATCGCTGGGTCATTAAGATTGTAAGGGCCAGATGATAAATTATAGACTGAAAAGAGGACACATGAGCACGCCTGGCCCAAACTCTGTCAAATCACCACCTCGCCTACAAAACACCCTTCTAAAGCAACCCCTGCGGCAAGTTAACTAGTTGGTTCACTAGGATACATAAGGGCGCAGATGCAGTACCTGTTGATAAAATCAAGTTCCTTCTCAGTACAAAGATATATTGTATTTGGAGCGGGTGGGATGCATGTTGGCTAACCATAATCATTCTCTTGGGACTCCTCTTTGCCATTGTATGATACTGCACTTTCACAATTACATAAACACAAAGGGGTAGATGAGCCAAGAAATGTCGGAGCTGCGCCAAATTTGGCAGCGCTGCACACATTTCCGAAACGCAGAGATGCACCATATTTACAACAATATGGTGCACCCCTGTATTTTCTCAAGCGCTGGCGCTATAATTAGCTGCCTTACACCACAGTCGAATGGTGCCTGCGGTGCAGGGCATGATTGCTTATGTGCAGGAAAGTGTCCCTTCCTGCACATTAACAACCAATAATGGCTATCAGTCACGTTCGAAAGAGAGATTAACTGGCCCTCCAAATTCTGAATCAGGCCTTTAGCCGCTGAGTTTCCATTAAAAAAGTAAAAATTCCTAAACCCAAATCCCTAACACGCATTGCATCCAATTGAGTCAGTTGCGCATTTCATTTATTTAATGCGTTTTTATATAGCGCAAACTTTACTGGAAGGTGTCAGAGCGGTTTACAATAGGACCAGTTACAATACATAAGGACTTCAGAGTACATTAGTTACAAAAAAAAAGGATAAACCAAAAGACTAAATTCACATAAGAATGGTAGTAAATACAAAAGTCTACTACAGATACTAGTGGTTAGAGTTACATAAATACAAGTTGCAGTTTCACGCAAGGAAAAGATACAAACAGACAAACTCTAAATTCACATAAGAATGGTAGTACATAAGTCTACTACAGATGCTAGTGGTTAGATTTACAAATATACAAGTCCAGATTCACTCGAGGTTACATTTTAAGAAAAATTGTAGGGTTCGGGTTGGAAAAATATATAGTACATATTTACATATCATGATCTTCTCACCATTCGGGTAGTTCTTGCTTTCAGCTTCAGGGTGTTGTTGCACTCACGGGTGGTAATCTTGGGCCTGTAGGCCAGGCAGACTGCAGGCCTGTGATGTGAAGAGTGATACAGTCATGGTGTGGCCTTAGAGTGGACAGATGGTGCGTTGTGAGCGGTCTGCAAGGGACAGGAGGGCAGGCCTAGTGCCAATGCAATTACTTATATGCCTCTCCGGGGGGAAACAAAGGAATGGCAGGTGAGTCCCATGCCATCACAATGCAGTAGAGTCCCTGTGTGGGGCATCGAGTTTGTAGTTCACCACGCCAGTGGGCCAATTTCACTGTCCCAGGGGCTCACACTCCAGTTGTAGACGATCACACCTCCACCCTCCTCCCCTCCAGTCCATTGGTGGGTGGAGGGTCGCGCCGCAAGGATCAGGCACTGAATCACACTGATTGTCATAACCTGGGGCTGCAGCAGCAGCGGGCAACACCTAGTCCTGCAGGCATCCAGCAGCTGGGCCCAGGCGCTCTCAAAACCAGCTCTCTGCAGGCCCGACAAATACCTTGTCATCCGCGCTCTACATCCCAGGTCTATGGAAAACACTAGGCCCGCAGCTCTGTTGATTGAAGCCTCTTGTTACAGAGCTAGTCCAGCTGTCTCATTCACTGGCAGACGAGAGGGCGTCATACCGAGCAAGAGCCACCCTAGGGCCTACCGAGAAACAGCTAGGTCAGCCGCAACTGCTGTACGGCCGAGGGCACAGACGTTTGTGGCAGAATCTAGATCTCCGGTGCCACACACAGCAGAGGGTGCCTGTTCGATATTTAAAGCTCCATTTCCCTGCAGCGCCCAGCAACCGGGCTCGGAAGACCTCAGCTCCGGGTGTGCGTCCTCGCCACCAGAGTCTCAGGACCTCCAGCAACACCCACAGCCATGGAGACCGCAGGGCCCGACCCAGCCCATGCCCATCTGCGGGGTCCGGGTCAGTGAACAACGCTGAGCGCCACTATCTTAGGAGCCAAGCAGGCCCGGCCATTCAGTTCGGGTTCAGGTCAGTGATCGAAGTGGGGGGAAAAAAGTAGGGGAACTGTTGGTGGACAATCAGAGGGTGGGAATAACCCATAGATTGGGTCAGTGGGCGGAGTCAGAGGTGGGGCAGAAAGAGCTAAATATCCCAATTTACTTGTTTCCCATTTCACTAACCGGTTACAGCTTATTACGTTATTTAATTTAACCAATTTTATTTAAGGTTTAATATTAGTTATTGACATTAAAATACATTCACAAAGTTGGAAACCTTTCCAATCACAGAATGTACCAAATATCCTAAAAAGTGGAATCGCAAGCCATTTGTCTCCCAGCCATAGAGTTCCTGTCATCAGCTTCTCCCTTTTTCCACAAGAGCAGTTCAAACATGAATAGCAAAATATTCTAGTTTGCAAATCTTTTCCACATAATTACGGCTCTGCCATATTTACCACATAATGCATAATCTGATGCATAATCTGATGCTTTTAACTAATAAATTGTTTAGAGCTCAAATGGATCAAAAGTTACTAAAAAATTCGACTTGTGCTGCTGTGGCTACTAACTGGTTTTGAAGCTTTTAAAAGGGGTCAGGTGTGTTGGTGGATCAGCACCTATTACAAACTCCCCAAGGGAAAACTAGACTTGGTAAGTTATATCTTTGAAACTGCCAATCACAGTCAAAATGTGGTGATTAAAGGAGCACCAAGTGCACTGCAAGGGTTTACCAGTTCAGAATAGATTAAACTTAAGGGTTGGCGACCATGTGGGTAATGGTCAGAGCTGCCGACTTTGGAACTGGAGAACCAGATTCGAGTCTTGGAGTCGGCTCAAGTTCCTGTGATTCTGGCCAAATCACTTTATCTCCCTGTGCCTACCCAAAAATGAACGTATCCTTGTGTAGTGTAACTGGTGCTCATGTAAAGCGCTACAATACAATACAATATAAAACTACAAAAATAATTTAAACATCAACAAGAGAGGACAGTGTGTCTGGAAATACACTGGCTACATGTATGAGTTTGAATGGTAGTGAAATAAGGAGAGCTGGCTTCAGAAAACAGGACTGGATTCCCACACTTTCAGGAACCTCCAAGAACTAAACTGTAAGATACTGCCACCTAAAGACTACATGGTAACTTAAGGACAGTGCAAGCTAGCCAGTGAACATCAAAAAAGTATTTCTGCTGCATTGTCCAAGCTCATGAGCTGTACAGATCCCTCAGTTCTTAATTCCTTAATGCATCCCCCAAACATACTGTCCTGTCAGCCGGGCCGTGTGAAGATCTACAAGGGATCAGGCAGCTGCACTCCCTACAGGTGCGACCCGGATCCGCTCACCACAGGTCATGTCACTGTCATAGGAACAAAGATTTTCCAAGGGTTCCGATTTATGTTTAGGAGAATTGCAAATTTGTAGAGTTCCATAATGCATTTGCTCTAAATATAACTGAGCTGGTGAATATTGCACCCATTCACTAATATACAGTCACAGAAATGCCTTGTATTTTTTTCACATCACCTTTTACTATGTATGCACTTGACCCACCTTAGCCAGACGAAAGGGTGAGCAGCCATCACAACGTGGGCATTACCACGCGCTGCCATTACTACGCTGCTTTTACAATGCAAGTCGTTTCAACGAATTGCACTGGAGTGCGCTGTTGGAAAAGGAATAGTTAAATTTTGACTGTGCAATCACCAAAACATATCCCTTTAATCTGTTCATTATTCCTAAGATGATAAAGGAAAGGCTCAATAGCAAGCAGGAATAGAGAGGGGGAAAGGGGACAGCCTTGTCTTGTGCCTTGTTCTAGTTTAAATGAGGATGAGAGGCGGAGCGCCTACTGAAAGAGGTCGCCATTCGGAATGATGATTTGGAAGCATGTGGGCGCCGCAACAACGTTCGTTTTATGGGGGTCCCAGAGACGACGTCCACTGGCCGGATGGACCTCTTTGTCGAGAAGCTCCTCACCGACCTGTTTGGCAGCGAGGCCTTTACGCCCTGTTTTGTGGTGGAGAGGGCCCACCAGGCTCTCGGGCCCAGACCGAACCCTGGTCTACCCCCTAGGCTTATCATAGCGAGGCTTCTAAATTTTCAGGACCGCGACACGGTGTTGAGACTGGCTAGAGAAAGCGGGGTGATAGAATGGCAGGGATCGAGGCTGTCTTTTTACCCAGACTTTACTCCAATGGTACAGGAGGCACGGTGGAAATTTTAGGGAGTGACGGCTGCACTGCGTAATCTTGGGCTTACGTATGGGATGCTATACCCAGCGAGACTGAAAGTCGATTATGGCGGAAGGTCACGAATATTCAACAATCCTGCAGAGGCCTAAGAATGTTGCCGCACATACAAGACTCAGAACACTCAACCTTCGGCAGAGTGTGCCCTTCCTTCCCCACTACGCAGCGGATCGGATGCTAGTGCGGAGCTATTTTCTTCCTCCGGAACTGGATGAGGGTTTACATGTCATAGATTGTTTTGTTGTTTCATTTACGGGAAATCGTACTGTTTAGATACTGTAATTGGATATGTCATTTGTCCGGCCTGATTACGGGCTGCCACCACCCTTGGGTTTATCCTTTGTGCTTGGTTTTTTGCATTACTGAGGGGCCTCGTTTGGTCCTCAATTGAGAGCCTGATGGTCCCTTTGGGCTGCAGGCGTGATAGTTTCTTGGGGTATGGCCACCTTCTGGTCAGAAGGCGGCTTCGGGGGGTATTTACACACTGGAAATGTTGCTGTTTGCACTTTATTTTAGTATTGTTTAACGTATTGTTGCTGAGTATACATTCCTGTCTGACCACGATTCCACGATGTTCACATGTCAACGTTAGGTAATATGCAGGAACCCTCGGCTATCACCCTCATGTCATGAAATGTTAGAGGGCTTAATAACACCCACAAAAGGAGACAAGTGATCCATTACCTTATTCGACACAGGGTCGACCTTGCATAATTGCAAGAAACGCACCTCCCCACTACAGACTCGGCCCGGTTTGGCACCAGCTGGGGCGCACACAGATTCTTTGCCAATTATAGTAACTATGCTAGGGGCACAGCCGTATTGGTTCATAGGAGACGCTCCTTCACGCTCATAGACACAACTCTTGACCCTGAGGGAAGATATGTGATAATCACAGGCAACCTTTATGGCTGCAAAGTCACCATAGTGAATGTTTACGCTTCCAACGTTGATGCTCCAGAATTTTTCCATGGCCTGAACGCCCGAGTCATTCAGCACGAGCCACACACACTGATCTTGGGAGGGGACTTCAATCTGTTAATGCACCCGACACTAGACAGTACGTCCAAAGCACCAGACACCAAGCCCCGAGCTAGGCGCGCCTTAAGGGTCCTCTGCGACCAGCACACATTGATTGATATTTGGCGACAACGCAATCCCAATCTAACCAAATACACTCATTACTCTGGCCCACATGGAACCTGGTCGAGACTAGACTATTGGCTGATCTCTCCTGAGGTGTCAGACTGGTTTGGGTCGCATACTACACTCCCTTCCACTTACTCAGACCTCTCCCCAGTTGTCTTGCACTTGCTGATCCCCTGACCTGAGGGACATGAGAGGCAATGGCTCTTCCCTAGTAGAGTCCTCCTGAATGACCTGTTTAAGTCTGAGGTCCGGGAGACGATCGTAGACTATTTCGAACTTAGCACCGGCTCGGTTGACAACATGGTGGTACTGTGGGAGGGCCTTAAGGCTCTTATCAGGGGCATATGTATCTCCAAACAGGCTGGTGTCCTTAGAGACCTTCGACAGACAATGAGCCGCATAGAGCGAGACATAACCGCGTTAGATATCCAGCATGCAACCTTCCCTGACGCAGCGTCAAGGACCAAGGGGCTTGCTCTGCTGACTGAGTATAGGGACACAGCGGAGCGCGAAATTCTATACATGGGGAAATACCACACTGCAAGGAGATATGGAGAGGGCGAGCTGCCCGGTCGGGTTCTAGCACAAATGTTGAGACCCCCTTACAGCAAAAATTACATTACTGAACTGCACTCTGCCCCCGGAACCAATCTCACCTCCACCGTTGCCAGTAGAGATGAGTTTTGGAATAATATACCAGGCTATACACCTCTAGGGAATACCCCGATGGGTCGGCCCAAACCTCCTACCTCGACAAAATTGCCCTAGTGTTTTTGGAGAAGTATATTTTGGACTTCATGTCGGAACCCATTTCTGTTGACGATGTCATACTAGCCATCGACACTCTGCGGGGCTCTTCTGCCCCAGGGTTAGATGGCTTCACAGGAGACTTCTATAAGGAGTATAAGGACATCTTGGTCCCCCAGTTAATTGAGGTCTATGCAGAAGCGCTGGAGAAACAATCTCTCCCCTCTACAATGCGCAAGGTCGTGATCATCCTGCTTTTGAAGCCAGGTAAAAATCCTAAACAATGCAGCTCTTATCGGCCGCTGTCCCTATTGAATTTGGACTATAAAATTCTGCCTAAAGTGCTTGCAAATAAGCTCTCACTGCTAATGGAATTTATTATTTCTCCGGTGCAGTCAGGATTTGTCCCTAGGCGATCGACCTCCCTGAACCTTCTGACACTTTTTACAGTGTTGCATAGGATAGAGCCTGCGTTGCCGGCGGCGGCGGTATTGCTTGACGCTGAAAAGGTGTTTGACTCCTTAGAGTGGCCATTCTTGGTGGAAGTGATGCAGCGTATGGGCCTACCCTTTGGCTTCAATGCCACGGTCTCCTTGTTGTACAGCGGCCCTTCGGCTCGGCTCCGTCTCAACGGCACATTATCCACTCCATTCCGTCTACATCGGGGAACCAGACAGGGTTGTCCCCTGTCCCCCCTCTTATTCATTTTGGCTATGGACCCATTAATCAGGCAATTCCAAGAGCGCCACTTGCATAGGTAGATACAGTTCCACACGGGCCCGCTATTAGTCTACCTATACGCGGATGATACCGTCATGTATGTTCGGGAGCCCCAACAGAACCTGCCACCCCTGATTCGGGAAATTATCCGGTTCTGCAGATTCTCGTGTCTAGGCATCAATTGGCATAAGTCCATTATATTTCCGCTAACGGAAGGCACGACTAGGTGGGATTGCGAATATCTGCTGGATGGTGTCAGGACTCGGTGGAATATCTTGGCATTCACATCCACCTGGACACCGCCCAAATCATATGCCTCAACTACGGACAGGCCTTCCATATACTGGAAGAGCAGGTCGATAGGTGGCAGCGTTTGCCCTTGTCTCTTGCTGGTAGGGTCGCCATATTAAAAGTGGTAGTGCTACCTACATTTTTGTACCTCTTCAATGATATTCCTGTGCCCCTATCTGATGGATTTTTTCATACTCTGCGGACATTGATGATCCGCCTGATATGGACGGTAGGCGGCCTTGCGTTCGTTGGTCCACACTAACTCTGCCGTACGACAGAGGGGGCTTTAACGTACCTGGCTTCCAACTATATTATTTCATGGCTCAAGGCCGCTATGCGCATGCTTGGTTTCACCCTGACGCTCGCATCCCCTTTTTAAAACCAGAGGCGGATCTGGTTCTTCCAGCGAAACTGGTCGAGGGGCTACCTGGGAGATTCCCACGCACAGACACAATATTCAGACTGTGTCCATCACCGCTTGGGCGTGGAGCAAGCTGATAAAGCTTATGGGTACCACTCTTTTACACTCCTCCGCTTTGCCGTTGCCAAATGCGAGATGGTTCCTGATTACCGGGGAAGGTCTGATACAGCGTACACTGCTCTCACTAGACATAGTTAAGATCAGAGATCTGTTCCCTGAGGGTCATGTCTTCTCCATGGGTGAAGATAATAGATACACCGATTGCACCTTTATGACCCGTTTTATAATGAGTTGTTTAAAATCTGCACTACGCGCAGCATTTCCCTCATACCCACTTGAGCCAGACTCGTTTCCCCTCCCCTGACTCGGATACTTGAAAGCAATAGCGGCGTGCATCCGATATCTAAAATGTACAAAGCCTGCGCCGAACTGGTCCAGGCTGATGACACTAAGATCAGAAAAGACTGGGAGGAAGACACGGGTGGGGTGATTTCGGCCGACCAATGGGAGGCATGTTGCAGGGCCACAGGGGACATTCGCTTAACAGTAGGCATACGTTGTTGCATTTTAAATTGTTCCGTCGCAACTATTTCACAACCACCATGGCCCATAGGATTGATGCCACTAGACCACATAGCTGCCTTAAATGCACTTCCCCACATGCCGGTTTTCTGCATCTGGCGTGGTCGTGCCCCCGTTTGCAGCCCTTTTGGGCAGCGGTGCACGAGACGCTTGGGAAAATAATCGGGCTTCCACTTACCCCCCTTCCCGAAATTGCTCTCTTAGGATATACGGTCCAGATTCCCCAAAAAGTAAGGAAGATAGCGTCACTGGGTTTATTATTGGCGAAGAGGGAGGTGGCCATACACTAGGGGAGGGGAACGGCCCCCAAATTGCAAGACTGGCTGCATAGCTTGGTATATTGCAACACCAACACTGAAATGTACGCCAGTCTCATGCCGTCAACGTCATGCCCCAATGACATATGGGGACCATTGAGATTATATTTGCAAACTGCCTCCCAGTCCGTTAATGCACAGGTGAACAGCGGCATAGTGCCGGAGGGCGTGGGCTGAATGAAGGGCCCTATCGATATCGACACTTACAACATGGCGTGTGAGTCCACGCTGAGTGTCTGTGGCTCAGAGCGGCTGAAGTTATTGGCCAATCCTGTAAGCTTGCATGTTCTCATGGGTTCTTGAATGAAGGGGTTTTGGGAATGGTACGTATGGGGGTGGGTTATGGGGTATCTCTGCATTTTTTGTCCTCATATACAGAGTTATACCGATCAGAGGTCAGTAATGTATGGCTATCATTGTAATGGAACTGTATGCAATGCAATGCTATGTGTAACTATCCTATATTTGGAAAATAAAGTGTTAAAAAAAATGGTTAAAAAAATTAATTCTGATTGATCTTGGGCTGATGGCGAGGGAAGCGGGCAACTGTTTAGGTAGTCTTTTTTTTTAGAGCTGTCAAGATCTTTGTTTTTGCTGTATAGAGTGTTATAAAAATCCTTAAAAACACCTGCGATTTTAGCAGGGTCAGAGTGAGACATCCCAGACTGATCTGTTAAGCTCTTAATTGCTGATTGCTGCAGTTTAAATTTCACATAATCGGGCATTCTTTTGAGTTTTTAGCCATATTCCCGCTCTTTCACTGACTATCTTGTTGTATTTATATTTTTTATTCATTATTTCATTCAAGACGAGGGAGTCTCTAGTGATTACATGTCTCTTCTCTAGTGTAGCTATTTCTTGTGCCAAACATGCAAGGTTCTTATTAGCGTCCCTGTTCATAGCCGTACTTATTTTTATGAATTCGCCTCTGATGGTACTTTTAAGAGCTTCCCATCGTATAAGATCAGATGTATCCCCCTTTCTATTGGACTTTAGGTAATCTTGTATTGCCTTCTCGATGGTGTGCCTGTGAATGTCTTTCTCTAATACTGCATTATTAAGTCTTCAGATATTCGTTTTCTTGACATTATTCAGCAGGGCTAGAGACAACGTGATACAGGAATGGTCTGAGATCCCTCTTGGTTCAATCAAGGGTTCCACCATGCTACTGGAGGCATTCCCAGAGATAAGTATACAATCTATACGTGAGTAGGTGTTGTGGGGTATTGAGAAGAAAGTGGAGTGTCTCCCTGAGGGTTTTGTAGTCTCCACGAGTCTATCAGATTAAAGCGTGAGCAAACATTGAGGAGGGCTTTGTGAGAGGTGTTGGGGAGGAAAGGGCATCGGGAGTCCCTATCTAGCGTAGGGTCCATAGTTAAGTTAAAATCACTGGCCATTATGTGTATTGCAATATCCTGGATGATACAGATATGTTCACACAACTCTTTCCAGAAATCCGGGTCGTCCGTGTTAGTTACATAAAACTCATTATTGTCTTTTGATAGTTTTGCAGAGATCCATCTCCCCTTAGTATCTGCAGTACTATTTAGCATGTCAATAGTAGATTTCTTTGCTATTAAAGTCAGAACCCCATTCTTTTTTCCTAGCGTGTCAGAGCACACAACGTCACTGTATGATTTGGTCCTAAGTGCATTGAATTGTGATGAGTCGATTTTCGTCTCTCGGAGTAAAATAATGTCTCTTTTTGTTTATAAAGATAATCAAATATCTTCCTCCTTTTGATCGGATGGTTAATGCCTTTTACATTTAGTGAGACAACTTTAAGACCGTTGTTTTTGTGTATCATGGTACCAGAGGAGACTAGTGTTGACAGAGAATCGTTATGTACATGCAGTATGTGACTTCGGAATCGTAATGAGACGTGAATGGAGTACTGGGTACCGGACTACAATTCATACACTTCCAAGGTGTGCATCTCAGTGCAAGATTGCAAATATTTGATTTCCTATCAAACAGTCTCATTCGTTGACTGCATAAGATCACTTGCAGCAAGACGAGTGTTAACCATAAGAGTAATTTTTTGATAACCATGAGGATGACATATGTGTAAGTGAGACCTCCTGACCCAATGTACAGAGTTAGAGTCTCGGACTGAAATCTGTTATTAATGCACAGCGAGCAATAATACAAGGATAAAATCAGGTAGCAAATCATAAAAGGAAAGAAAAACAAGAAATCACAATTAAGACCCCATCCCAACCCACCCTTTCCCCAGACCCTTCCACCCCACCGTGAAAGTAATCAGTAGACATGGTGACAAGGGGAAGCTAGCTCCCCTCCCATGACAGCTAACGAAGACATGTTAAACATATGAAATCAAAACTATTCCGAGAACAGCGAACTTGACTGCATAACCACAGCTAGATTAAGTACTTAACAAGAGGTAAATTTGTGTTAGGAGCGGTACCATGTACTCTAATGTAGGGTCGTTTTACGTTAAATCTGAGGTTGACCCAATTGAGCGTAATATGAACATTAACTAGAAGCAAGTACTGAGCGTTTACTTTGAAAATCTCCTAAAAGAAGAGATTTAGTAGTAGGCTGTAGGTAGTCTAGAGGTGAGCTATTAGAGGGCCATTAGATAATAGTGAGCCATTAGCCAGGAGTTAGTGGTAGTTCACCAATGACTCAAACACGCATACTGCAAACTGCATAAGGAAATATTCCTTAACATTAAACTAAACAGGTACACCCGCGGGAATAAATCCTACTATGAACCTTAGCGAGTTGCATCACGTGACTGCTGCAAATGAACAGTAATATGATCTACGTTAAACATTTGAGCAGTAGACAAGTGTTAAGCTTGATTAAGAGAAGCACTTTGAAAGGAATTCAGGTGCCTGTACTTGATGTCCCTGGTGTTGCAGTGTCCATAGAGGGATCATCTGGATCATCGAGGAACCTTTTCAGCTGCAGAGGGTCCGTAAAGACTTGAGGTATCCCTTGAATCGTTACACAGAATCTTGCTGGCCCTACAAACCCAAACTGGTAGTTCAAGGAACGTAGCTAAGGCCTGAGAGCAAGGAAAACTTTCCTGATATCCACTGTCTCTTTACTTTAGTCCTGGGAGATAAAGATCTTGTTAATTTTCCAGAGAATGTGATTGTTCTTGCGCATAAAGGCCAGGATTTTCTCAATGTGTTGGTAACGCAGGGTTTTGCATACAATTGGTCTTGGACCTTTTTGGTTTGGCGTAATTCGTGAAGGGACTCTGTGGGCCTGATCAAATTCTAAAGGGTTGCTAAAGGAAAGGTTAGCTGCTTGAGTGAACCAGGATTCCAAGAATGGGATGCACGCGCCAACGTAATCCTCTGATCCTTCAGGAATTCCAAAAATACGTTGAATTCCTCTTCGATTTCTGTCTTCAAGTTCCGACATTCTTCTGTTCAGAGAGTCTGTTGTGATAGACATTTGTTTGAGGGATTTACAGAATTTAGCGTCTGTGTCCTACAGGCGGCTTATTCTATTTTCCGTTTCAGGTAGTCTGATATTGGTATCTCTGATGTCCTGTCTGATTGCAGAGATTTCCTCCTTAGTCGATTTTGACAGATTGTGTACCTCTGCCAACTTATTTAGTATAGTGTCCATTGTTATGTTAATGTCTCTTTTCCCTTTAGTAGGTGAGTCAGGATTCGGAGGGTCTGCCTTTAAGTCTTTTGAGGTTTTTTGCTTCTTTTTCTCCCATTATGCACGTACGTGATGAACAAAGTGCTTGTGTAGTTTGTAGTTTGATTGCAGGAAGTTTGTAGAATGAAGACTGCAGGAATTGAGCTATATTTGCAAATAGTGGGTCGTAGAAACTAAGTTCCTCCTTACATGGATTTAGTAGGGGATCCTTAGAACTCCTAAGGGATATAACACTCGATTCTTAGTGGACACTTGCTGTTAAGCTGATAGCAGATATAAGAAAAGCAGTGTTAGGAGCTTCCAGTATGCATTTCTGCGGGCATCTTGAGGTCAGCCATAGCTGATGTTGGAGATAGGCAGACTTAGGCAGCGGCCATTTTAAGTACAGGCATCATGAAACAATCATGCAGAGATCAGTAAGCAAAGTATGTTGCAGCTATCACAATACGGTTCACAAGCACAGGGACCCTGTCAGGATCATATATGGCAGCTGTGTATGGCAGCTATGCGACAACTATGTGTTCCAGGATACTGTTCAGGGCAATGTTGTAGCTTCTTGGAAAGATCGTAGTCATGCATAAATCCTTGTCTGATGTGCTGACCTATTTAAGGGCATAAACGCTTAATATCTTATTCTTAATGAGAGCTAGGAAGGGTAGAGAATGGCCAAATGTCCTTATAGAGGAGCTCTCATGTCTATTTTAAGGCATTGGTATTGGAGCGTCACCTCATGAAATGTGCATTAAATGATGCCGCCGCGGGGTTCAGAGTATGTTAACCGCTTGCCTCTTCTAAGAAAAAGTGCAGGGATTTAGTTGAGAATACAGCATGATCGTTGCAGAGCTTTGAGGGAGACCGCCATGTCCGCCATATGAGGTTCAAGTACGTTCGCACGAAACATGCCAGAATGTCACCCCGAGGATTTAGATGGCACAGAGCAGCACCGCCCTCGTGAAGTTCAACACAGCTGCAACCGTGCAGTACGGAGTCTTCCTCTCGGCTGTCGTAGAAACAGGAGTTCCCGTCTGCTGTCGCCGCTTATGCAAATAGGCTCCGGTGTGATCAGAGAGATCAGGATTGCATCAGCCGTCGCCCGCAGAAGCCAGGAGGTATTTCTCTTCAGAAACAAGTGCCGTGGATGCACCTCATGATCCGCCACACGTTCCAGGCAGTAGAAGTATCACTGCTTTAAAAGAAAGTGCCCAAAAAGATTAATAAAGGCTGTGGCATGGGAGGAGGTGAAAGCTCACGCCGCTATCTTCGCCGGCGTCCAAACCACGCCCCCAGGAACTATGTATTATGAACTATTGAAGGTCTCTGAGGCTTGTTTGGGGGACCACATTACCTTTATGTTCAGTAAGAGTAAATCACATCCGGATCAGATAAAGCTCTCTGCATCCCTGGAAACGGAAAATCTTCCAAGTGTGTGAAATCATGGCAACTGTGCAATAATAAGAGCGCCAGAATCCTAGTTGGTTCACAGCTGCCAAATTGTTGTGTTTAAAAAGTGTTACTCAATCATGTCGAACAATAGCTACCATGTTATGATAACCTTGACGGCTTCAGCACTCACAGGACATTCTTACAGCAAACTATACGTTGGAAAACTGTAACAATATACAGAATACCAGCAAGCATACCACAGCAATCTTCATTATTTAATAACAAATAACTACTGTTTGCAAGCAACGTGAAAGTTGGTGTAATAGCCGGGCTAGGGATGCCTTTCAAAACAAACGCAAGATTTGGTGCCATCACATTACAAGAACCGTGCAATTGTAGATTTCTACAGACTAATGAGTGACCTGATGTGCATGTGCAGTCTTCACCTTTTCAATAAACTTCCTTTCCTTCTCTGAAGCACCTATATGTAAATGGGAGATTCCAGACTTCATGAAGATAAGCACCACCTAAAGGTTCAAATCTACCTATGGCGTAATGTTTCATACATGTCTCAAATTTAAACAGGGGAAAAGGAAAAGTTATTAACCCATGGATGAGCCAAACTGCCAAATTAGATTCGGCCTCTGAAAATGGTAACAGTTTCAGTTCTTCAATATACAGCAGTGAAAAAGTGGCATCTTTAATTGACATAAATTGTTGTTTAACAGTCAAATTAAAAGGCAAAAACAAAAAGAAGTCGAGTTCATGTAATCCCAAGGCACCTTCTCAGATTTTAACGTTTGAAGAGTCCAAGCAAACTGCATAATATAACGCAATTGCTTTTTCCATTCCATGGTACAAAACTGCAACATCTTCTTGCACAATATCAACAACAGATGAAAAAATATTATCTAATGTATAAATACGGGAAGAAAGGGTGTTAATGCTATCATCTACAATGGCAAGCACTTTTTCTAAATTGGCCTGATCTATAGCTCTGAGCCTAGATGCAGCTTCAATCTGGGACAGTTTCCAAACCTAATTGTAAGCAGCATAGATCCATCTTTTCAATCTGCCTGCTGCAGGACCTTTTAGAAAATCATTCAAAGCCCCTTCCACAGGTGGGCAAGACCGATATTCCCTGCAAAAAGCGAGGAGAACGTTGTTCTGGAACCTGAAATCTATCAGGTGACTTAATCGTAGTGCGCTCGCGCAACTCATATGTAAGCTCAGTAGAGGCAGGTGTAGGGGAAGCAGGACGGGACCCCTGTTTCTGTTGCTGTTTCCCCTGTTTTTTGTTCTGATTCCAATTCTATTTCGGAACTTTCTGGCGATCATCTTTATCAGATGACGCCTGCTGAGTTTGCTGCTGTGTTTGTTAGCAAAAGGCTTAACACCCAAACTATTACGGCCAACGGTCTTATAAGCCTCCGTAATAATTCTCGGTAACTGACGGGGTTTCTCAGCCTCAGGAATATAGCGCAAAGCATTAGACACCTCGAAACTTACCGCATCTCCCTTAACATTTGCATGGACTATATCGTGAACCATATCAAATGCTCACACGAGCCACATTCCCAGCTCTACAGCTGCCTCCGGTCCATGTTCACGCTCAATGACGGACGGCAGGACAGCCATTGACAGGTTGCCGAAGCACCTAGTATAGACTGCTGCAAAAATCACACCCCAAGTGGTACAGTCATTTACGTCCATCACAAAGTCTTTCTGCAAACTTATGGTAAGGATCCTGTGTTTCTCCACAGGAGGGGCATTCTGGAATACTGCCTCCAGTTGGTCAAATTTCTCAGCAAGCTAAAAAGGCATCTAATCCTTATCCTGGGGACGCTTGCCCATAATTGCATTAACCATAACGGGACTAAGCTTGTTCGGCCCAACTAGATGCACCGCACCACCCGGGGCCCCACCCGAGAAGTTGCAGGAAATGTAATGAACCAGACCCCTTATCACTGACACTGCAGAGGCATAAAGGGGCCTCAATTCAGCAGCTGTACAACGCGCCACATTAGGGTGCGGAGTGTCACCCGCTAAAACAGGCCAAGAAGCGCCTGCAATTGACAACGGTCTGTGCCTGACCGCCGTCAAACTGTGTGTAAGGGTGAGGGTGCCATTAAACCAAACGGCATGCTGCCAAACTGAAATTGGAACTTCCTGTGTCCGATACAGAGCGTACTCTACAGGTACAGCAGATGAAGTGTAAGTGTGAAAAACACCAGTACCAGCATCAACCGCAGGAAACGCGACCCAAGAGTAAAATAGCTCAAATGGGTACGCTGCATCAGAAGATACAACAAAAACCATTGCCATGCCTTCTAAAGAGACTTGGAAATCCTGCAAATGATTGCGCACAGCCAATCAGCTGTGTACAGGGATATCCACTGCAGCCATAACGACATAGTGTAAGATAAGTACAATGCAATATAAAAAGCACATCGGTAGTAATTCAATAGAAACCGTTTTGAAATATCACAATAGTGAGGGGTTTGTAGACTGATACAAGCACTACTCAAGAGTCTCACAATAAGACCACAACATTGGTGGTGCCATGTTGCAAGGATCCCGCTCATACACATAACTGTGCACAGAGACCTTGGACATCAGTGAATTGTAGTGTACCAGAAACTGACCTGAGTACCTAGAAAAACCCCAACCAGCTAGCATCAGTGTCACATTAGCTCTTCGTCCTATAGCACAGTAACCAATGATTAGACAACCTACAACTTGCAACTTAGGACAAATTCAGGAGTGGTGGGAAGTGAGAACACTCTTTCGTTATACTCTCATACCAGTCCACAAGAGGAGTAAAGGAGAGACACGGGTAAGGTTAAAATATTTATTTTAACGACATGATCTCAAATTCAGTATCTTAGCCAACATAAGCAGACATATGATTTAAATATTATGGTCAGCATTGTTACTATTCCATAAAATACAAAAGTAGAAATCATATTACAATGATGGTACAACAGGTCCTATAGCACCTAGTTTTAACACCCTCCCTATATAGGAACTATGTATTATAAACCATAGAAGGTCTCTTAGGCTTGTTTGGGGGACCCCATTACCTTTCCGTTCAGTAAGAGTAAATCACATCTGGATCAGCTAAAGCTCTCTGCATCCCTGGAAACTAAAAATCTTCCAAGTGTGTGAAATCATGGCAAATGTGCAATAATAGGGGCTCCTGAATCTCAGTTGGCTCACAGCTGCCAAATTGTTGTGTCTAAAAAGCGTTACTCAATCATGTCGAACAATAGCTACCATGTTATGATAACCTCGACGGCTTCAGCACTCACTGTGCAGACTAGGGGCACGATGTAAGTCTAGAGATGTTGAAAACAAACCTTTTCCCATGTGTAGACCTTCACAAAGCCTAGCTTACAAAAATAGATATATGCAGTGTTGTGTGCAAAAGCGGCAAAAGGTAAAATGTTGTTTAAACATCTAATGAGCCATGCTAACATAACATGCGTGCAAACCAGGCCTTATGCCACACTACACAAGATCTCAGCATTTTTTTCGTGAGTGTGTCACTCACCACAGTGTGCTGGTAAACCCACTTCCACCATTGTCATGAACTGCATAGCGGGTTAGGTAGTTACCAATGTAATGCTCAGACATCTCTACTGTGTCACTAGAAGTACCTTCCACTGTCATCCTTCGACTTACCTCGACAGTGAATAGAAGTGCTTGAATGGCACAGCCAGATACCCCTGAACAATGGCTACAACCACCTGACACTGTTACAAGTCCCTTTGACAAGAAGTGTTTCCATGGCTCTGTCAGAAACCCCAGAGGAATGACTTGGGGTGCCTTGCACAATCTGTGCTGTGCCTACACGTGCCTGCATGGCAGTATGAGACACCTCTGAGAATAGCTATATGTGTATGTCAGCCAACATCCATGCACAGGCATTGAAAGTGCTTACATGATATAATAAGACACCAATTTGCCGTGGGTGAGGCTGGTAGGGATTGTCAGATATCACGGCATACTCAGCACAATGGGATAAAAGAACTAGGTGCAGCAGGTGGGGTAAAGAAAAATTAAGACAGCGCACAGAGCAAGCAAAGATCGTGCTCAAAGCACAGAGACATTATCGTCGAACAGTTGAGAGTGGTTCAAATTATAAGGCGGAATTGGGGTGAAAGCAGCGAAAGTGCGTGCTGTGACTTGGTCCATTCACTTGAGCCACTGTTCAATTAGCGGGAAGGAGGCGTTCTCAAAAGTTGCATATCACAGTTGGGAAAGCATTTAAATAAAAATAATATCGTTTATAATGAATGTGTAGTATTAACGTGCAAGTTTAAATAAAAAGAAAATGCATTTAAAAATGTGACAAAGTGCACACAGCTGTCATATTTACATGTACTAGGCCTCAAATGGCTAACGTAGCACTGCTAAAAGCATTTCTTGCTTAAAGAGCACAACAGAACATGAGTTTTGGAAACTATTATTCCTTTCACTGCATTTGAACAATGAGCGCAGACCTCCATGTACAACTTAACTTACTTAAAAATGTTTCAAACCACCAAATTATATTTTATGAACAGAAAGATGATATTATACAAGAATATAGATATTAAAAAAAATGTTTAACTCTTGACCTCTACATAGAAAAGCTTTTCCGAATGAAATAGGAATCAGCCCCAATGATAGTCAACCAGTCACTTTATCTTTCAATTTGAAACTCGCTCAAGCACATCTTAATATTACAGAATCAGGACCGCACACAATTTTATAATTAAATTAAGTATAAATTCCTCTTGAGAAACCTTCACTCCGACCAATTGTTTTCTAGGCAGAATTGTTATCAGTTGCTGTACTGGTGGTGAAATGACAATTCAGGCTGCCATGTCTGTGGTCACCTGAGATGGGTTGTGGCAGCACAAAACTGTATCACTACCTGGAGATTATATTTTAATAACTAGACAGTAGACACGACACATGTGACCCGTGTAGTGCCACTAGGTGAATCAGATAACATCCTGGGCCATCCTCTGGCCTTGGGAAAACTCAAGTCATGCTAGATGATCAAAATATGATGTGAGTTTAGTGGGGTGAGTAAGGTGGCCTTGCTCCACATACCATTCCAACATTGCCCGTTCTAGGCTTCTGCAACGCGTTTTTGGAAAGCAACACTCAGCTGGGTAAAGAAAAATTAAGACAGAGAACAGAGCAAGCAAAGACTTTGCTCAAAGCACAGAGACATTAAGGTCAAACAGTTGAGAGAGTGGCTCAAATTATACGGCATAATTGGGGTGAAAGCAGCTAAAGTGCGTGCTGTGTCTCAGTCCTTTTACTTGAGCCACTGTTCAATTAGCGGAAAGGAGGCTTTATCAGAAGTTGCATATCACATCTGGGAAAGCATTGAAATAAAAATAATATAGTTTATAATGATTGTGCAGTATTAACGTGCAAGCTTAAATGAAAGAAAATGCATCTAAAAATGTGACAAAATACACACAGCTATCATATTTACATGTACTAGGCCTCAAATGGCTAATGTAGCACTGCTAAAAGCCTAACTTGCTTAGAATTGTTTCAAGCCACCAAATGTTATTTTCTGAACAGGAAGATGATATTAAACAAGAATATAGATATAACAAAAATATTTACCTCTTGATCTGTACAGAAATGCTTTTCATAATGAAGTAAACGTTTTATAAAGATTCATATATTTCTGCATGATGTTTCTGTGAGGAGTTGGCCTGGTATATGATGCTCACTAGTTCTAGTGATCACCTTGTACCATGCCAAGCAACCCTTATGATGATTGGTTGTAAGTCAACCTTATAGACCAGCTATCCTAGGAACGTGGACAAAGCAGTCTTAGGCTAAACTCTGTAAAGGCATGTTAAGCAAGCTGTTTTACCATACACAATCCCCTTGAATACCAAATGAAAGGACACCACACAGATATATATTGAAAATATATATATATATTTATTTACTACAAGTATCCCCTATACTCTTTATGAGCACAGAAGCTCAGGGGAGCGTGGGCCAGTCTGGAGCAACCAGACCAGCGGTGTTGATTGTAGGTTTCGTCCCCAAGATGGCCGCTAGCCACGTGGCAAGTGGCCGGGGTGGCGCGTCGAGTGGCAAAGTGCAAAAGGGCCCCACGCAGATCATGGAGATGCTGTGGGCTGATCTTCGGTGCAAATGCTGCTCGGTGGTGGGGCTTCGCAAACCCCAAAGCACAGCGTTGAGGGTGCCTCGGGTGCTGTGCAGTCAGCTTCTCGGTGGTCTTTCAAGCGGTCCGGTCCCACGTCTCTCGGTGCCTCCACGGGTCTCTTCTTTTCAGGGACTGTGGATGTCTGGCAATCAGGGTCTTGTTGGGCTCTGGGCTCGGGCTTCGGTGGGAGGCGGCGGCAAAGCAGATGTTGAGTTGCTGGATGGTGCCTATATTCACAGGGTGATCACTCCTTGGCCACAAGGGAGATGCTCTTCAGTCTTCTGTGCAGCAGAATGTCGAAGTCCAGTTTTCTTCTTAGTTTCAAGTCTAGTTCAGGATGATCTGAAGTCTTGGGACACAGCTCCTACTCTTATTCCAAATCTGGGGGCCGGATCACCTGCTAGGTCCCTCCTCTGGGTGGGACCAGGAAGGGGGGCGGTTACACCCCCTTTCCTTTGTCCAGCTCCGCGCCAAGACTGGGGCTGGAAAGCCCCAGCACCGGTTTGGACTGGCTTATGCACGGGGACACTTTGTGTGCCCCAGGCATGTCTCATTCTATTCAGCCCTGTCCTACCCAATACACAAAATCCTGTCTGGGGTGGTTCTCGCACCTCCCAAGGCAGGAAACCCTTTGTCCAAGCCTCCCTCACTGGAAGGACTCCCAGCAGCAGGAGGTCAGACTTGAGTCTGTGGTGGCAGCATCCATTTTGTGATGCTGAGGCTCGAGTTTAACTTTAACCGGGGTTCAGGTTATGTACATGTTGTGTCCCTCTAGAAGGGTGGAATGCTACCCCTGTCACCAGAACTGGCGAGGGGGTAGTATCCCAATTCGTATGACACCTTACTTGACATGTTTTGATAAAGCAAAACCAAAGTTAGCATATAACCTCGAGGATTATAATGCACTTAAGAGTATATGGTATGGCAATATCCTGGAACATCTAAGGGAGTTGTTCCTGACAGTTGCAGACAGGCTCAGCTCGTGCCAGAGCACCATCTCACATAAAACCAAGCACTCTGCCTCCAGGATTGCTGAGGCCTTCCATAGGAGTGGCTTATAGGTTACTATGTGTCCAGATAGGTTATATATAGGTATACTATATCTAAGTAAGAGGTGATTACGGCAACTTACCCCAGCTGAGTGATCAGCCAGTTGTGTCAAATATGGAGGCCAGGCCAGGGTGGCACAATACGTACTGCAGCCTCTGGTAGGCCTTGGCTACACCTATGCCCTGGGTACCTATGGCACACTGTTACAGGGGCCTATAAGGTGAACCAGTTCCAATTGTGTATGTACCTAAGGTACATGGAGTCCATTTTAAGGAGAGAGCAATTAGCCTGGGGCCCTGAATAGCAGGATCCCAGGCCAACTAAGTCAAAAACCAGCTAAACACCAGGCAAAAAGTTTGGGGGTAACCATAGTCAGATATCCACCTTCCTACAGTTTCCATTTAAACAAAGCATACTGTCATAAAGGACTATCATTTAGTGTTTCTAATGACAAAATCATGACAAAACTTGATCTTGACCCTTGTCTACTTACTTGTATTTCCTTTTTAGCGAATGTTTGCTGCAAAATGTTTCCTTTTGTTATAGAGATGTTTCAACTTTTACATAGCCTATTGTGTAGATATTAGATTTGAAAGGTTGGAAGTGTACAAGTATATGTGGGAAAGTGAATCTGAATGAGAATCTGAACCATACTTGACATTAGTTGATACAAAACTAACATTGTGGTTTGCTGGACTATTGTTCTCTTGGTGATAGGATGTGGCATAATCCTGTTCCCCGGAAAACATTGAACACTGATTGGATGGAAGAAGGTTGAAGATGCAACTGTTGCAGACTTTCATAAAATGCTTATATGCGTCTGTGTTCCTAGAGTAGGTTGCCACTTGACCTCACTTGCTATTATGATTTCCATTTACCCAGACCCTACGCCACATTGCTCTGAGACGCCACTGAGTTTCTTGCATTTCCCTTTATGGAACGTTCTGCTTTGAAATTTTTGATTAATTGAGCTGAATTATTACTAAAGCTTTATGCTTACTCTCACTCTTTCGATTAGAGCTATTTGTGAGTTTGGACAGGCTCATTTGTCCACATTCTTAGACAAGGGATTATTTCCTTTATGGAACGTACTTAATGCATTTATTAATATATTGCACATTGATTTATTTCACAAGATTCTGGCTATTGATTATTGATAAATTTGTTTCATGACCCAATACAGATAAACTTAAAGATTTAGATTTAAATAAAATCCTTCAAACTCACTCCTAACTCTCTTTATTGACTCTAAAATAATATTGATGATATTGATGATAAAATACTTGATGCATTGATATTCTCCTCTCAAAACAGCAGCCAAGATCCTTCGACCTGACAGAGCAGGAATCAGCCCCAACGATCAATCAATCATATAATTTGTAAAGCGTGAGAGTCTCAAGGTGCTGGCGTGGGGAATGCTGCTACTGCTCGAAAAGCAAAGTCTTGAGGAGTTTTCTGAAGGTCAGCAGGTCTTGTGTCTACTGTAGGTGGATGGGGAAGGTGTTCCAGGTCTTGGCGGCAAAGTGGGATAACGATCTGCCACAGGAGATCGCTCTTCGGAAGCGGGGGTCTGTGGGGAGGGCAAGGTCGGCGGAGCGGTGCTGGCGGGTGGGGGTGTGGAAGCTGAGTTGTCTGTTGAGGTACATTGGTCCGGTGTTGTGAAGTGCCTTGTGTGTGTGGGTGAGGAGCTTGAAGGTTATCCTCTTGCTGATCAGGAGCCAGCACAGGTCTCTCAGGTGGGGAGTGATGTGGCTGCGGCGAGGGATGTCGAGGGTCAGGCGTGCAGAGGCGTTCTGAATGCCTTGGAGCTGTCTCAGAAGTTTGGCCGAGGCTCCTGCGTAGAGGGTGTTTCCGTAGTCCAACCTGCTGCTGACGAGGTCCTGGGTAACCATTCTTCTGGTTTCATTGGGGATCCACTTGTAGATCCTGCGGACCACGGGAGGGTGTTGAAGCAGGAGGAGGAGACGCCGTTGACCTGTTTAGTCATGGAGAGGGTGGAGTCGAGGATGACCCCTAAGTTTCCATGCGTGGTCGGTGGGTGTTGGAGCGGTTCCCAGTGCGGTCAGCCACCAGGAGTCGTCCCAGGCCGAAGGGGTGGATTCGAGGATGAGGACCTCGCCTTGTCCGAGTTCAGCTTCAGTCGACTGTTCCTCATCCATTCAGCGATGGCCTTCATTCCTTCGTGAAGGTTGGTTTTGGCAGTGTGGGGGTCCTTGGTAAGGGAGCTGGGTGTCATCGGTGTAGGCGATGATGTTGAGGCCGTGCCGACAGGCGACGTGGGTGAGCGGTGCCATGTAGATGTTAAACAGAGTTGGGCTGAGGGATGAGTCCTGGGGTACGCCACAGATGATCTCGGTGGCTTCGGAGCGGAAGGGGGGAAGGTGGATGCTCTGTGTTCTGCCAGAGATGAAGGAGGTGGTCCAGTCCAGGGCCTTCTCTTGGATCCCGGCCTTGTGGGGGCGTGTTCATAGTGTGTGGTGGGAGACCGTGTCAAAGGTGGCTAACAGGCCCAGGACGATGAGGGCCGTCGTTTCTCCGTTGTCCAGCAGGGACTTGATGTCATTGGTGGCAGCGATGAGGGCAGTCTCGGTGCTGTGGTTGCTGCGGAACCCAGACTGGGAAGGGTCGAGGATGTTGTTGTCCTCGAGGTAGTAGGTCAGTTGTTCATTGACAGGCTTCTCGGTGACCTTTGCCGGGAACGGGAGCAGGGAGATGGGTCGGTGGTTCTTGAGGTCCTTGGGGTCCTGCCAAGATGTCATCATATATCTTACTTTTGGAACGTAAAACTTCTGCTACTGCATATGTTGCAACTGCTGTCTTAGCAGCTTCATCCGCGAGACTATTGCCAACAGCGTGAACTCCAACACGCTGGTGAACCAGAGTATGAATTACAAAGACAAGTGGCAGCCTTTCTTTAAGCTCAGCCACTCGAACCTAGATCATTTTATGTTTTATTGTGCGTCCCTTGGAGTCACCATAATCATTTTGAGTCCAAAAGGGTAGATTGTCATTGTATGATTGAACACAGTAGTAAGAGTCACTTACAATATGAGTAGTGAAACTGGGATCAGTGTACTCCAATGCAAGCATCAGAGCACGAAACTCTGCCAATTGGGCGGTACAGTCCCCTAATGTCTGTGTATGCTTGACATCGGACTTGAATTCACCATCCACCATAGTACCAACCACAATTGCGCTGGCCGAAGAATATGCTTGCTTTGAACCCGTAGCCGCTTGCGTGCTTCCTCAAGTGGGCGCATTGTCAGAGGAGCAGCATGAACAAATTCATACTGCAAGAACTCCTGAGTCTGCAAAGAGGATTTAAAAATGAACATGACATCCGGGGATGTCAAGTACGTGGCCCATTGTATCCAACGAGGGTGCAAAGCTTTGGAATTTGATACACCGGCTTTCGTCTCTGCCTCTAAGGCAGGATATGAAGTAACAACCAAAATGTGTTTTCCCTGCAACAGTGCACCTTCCCTACGAATCGCCATTTGCACTGCAGTCAAAACTTTTTCCACAGAGGGAAACCGCAAGTCAGCCGCAGTGTACAAGTGTGACTTGTAAGCGATAGGGACTGTGTCACCCTCCTTAAAAGTGAGGTACGTGTAACCCACCGCCCACCGCTCCTGGCACGATTCTTATCACCAGGTTGGTGTCGTTATCACAAGTCAACAAGAATCTAGATTCTAGAAGATCAGCCTGCACAGATTGCAAGATGGCTGAATGTTCAGGCAGCCAGCATGAGTTGAAAAAAGAAGGTTGTATCAAAACGTAAAGAGGGTTGATATGTTGGGCATTTTCAGGAATGTAGGTACCCCCGAAATTTAAATAGCCCTGTAAAGATTGCAGTTTCTTCAGTGTTGTGGGGGTGCGCAAAAGAGAGCATCTCTCTAGGAAGTGAGGAGCTATACCTCGACCTTAATTGTTGAGTTTGTAGCCCAGGAACAACACTGTGTACTCTGCAATGTGACTTTTCGCAAAGTTAAATTTATAGCCAACATCCGCAAAACGGCAAATTATGTGGTCTACACGGCACAGATGCAGCCATAATTTGTCGTCTGTGAGATAGATGTCATCCACATATGAACATGCATCTGCGTCATCCTCCTCCAAGAGCGAGAGTACGCGGCCGGCAGAGACGCCAGGACTGTTCTTATAGCCAAACAGCGAAATCGGTGCTATTTGCCACCACTGGTAAAAGCTGTCCATGACTACTAGGAGGGGACATATTGTGGGCAAAAAAACATTGGATATGTCAAGTGGGGTTTTGAACCTTTTACGCACAAGACTATCCACAAGAGCTGCTGTGAGGGTCAGAGCAGGGTCATAGAATAGTTGCAAGTAGGCAACTGAACTCTGGAGGGGCCCCTCAGGAAGCACTACAAGGAATGGTTACTAATGATGAGTTTGAACTTTTGCACCTGCTGCTGAGTGCTTTCAGTTTTGCAAAACTCGTTTTTCTGCAGAACAACAACTGTAATGCCCCAAGCAAACATAGGCAACTGAACTCTGGAGGGGCCCCTCAGGAAGCACTACAGGGAATGGTTACTAATGATGAGTGAACTTTTGCACCTGCTGAGTGCTTTCAGTTTTGCAAAACTCGTTTTTCTGCAGAACAACAACTGTAATGCCCCAAACAAACTTGCTTGTGAAAGTTGATTTCTAATCCCAAAGTGATCCAAAGAAAGTCAAAAAGGCCTCAAATCCAAAAAAGTGCAGGCAAATGTCAACCTGAGGAGTTATTCTGATAAAAATCATCATTTTCAGAAGGTTTATGCTGCTTGCTAGTGGATTTCTTGTGCAGAATTGCAAATTTTATAATTTCACGAGTGCGAGATTGTTGCTGCCCGCCGCATCTACATGTTCGCAATTGCGAACTCTCGCGATGCGTCGCCAAACTCCCGCGGGATCCCGCAGCAAGTTCTAAAAGGGCACAGCACTCGCAAAATATCGAGAAAAACAACTCGGCAAATGCTGAATGACGGTAAGTGAACGCCGCACGCCGCAATATTGTATCACCAAGCAAAAAAATCCGCTGCGTGCAAATTTGCAGATTTTCGGTAAATTCGCGAGAGTTCGCGGATTGCGAATTTACCAAAAATCGAAAAATCCGCGAGCGGAACGGATTTTCACCCATGATTACTTCTGTCTCTTCCTCATCCTTAGGCTGAGTATCCCCGGTGATCTGGTCTTCCTCATCTAACTGGACAACAGGGACAGGGGTGTCAGTATTATCATCTTCAGTGGGAGAGCCTCCTTCCACATTCCCTATGGGGTCTGCTTTAGAGGTCTTTAGAGCTTCAGACTGGTCTAAGAGCTCTCTAAGGTGGTCTGTGGTAGGGGTTGGACCCGTCCTAAGACCTCTTAAGGCACAAAGCTACCTTAATTCTTTCAAGTTTAACATAGCAAATTTGGATGGTACCTTTGGAGGGTCACTCTCAACAGGGGCAGGTCCAGTGGACCCCTCTGCTCCAGACATTGCTCTAGTGTGGGTGGATATGTTGTAATCTACCTACACTGGTGTTTACCTACTAAACCTATCTAGTAGTTGTAGTCAGGGTGTGCTACTCCCTATCCTCTACAATAACTAAGTTCAGTAGAACTTAAGAATACTAGTCTTGTTTTATATGTACCTAGCAGGTACCTGTATGATCTTTCAAATGATACTCTCAAAGATTGTAATGGTAAAAGAACAGCAAGCTCGAATCCCACCGCTGCCACCAATGTGAGAAGTTGGCCTGGTATATGATGCTCACTAGTTCTAGTGATCACCTTGTACCATGCCAAGCAACCCTCATGATGATTGGTTGTAAGTCAACCTTATAGACCAACTATCCTAGTAGCGTGGACAAAGCAGTCTTAGGCTAAACTCTGTAAAGGCATGTGAAGCAAGCTGTTTTACCATACACAATCCCCTTGAATACCAAATGAAAGGACACCACACAGATATATATTGAAAATATATATATATTTATTTACTACAAGTATCCCCTATACTCTTTATGAGCACAGAAGCAAATGCGTTAAAACAAAACCCAGTTTAAATATACAAGAGCTGCACAATATGGATGAGCCCTAGGGGCCACCTAAACCATATACTAAAATAGTGGTATAAGAGTCACTAGTTGGAAAGGAAGTAGGCCTAGGGCCTGGGAAATCGCTGGAGCTGTTCGGGACTAACAGTGAAGAAGTCGGGAAAGGCCAGCGGGACTCGGGTGCAGCGCTTAAAGCAAACGCATACACCAATGTAAAGTCAATGGTGCGTAAAAGTTACAAAGTTACTGCAAAGGGGACCTTCCGGATGACCTAGAACCTAGCAACTTGGAACATAGACACTAGAGGTGTATTGCTACACAGGAGCACCGGAGTGCCAGGGTTACCTCACCCACAGGAAGCGGGTGCATATGTCTCAAAGTGTGTCGGGTTTCGTCGCGCTGGTCTATGGAGCCTGTAGATGAAGATGCTGCAGGCGGGTCGTCGTGGTGAGTTCCGGTGGATCCAAGGGTGGATCTGAAGAGGTGAAGACCTGAAAGCCGAGGGGACAATGTTCAAAGTCACTAACCAGTGACTACCGTGGAACCAGGATGGAACCAGGCAATGTCGGGCGCAAACAGGTGAAAAGGTGAAGATTGTCTCTGCAGCCACGTGGATACGAAGAGGTCGAGGATGTCCAGATGTCGGTGATAAACTGTCCCACAAATGTTCTAGCTGATGGCGGTATCGGCTTCTTCATCGGAGCAAACAGGCCTTGGCTAATGCAAGGCTTGCAGGAATCAATGCAAGCTTCTCACTCAGGCCAGCAAGGTCAGAGCGGGTGCTCCTTTTTAGGGGAGCGTGGGCCAGTCTGGAGCAACCAGAACAGCATGTTGATTGTAGGTTTTGTTGCCAAGATGGCCGCTAGCCACGTGGCAAGTGGCCGGGATGGCGCATCAAGTGGCAAAGTGCAAAAGGGCCCCACGCAGATCGTGGAGATGCTGGGGGGCTGATCTTTGGTGCAAATGCTGCTAGGTGGTGGTGCTTCTCAAACCCCAAAGCACAGCATCGAGGGTGCCTCAGGTGCTGCGCAGTCAGCTTCTCTGGGGTCTTTCAAGAGGTCCGGTCCCACGTCTCTCGGTGCCTCCACGGGTCTCTTCTTTTCAGGGACTGTGTATCGGGCTCTGAGATGTCTGGGAATCAGGGTCTTGTTGGGCTCTGGGCTCGGGCTCCGGTGGGAGGCGGCGGCAAAGCAGACATCGAGTTGCTGGATGGTGCCTGTATTCACAGGGTGGTCACTCCTTGGCCACAAGGGAGATGCTCTTCAGTCTTCTGTGCAGCAGAATTGCGAAGTCCAGTTTTCTTCTTAGTTTCAAGTCGAGTTCAGGATGATCTAAAGTCTTGGGACAGAGCTCCTACTCTCATTCCAAATCTGGGGGCCGGATCACCTGCTTGGTCTCTCCTCTGGGTGGGACCAGGAAGGGGGGTGGTTACACCACCTTTCCTTTGTCCAGCTCTGCACCAGGACTGGGGCTGGAATGCCCCAGCACCGTTTGGATTGGCTTATGCACGGGGACACCTTGTGTGCCCCAGGCATGTCTCATTCTATTCAGCCCTGTCCTACCCAATACACAAAATCCTGTCTGGGGTGGTGCTCGCACCTCCCAAGGCAGGAAACCCTTTGTCCAAGCCTCCCTCGCTGGAAGGACTCCCAGCAGCAGGAGGTCAGACTTGTGTCTGTGGTGGCAGCATTCATTTTGTGATTCTGAGGCTCGAGTTTAACTTTAACTGGGGTTCAGGTTATGTACATGTTGTGTCCCTCTAGAAGGGTGGAATGCTACCCCTTTCACCAGAACTTGCGAGGGGGTAGTATCCCAATTCATATGACACCTTACTCGACATGTTTTGATAAAGCCAAACCAAAGTTAGTATATAACCACGAGGATTATAATGCACTTAAGAGTATATGGTATGGCAATATCCTGGAACAGCTAAGGGAGTTGTTCCCGACAGTTGCAGACAGGCTCAGCTCATGCCAGAGCACCATCTCACATAAAACCAAGCACTCTGCCTCCAGGATTGCTGAGGCCTTCCATAGGAGTGGCTTATAGGTTACTATGTGTCCAGATAGGTTAGATATAGGTATACTATATCTAAGTAAGAGGTGATTATACCAACTTACTCCAGCTGAGTGATCAGCCAGTTGTGTCAAATATGGAGGCCAAGCCAGGGTGGCACAATACGTGCTGCAGCCCCTGGTAGGCCTTGGCTACACCTATGCAGTGGGTACCTATGGCACACTGTTACAGGGGCCTATAAGGTGAACCCGTTCCAATTGTGTATGTACCTAAGGTACATGGAGTCCATTTTAAGGAGAGAGCAATTAGCCTGGGGCCCTGAATAGCAGGATCCCAGGCCAACTAAGTCAAAAACCAGCTAAACACCAGGCAAAAAGTTTGGGGGTAACCATAGTCAGATATCCACCTTCCTACAGTTTCTATTTAAACAAAGCATACCGTCATAAAGGATTATCATTTAGTGTTTCTAATGACAAAATCATGACAAAACTTGATCTGGACCCTTGTCTACTTACTTGTATTTCCTTTTTAGTGAATGTTTGCTGCAAAATGTTTCCTTTTGTTATAGAGATGTTTCAACTTTTACATAGCCTATTGTGTAGATATTAGATTTGAAAGGTTGGGAGCCACTCTAGTGTCAGCTATCTCAACTACAACGAAGGTGTCAGTCGCTGTCACCTACAGTAGTGGACGCAACACCTCTCGAACTATGGTAATCTCGCCCGCGCTGTCTAACAGTGTCAGCGCCCATGTCAGATTCCGAAACTGCGTTCTCACTATCTGCTCATGGCTCTGTTGGGCACCTGGTCCTCTGCCGCCGCCCCTTCCACAGGTGGGCGAGACCGATATTTCCTGCAAAGAGCGAGGAGTACGTTGTTCAGGAACCTGAAATCTATCAGGTGACTTAATCGTAGTGCGGTCGCGCAACTCATATGTACGCTCAGTAGAGTCAGCTGTAGGTGAAGCATTACGGGACCCCTGTTTCTGTTGCTTTTTCCCCTGTTTTTTGTTCTTATTCCAATTCTGTTTTGGAACTTTCTGGCAATCATCTTTATCAGATGAAGCCTGCTGAGTTTGCTGCTGTGTTTGTTAGCAAAAGGCTTAACACCCAAACTTTTATGTCCAACGGTCTTATAAGCCTCTGTAATAATTTTCGGTAACTGACGGGGTTTCTCGGCCTCAGGAATATAGCGTAAAGCATTAGACACCTCGAAACTTACCGCATCTCCCTTAACATTTGCATGGACTATATCGTGAACCATATAAAATGCTCCCACGAGCCGCATTCCCAACTCTACAGCCGCCTCCGGTCCGTGTTCACGCTCAATGACGGACGGCAGGACAGTCATTGACAGGGTGCCGAAGCACCTAGTATAGACTGCTGCAAAAATCACACCCCAAGTGGTACAGTCATTTACGTCCATCACAAAGTCTTTCTGCAAACTTATGGTAAGGATCCTGTGTTTCTCCACAGGAGTGGTATTCTGGAATACTGCCTCCAGTTGGTCAAATTTCTCGGCAAGCCAAAAAGGCATCTCATCCTTATCCTGGAGACGCTTGCCCATAACTGCATTAACCATTATGGGACTAAGCTTCAGCCGGTTTGGTCCAACTGGATGCACCGCACCAGCCGGGGCCCGACCCGAGAAGTTGCAGGAAATGTAATGAACCAGACCCCTTATCACTGACACTGCAGAGGGATAAAGGGGCCTCAATTCAGCAGCTGTACAACGCGCCACATTAGGGTGCGGAGTATCACCAGCTAAAACAAGCCAAGAAGCGCCTGCAATTGACAACGGTCCGTGCCTGACCGCCGTCAAACTGTGGGGAAGGGTGCCATTAAACCAAACGGCATGCTGCCAAACTGAAATTGGAAATTCCTGTGTCCGATACGGAGCGTACTCTACAGGTACGGCAGATGAAGTGTAAGTGTGAAAAACACCAGTACCAGCATCAACCACATGAAACGTGACCCAAGAGTAAAATAGCTCAAACGGGTACGCTGCATCAGCAGATACAACAAAAACCATTGCCATGCCTTCTAAAGAGACTAGGAAATCCTGCAAATGATTGCGCACAGCCCATTGGCTGTGTACAGGAATATCCACTGCAGCCATAACGACATCGTGAAAGATAAGTACAATGCAATATAAAAAGCACAACTGGGTAGTAATTCAATAGACACCGTTTTGAAATATCAAGCTTGAATAGACCTATGTAACTATAGGTAGGTTTATCCGTCACCACTGTAAACCGGAATCAATAGTGAGGGGGTTGTAGACTGATACAAGCACTACTCAAGAGTCTCACAATAAGACCACAATATTGGTGGGGCCATGTTGCAAGGATCCCGCTCATACACATAACTGTGTACAGAGACCTTGGACATCAGTGAACTGTGGTGTACCAGAAACTGACCTCAGTACCTAGAAAAACCCCAACCAGCTAGTATCAGTGTCACATTAGCTCTTCGTCCTAAAGCAAAGTAACCAATGATTAGACAACCTACAACATGCAACTTAGAACAAACTCAGGAGTGGTAGGAAGTGAGAACACTCCTTCGTTATACTCTCATACCAGTCCACAACAGGAGTAAAGGAGAGACACAGGTAAGGTTAAAATATTTATTTTAACCACATGATCTCAAATGCAGTATCTTAGCCAACATAAACAGACATATGATTAGAAATATTATGGTCAGCATTGTTACTATTCCATAAAATACAAAAGTAGAAATCATATTACAATGATGGTACAACAGGTCCTATAGCGCCTAGTTTTAACAACCTCCCTATATAGGAACTATGGCCTAGATGTAGGTAATAGCAATTTACAGAATGGTAAATACCGAATTTTACAGATTCGGTATTCACTATTCTGTAATTGCTATGTAGGTAGAATATTCGGTAAAAATACCGAATCTGTAAGATTCGGTAATTACCGATTCAGTAATTACAGAATCGGTATTTGCCATTGATTCCTATGGGCCTTGAAGCCCATAGGAATCAATGGCAAATACCGATTCTGTAATTACAGAATCGGTAAAATTACCGATTTTGCAAGGGTGACAGGGTGTCTCTTTGACACCCTGTTGCACCCCTGTTTCTGGCTTGTGGGCCATGTGACACATAGACATGCCCTTAGGGCATGTCTGTGTGCCACATGGCACAGGTGTACATGCACAGATGTGCATGCACACTGGAATTCGTTATTTACCATGGAATAGTATTCCATGGTAAATAACGATTCGGTAAGGGCCTGTGGCACTGATTACAGTGCCACCTACATCTTGATTTACAGAATCGGTATATTTACCGATTCGGTATTTTACAGATTCTGTATATTTACCGAATCGGTAAATATACCGATTCTGTAAATAAAATGCGCCCTACATCTCAAAAGCAAAATACCGGTTTGAAACGGCCGAAATCGTCCGTTTCCGACCGGTATGAAGGCTCCTACATCTGGCGCTATGTATTATAAACCATAGAAGGTCTCTTAGGCTTGTTTGGGGGACCCCATTACCTTTCCGTTCAGTAAGAGTAAATCACATCTGGATCAGCGAAAGCTCTCTGCATCCCTGGAAACGGAAAATCTTCCAAGTGTGTGAAATCATGGCAACTGTGCAATAACAGGGGCGCCAGAATCTCAGTTGGCTCACAGCTGCCAAATTGTTGTGTCTAAATAGCGTTACTTAATCATGTCGAAGAATAGCTACCATGTTATGATAACCTTGACGGCTTCAGCTCTCACTGTGCAGACTAGGGGCACGATGTAAGTCTAGAGATGTTGAAAACAAACCTTTTCTCATGTGTAGACCTTCACAAAGCCTAACTTACAAAAATAGATGTATGCAGTGTTGTGTGCAAAAGCGGCAAAAGGTAAAATGTTGTTTAAACATCTAATGAGCCATGCTAACATAACATGCGTGCAAACCAGGCCTTAGACTACACTACACAAGATCTGTGTTTTTTTCGTGAGTGTGTCACTCACCACAGTGTTCTGGTAAACCCACTTCCACCATTGTCATGAACTGCATAGCGGGTTAGGTAGTTACAAATGTAATGCTCAAACATCTCTACTGTGTCACTAGAAGTACCTTCCACTGTCATCCTTCGACTTACCTCGACAGTGACTAGAAGTAATTGAATGGCACAGCCAGATACCCCTGAACAATGGCTACAACCACCTGACACTGTCACAAGTCCCTTTGACAAGAAGTGTTTCCATGGCTCTGTCAGAAACCCCAGAGCAATGACTTGGGGTGCCTTGCACAATCGTATTTATCTGTGCTGTGCCTACACGTGCCTGCATGGCAGTATGAGACACCTTTGAGAATAGCTATATGTGTATGTCAGCCAACATCCATGCACAGGCATTGAAAGTGCTTACATGATATAATGAGACACCAATTTGCCGTGGGTGAGGCTGGTAGGGATTGTCAGATATCACTGCATACTCAGCACAATGGGATAAAAGAACTAGGTGCAGCAGGTGGGGTAAAGAAAAATTAAGACAGCGCACGGAGCAAGCAAAGATCGTGCTCAAAGCACAGAGACATTATCGTCGAACAGTTGAGAGTGGTTCAAATTATAAGGCGGAATTGGGGTGAAAGCAGCGAAAGTGCGTGCTGTGACTTGGTCCATTCACTTGAGCCACTGTTCAATTAGCGGGAAGGAGGCTTTATCAAAAGTTGCATATCACAGTTGGGAAAGCATTTAAATAAAAATAATATCGTTTATAATGAGTGTGTAGGATTAACGTGCAAGTTTAAATAAAAAGAAAATGCATTTAAAAATGTGACAAAGTGCACACAGCTATCATATTTACATGTACTAGGCCTCAAATGGCTAAAGTAGCGCTGCTAAAAGCATTTCTTGCTTAAAAAGCACAACAGAAAATGAGTTTTGGAAACTATTATTCCTTTCACTGCATTTGAACAATGAGCGCAGACCTCCATGTACAACTTAAATGCCTAACTTGCTTAAAAATGTTTCAAAACACCAAATTATATTTTCTGAACAGAAAGATGATATTATACAAGAATATATATATACAAAAAATGTTAACTCTTCATCTCTACGCAGAAATGCTTTAACTATTTTGAAGTAAACGTTTTATAAAGGGTTCATATATTTCTGCAGAATGTTTCTATTTAAATAAAGCATACTGCCATAAAGGATTATAATTTAGTGTTTCTAATGGAAAAATGATGCAATCATGCTGGTATAATCAGTATGTAAACTTGATCTTGACCCTTGCCTACTTACTTGTATTTCCTTTTTAGTGAATGCTGCAGAATGATACCTTTTGTTATAGAGATGTTTCAACTTTTACATAGCCTATTGTGTAGATATTAGATTTGAAAGGTTGGAAGTGTACAAGTATATGTGGGAAAGTGAATCTGAATGAGAAGCTGAACCATACTTGACATTAGTTGATACAAAACTAACATTGTGGTTTGCTGGACTATTGTTCTCTTGGTGATAGGATGAGGAGTAATCCTGTTCCAAGGAAAACATTGAACATTGATTGGATGGAAGAAGGCTGAAGATGCACTGTTGCAGACTTTCATAAAATGCTTATATGCGTCTGTGTTCCTAGAGTAGGGTGCCACTTGACCTCACTTGCTATTATGATTTCCATTTACCCAGACCCTACGCCACATTGCTCTGAGACGCCACTGAGTTTCTTGCATTTCCCTTTATGGGACGTTCTGCTTCGATATTTTTGATTACTTGAGCTGAACTATTGCTAAAGCTTTATGCTTACTCTCACTCTTTCGATCAGAGCTATTAGTGAGTTTGGACAGGCTCCTTTGTCCACATTTTTAGACGAGGGATTATTTCCTTTATGGAACGTACTTAATGCATTTATTAATATTCTGCACATTGATTGATTTCACAAAATTCTGGCTATTGATTATTGATAAATGTGTTTTATGACCCAATACAGATAAACGTAAAGATTTTGATTTAAATATCCCTAAAACTCACTCATAACTTTCTTTATTGACTCTAAAATAATATTGATGATTGTGATGATAATATACTTGATGCATTGATCTTCTCTTCTCAAAACAGCAGCCAACATCCTTGGGCCTGACAGAACAGGAACCAGGCCCAATGATGGTCAACCAGTCCCTTTAAATTTCAATTTAGTACTCGCTCAAGCACATCTTAATATTACTGAATCAGGACCACACATACTTTTATAATGAAATTAAGTATAAATTCCTCTTGAGAAACCTTCACTCCGACCAATTGTTTTCTAGGCAGAATTTTTATCAGTTGCTGTACTGGAGGTGAAATGACAATTCAAACTGCCTGAGATGGGCTGTGGCAGCACAAACCTGCATCACGACCTGGAAATTATATTTTAATAACTAGACAGTAGACACGACACATGTGACCCGTGTAGTGCCACTAAGTGAATCAGATGACATCTTGGGCCATCCTCTGGCCTTGGGAAAACTCAAGTCATGCTAGATGATCAAATTATGATGTGAGTTTAGTGGGTTGAGTAAGGTGGCCTTGCTCCACATACCATTCCAACATTGCCCAGTCTTGGCTTCTGCACTGCGTTTTTGGAAAGCAACACTCAGCTGGGTAAAGAAAAAGTAAGACAGAGAACAGAGCAAGCAAAGACTTTGCTCAAAGCACAGAGACATTAAGGTCAAACAATTGAGAGAATGGCTCAAATTATAAGGCATCATTGGGGTGAAAGCAGCTAAAGTGCGTGCTGTGTCTCAGTCCTTTTACTTGAGCCACTGTTCAATTAGCGGAAAGGAGGCTTTACCAGAAGTTGCATATCACATCTGGGAAAGCATTGAAATAAAAATAATATAGTTTATAATGATTGTGCAGTATTAACGTGCAAGTTTAAATTAAAGAAAATGCATCTAAAATGTGACAAAATGCACACAGCTATCATATTTACATGTACTAGGCCTCAAATGGCTAAAGTAGCACTGCTAAAAGCCTAACTTGCTTATAAATGTTTCAAACCACCAAATGTTATTTTCTGAACAGGAAGATGATATTAAACAAGAATATAGATATAACAAAAATATTTACCTCTTGATCTGTACAGAAATGCTTTTCATAATGAAGTAAACGTTTTATAAAGATTCATATATTTCTGCATGATGTTTTTATTTAAACAAAGCATACTGTCATAAAGGATTATCATTTAGTGTTTCTAATGAAAAAAAGATGCAATCATGCTGGTATAATCAACATTTAAACTTGATCTTGACCCTTGTCTACTTACTTGTATTTCCTTTTTAGCGAATGTTTGCTGCAAAATGTTTCCTTTTGTTATAGAGATGTTTTAACTTTTACATAGACTATTGTGTAGATATTAGATTTGAAAGGTTGGAAGTGTACAAGTATATGTGGGAAAGTGAATCTGAATGAGAATCTGAACCATACTTGACATTAGTTGATACAAAACTAACATTGTGGTTTGCTGGACTATTGTTCTCTTGGTGATAGGATGAGGAGTAATCCTGTTCCCCGGAAACATTGAACACTGATTGGATGGAAGAAGGCTGAAGTTGTAACTGTCGCAGACTTTCATAAAATGCTTATATGCGTCTGTGTTCCTAGAGTAGGGTGCCACTTGACCTCACTTGCTATTAGGATTTCCATTTACCCAGACCCTACGCCACATTGCTCTGAGACGCCACTGAGTTTCTTGCATTTCCTTTTATGGAACGTTCTGCTTTGATATTTTTGATTAATTGAGCTGAACTATTGGTAAAGCTTTATGCTTACTCTCACTCTTTCGATCAGAGCTATTAGTGAGTTTGGACAGGCTCCTGTGTCCACATTCTTAGACAAGATATTACTTCCTTTATGGAACGTACTTAATGCATTTATTAATATTTTGCACATTGATTTATTTTACAAGATTCTGGCTATTGATTATCGATAAATTTGTTTTATGACCCAATACAGATAAAATTAAAGATTTAGATTTAAATAAAATCCTTCAAACTCACTCCTAACTCTCTTTATTGACTCTAAAATAATATTGATGATTTTGATGATAATATACTTGATGCATTGATATTCTCCTCTCAAAACAGCAGCCAAGATCCTTCGACCTGACAGAGCAGGAATCAGCCCCAACGATCAATCAATCATAACATTTGCAAAGCGCACTACTCGCCCATGAGAGTCTCAAGGTGCTGGGGTGGGGAATGCTGCTTCTGCTCGAAAAGCCAAGTCTTGAGAAGTTTTCTGAAGGTCAGCAGGTCTTGGGCCTGCCGTAGGTGGATGGGGAGGGTGCTCCAGGTCTTGACGGCAAAGTGGGAGAACGATCTGCCACAAGAGGTCGCTCTTCGGAAGCGGGGGACTGTGGCGAGAGTAAGGTCGGCGGAGCTGTGCTGGCGTGTGGGGGTGTGGAAGCTGAGTTGTCTGTTGAGGTACATTGCTCCAGTTTTGTGAAGTGCCTTGTGTGTGTGGGTGAGGAGCTTGAAGGTTATCCTCTTGCTGACCGGGAGCCAGCACAGGTCTCTCAGGTGGGGAGTGATGTGGCTGCGGCGAGGGATGTCGAGGTTCAGGCGTGCAGAGGCGTTCTGGATGCGTTGCAGCCGTCTCAGGAGTTTGGCCGAGGCTCCTGCGTAGAGGGCGTTTCTGCAGTCCAACCTGCTGCTGACGAGGTCCTGGGTGACCATTCTTCTGGTTTCAGTGGGGATCCACTTGTAGATCCTGCGGACCATGGGGAGGGTGTTGAAGCAGGAGGAGGAGATGCCGTTGACCTGTTTAGTCATGGAGAGGGTGGAATCGAGGATGACCCCTAGTTTCCATGCGTGGTCGGTGGGTGTTGGAGTGGTTACAAGTGCGGTCGGCCACCAGGAGTCGTCCCAGGCCGAAGGGGTGGATTCGAGGATGAGGACCTCGTCTTGTCCGAGTTCAGCTTCAGTCGGCTGTTCCTCATCCATTCAGCGATGGCCTTCATTCCTTCGTGAAGGTTGGTTTTGGCGGTGTGGGGGTCCTTGGTAAGGGAGCTGGGTGTCATCGGCTTAGGAGATGATGTTGAGGTCGTGCCGACAGGCGACGTGGGTGAGCGGTGCCATGTAGATGTTAAACAGAGTTGGGCTGAGGGATGAGCCCTGGTGTATGCCACAAATGATCTCGGTGGCTTCGGAGCAGAAGGGGGAAGGCGGACGCTCTGTGTTCTGCCAGAGATGAAGGAGGTGGTCCAGTCCAGGGCCTTCTCTTGGATCCCGGAGTTGTGGGGGCGTGTTCGTAGTGTGTGGTGGGAGACCGTGTCAAAGGTGGCTGACAGGTCCAGGAGGATGAGGGCCGCAGTTTCTCCATTGTCCAGCAGGGACTTGATGTCATCGGTGGCAGCGATGAGGGCAGTCTCGGTGCTGTGGGTGCTACGGAACCCAGACTGGGAAGGGTCCAGGATGTTGTTGTCCTCAAGGTAGTGGGTCAGTTGTTCGTTGACGGGCTTCTCGATGACCTTTGCCGGGAACGGGAGCAGGGAGATGGTCGGAGGTTCTTGAGGTCCTTGGGGTTCGCCTTGGGTTTCTTGAGTAAGGCGTTGATCGTTGAGGTTGCTGTCTCGAAGGAGGTGTTGATGACTTTCCAGAGATGGGGTGCAATGGATGTGCTGGCTTTGTTGAAGATTTGGTGTGGGGATGGGTCTGATGGAGATCCTAGGTGGATGGTGTTCATGATCTTGATGGTCTTATCGTCATTGATGTTGGTCGAGCAGAGCAGACGATTGGTGCGGATGGTGGTCGTGGGGGCGGTGGGCTCAGTGGTTGTCGTGGTGGTCGTGGCGTTGAAGCTGTCGTGGATGTCTGCGATCTTGAGGTGGAAGAAGGCGGCCGGCGAGTCGCACAGGTCTTGCGAGGGTGGGACATCGTTGGTGTTGGAGCTGTGGTTGGAGAGTTCCTTCACGATGTTGAAGAGCTCTTTGCTGTTGTGCGCGTTGTTGTCTAGACGGTTTTTGAAGGAGGCCCTTTTGGCGGATCTGATGAGGTGATAGTGTCTGTAGGTGGAGTTCTTGTGGGCTGCATGGCGGTCCGGTGTTCGCTCATGGAGCCAGATCTTCTCCAGCATTCTGCAGGTTTGCTTGGAGGCCTGAAGGTCTTCAGTGAACCAGCTGGCTTTCTTGTTGGTGTGACAGGATTTCTTGATCGGGGCAAGGGTGTTGGCGCAGTCGTTGATCCACTGTCTGAGGTTGCGGGCGGCGGTGTCGGGGTTGGTGGGGTTGGCGGGTGGGCTCTGGTCGAGGGTGGTGGTTAGCTGGTCTTCGGTGACTTTGCTCAAGCAGCAGCGAGGCATCTGTTGGGTGCGGTGGTGCATGGTGGGTTTCTTGAAGGTGAAGTGGATGCAGCGATGGTCAGTACAGTGGAGTTCGGTGGTGTGGTTGAAGGAGACGTGGGGGCTTGCGGAGAAGATGGGATCAAGCATGTGACCGGTGGAGTGGGTGGGTGTTGTGACGAGTTGTCTGAGTCGGAGGTTGGCTAGGTTGTCAGTCAGGGTGGTGAAGTTGGTGTCGTTGTTGTTCTCGAGGTGGAAGTTCAGGTCCCCGAGGAGGATATAGTTCGTGGAGGTTAGGGTGTGTGTGCTGACAAAGTCGGCGATGAAGTCGCTGAACTGTGGTCAGGGTCCGGGGGGGTCTGTAGATGAGGGTTCCTCTGAGGGTGGTGTTGGGGTCAGTGTGGATCTGGAAGTGCAGGTGTTCGGCGGTGCTGAGGATGTTGTCGTATTGGTCGAGACTCTGAGAGTGTCCCTGTGGATGATGGTGATTCCTCCTCCTGCTCCGTTGGTGCAGTCCCTGCGGGTGATCTTGTAGCCTTCTGGGATGGCTATTGCTATGTTGGGTGCCAAGGCCGGGTTCAGCCAGGTCTCGGTCAGGAAGGCGACATCTGGGGAAGTTGAGTCGGGTAGGTCCCAGAGTTCAACGGCGTGTTTGCAGGCAGAGCGGGTGTTGAGAAGGATGCATCTGAGGTGATTGGTTTTTTTTCCTGGTTGGCAGCATGGTGGGGTGGATGCTGGTGAAGCTGCAGTTCCGGCAGGTGAAAGGTCCGTGGGTGCGCTTCGGGTGGCCAGGAAGCAGGTGTGTGATCGTCCGGTGTTGAGTGCGTGGAGTGTTCTGGCATCGAAGCGGTGTCGGGCGTTGTGGCGTTCGCGGGGTCTTGCCTTAGGCGCGCCCAAAGCGGCACAGCCACTGCACGGCATCCATATGAGGGGATGTGGGAGGGAGGAGCAGCTAGGAGGCGGGGCGGCAAATGGGATTGCAAGGGGCAGGGTCGCAGGGACGCAGCGGTGGGAAAAACGGGCGAGTCGCTGGAGAAATGGGTACAGGAAGCAAAAACAAGTTTAGGCAAGAAAACAAGTACAGGCACAGAGGAATAAAAACTATTTGGGGCAAGAAAGCAAGTACACGCTCAGGGGAATAAAAACAAGTCTGGGCAAGAAAGCAAGATAGGCGCAGGGGAAAAAACAAGTCTGGGCAAGAAAGCAAGTTAAGCACAGGGGAAAAACAAATCTGGGCAAGAAAGCAAGTTCAGGCAGAGGGCAAAAAAACAAGTCTGGGCAAGAAACCAAGTTTGGCACAAGGGAAAAATACAAGAGTAGGCAAAAACAATGAGGGCACTCACTCACTCAAGCACATCTTAATAGTACAGCATCAGGATCTCTCATAATTCTATAATGAAATTAGGTATAAATTCCTACTGGGAAACCTTCACTCTGGCCAATTGTTTTCTAGGCAGAATTTGCATCTGTCACTGGAGGTGAAATGACAATTTAGGCTGCCTTGTCTGTGGTCACCTGAGATGGGTTGTGGCAGCACAAAACTGTATCACTGCCTGGAGATTATATTTCAATAACTGGACAGTAGACACGACACATGCAACCCGTGCAGTGCCACTAAGTGAAGCAGATCCCATCTTGGGCCATCCTCTTGCCTTGGTAAAACTCAAGTCATGCTAGATGATCAAATTATGATGTGAGTTTAGTGGGTCGAGTGAAAGTGGCTTTGCTCCGCATACGAATGCATGTCATTACATCGCATACTAATACCACGCATGCCATTACAACGCGGGTATTACTACGTGATGTCAATGACAACGACATGCTTTTACCACGAGTATGCCTTTACCACGCATGCCATTACAACGCAAAGGCATGCGTGGTAAAGCTATACTTGTGGTAAAAGCATGCAAGGTAAGTTATATCCCTATCCCTACACCTACACAACAGACTACTCCCACCCCTACACTACCCCAACCCAAAAACACTACCACACTACTACACTACCCACACTACTCCCATCCCTAGACTACCCTAAACCCTAAAACACTACTACGCTACCCACACGACTCCCACCCCTACACTACCCCAACCCAAAAACACTACCCACACTACTCCCACCCCAACACTACCCTAAACCCTAAAACACTACTACGCTACCCACACTACTCCCACCCCTACACTACCCCAACCCAAAAATACTACCACACTACTACACTACTCCCACCCCTACACTACCCTAAACCCTAAAACACTACTACACTACCCACACTACTCCCACCCCTACACTACCCCAACCCAAAAACACTACCCACACTACTCCCACCCCTACACTACCCTAAACCCTAAAACACTGCTACGCTACCCACACTACTCCCACCCCTACACTACCCCAACCCAAAAACACTACCACACTACTACACTACCCACACTACTCCCACCCCTACACTACCCTAAACTCTGAAACACTGCTATGCTACCCACACTACTCCCACCCCTACACTACCCCAACCCTAAAACACTACTACACTAACCACACTACTCCCACTCTTACACTACCCTAAACCCTAAAACACTACTACGCTACCCGCACTACTCCCACCCCTACACTACCCTAAACCCTAAAACACTACTACGATACCCACACTACTCCCACCCCTACACTACCCTAAACCCTAAAACACTACTACGCTACCCACACTACTCCCACCCCTACACTACCCTAAACCCTAAAACACTACTACGCTAACCACACTACTCCCACCCCTACACTACCCCAAACCAAAAACACTACTACGCTACCCACACTACTCCCACCCCTACACTACCCTAAACCCTAAAACACTACTATGCTACCCACACTACTCCCACCCCTACACTACCCTAAAACCTAAAACACTACTACGCTACTCACACTACTCCCACCCCTACACTAACCTAAACCCTAAAACATTACTACACTACCCACACTACTCCCACCCCTACACTACCCCAACCCAAAAACACTACCACACTACTACACTACCCACACTACTCCCACCCCTACACTTCTGCACCTCGTTTTTGGAAAGTGACACTCACAGACAAGACAAGTCTGGCAGTGCAGTGTTCGGTCGATATCCAAACCAGACTGTTGCCTATTTTGCACAACTTTCTAGTGACACCTGTGCTGTGCCAGACTTGTGACAGAACAGACTGATCATCACTGGTCATATTCACTTGTGGACAGTGTGGTCCCAGTAAGTCCTGATTCATACGTGGAGCCTGGGGAGTCTTCTGGTGCAAGTGACCACACATCCACTCCTTACTCTGGGCCACCGAGGACAGACTAAGTCTGGCACCCAGGTAGGTGGGACTGTCAGGCTAGTGGTGAGCTGTGAGCAAGAGAAGGGCAGCTCCATCCACAGCAAGGTCGCTGGCCAAAAAGTGTGAACTACGCCAGCTGAGACGCAGAACTAGCCCAGTGAGATGATTTGACCTAAAAGGGAACGCAGGCAATTCCAAGTGCAGTGGTGGGTCTCGCCACTGCAAGACAATAACTAGCGATGGCCATCAGATGAGGAGATCGATCATAAGACCTGAACACATACAACAACAAGCAGGTGAAATTCTGTGTGACATCACAAGATGATGACGGCCGCACACGATTGACACTTCAATATCAATACCTATGCCTGGGTGGGCTTAAGAGACAGGACATTGCGCCAGAGGCACTTTCTCATTTATTTGAGGTTGAGGACTACTGCTCCCAGGACTAACGAGCAATAGTCCTGATCCAAATAAATAAAATTGGGTGCTGTTCAATGGCCAACTCCGGCACAAAATCTTCAGCGGACATTAGCAGAAAACTGCTAGTAAGAAACTTGTCGAAAAGCATTCCACAAGCTGGGAGAAAGACATACAGCCTTATTCATGAAGGCTAAATCGGCTCGCAAAGGGCCGGATTCTGAGAATCCGGCCCTTTGCGAGTGCGATTTTTGCTTTTGGGATTCAGCATCCCAAAAGCAAAAATCGCTAATTGCGATGTCGCAAATGTGCGAGGAAATGACATTTAAGGAATCTCTATTTGAGATTCCTGAAATGCTATTCAACATCCTATTTCAATTTGCGATTTCGCAATTTCTAGGCGCAATTTACCGCGAGGTCAGACCTCGCGGTAAATTGCGAAAACTCAGAAAAATGCTTTCAAATGCATTTTTCTGAGTTGCATGTTACACACACACATGTCCTTTGGACATGTGTGTGTGCAACACCTATGTGTAATGTCATTTGAGGGGTGCTACAGGGTGTCCTGTGGACACCCCTGGCACCCTTCAAATCGCAATCTTATTTGCGATTAGCTAATTGCTAATCGCAAATAAGGAATACTCCCCATTCATTCCTATGGGCCTTTTGGCCCATAGGAATGAATGGCGAGTTATTCCTTATTTGCGATTAGCAATTTGCTAATCGCAAATAAGGAATCAGTAGGAATCGCATTTTATTATGCGATTCCTACATGATTACCGTTTTGCGAGTCCTTAATAGCGATTCGCTATGATTCGCTATTAGGGGCTCGCAAAACGGCCCGTTCATGAATCAGGCTGCAAATCACACTGATACATTTCTACAACTCGCAATCCAAGATATGCTATTTCGTTTTAAAAAAAATAAGTACATCAAACGCTTGCTAGCATAGATACCGTAGCTCATTAAAAAAAGGTAATTGTAATTAGCTCTCTGAAGTGTAAAACCTGATATACAAGGCCCTAAAATAAGCTGTGTGAAATTCTGCAATAATGAGCAACTTGGCTGAAAATGCAACGTAGTGTAAAATGTAACAACCCAAACATCCAGGAAAAGGTATGTCAACAGACAAACATATCAGAAGTGGCTTAATTATTGATGTAATGCTAGAAAACTAGAAGCAAGGAAATAGATGCCACCTCACAGAGAAATGCAGAGGCTATCAAAATGGACTTTAAAGAGCTCTCCTTTATATAATAAGTAAATATAGGAAGTAAATCAACTCGTCAAGAAAGTGACAGACAACAGTACATGGGTGACACAGAGGAGCAAAACTTTTACTGAAATCAGGAATAAGAATGTGGAAAAGAACCTGGTAATCCCAGGTCCACATATTATTATCTTCCATGCAAGTATAGTCCAGAATCGTTGATTACAGAGTAGACCAGGTAATTTCTGCACCCCTGCACTGTGCAGTTTATAATCGGCGTTAAGAGCAGAAGGCTTAGTGATGAAATAACTCTGTGCTCGTATCTACTAACCATGCAGGAACAGCTACTGCCTGACTGAATGAATAGGCAATATTTTGTCTGAGTAATTTACTGTATTATTGGCATATCAAATCCCGTCTTTCTTTCCTTTCTTTGCCTAACGTTTTACCTAACTGCCATCCTGTTTCTTTGTTAAGTGCCTGTCACAGATGCTGATAAGATGTGAAATAAACATGATTAGGTGGATAAGTCCTAGCAAATACAAGCAATACAGAATCTACTAGTCCACAGCAGCTTGCTGTGGAAGAGTAGCAGCTCCTTACAGAACACGTGGTAGGTAAGAAATTAAATGGATTTATATTTACCTCTATGGAGTCATAGTCATCCACATAAAAATCATTGTAAATTTTATGTCTACAGACCGCTGCAGGCATTAACTTTCACATGGTTATAATAGGAACATTATATCTTTTCAGCAAAGAAGCTTCCATCCGTAAATTTCAAATGGATATTACTTTTACATATTTTATTTGCAGGTTTTGTGTTTTATATGGCATTGTCAACCAGAAAAGTCTATATTTTGAGGTTGCTGTTTGTCGCATATGACTGCATGTCACTTGTGCATATTTATCCAGCCAGTGTTCTATTTTCTGGTCTGGAAATTGGGTTTATACTTGGTAATGCCAGCTGCCGTGGAGATTGTGGATGTTTGTTGCTTCTCAATGCGTGGCTTAGTATATTTACCAGAAGAAGGTCTCATTTACAGTTGTCACCTCAATGCATAGTTTACTGTGGGGACATTACTTCTTGCAAAGGAATGTTGAGGGTTTGTGTAAGTGACATTTGCAAGACAGTTGTTTCTGTCAAGACGAATGAGGAGGATTGATAGCAAGAATGTTATCACTGAAGAAAGTCTTCGACTTCAAGAATTTTCTGCATGCTAATTACACAACACATGTGATGAGTTAGTGGAGCAGGGACAACTGGATGACAACATTACCTCCTGAGGCTTTGACCGTCTGTTATCCATGTCAAAGATAAAAAGAGCATATCAGTGCTGCCTCATGCTTAAAAATTTACTTGGGGCTACCATCTAGCACTTGGAGTGGTACAGTAATAAGAGTATACCAAACTGCAGATAATCATTCAACACTATCTGCCTCGCATGTATGTTTACCGCGTGGGCAGTGTGTTGCGTCATACTGATGGTCGCGAGCGCTTCCCCAGCTGACCATTGGGGCTGTGCTGCGTGACCATTCGCCAGCTGATGCCAATTTATGTCTATAAAGATTTAGTGTTCGTCTCTCTTCAAATAAACATATGAACACTGATCTTGGTTCAGAGACTCGTGACCCTCGCGCAATGAGGAAAAGCTTCTGCTTGAGACTCCCGTCTTCAAAAGGGAAAGATCAATGGCACAATCCTTCTCAGGCAATGCAGTGAGAATCTGGAACTCACTTCCCCCAGGGCACAAATCCTAAAAAAAAAGTGGGGGGACGCTGTCACAGAAAGTGACGTCACGACAGGAAGTGACGTCACGAAAGAGCTGAGCTCCTCGTCCCAGAGAGGCCAAAGAGTGAAGTCCAGCTCTTTGGCAGGGGGGACGGCGTCCTCCCGGTAAAATAAGTGGGGGGATGCCGTCCAACCGCGTGGTACCCTGACTCGAGCCCTGCTTCCCCCATTGATCCGTGCCACCTCCTCTACCCGGATCTTCAAAGATGATCTCAAATTGCTCCTCTTTCAAAGACACTGATGTCGTGACCTGACAGATAGGGACTGGGGGGACACTAGGACCCTGTGGGTCATGAGGGAGGTGACCAGGTCACCGGATACCACATCCGGCTAGGGACAGGAAGGATGGCAGATCGACCAGGACAGACAGAGGGGACGGACGTGTATGCAACCTGCAACTGAGACAAAGAAATAAAGAACAACTAACCTGCGTGCTGAGTTTGGTGTTTGCCTGGCACCCACTAGCGAGACACGACAACTGGCGACGAAGGGTGAAACGAGCCGACGCGTAGATTGTCGCACATCGATCAACGGCAACATCGGAGTATCGAGAGGAACCAGGTGCCCACCCTGGATGTGCCAAGAAATAGGGGAGGAAAGGAGCGACATCGGAGCCCACCCGACCGCTTCTGAAGAATTGCCAGCAAAACGAGGTAAGCGAAAAGGAACGCGCGATCTCAAAATAGAGGCGCAAGCTCTCGCGAGAGTCTCGGTGGCCATTTTGAGATCAGGCGGCTGGGCCAATCAGAGGCGAGATCGGGGAAGCGGCCATTTCTAAGCCAGGCGAGCGAGATTTCGATCGCGAAATCTCGCGAGAAGAGCAGCGGCCATTTTGGAAAAAGGACAACACAAAGAGGGACCATAGAAGTCAACAGGGCGGCCATTTTAAGGTCAGGCAAGGAAGAAAAGAAGCAGAAAAGACAGAGAAAAAGACACGAATAAGGGCAAAAAGGAATAGGAAAGCCCAGAAATGGCCAAATAAAGCAAAATAAAGTAGAAAAAGGAGAAACAAAAAAAAAAAAAGGGGGACAAAAGGCAAACAAAAAGAAAAGAGAGAAAAGAGGCAATAAAAGAAGAAAAAGAAGAAAAAGGCAAAAAGCAAAGGAAACATAGAACAACGCACAAAGGAGCGAAAGAACAAAAAGAGGAAAGAGCAGATAAAGGCAAGAAGGCAAGAATGGCAGACCCAAAGCCCAGCGCACAATACAGGAGACCACTACCGTTCAACTTATCGGAGCCACAAACAGGAATCAGATGGGAGAAGTGGATCAGACGGTTTGAAAGATATATGGAAACGACAGATGTAACAGATGGAAAGAGACTAGGGTTACTGCTGAACTTAGCAGGGGATGACGTCGAAGAACTTCTGGTGACACTACCTACCGAAGAAACAAAGACATATAAGAAACTAAAGAAATGCCTAACGGCCAAATTTGACCCACAACGGAATATTGACTTTGAACGATATACGTTTACTATTGCGTGTCAACAAATTGACGAAACGCTAGATGACTTCGCGACAAGCCTGAGAAAACTGGTAACACACTGTGAATTCGACAAATTCGATAACGAACAAGCAATAAGGCTACGGATCATAGAAGGCTGTCACGACACAGGATTCAGGGCAAGAATACTCAAGGAACCGACCTGATTGGAGAACATCCTATCACTAGCGAGAGCAGAGGCGAGAGCAACGGAACATGCCAAATAAATGGAAAGAGGGAAGAACGTTGAAATCGAACACGCACACCTCATGACAAACAAATATCGCACAGGCCAGTGGAAGAATGACTGGAGGGAACAGAAAGATAGGAGACAGCCGGAAGGAACATGCTACAGGTGCGGAATGGAGTTTTCACACAGAGGCCCATGCCCAGCGTTTGGCCAGACGTGCAGAAGGTGTAATGGAAGAAATCACTACGCCAGTGTGTGCCAAGGCGTACAATTCAGAGACGACAGAGGAAGAACAGGAAGACAACAAGAGTCGACAACAAGACACGTCAGGTATGTCGACAGAGAAAGAAGAAGTTCATCACGAAGGTCAGGTGAAGAAGAGGAAGAAGAGAAAGTGGAAAGACTATACCACATGTCGGAGGGTCACATAGAACTGAGTGGGGGAGACGAAAAAGGAGAAACAACACACTTACAGGCGGAAGCACCCAGGAAAAGACAGACTTGGCGTAGATAGGAGTAGGAGCACATGAAGCGGAATTCGTACTGGACAGTGGTGCAACATGCAATGTCATGTGCGCATCGGAGTACGAGAAGATGGAAGCCAAGCCGACACTGAGAGCGTCCAAGGTGCAGGTTTTCACCTGGGGGTCAAAGAAAGAGGTAACAAACATGGGAAAGTTCACAGAGGACCTGAAATATGGAGGCAAAAAGAACAAAGAGGACATTCATGTGCTTAAAGGCGATGTCCCAGGACCATGCTTGCTGAGCAACAGCACCGCCCAAACAATGGGTCTCATAACTATGACATATGACAAAAAAGGAAACGAAAAAAATACAGAGAGCAAGCGAAGAGAAGACGCAGGGACCAGAGAAAGAGGAAGAGAACGAAAAAGAATCACGGAGGGAACAAATACAACAAAGGGCGGCCGTAGAAAGAGAGGAACTAGAAGCAGACGAAGAGAGGCTGGCAAGCGGAGAGCAGAAGGAGAACAACTGAAAAACAGAAGCAAAGCTGGTCGCAGAGAACAGCGACCAATGGGGAATGCAAGGGGACAAAGAGACTAAGTGATGAAACGTAGGAGTCAGAGACTGCGGGAGAAGGGTCGACCAGACCTATGGACTGTGTGTCTCTCTCTCTCTCTCTTTCTCTCTCTCTCTCTCTCTCTCTCCCTCTCTTTTTTCACCACAACAATAAGCAAATGCTGTCAAGGGTTGAAGGGGCGAAAATGATTAGAAGAACAGTATCATGAACCTTTGTTTGCAACAAAGGGGGAGATGTCGTGACCTGACAGATAGGGCCTGGGGGGACACTAACTAGGACCCTGTGGGTCATGAGGGAAGTGACCAGGTCACCGGACACCACATCCGGCTAGGGACAGGAAGGACGGCAGATCGACCAGGACAGACAGAGGGGACAGACGTGTATGCAACCTGCAACCGAGACAAAGAAATAAAGAACTCTTGAACAACTAACCTGCGTCCTGAGTTTGGTGTTTGCCCGGCGCCTACTAGCGAGACACGACAACTTTCAGAACTAATACTTTCATCCTCAGGCCCCTCTAGGAAGTTCACTCCTCCTTGTAAATTTGTATATGTATATATATTTTTTTTAATGTTTCTGTACATTCCACACTCCTGCGTGCTTTGTTAGTTTTGGTGTCTATTTAACCTTCATTTTTAGTCTCCTGTTTTTCTTTGTAATGTTTTATTGTGTTCCACTGTTCTCTTATAATGTAACTGGCTCTATTGTACAGCGCTTCGACACCTTCGGGTAATGTCCGCGCTCCATAAAAATGCACTAAATAAATTACAAAAATAAAAAATTACATGACTGACGTGACGGCGATTTTGAGAAAAACCCCGCATAGAACTGACATTACGACGGTCCCTTCCAACTCGTGGACTCCCTCATATATCATTATGAAGAAGTCACAGGGTGCCCAGCAGCGTATGCCACGCTAGTTTACTTCGGCAGCGGCTTCCATCTGACCAAGACTCCCCCTTCAGGGGAGATGTAAACTCCGCCTACCGGGGGTGGTCCTAAGTGTGAGGGTTTGTGCCTGAAGAATAGTGAAGCAGGGGGCGCAGGTATTTCAGCATCAATGGAGTGTCAAGCTGTGAAAGGCAGGACGGTTTGTACAGTGGACATTGCTTTCGAATATTTTCATCACACGGGCTGAGACAACAGCGTAAAGTTGTGCAGTAATGGCTATTTAAGTGTCTGCTTCGAGGCAACAGTGTAAAGTTGTGCAGCAATAGCGCTGAATATTATCATTCTATGATATTTGCGCACAAATGAGCAGTGAAGCCTAGCAGTGGATGTATTTCCCATCTTATCACTGGAGACATGCACACCATATGCTTGTCAGCGCGGTGATACGCACACTAATATCTGGTTATTTTAACACAGCATATAGTGTAGAGTTGTGCAGCAATAGCCATAATGATTATTATTCTATGATATGTGTGCATAAGCACAGCAAAACCTAGTAGGGTATTTATTTCTCATATCATTAGCGGTGACAAGCACACCTTGTGCTTGTCAACACGGTGATATGCACACCAGTATCTGGTTATTTTAAAACAGATGTGATATGCACACATTGTGCTTGCTGGCGGGGTGACGTGCACACCTGTAGTTTATCTTTGACCATATATGTATATTTTTTTTGTTTAAAAAAAGTGTTTTACAGTCTGTAGTTTATGACATAGGTGAAAATTCTGTGGTGTCATTTTGAAATGTGGTTACCTATAGTTTAAATGTTTTCTTCTACTTTATATAGGAAAAAGTGGGGTGCTGTTGAGCTGGTCCCACGGCAAGATGGCCGCGCTCTAGTGTAGCTCTGCCGGCTGGGGAAATTAATCCGACAACAATCCAAGCCTTCAGCAGACATCAAGGGCTCAAAAGATACGCAAAGGAAGGCAAGTCACTCCTGCACTTACTAACCAGGAGGAAAGCAGTGAGAGTATCTGGGGAGCAGCAACATTTGAGCTGGAGAGGGGCTACTCAGGGAAAATGGCGGACTCACATGGGGACCCGTGAAGCGGCCCTGGGAGTACAGTGCTGGGACGGAGCCACACGAGCCGCACAGATCTACACAAAGTACCTGAACTGGACGGGTGACACGTGTTACTTGCACCTGGGAGGTGAGAGACCGCTCGGCCAGAACCTGCAATCCATAGCAGCGACTGTTGTGCGGAGACGACTCTACAGGCCTGCACCGGAGCAACGCAAGGAAGGCTGCCAGCATGGATTCTCCCTGAGGCCTGGGGCTGTGTGGGGACTAGGCGGAATCCCGACTTCCGCGATTCTTGAAGGTGAGGCGGTGCTGCTTGGCTCTGCCCCCTGGGTGTCTGCTGGTGTGCAGGGCTTTGGTTTGTGCAGGGCAGGCACTGTGCATGGGCTGCCAGCCTTCTTGATCCCTCGTGGCCCGCAGGGGCGGACTTAGGCATGTGCAAGCTGTGCACCTGCACAGGGCCACCGAACCCCAGGGGCCACCACGCCAATATATATCCTTAATATAATAATCCTCTGAGGATGGATACATATTTGCGTGGCGGCCCCTGGCAGGGATTTGGCAGCCTCCGGCTCTGTTCCACTTCCAAACATCCTGACCCCCCCCCTCTCTTCACTGGCCTCCGCACTCTGCCCCGCCCGGACGCCCTCTTCCGGGGCCCCCTACCTACGCTCCCTGCCCAGGGCTGCCATGAGCCTAGAGCCGCCCCTGTGGCCCGGACCTGCCTGCGCACGACCGTGCGCCATTTGCTGGGGCCTGGCGCTAGCAATGAGACTGGACTGCTGTGCGGGTAGATACTGGGCCCGCGAAGATCGCGAAGATTGCGAAGGCGCGCCAAAGGAAAGCCCGTCTGCGCCCATCCGCGCCCGACCGGGACTAGGGGCACTCCATACTACCCAAACCATCCATTATTCCAGGGCTGACCTTTTGGAGTGCAATAAAAATAAAGATCATTTGCTTCTATCTAAGGACACACTCCATCAGCTCTGTAAGTATGGCATCCTGAACCAAGGCTGTCACCTCTCCACTCGCGCAGCCTGTTTGGCACCGCCCAATCATCCCCCCAACTCGCTTGCTATCCTCTACCTCAACACTCGTTCCCTTGTTAAGCATCAGATGGACATCTTCCTGCTATTAGACACGGAGAAGCCAGATATTCTCCTACTAGCAGAAACTTGGCTAACTCCTACCTCAGCACCCGATATAATAGCAGCTCTGCCACCTGATTACTACATTATTCTGGCAGACCGTGCTATCGGGAAAGGAGGAGGTGGAGTCGCGGCGATTATCCACTCTGGCCTGGATATCACTACTCTCATCTGCTTGCCACTAGCCAACACAGATAACCTGGTATTAAAAATGACTACTCCCCACATGACTATGGCATGCGTCCTCCTGTATAGACCGCCCACTTCAATGCCACTGTTTCCCATGATGTTTAGTGAGCAAGTTGCTAACCTGGCCTTGGATTATGCCAGGGTCATGTTAGTAGGTGATTTTAATTATTGGTACAAAGATCCATCAGAGGGCTCTCAATCGGCAGAACTGACTGCCCTTCTGTCTAACCTTAACTTTAAGCAACTGGTGCTCTCCCCCACCCATGACAAAAGACACATTTTGGACCAGGTGTGGTCTAACACCACATGTGTGACCTCCCCGCTAATCCTGCCCTGCCTTTGGTCAGACCATCTCATTCTTAAATTTAAGATCTGCGTCACTCCAATCAGAACCACTGTGCCAATCGTTGGCAGATTGGCCAGAAATTGGAACGCAATGGATAAGACCGCTTTTCTACAGTCATTAGCCAATAATGTCCCCTCCCTGGACAATGACATAAACCTGTCAGTTTCCACTCTCACTGACTGGCTACAAGCGGCCAGCAATCTTCACGCCCCGTATAAAAGAATTAGACTAGCACGGCGCATGGATGCCAACAGATGGTTCTCTGCCGACTTGAAAACTAGGAAACTGGCCCTCCGGCATCTTGAACGCCTGTGGCGCCGCGACTATGACATTGAGGAAAAAAATTAAATATACTAGGGCGAGGAAGGAATATATGAATGCCACATCTGCAGCAAAGGCAGAGTATTTTTCTTCCCGTATCCTAGATTCATCAAATAAATCTAAAGATATCTTCTCTGTCTTTAATGAATTGACCAATTTGGAGAATGTTCGTCCTAAAATAATCCCTACTCAGTGTCTGTGTGACTCACTTAACACTTATTTTAGTGACAAAATCACAGACATAAAAGCTAGCATTCCCCAATCAAAGACTCCCATCACGATCGGCATGGCAATCAAGATCGGTTCCGCCACAATTAACAACTTTTTACCCATAACCTATGACCAGCTTTCGGAACTAATGATGAGAGTCAAATCTGGCTCCCCGCTGGACATCTGCCCTCCTCGTATCTTGAAAGAATGCTTTTCTACCTACCCAACCCCTGTTCTTGCCCTCCTAAACAACTCCCTCTTATCGGGCATAGTCCCGTCTGCTTTTAAAGAAGCCACAGTCATACCTCTATTAAAAAAATCCGGGGCTGACCCTGCATGTAAGGCAAACTACAGGCCCATCTCCGTATTGCCTTACCTGGCAAAAATCCTAGAGACACACGTGGCGAAAATTCTTTCTAACTTTCTGAAAGAGTCCTCCTGCTTTGACCCCCATCAGGCTGGATTCCGGCCTGCTCACTCAACGGAGGCAGTGGTCACTGCAGTTTTGGACACACTTCGAGACTGCGCAGATAGACGTTCCCCCCAGGCTCTGGTGCTCCTGGATCTGTCGGCCGCGTTCGACACGGTCGACCATAACATCTTGGTCGAGCGTGTCGGACAGGCCGGCATACAGGGCACAGCGGCCTGCTGGCTAAAGTCCTTCTTAGAGGATCGCTCCCAAGCGGTGCGCCTTGGGGATCTAACCGGTGTCAAACAGCCTATCCCATGCGGAGTTCCACAGGGCTCCTCCCTGTCACCTCACCTCTTTAATATATACATACTCCCTCTTATACAAACCTTGAGGAATAAACAGGTGAGAGTATTTAACTATGCAGATGACCTGCAGCTACTCTTCACCATTGACAACTCCGAAAAATTCATCAGTCACTTCCAGTCAACCTTGAGGTTTATTAAATCCTGGATGGATCAAAATCAGCTGAAATTAAATCCAGGTAAAACCGAACTGGTATTGACTGGGGACAGTGCTAAGTACTGGGGTCCTCACTATTGGCCATCAGATCTGGGTCAAGTCCCGCAACCATCATCATCAGCCAAAACGCTTGGAGTTATTGTGGACAGTGACCTTTCATTAAAAGCACAAGTGGGCCAGGTGGTTTCCAAATGCTTCTACCAGCTAAAAAAAATCAGGAAGGTCCGGCGACTACTAACGCCAGAAGCTATTACCCAGGTTGTGATCGCCACTGTTCTGTCCCATCTGGATTACGCAAATGCCATCTACTTGGGTCTCCCAAGCTATCTACTCAAGCGTCTCCAGATGGTGCAGAACTATGCTGCTAGGTTGATCCTGAAGCAACCAAGGTGGCAGGCAGCGACCCCCCTTCTCATCAAATTGCACTGGCTCCCGGTTACACAACTCTGTACCTTTAAAGCAGGCTGTATGATTTTTAAGTCGCTGCATGGTAAAAGCCCTATATTCATTAATCAATTAATCACCAGATATGTTCCCTCCCGCAACCTTCGCACACTCCACCTAGGCCTTCTCCAGACTCCCCCCTTCAAACTCAAACGCTCTGGTGGACGTAGGTTTGCAACACTTGCCTCTTGCTTATGGAACACCTTTCCTTTGGAAATCCGGTTCTGCCATGATCTTCTATCTTTCCGGAAAGCGTTGAAGACCTGGCTTTTTAGACAAGCTTTTTAACCTACCTTCTCCTCACCTCCGTTTGTGTTATTGCTAATTTTCAGTGCCAAGAAACTAATCAGTGTTAGTGCGCTCAATAAATGATTTAATAACATAACAATAACAAGATATTTGTAGTGCGGTGATCAGGAGCATGCAACCCATTCTGCTGAGGCCCACACAGCTGCGTGGCGGTGGGTGCAACACAATAAATTAAATTTGCCATCTCAGACAGCACACTGTCCCATCAAGCAAGCCACTAAACATCCATAACCTGACGGGTTGATACCCAAGGACAAGCAGATTAACTTACGGCTGCACTGCTGCACAGGAGAGAGAAACCCCTGGCAGTTATTGATCTGGTAGGGAAGACATAGATCCGCTCGGGCCTACCTACCATATCAGAGTGGTGAGACTAACAGATGTAAAAAAGCACGCGGAAGTGTTTATCCTACAGAATCATACCAGACCTCATTGAGATGACACAATAACTGCGACACCCTCTTGCAGCACTGGCAAGCTGGGGTACTAGAGGCCTTAAATCACGCTACCTGACCTGCTGTAGTGCGACTGACACCACAAGCAATCTTGCTGTGGCCCGCCCAGAAAAGACATGGGGAAGACAGATAGGCAGCAGTCGCGCCTCACCCTCGAATCAAAAAAGTATGTAAGACGGCGCAGCATGCCCACTCGGATTCAGAGCGAGGTGTCTATTGATGGGAAAAAAGACACCCTAAACGTGCACATGGATAAAATGGCATATAAACTGGAGAAGCACTACTGCAGGCTCAATGAGGCGGAAGCACAAATCTCAACCCTAGAGGATGAATTGTAAAAAATGAATAGCAAGCATCTAAACATGGACAAAGTGCTTGCCATCATCTAAGCAAAGAACCAGGGGCGGCCTTAGGCATGTGCAAGCTGTGCACCTGCACAGGACCACCAAACCCCAGGGGCCACCACGCCAATATATATCCTTAATATAATAATCTTCTGAGGATGGATACATATTTGCGTGGCTGCCCCTGGCAGGGATTTGGCGGCCTCCAGCTCTGTTCCTCTTCCAAACACCCCCCCCCCCCTCTTCACTAGCCTCCGCCCCGCCCAGACCCCCTCTTCCGGGGCCCCTTACCTACACTCCCTGCCCAAGGTCGCCATGAGCCTAGAGCCGCCCCAGAAAGGCGGTGAGGCGCGAATTTGGACCTGCCAAAAAGAAATTCCCGGCGCTGGGTTTGAAATACTCCATGCCGTACCCGGCGCGGCTAAGATTGGAAGAGAATGGTCGCCCTTTAATTTTCAATGACCCATATGCTGCAAAGGACTACATTAAGAATGCAAAGCAATTGGGCCACCTCACATGAGTGAAGACGCAGACGCATGCCGTTCCGAGGATGAATAAAGATACTAATCACTTTATGTGGAAAGATAAGTGATAAATATTATAAATGATTATCTTATGCTCAAAGTTAATAGTGATGTAGCATGACTGCTTCCACTGGTGTGTGGGGCGCACAGGGGGCCTCATTTATGAAAAGTGACGCATCGCTGCGTGAAAACAGCGATGCGTCACTTTTCACTGCGCACTCCTTGCGACACCAATGATGCGTCATATTTAATGTATGACGCATTATGTCGCAAGGACTTACAGATACGTCAGTATTTCTGACGCATCTGTAAGCGCAAAAGTGACGCATTGATGGAGTGTGTCACAAAAGTGACGCAACTCCAGCAATGCGTCCTTTCACATGGGGAAAGCCCCATGTGAAAGGGCTTGCGTCAGTCTTACGCCTGCTGTGAGGCAGGCGCAAGATTTTGACGCAACAGCATCCTAAAAGTGACGCAGTGAAATCTCATAGATTTCACTGCGTCACTATTACGAGGCTTTTTGCGGGGGTACGCCCCCTCTGCATACATTATACCTGACGCAGGTATAATGTGGCGCAGGGGTTTAAAAAGTGACGCATCTACCTAGATGCGTCACTTTTTAAATATGGCGCAACAAGGCGCATTTTTTACGCCGCTGGTGCGTCACAAAAAGTGACGCACCGGCGGAGCAAAACTGATGCAAGGCCTCATAAATAAGGGCCAGGGTGAGCGCAGACTTCTAAGGCGCAAAAGACGCCCACTGTTAACACTAAACTGAGCCAGATATACTGAGCCACAAAAGTTTCTTCCCATCCCACTTTGGTCAAGGAAGTGGGACGGTCTTTTTATTTGTACTCGCTCATCCCGCAGCGTAGCCGGTCTGTTAATTATAGGCTAATTTTGCTCCCATGGAACTAATTAAGCTAACAAACTCTAAATGAATGATTTGTAAGTCTAAAGGACAGGACTGGCAGCCGTGTCGATAATGACATGAAGTGAGGTGGTCGTCCTAAATCTCACCATGCAAGTGTCAGTTTTACATTCCACGTTAGTTTAGAATTTTAGGTGCTGGGTGTCTTTCAGATATGAAACATGCCATGATAAATTGCACGTTGTGCTAAAGTCATATTGCACTATACAAAATGGAGTCCTAAATTAAAGAGACGCCTTTGCCATTATGACATGAGAAGCTCCAGGTGATGTTCTGTAGGTTACATGACATTTTTTCTGTTATGGTTTATTCTGTTCCGCAAATATTGTGAAAAATCCTGGCGGTGTCTCAGGACTACTACACACCTCCAGTTTGTCATGGTTCTGCTGCTGGAGAGTATTTGCTCTATTTGAACCCCTGACAGCTGGCAAAAGTAGGCTGACGTCAGCTGCCCCTCATTACTATGAACGCAAATATTGGATGATTGATTTAACTGCATAGCGAAACTGACTAAAGCGGCTCATGTTTTTTCATCAACAAAGGATGACTCATTGCTTTTTGGATGTCTTGACATGATGAGATGCAATTTAAAAGTGCTCCCAACTCTATATATTGGCAGTGTGCATCTGTTACACACTCTACAGAAACTGTCAGCCCCTTCTTCTGCCTGACTGGCACCCATTTGAGTAATCACCTTCTTATTTTAACTTCACATGACTGGAGTGCATATTACCATTCTGACAAAACATTACGGATTTTATTCAAGGTGTCCCTCATTGTTCGGTCCTGATGAGACCCCTTATTGGATGTGGAGTCGAAACGCTGTTGACATGCATTCAAACAAACCATTTTCTTAGCCCTCACTAATATTCTAGAAGGCTATCAACAACAATTATGTATTGAATAATGATTCTTTTTGTTGATTATGAAACCTCAATGTATGTTACTCTGGTTGTATATGTTCTAAGTTCACTTTGGACGCTGAGCACTTTTTCAGCTGTATTACAATATAAATATACTATTTGCACTAACAATATGTGGCCCCTGTATTGTGGACAGTGTAATTGGTCTTCTCATTCAGTATTCATATATCAATAGTAACTGCAATTGTGCAGAGTTAGTATCCGGTATCCTGCACATTGTCCACATGAACCATTGCATCTCTGTTACATACGGAGTAGATTTGCTGTCATAACAAACAGAAACTACGGGGGTGATTCACAAAAGCTTTTAACAGTGCGCAAAAGAGTCCTCCGTAGTACGCTTTTATGTGCTGTTTAATTCCTTTGTAAATAATGAAATGAAATTTGATTTGTAAAGCGCATGGCTGCCCGAGAGCGTCCCAGCGCTGCCAAACAGATAACAGAAAACTCAAAATAAACCCCAAAACCCCAAGGGGCCAGGCTAGAGTGTTGTTTTATCATCTGGATGATGAAGGAGCTTGCCTGATAAGGGGTTCCATACTGTTCTACGCTGCTTTGCTAACACCTGAGAACCTCCGAACTTCGTGTTAAGCCATTGCTTCTGCAACCACCGGGGGACTACATGTCCCACAATTCTCTCGGTTCAATGCACCTGTAGGCAATCCCTGGATCTTGAGCGCTACATAAGCGAACCACGTTCTTGCGGCATGGGATGCGCCTTGAACACACCTGGACAAAGGGCAGGCCTGTCAGTGGCCGCTCAAGGCTGGGCTAGGCCACCCCTCTGATGCGGATATCGCTGGATACTCCAGGTAGACACTTCATCTCTCTTTCCGATATTAAGTGACTAAGCATTATGGAGAAGATGAAGATCATAGGAAATGCCACGATACTCCATAAACCTAGAAGTATTGACGAATATGTTAGAGAGAGCAATAGGGGTGATATGCACCAAAATTGCTCTTACAGAGCGCAGGCTCTCTCTAGGGCGGAGGGGGGAGGTCTAGGGAGAAACTTAATATGCTGCCCATTCCAGTGAGGAAGTTCAGGGCATTCCCAGTATCAAAATAATTGAAGGGGCAAAAGAGAAGTTTTTGGGCAATTCCAGCAGAACACTGTTCCATGTGGCACCCTCCAGCCATGTTAACCCAGAGAGTGAACCAAGCATTAGGTTAGAGGTAGACATAGGTCACCCTAACTGCAAGGCAATCCTTAGTGCATTGCCTCATCAGGAGCCTTTTGTTCATCCTGAAGAATGCTGCGGACTCAGTAGAGCCATAGGCAGAAACATGTTGACGACGGTAACAGTGGTGATGGGGGAATAGTTACTCTAATCCCCACATTTTCTATTTTAATACCAAGTAATGTATCCTACGAATAAATGTAATCCTGGGCACTACATTGGTTTTTAAACTCGCTACTCACACTGGCCCCCCACTAAAAATGAGAAGTGCCTCCCTGTCTTCATGTGTAGGCCGGCTCTCTATCAAACAAGGTTTTTAGAGAGCGAGGGACATCCTATGATGAAGCATGACACCTGGTGGTGTGTGAGTACAGTCCTTTACATTTTTTGATATGCTTTCAGGGACAGTGTAACATAACGTAACTAATTAGATTACTCGGGTAGCTAAATTCTGTGTAGACAGTAATTTAGAGGCCAGCTCACCCTACAGACCCCTTAGACTCTAGTTCCCCCCCTGGATAAAAATGTGTTATGTGTTGACGTGACAAACCCTGAGAGTGGACCTGTTATTGAGGACATTAGTAGCCCCACAATGGACAAATCAGACCGGGGTGGAGTCATCACTAAGTGATATAGACTACGATAGATTGTTCTTTCTACTTGCTGAAACTCTAGAATAACAACTACGGTCAATAAAAGATAATTTGGCAAATATTGAAAACAATTTGGCTACATTGACCAACTCTCCTCCCATGTCCTGACACTCTCTTCAATCCGCACCTGATTCTGTGTCAATGCTACCTACTGGAAATGTACAGAGGAAGATGTCTGGTGACCTAATTCAGAAAATATCTTTACCCGGGGTAAGGAATAGTGTAATATCAGCTGAACTGAATGCATTAGAAGGATCTGCAGATTGCCATATTGTCCCTTGAGGTGTTAGGGGGGGGGGGTTAGTATTTGCACTTACACTACAATGTCTTGCTGCCCAGTTACAATGCCACAAAACAAAGACCACCCTGCAGGAAACGAAATCTAGCTCCACTATTTAAAATCTCCCCCCAGAAATATGCCCAAACATCCTGCTTTTGGCTTTGGTTTCCCTTCTGAAAAATGGCCAATCCGAATTTTGAGAACAAACACGAAACAAGGTAATTCATAGGCTTGGGGCTAACAGACACTTTAGAGCGGTGGATGGAAATGATATTCTAATGATCCGGTGGATAAGTTGGATTGGTAGTGTTACTACAAGATATGCATGGGGATTGCATTGTAATACATTTTCAGTGGCCCGACACTGTTAGGAGATTGCTTGATCAAGGGCACACGTTAAATCAAATAGCATTACTCTGCCGCTGAGCTATTTCTATAAGCCCCTCCAGCTGACCGCCCACACCGTGCCATGTGACTATCACATAGAGCCTTTGCGGAGACTTTCTATCAGTAACCGTTACTCCCTGCTACCTGGAGTTAATTGACAGGTTGTTCTTAGGCCAGCTGTATTGGATGCTACAATACAATGGTCTGGGGTCATGGATGCACAGCGTCTACCTAATCAAATAGACCTGGTGGAGCTGACACGCAAACACCCTATTCCTAAACTTCCTCTTACACTGTTGTTGTTACAATAGATTCCACACCATGTTATTCCATTTCACTATCAATTTTGAGTTGGAATATTGCTGGGATTTGCTGCAAGATTCTATTACCTGAGTGGCAAGCTCTTATAAGTTCTCACGATATTGTGATAGTCCAAGAAATGTTTGATATTAACCCTATAACCTACGAGGGATTTGTATGTTTTTCTTGGCCTGCATTTCATTATGAGTCTGGACACCCGTCAGGTGTGTTAACCATCTGGATTATTTTGTTGCTGTAGGGTCATGCTGAATCCTTAGAAGCAAAGAAAAACAACGTTCAAGTAGTGGTTTATAAGGGGGGCTCTGGAGTTACATCTTGTCAATTTTTACAATAATGATTTTCATTTCGAACCCAATATAAAATTCCCTGTAGTATTCAATTTCATTTCCTCTATTATAGAACAAAAAGTAAATGCAGGTCGTCATCTGTACGCCTGTTTAGCGAGTGATTATAATGCTAAACTTCCTTTTTGAAGTAAAATTACACCACGGATAGTGTTGTTGGAGAAGATGCAAGGGGCAGAGAGTTGGAGGCACACCTAGATTTGGCTGGCTAATCTAGTCTAATGTAGATAGCCAGTATAGAGGGTTTTGGAGTACCTATTTTTATTTTAGATGGAGAAACTGTTCATCTGTGATTATGTATATGTCTCCCGCAATTTGAGAAATTGTTTGTTGCATGGTACTATTGTGGTTACACATTTTGGCGCAGGGTCAGACTGATTTGCATATAGCCATGTCTGAACTGGGGTGGCAGAGTGGGCTAAAGAACGGTGATGGATTAAAACCTGATCTTTTCACTGGTTGTGAGTGTTTGATTGGTTCAGATGCTCCGTCCATTACCACCCCCTTTTGTACACATTTTGGCGATCATATTCCTGTTGTAACAACATTTGACATTCCAGCGAGGAAGATTCCTAAATTAGCAATTGCCAATTGGCCTCAGTATGCTACAGCCATAAACTGATGATTTAGGATTATGTTGGAAAATGCCAGATCCCGTGCAATTATTAAAGAAGGTAGTAGCAGAAAATACTGAACTAGTAATGGGATGTATAGCTGAGCCTATAGAACAGGGGGCGAAACTCAGTGATTTTGTAGGCTTATGTGATGAGATTAGAAAGTCACTTAGTAAGCCCAAAAAAATCTGTGGCACAATGCCTATGGTGGTTTGATCATGAGTGTTCCCTAGCTAACCACTTATTTTGCAGGGTACTGGCTAAGAATCCCAGAGGCTATGATGAGGTGGCCTCATTGCGTAAGGAGTATAAACTTGTAACCGCACGCAGGCAAAACATAGTCATCACCCGGCTGTATGAGGCCTTAACCCATAAAGCTCAGCTAATGGACAGTAGATTTTTGGGAAAGCCGTGACTAGTAAACGTTCTTTGGACCCGACTTCCTCCACAATTTCTAGTCACATAGAGAGTGCAGCATGGGTTGAGCCTTTTACCAGGATTTACTCAGACATTGACCAAAACCTGTAATTTTCACTTGGACAGGTCGTTTCGTCCTGTTCAAATATGGTATGGCTCTCTCTTCATAAAGTAACTTTAGGCATTCAGCAGAGTGTAGGGATACATCTCCAGGCCCGGATGGAGTTCCCATTGATTTAGTGAAATCTAACTTGGATATATGGACTCCCCTGTTAACTAACGTATTTAACAATATAAGCCACTATACCATACTAAGTTAATGGGAGAACTCAACTATAGTCCCTATTTTTAAAACAGGTGGTCTTTCAAATCCTCATAGCTACCGCCCAATTTCTTTAATTGCTATACCGGCATAGATTTTTGGGCCTGTTGCTTAAAATAGGATTCAAGAATGTGTCATTGAAAATAATATCCTGAATCCGTACCAATATGACTTTCAGGCTGGAATTGGCACCGTGGAGCAGTGCCTAAACTTGAACTTGGTGATTAGGAGGTGCACAGTGGCTAAACAGTACCCACTGTGTCTAGGTATCATAGTTTTGTCCATGGCTTTTGATTGTGTTAACCTCAACAAGCTATGGAAAATATATGAGATGGGACTTGATGATGCTCTTATACATATATGGCCTCTCTTCAAACAAATCTTACAGCACGGGTGCGGTATGGTCAAAGCGGCGAAGTGTCAGATGCTATCCAGATTAAGTCTGGAGAGCGTCTAGGGTGTGTACTTGTCCTTTTATTATTTATTTTATATTAACAATCTTAGAACCGATTTGACAGCCAGTATTCTGGACATCCCAAAGGTAGGTGGCACACTGCTCCCAGTGCTTTTGTACGCAGAGGATGCCGTCCTAATGGCCCACACATTAAAGGCTCTGCGAATGCTAATCCATACCTTTGTGAATTTTATGGCCAAACTGGATTTAGTAACTAATTTCTCAAAGTCATTCATAATGACTTGTGACTCAAGGAGATCTCAGTTCCCTAAAACGACAGTCAGCTCAAACACCCTAATCAATACAAATACCTTTTTTTACGTAAGTGTTATTATTAAGTGCGATAGGCTATTGGGCACCGCATATTCTGCAAAGCAGGGTGAAGTTGTCCAGGTCAACGGGCTCACTTATTATCCTCCCCCGCCCTTCTAGCGGGTGGTCCTTGACCCAATGGTATAAATCTACACTCCGCAATGTGCTCCAACAGCTTCTTATGGGGCGAGTGTTTGGGGAATTGCTGTCTGTTTGACCATATAGAGAGAGGAGAATGTCTTTTTCAGGAGAATTCTGGCTATCTCTGCATCCTCCTTACATTTTTTCTGTCCAATATTTTGAGCTTGAATTACCTGAGTGACTTCATTCAACCTTGACCCATGTACTGTGGCTTTCTATCTGGCGGACTGAGGAAGCATTTCTAACAAGGGCTATAATTACTGACTGCCTGGCTTGCAATAAGGGCTTGTCCATCCCTTGGTTGGCATATGTGAAAGATTAATTTGACGGGGTCGGCCTCTTTCACGCTTTAGCTTCATGTACTGCTATAAAACCAAAAGCAGGTAACTGTTCTGATGCTAGCACAATTGCATGAAAAGAGGGTTAGGGATGAGTCCCAGAAAACAACCATTGCAAGTTATTTGACACTGAATATGGGGACACATATTTATAGGTACTTGTGGACCCCAAGAAGGAATTGGGAACGCTCACTTCTGTTTCAGTGTAGAGCCGAACGTGTGAAATAACAACCACGGCACTTGAACTAGAAATCCTTAATGATAAACTAAATAAATTTAAAGAAGAAGTAGTGGGTCTGTACTCAAAGTTTATTATTGACCTAATTTAAAAACACAAATTACAAAACATATGAAATAAAATAACCATCAATTTAGACACTAGCAAGGTATTCATAAATCTCAAATTAGGATCAGCTTATCCTGTTTTATCCGCTAATCGCTTTCAGAAATTAATTCGCTTTTTGAGGTTATTCTGTGACTAAGTTCAAGCAAGAATATAAATCCTTTATGTTTTTACGCTGAGGCTTCATGAAATCAGGTTGCTGTCCACTTCCTTAATTTAAGATATACGTGACTACTCCAGAAGAAGGCGCTGGTCGCCGAAACGCGCGTAGAGAACTATCTGTTATGCCACTTTTTAAACTGCGATATGTTATTTTTGAATGTGTATAAATGATGTATTGTTGAATGTATGAATACCTTGCTAGTGTCTAAATTGATGGTTATTTTATTTCATATGTTTTGTAATTTGTGTTTTTAAATTAGGTCAAAAATAAACTTTGAGTACAGACCTACTACTTCTTCTTTAAATTTATTTAGTTTATCATTAAGGATTTCTAGTTCAAGTGCCGTGGTTGTTATTTCACACGTTATTAATCCCTGACCTAGGACTTGCAGTATCCACTTTTTCAGGGGGTCCTTGTCTCTTACTCAGTGTAGAGCCGATACAGTAAAATATTAATTGTGTTTCCCCATAGGGCATCAGTCGAATTTAGATAGGAGAGCCATCCCATTTCATTATAGTGCTGGTGATTCAATGGTTCATTTTCTTTTTTTCGTGCAAATTTAATGAATTATATTCTAAAAAATACCTGGTCCTTTTTATGAGACTATGGAATGTAGGACATTACATTTGACCTTATCATTCTCTTTAGCAACCTTTAGATGCAGAGACTTGTACTGTGGTAACCCGATTTCTCCATGCTGCTGTTCACTCAGGAGGCACCATCCATTTATTTAAACTGTGTTCTGGATTTATGTATGTTATTGAATTTATGTATGTTTTAACTCTTTTTTATTTCTATGATTGTTAACTATGGATGCTTTTCATATTGTTAAGTGTGTTTTGTATAATTTTATGGCGTTCTCAACCAATTGAAGTTTTTCAATCAATCAATCGACCCTAAAAGATTTAAGACTGTAATAAAATGTATATGTTGGGGTCATAATTGAAAGGACTGTGCCCTTTTTGCACTCTCACTAATAGGTGGCGGACGATTTACACTTACATGATTTTCATCTAACATTGACCCCCAACGTACAGGCATGATTCTTTTTGACTAGCTGCGGTCTATGTGCCTTGCACTTTCAATGTGCATTCCCCAAAGAATTAGGATGGGTTGATAAACTAACGCCTTGCCCATGTGACAATTTGGCAGCTTAGAGCACTTTGCACTTTATGTTGTTCTGCCCTCTTTATACAGAGCCGAGGGGAAAATTCTTAGCACCACTTTTGAGGCAAATCTGGCCCTGTACTTATATTGACGGTTTATATTTTTTGCACTCTGTCTACTTTACCTAATTGCACTGCAGTCTCTAATTATATTAAAGTTGCAATGTCTATAAAAACTATATGAGTCACAATAGATGAACAGAACTTTTGTAACCTTTTAAATAATAAATATTCATATTTATGAAATTTTATGGTTGACAATACAGACTGTCGCATTGGGTATTAGGTGTTAGGGATTATATCCCCTATCTGTGTGAATGCTATCTATTGTTCGTTTTTCCTGATTGTATCCATGCCTCTGCACATATATACGACATGAGAATTTTAAAGTGTATTGTAAGTCTGTGAAACTTTTATGGTCTTTGGAACTGAATAAAGACTTGCCACTCAGATGGAAGAGTATGTAAAAGAGGACTTCTGTGGTGCTAATTCCCATACTCATAAATGCCTTTGTTCATTGGCCCCAATATCCTCAAATCCCCCAAAATTGCTGCAAACATTTGTAGAAATGTTAATGCAGGCCAAGGCATTGGCAGAATCTTGTATGCCTTCAGAAGCCTTCTGTTGTGCCTGAGTTTTCCTCCTTTCCAGTTGCTCAGCCTAAGCTGTGCAAGCATTTCCAGAACCTCCCGGCCTTACGTCAAAAGACGTGCCACCATCTTGGAAAGTCACGTCCTCCCTACAATCCGAGAATGAGGAAATGCCTGCTGTTCATGTTTTTGTCCATAAAGTCAAATTACTCGTATCTTGCGGAAGAAATATAAAGGTTGCCTGCATTCAAATTCATACTTATGCTGGACCACATTATTTACTGCGTGTGTACCTCAGCGCTCTGCCACTCATGTTTTCGTTTTCTGAAGGTATTTCAGTGCTGTGTTTCTCCAGTGATGGCAGCGGTGACTTCCGTTTGGGGACATGGAAATGCAGTCTTCTCCTTGCAGGACACTGGATTTAAAGGTACTGTTTAGTTAGTTTTGCTGCAGTTCGCTGCGTTCACCTGGGCATCATTGTGTAGATATCACTCGGGAGCAGGCATCGAGCTCCGGGGCTTACTTAAAAGTGGATAAGAACGAAAGCTTGTAATTTGGAAATGCCACAATGACATTACTTAATCTATTTGAAATTGTTTTGCCTTTAATGTTTTCCCCATGTCTGTTCAGAGTTTCTTGTGGGACGTGAGAGTGCTGGCGGCTGCGCATGGGATTACACCATGTATGAGTTATTCATGGATTTATTTAGCCCGAGATTTTCTGTAATAACAGCAGTGTTTTAAGTTGACCCACTGTTTTTACATACATGAGATGTCTGCCAGGGTGTTTTAGGTCACTCATATATGTTACATCGTTTTTGGTCGTGCATGAGATGTTTACTAAGTGCTCTAATTACTTTCTTCTGTTCATGAGTTGACTCTCAAGTGTTTTGCGTCACTCATTACATACATGGTGCATGGGAGGGGTTTAGTGCGTCCCTCATTGCTTTACTATTTTGCTTTTCTTTGAATGACTGTTTGGAAGGACAGTATGTCAACAGGTCACTTTCCCTTGTGCGTGGTTGCATCATTTTATGGTTGTGCATGGGATGCCTACTTAGTGCTCCCATTACTTTCTTTTGTTCATGAGATGGATGGATGACTGTTTGGTGTGCCAGTGTGTTTTATTGATGACTATGGATAGGTCACTTCACTTTGGTGTGGTTGCTTCCTCTTTATGGTCGTGCGTGAGGTGCTTACTTAGTACTCTCATTACTTTCTATGGTTCTTGAGTAGACTAAGTAATTGCTTAAGTCACTCATTACACAGTCTGTCAACAGTTCACTTCACCTTGTGAGTGGTTGCATCGTTTTATGGTTGTGCATTGCATGCTTACTAAGTACTTTTATTACTTCCTTTTGTTCATGAGATGACTTTCATGTGATTCGAAGTCACTCATTACATACATGGTGCATGGGGGGGGGTTTATTACGCCCTTCATTACGTTGTTGTTTTGCATTCTTTATTGATTGTTAGGTCTAGGTATAGGTCGTCCCAGTGACGTGCTTTTTGTTGATGTTTCCCTGTCACGCCGTGAGGGTGCACCCTTTCTGCCTCAGTCTGACCTGGCCAGTCAATCTTTGGTTTCTTGGGCTTTCTTTGTTGTATGTTGGCGTGGTGGGGTGTTGGTATTTTCCTATTGCCTCTGGGCGGTTTCTCCTTGTGTTTGACGAAGGGAGAAGGTGGTGGTTATTGTCCTGGTTTGCGTGTGTGCTGGTTGTGTGTTTTGTGTTTGCTTGGCGGGTTTGCGTGATTTGTAATTATTTGCTGGTTTGCGTGTTTTGCGTGAGTGAATGTTATTTCCTGACTTCATATTATTTTTTAAAAATGATGCCATGGAAAATGAAGGTCAACAAGTATTTTTAAACAATGCCTTTTGCTACTCGATGCTAACCTGAGAATACCGTTTGACTGGCCCTCCGCTCTGATCCTTTCCCCTCTTTGCCACTTTCAAATATGGTGACGTTTTGGAATCTTTCTGTGGCCCAGTAGAGGAGCGAAGTCCTGTGTTCGTCACCCTTCGTCATTCCGCTTTACGTAACGTGACGTGGAGCGTTTCTATTTCCTGCCCGTTTCCATGACTGCACTGTTCTGATGCTTCCTGGTTCGACTGTGCAGCTTGTCCTAAATTGTGGAAACGGTGACATCAGCTGTCTTCATGTTCGTCATGGGACTATCGGAGCATTCTCTTCAATAGTGCAGTACGTTCTTCGATTTCGTGGTACCATTTTTGAGCGTTGCTGCCATCATCTGGCTAATTTGTGTACAAGTTTACAGCCAGCTTTAAGAAATGTTTTTGCTTTAATTTACAGATATGTTTAGTGATCTTCCTACGTGAATGTTGTTTTATGAAGTTTATAGATTACTCGTAATATGCTTGAGGTTATTTATTCAAGTTATGATGAATCTGTATTATATTGGCAATTAGCAGTTTTAGAGTTACGCCACAACCATATTTACAAGTCTTACTTTTTGCAGTTATGTATACTGTGTTTTGCGCATTTATTTATATTTTCTCCATCTCGTAAGTGGGTGTTTAGTACGTAGTATGTTTTGATTTGGCCAATCTAAACATATTCAGGGGCACTTCTACCTTTTATGTTTATTTTAACCCTGCTTCACCCTTTACGCATGTTTATTTGATGTTTTTAATTAAGCGCAGGCACTAAGAGTGTGTGGTATTAGATTAGTTATTACTTAACAAGTATTATAGTGCAACTTTAATATTTAGTTAATACGGGTGTTTAAACGCATTATGCTTCAACTTCTTTAAGTGTTATACGGCACTGGTTTATGGTGCAATACAGGTGTTAAAACGCGTTATGCTTCAAATTCTTTAAGTGGTATACGGCACAAGTTTATGGTGCAATACAGCTGTTAAAACGCGTTATGCTTCAATTTCTCTAAGTGTTATACGGCGCAAGTATTTGGTGCATTACAGGTATTAAAGTACGTTATTCTTTAATTTCTTAGATGTTTAATGCAATGAGGTATTTACCCTATGTTTTACATTTTAAGCCTGTTCATGTTTGCATTGCTTACTTTCTTCAAGGGAAGGGGATGTGTTCCCTTTACATTGTTTCTTTGCCTTCTACTTATTTCCTCTCTTCTTATTCTGTTCTTCTTTGATGATTTGAACTGTCCGTTTATTTGCAAGTGTTATCTCTCTAATTTTATAATTCTGTTTTTCCTCTGAAGGAAAGGGGATATGTTGTGCCTGAGTTTTCCTCCTTTCCAGTTGCTCAGCCAGAGTGAGTGTTATGTCTGTGTGGAATGTTGGAGTGTGTGATGTCAGAGAGTTCAGAATGTGAGTGTGCCTGTGTGTCTGTGGAATGACAGTTGATGAGTGTGGGCTGAGCAACAACATCAGCTCCTGGTGGGGCCTTTACTAGTATCTTGTTTACCTACCTTCTTACCTGAATAAAGATACTACAAGAAAGTACAAGGACTCTGTATCTTTTCATTACCACACCTTCCAGCAGCTTTGTCCTCACCTGCACTGGAGAGTAAAAATAAATGTTAAGATCTGTAATAGAGAAAGTATTACCATTTCCGCATCGGCCATGTATATGCAAAGTGCAATTCAGACATCACAAAGGAATCGACTTGCTCATACAAGAATAGTGCATTGAAAGTGCAACTTCCTGTAAGTGAAGAACCACGTCCTTGAATGGATGGATCAGGCATCTTATCAAAGGACGCCCTGCTTCACAGGCCCTCGAAGCGAGACAGGCGCTTGACAAAAGGTGAGAGGCTGAATAGCTGAAAACTCAAATCAATCTACCTGGGTGACCCTGCGACCTTGGGAAATGAAGCAGACATGATCAGGCAGCCTCGTGAATTAGACTCGCCGCATTATCCCTTTTATTGTGCGCTGTATTGATAGCGCTGCATGTGGAACGAGCGAAGGTATTAGGCCCCTCATTATCGCAGACAGAAGTCATCCTTTTAGGTTTGCAGCCTGGCAGACAAAGGATCCGGAGGCTTTCAGAAAACAATAAAGCGAAGTATATAAGAAATTAGGGAGATTGGAGATAGAACACTCCTGTAGTTTTTATTTCTACAAGCAATAGCTCTGAATAAAGATCATCTTAAATCACTGCACTCGAGAAACTCCCGCAGTTATGTTTTTTCTCAGATTGATCATTTATACATTCTGAAGAACCGTGGAACAGGAATGAAATACAACGCTGCAACTGTAGATCGCATATGCAGGCCTGGCTCACACACAGAGGGTTTCAGGGCGAAAAGCCAGGTTTGAAGCTGTTCTATAACACTTGTAATTCTTGCAACTCCAAGAAGGGAAATTACTTTCGAGAGAGATAATTAGCTAGAAAAGTTACCTTTGAGTCGCTAACATACACAAAAAATAATATTGATCACGATGACATCATCATGCCAGTGATGTTTGTGCAAGCTGATTTTTTCGGGGAACAATTATGTCAATTGGATGCTTTTTGAATGGGCTAAAGGACATTGTATTCTACATAATAAGGATATTCCAATTCAACGAGGAACCATGCGACTTAAATTCGAGATGTTTTGCCATATTGTTCTTATTTGCGCATAGCGATATTGGGTTCCTTATAATGTGTCTCTCCGTTGCCTCGCGTGTTTTCTATCAGTTCAGGTAGTTCCTTAGCTGCAAAAGTAGGAAAATGGGTGCATATCGTGTTTGACATTTTCAGCCCATCCCGGCTTCTCAACCAAGAGTTCTTTGCATGCCAGGATTTTTTAACACAAAATAAAGAAGTCAAAACGCTGGGTATAACAATTTATTTAGCTAAACCTTACAATATTTGTTCTTTTCCCCACTTAGAAGTTCCTGCATTCAAGGGGACGTAAATGTGGAAATAATCGCTCTGATTTATTTCAGTAAATCTCCCTCTTAGGTTTTCTTAAATGTTGGCCTGTATAATTATCTTAAACACACATATGTCAGAATGCAATATGTTGTTAAAACAGTCATAATTGGTTGACTCATATTCAGCATGGGGCTGTCAGAAATGAGGTTATGAATGTGGGTGGGGGGACACCAACTCGATGAACCCACTCTGGTTTGGGCAAAACACAGTTCTGAAAGGGTCTCTGCTCATCCTCTGGCACAAGCAGCAGGCTATCCTTAGAAATGCTTTTCCTGCAGTTACAACTCAGAAGCCTAGAATTGGCATAGGCACCGCTTGGCAGGTTCAGGATTCCAAGCAATGTAGCCCAAATGCTGCAGGTGAAGTCTTTGTTTCCCTGAGACTTTTTAACAGGAGACAGGCTCTACTATAAGCCCTTGGAGAATCTTCTTAAGCAGGGTACAGCAAAGGAAAAGTCCTTTCCACTGCTCACAGACAGCATCAGCAAATGAAGGACTACCCAGCAAAGCCGCACACAGCAAAGGGGCAGTACTCCTCCAGCAAGTTCTTTAGCTTTTCTTGTTGGCATGGTCTTCTTAGTCCAGAAGTGTTCTAAATGTCTGGGGTTTTAGTTCCAATACTTATACCCCTTTTTGACTGTAAAGTAGGCATAATGTGAAAGAAAGACTTTTTTATTTACAAGTGCTTGTCTTGCCTGGCCTTGGCTCCAGATACATTCCATGGGGGTGGAGACAGCATTGTGAGAGGACAGGCACAGCCCTATTCAGGTGCAGATGATAGCTCCTCCAACCACTCTAGCTTAGGAAGGTCCATCAGCCTGGTGATGGACCATCAGAATACACATGGCACACCTCGACTCCCTTTGTGTGACTGTCTAGAGTGAATGCACAAACAAGCCCCTGTCTAAACCGGATGTTGATTCCATAGGCAGGTAGAGGCACAGAACAGTAAAGCAAGAAAATGCCAACTTCCAAAAGTGGCATTTTCAAACACACAATGTAAAAACCACCTTCACTAAAAGATGCATTTTTTAATTCTGAGCTCAGGAGCCAAAACTCAAAATCTCTGTTTCCTCCTCATTGAAAGTTACACTGGTTACATTTTGCAAGGTAGGTCCAATGATAACCTATGGGAGAGCTAGTCCTTACAATAGTGAAAAACGAAATGGACAGTATTTTACGATCAGGGCATGTAAAAACACACTAGTACGTGTCCTGCCATTTACATACACTACACCCTGCCCATGGGGGTACCTTGGGCCTACCTTAGGGGTGCCTTACACATAGTAAAAGGGAAGGTTTGGGCCTCTCTAGTAGGTGCACTTGCCAGGTCAACATGGCAGTTCAAAACTGTTCTCACAGACACTGCAATGGCAGGCCTGAGACAGGTTTACATGTCTACTCATGTAGGTGGCACAACCAGTGCCTCAGGCCTAACAGTAGCATTTGATTTACAGGCCCTGGGCACACCAAGTGTACTTAACAATGTACTTACCAGTAAATCAAATATGCCAATCGTGGATATCTAGTCCTACTCACAATTGATATAGAGAGCTTATGCACTTTAGCACTGGTAAAGTGCCCAAAGTACTAAAGCAAATAAAAACAGGCCAGAAAAATTGGAATGCAAAAAGTTTGGGAATAAACTTGCAAAAAGGGCCAGGTCCAACACGCGTCATTACCATGCATTCTATAGCACGCAAGTCGTTACAATGCTCTGGACTTTGTAATATTATCATTTACTACTCCAGGTCCAGGCTGTGTAACAGTAGGAAAGGTGTTGGACTTAATATCCAACACCAGTCCAACACTGAGTTCCCTAAAGCAAGTCATTGTAATGACTTGCATACTAAAGGAACGTGTGGTAATGAGACATTTGTTGTAGTGCCCATGTTGTAAAGGCACTGTGTGGTTGTGACTGCGTGGTAAAGGCTATTTCCTGTTGCTAGCTGCATGTCTTCTTGGTGGGTAGCTGTTTAACCATACATGCATTTGATTATAGTGCCCATAATCTCCAAGTGTGCATTCACATTCATTGCAGATATTCTAGCAGTCTGGTATTATTTCTGAAGTTTTTAATTCTCTTCTGAAATTCATGTGTTCCTGCATATTCAATATTATGGCTGGCAGAGACTTCCAGAGCATCGCCATCTTAGAAGGCGTGTCCACCAATAGATGTCTTCTTGTAAAATGAGCCTTAGAGCTACTCTTGAGCATCCTGTCCTGTTTTGCGGCTATCATTTGAACCTGTTCTAGGTACAGTGGGCCTTTTATCAGGTTGCTCTGTTAACAATGTAAAGTACCTTGAACATTGATACTATTGCTAATGGTAGCCATGGGAGTGGTTGCAAGACTGGCTTCATGTTCTCTATAGGACGTAGGTGTAGTGACATATATTTTTGCTAGATAATCGGTCCGATTATGACCGTTGCCCACCACCACCTCAGCATATTTTAGCCTAATATAGTGATGTGTAGGCCTGGAGTTACAAAGTAGGGTTTAATTATATCTATTTCTGTTTCTGACTTTATCTTGCTTAATGGCAGGGCTTGCCTATTGGCTTTGGAATGATCTTATGCCTTCTTGCATACTAATTTTGCTCTTTTGCGGGAATAGAGGCCTATGCTTGAGCAATTCCATATTCTAAGCTGTCGCCATCTTCTGAGCCTCTCTAGGTGAGAGGTTCTACGTGTTATTCGCTCTTCCTGAACCAGAGAGGACCGGTTCTTGTCAGAGGAATGTGCTCACTCTATGCCGGAGTCATAACAAAGGCCTAATCAACCGGAGGTGTGACCTTGGTACGAAGTGGTACAGTTTCTGATGAGAAAAGAAGGCGAGGCTTGCTAGAAGCTTCAACAAGCGTTTCCACTGGTTACTAAAGGAGGTGTCTGAGCTCTGATCTCTGAGAGAGAGTCAGTCTTGTGATACATCGCGTTGCAGATGTGCAGCTGTGATTGTGGAACAGAGAATCCTGATTGAACCAGAGAGATGGGCCCCCTCTAAAAGCCAGATGTGTAGAAACATGGTGAGGTGTTCCACTAACTCTTATATTCTGTCTATGCCTAACTACCTTTTTATTTTCAGGTTATGTATACATGTATATGCCAGCCTTGCGTATGATTTTGATGCTCAGTTATTTCTTTCTTTTGTTATTCTATCATTGTGTAATAAAGAGACCCCCAAGCTGTATTATTCTTTGTTTGTGTTCTTTGTGAGGGAAGGTCGGGCCACTTTCTACCAAGTGCCTACAGAAGGATGGGTAAGTACCCTTCTAATGGGTTGTTGTTGTTACGGGAGGGAAATAGGCTCCCAGCAAGGAAGTATAAATTCTAATCATTCTATCCAATACACTGAGCTGCGTAACCACTCGGATGGGGAGGTGTTGTAATTTGCTGTTTACCCTCTCGGATGGGGAGGTGTTGTGATTTGCTGTGTACCCTCTCGGATAGGGAGGTGTTGTGATTTGCTGCGTACCCTCTCTGATGGGGAGGTGTTGTGACTTGTTGTTATTTGCGAGCTCCTCGGCAATGGTCTTATATCTGTAGTTTGTTGTTGTTAGTGTTTATTCCTTTCTTAGGTAAGTATTGTGAAATGTGGTGTCTTTCTGGATCCTGAGAAAGGATGTGGTAAGTAATGACCTGGTGACTGACAGAAGCACCAAAATATACGGAAAAGCAGGTCATTACAGTAGGTGAAGTATTACAATTGCAGCAATGTTCTAAATCTGTTTTAGTTTCCCAGTAGGAAACCGTGGGCACCTAAATATAGACAATTTGCATAGATGGCCTATGCTATGACAATGATTAGAATGTCTTGTAGCTTCCAACTGTAGGGTACTTGGGGAGCATAGACCTCAGCAATCTCCACGTGTAGAAAGTGCACCCTGTGATTTCTTTTGCATGTGCAATCAATGATAAGTTAGAATTCATTGTCATTCAGAGATTCCTCACTCCACCTGATGTCGCTGGTAATCTGCCGTGTGCCTTGTGCTGGATGATCGCGTTCTGGAGGCTGAGCCATTGTCCATAGGTATTGATCACACTTTTTGCGCTGCTGTTTTTGCTTTACTTCATGTAGGTCAATGGGGCTCCTACATTCTGAATCAAATCCAAAAGAAAATGGAAAACATCCTACCAAAATCCAATCTATGTTCAAGATCTGCATAAACAAGTTGGTAGTCCACTGTGATATAAAGAAATGGTTGCGGATTTACAGCAGTCAATCTTCTGGAAAACTCACATCCCATCTTGTTTTGAATTCCCAGTCCATCTTGTAAGCAGAATGCATTTATAGATAGCAGCAACATTATCTCACATTGCCTTATAGCTTCACATGTGGGTTGTTCATGGCTCAGTCACTAAATGCCGCTGAAAAGGTCTGAATCAATAAATGTCACTAAACAGGTCAGAGTCACTAAATGCTTTTCAAAAAGGTCTACATCACCAAGGTTTGATTGTTTCCTGCATTTTATGGGCCTATGTTTTGCGATTTCATAGTTTATTTTGAACAAGGGTGCAAGTGACGTTACGTCTGCACCAGATGAACAAGGAATTTCTAAAAAAAACAGCTTTGGACGTCGCTATTTGAATACTATAAAACCTAAAATGAGTAAGCAGAGAAAATTGTTTGTGGCTTATCACTCCATTTACGTCAAAACATCCATAATTCTTTTCAATCATAATTTGAGCGTTCTATAAAAGCCAAAACAAATGTCATTTTTTCTGATAGGCAGGGATTTTTATTTATTGATATAAATATTTTCTTAGGTTGAGATTGACAGACACTACAGTGTTTTTATACACATGCAGATATTTGCATTCCTGTGATTACAGAGCTTCAACATTTGCAGTGTGACAAATGCAACTCCAATACTTGCAGGTAACTCAATTCAAACATTTAAAGCAATGTGAGTCTTGGAAGGAACTTTTTGTTAAAAATATTCTCCAATCTTCAGATGTGCCACTTTTCAGTTTGAGCCTAGACAGTGCATGCGATTTCTCTTCAAGACAGGCTGTATCCATTCTGTGGGCTTACAGCCTGCCCATTGCATTTTTCTTTATCCCTTCGATTGTCCTTCAAAATACTTGCTTGGTATTGGTTAATCCTTCTTCTTTGTCCCTCCTTTTTGTGTTTTGTATACTCCAACAGAGCACTGCCTCACTATTGGTAATGTTCCACTTTAGGACTGGTCTTTTCGTGCCTGGGATTATTTTTGTATTCCTTTCCTGCTCATCTTTGTCATGGCAGCTAAAAGGAATTAATCTGCCACGCGCCCCCTCAAACCTGCAGCACTCACTCCAGGCTTCATCTGTAAATAGGGCTGTAAATATTGTTCTGATATCATCACATAGAATATTTTTTGTAAAGTCTGCATAGATTGTGATGAGAGTGCATGTCATGGTGTTACTCCCTATTACAGAACCAGCTTTGCCTGCTTTGGTACACGCAAGGCTGCATTCTCAGACACCCAATAAGAAAATATCACCATGCTCTCCCCAGCACAGCTGGAGAGCTACTACTATAACATTCACTGCTTTCTGCAAACTCATCCCATAATGTTTTGCATGGGTTCACCTTTAAAATACCATTTCATCCATATCACAGCCTTTGGTGGTCCCACGGTGGGACAACCGACTAAATGTTCAGCACATCGTGGCCTTGCTTTTCTTCTCAACTTACAGGTCCTCACCCTAAGTTGGGGAGGACCTCAAAATCATCACCGTCCCTGCCTCCAGAAGCTCTTCCATGGCAGGAGATTTTGCTCTAATGCTGGGAGTGGTTTGATTTCTAAGGACCTTGTGAGTAGTGACATTGTAGAAAGCCTGGAAGGCAGACAAATAGATAATGCATTGTTTATGCTCCCTAGGGTCTGATTGTATGAGTGCAGTTTAATGCTCATTAACAGTTCAGTTTTAATGTGATGTCTTGCCTCACTTGACTTTTCTTAACTGTGTCTGAGCGTATCCTAGTTATCTACTCGCCAAAATCAAAGATGCAGTACAGTTATTTCTGCAGAATACACTACTTACACCTCCATGGCTCCCTACCCTGCACAGAGAGGAGAAATGCTACTATAAAATTCACTCTTGCTGCAAACTTGCCTCACAATTCTTTGTAGGGCCCCACCTTTAAAATGCATTTTCATCCATATCTTAGCCTGTGGTTGACCCAGGGTAACTGGACCACCACTAAATTGTTCAGCAAAACGGCACCTTCCTTTTTTCGTCAACTTTCAAGTCCTCACCCTACGTTGGTGGGAACCTCAAAATGATCAGCTTCCAAAGCATTTTCAAGTTCTCCCATGATTGGAACTTTTGCTTTACAGCATAGATCGGTTTGCATTTTAGGAGTTTTGTGCATGGCAGCATTGTAGAATGCCATAAAGGCCAATAAATATTTAATGCACTGTTTGTGTAATTATGGGGCATATTACCAAGCAATAGCGATAATTATCGATATTGCTTGGTTAGAGACAAAAATTTACTGCTGAGCTGCGGCGATTTTACCGTAAAAAAACCTTGGTATTACCAAGGTTTAACGCAAATGCGATAAAAATCGCCGCAATGCATGAATATCGCTGAAAAGTCAGCGATATTCATGCATTACCGAGCTAATGCTCTTAGCCATGTTATCCACCTCCCATTGGATAACATGGCTAAGAACTGCTCAGGGCAGGTTTTAGCTTTTGGAGATATTCGCGCTTAGCGCGAATATCTCCAAATGTTGGTAATAGGAGATAGCGATGTTAGCGACTGTTTTCAGTCTCTAACATCTTGGCACGCCCACTTTGCATGTCATTAGTGATAAATATCACTGACATGCAAAGTGGGGCCCAAGATGGTCGCTATCTCCTACTAGCTGTCGCTAACTGGTGTTAGCGTCAGCTAGGTAATAGGGAGATAATTTTATCTCCGCTTTCTTGGCTTTTAAAGCCAAAAAAGAGGAGATAAACCCCTTGATAATATGCCCCTATGTCTTTTAGGGGCTGATTTTGTGGTTGCAATTCAATGCTCTTTCACAATACAGTTTGTATGTGATGTCCTGCCTTCCTAGATCTCTCTTAATTGTATTTGAGCCTATCTTTAGTTATCCACTCCTCAAAATTAAAGATGCAGTAGAATTATTTTTACATAACTCAATACTTACACAGTGCGGTAAAAACGCATGTCATAATACAGAACTCGTGTTGAATGATTTGGCACATGCGAGGCCTTATTCTTAAAAAACAGAAAGACAACAAGGAATGATCACTGTGGCTCTGTAAAGTAATGTTATGTAAATTGGTACTTATAGAGCTCACAGCTACTCAACAGAGTGTCCCGGCGCTGAAAGACCTCAAGACAAAAAACTGACACTATAACTGAAAGGGTCGAAGGGCTATTGGCTATTGCTGGAATAGCCAGATTTTCAGCTGCTTCCAGAAGGTGAGTAAATCCTGCACCCGTCTGAGTGACAATGGGAGTCAGTTCCATAGCCGGGAGGCCTGCACTTGGGAGAAGGGACCACCCATGCAGACATGGGAAAACTTGGGGATAATCGCCTGCTGCTGCTATGAGGAGCTCAGGGATCTACGTGATATGTAATTCTGAACTCTTTTTCTGATATAGAAGAAACCAGTGTTATGTAAAGCTTTAAAGCCAAAACCAGAACTTTGAACCAAATTCTCTTATGGACCGGGAGCCAGTGCAGGGTGACCCGCGCTCTGGGTCCTAACATCAGAACCACCCTGGCTGCCACATTCTGGATCACCTGAAGAGAATTTAATAAATATTCTGGAAGGCCCAGTTACAGGACATTGACATAGTCCAGCCTTAAAACAATCAGACCCTGGGCTACCGTCTTCCTATGAGTAACCGGAAGTAAGGGAAGAAAGTTCTTTAGCATTTTTAACAGGCCAAAACAGGAACCAGCTGCTGTTTGACTCTGAACTTTCATGGATAGATTATCATCTAACTTGAGCCCTAAGTTCTTGACTATACTTACTGAGGTTGCCGGGGGGGACGTGTCCAAAGGCCACCATTGACACCACACATCACAGGGTGCAGGATCAAAGAAAATGATCTCCGATTTTTCCGGATTGCACTTTAATTGGTTCATCTTAGCCAGGAGAACACCTCCGTCAATCAAATGTTGATCTTGCCCCCCCAAAATCAGTGCCCTCGTCGCAAGTAAACAGCAATTGAGTATCATCTGCATATGATGCTATTGTAGCGGCAGGTAACTCAGCTAGGTGAGCGATGGGGGGCATATATAGATTGAAGAGTGTCAGCTCAGGATCGAGCCCTGAGGGACCTCTACCTTCATTGGGGAGATGAGGGGAACAAAGGGAGGAGACCAACTTGTTTGCTGTTGGTCTTTCAGAAAGGAAGAAAACCACTTGAGTACCATGCCACCAAGGCCGCACTCCTGAAGTTTCTGCAGGAGCCGATCATGGGGCACGGTATCAAAGGATGCGGAGAGGTCCAGCAGAATCAGCTCGCATTGCCTCCTTTATCTAATGTCTCCTTAGTGACCTTAGAGACTTCTAGTAGGGATGTTTCTGTGCAAAAACTTGCTCTAAAACCAGACATGCTATAATGGAACACATGGTTACGTCAACATATTCTGTGATGGCTAGATTCACATATTTCTCCAACGCTTTAGAGAAAAAGGGGAGTATTGATATTGGCCTATAATTAGAGACCACCAAGGGGTCGGCTGAAGGCTTTTTTAGTAAAGGGAGAATTTTTGCACTTTTCCAACTGTCTGGTACCTACCCATTTTGCAGAGAGGAATTGAGGATCAAAGTGGCAGCTGGATTGATAATCCCTGCTATAGATGCCAGCACTTTAGCTGGGCATGGGTCAGAGAGTGAGCCTGAATTGAGGGCTTTTATTATCGCCAAAGATTTGTCCAAGGGCATTGGAGGAAACTGTGCCAGAGGAGAACCTGCCGCAGGGTTGACGGGGGAGGTCCTATGATAGTGGGATTAGAGCCTTTGTTAAGCCATGTTTCAGTTAGAAATATTATATCAGAGTTTGTTTCCACCAGCAGATCATGAATATCTAGATTATGTTTTTTTAAGGAGCAGGTATTGAGGAGCAGGGACTTTAGGTGACCGTCCTCCAAATGCTGTGGACCTGGTTGGGGCTCGGCACATCCGGAGAAAGGCTACAATAAAATTCATTGCATGCTGCAAACTTGCCACATAATGCTTTGCAGGGCCTCACCTTTAAAATGTCTTTTCATCTTTACCTCATCCTGTGGTGGTCCCAGGAAAACGGGACCACCACCAAATTGTTCAGCATAATATGTCCTTGCTTTTTGTTTCGTGTCAACTTCCAGGTCATCATCCTAAGTTGGGGGGAGGGACTCAACATCATCACCTTCCCTGCCTTCAAATGCATTTTCAAAATCTCCAATAGCTAAAGCTTTCACTCTATAGTTGCGAGTGATCTGTTCTATGGGGCCTTGTTCATGGCAACATTGTGGAAAGCCAAATAATGTGTGATGCACTGTTCATGCAGGGGTCTTTTTTAGATGATGATTGTATGGTTGCAGTTCAATGCTCTTTTATAAAGTGGATTCACTGTGATGCCTTGCCTTCCATGCAATCTCTTGATTGTGTTTAATCCTATTTTTAGTCATCCACTCTTAAAAATGAAAGATGCACTACAGTTATTTCTGCAGAACACAATACTTACACAGTGAGGTAAAAGGTAGTTATTTGTGTTCCAAGACAGCAGATTCTGTTGTGCATTAAAATTCACACAGGGTGTCTTTGCATCACCTCATAGATATGATTGAAGGGCGCCACAAAAGCATCATAAAAAGTGATGCTCCGATGGTGCAGAACTCTTGTAAATTAGGCCTTTTATTTCTAGGGATGCACACACAGCTTGATTTTCTACTGTGAATCATTCTCAGTGTTGGCGTCATCATGTCCCATTGCTCAGAAGCAAGCGTCACCCTATCTTGTTCCCTTCTGTGGAAGCAGAATGGGCTTACTTTATGTCATGAGATACATGTACAGCACATGTACACATAGGAGTAGATTCTCAAAAATTCCATTCAGTGCTGCATTGAGTGACAGGGAGGTAGCAGGAAGCACCATATCTATTTTATTTATTTATTTATTTATTTATTTATTTATTTATTTAGTGCCATTTATAGAGCGCAACGTATACCCGAAGGCGTCTTGGCGCTGGTTAATTTGCAAGCTTCAGATGGTAATTCAGATCAATGCTCTAACAGGGTGCCCAGATGTTTAAAAATTATTTGGTAAACAACCACGTTTTAAGTCTTTTGCGAAATTGAAGGAGGGTGGAGCATGTTCTGATGTCCTGGGGCAAAGTGTCCCAGAGTTTGGGGGCAGCAACCATAAAGCGGCGATCACCCCATGAGACTGTTTTGGAGCGAGGGACCACTAAATAGTTGCAGTTGGAGGATCGGAGCTGACGGATAGGTTGGTATGGACACAGTTGATCTGTTAGGAAATGCGGACCTTGCCTATTAAGTGCTTTGTAAACTATACACAGCGACTTAAATCTGATTCTGTTCTGGATCGTCAACCAATGGAGTCGTTTGATAGCATCCGATATTGGTGCGAACTTTGGAATGCCGCATTTTGTATCGACTGCATTTTTCTGATGACGCTGACTTGGGTATTTAGGAATAGCCCATTACAGTAGTTCAATGATGTTAAAACCAATGAACTGACCAATGTTTTAATGGCGGTCACTGGGAGATAAGGACTTATTTTTCGGATCATGCGAAGTTTATAGTGGGCTGTAGAAGCCACTTTATTAGCATGATCCATGAAAATTAGGCCTTCATCAAAGGTGACTCCCAAGTTTGTTACTTTAGTCACCGGTGTAGGAGGGGTACCAAAAGTGGAAGGCCACCAGAAGGCAGACCAGTCCGGTGAAAGAGGTCCAAAAATCATGACCTCAGTTTTTTCTGAGTTGAGTTTCAAGCAGTTTAAGGCCATCCACTCTCCTATCTCTGTCAATCCCTTTTGGAAGCGTTGGGCGACCTCCCCACCGTCACCCCTGATGGCCATCACCAATTGGGTGTCATCAGCATATGAGGTTAGGCTCATCCCATGTGCCTTGATGACGTTGGCAAGGTCCGACACATAGATATTAAATAGTGTCGGACTCAGGGATGAGCCTTGAGGTACCCCACATGGCTGTGTCAGCTTGGCAGATTGGTAAGGTCCAAGGGTGACGGCCTGGGTTCTATCAAGAAGAAACGAGGTAATGAGGTCTCTTGCCATGGAGCAGATGCCCATCTTTTCGACATGGTCGACCAAGATACTATGGTCGACCGTGTCGAAAGCCGCCGAGAGATCTAGCAGAACCAAGACTGCTGCCCCACCCTGGTCTCTTATTAGTCTGACATCGTCAGAGGCTTTAATTAAGGCGGTCTCGGTCCCATGATATTTCTGGAATCCGAACTGTGTGTCGTCCAGAAGTCTGTGTGTCTCAATATACTGGGATATTTGTATATTCATGGCCTTTTCCACAACTTTGGCTATAAATGTCAGACTGGCAATTGGCCAGTAGTTTTTTAATTCGGTCTTATCCAGCCCAGGTTTCTTTAACAGTGGTTTAAGGAGTGTAGATTTTAAAATCTGAGGATATGTCCCAGAACACAAGATTGAGTTACAAACTTGCGTCAAAACCGGTATGATTGACTCCATCACTGGAAAAAGAGCTGAGAGTGGGCAAGGATCCAGCATGGATCCGGTTTTAACTGAAGAGACAATAAGTGATATGTCATCTTCGGTTAGTGGGATAAAACAAGTGAAGGATGCGGCAGGACTGGTGTTTGAGAAAGAGGGAATGTTGGTAGCGGACTTAATGGTGGTAGCTTTAGCAGTGAAAGCTTGGTAAATGTTGTCAACCTTGGAAAAGAAAAAGTTGGCCAAGGCATCACACATTGCTTGGGAGGGGAGTGGAGTCAGATCGGGTATGTTGCCTGAGAGAGATTTAGTAATTTTGTATAGTTTTTTACTGGAGTTTTTTGCCTGCTCAATTTGATTCAGATAGAAGGATTTTCTTGCCTTTATAATCATAATTTTGTACGCAGCCAGTGATTCTTTATATCGGGTCTTGCTTACTTGGTCGTAAGTCTTTCTCCATTGTCTTTCACAATGCCTATTCTGTTGTTTTTGTTGTTTTAATTCGTCCGTGTACCATGGTGCAGTTGGGGTAGACCTATTCTTAGATATTGATTTAATAGGGGCCAAGAGATTCATGGCATGGCCCAACCAATCCTGAAATAGTTGTGTGGCCCTGGTGGAGTTAGACGGAATTAACGGGCGAGTACTATCAAGCTGGTTTCTTAGATCTAACTGGTTGATATTATGCCATGCTTTAAAGGACCCCAGACTGGGGGGAGTAATTGCCTTGGTTAGAAATTTGTTTATGACCAAGGTACAGAGTAACACATAGTGGTCTGTCCATGGCATTGGTAAAATATCCGATACATGGAGTCCCGGAACATTAGAAAAGATAGCATCTAGAATGTGTCCCGCTCGGTGAGTGGCTGATGTAACCAGTTGTTGAAGCCCCAAAGTGTCCATCTCAGAGATAAGGGCCAAAGTATCTTTATGGTTATTATCATCTAGGTGGAAATTCAAGTCGCCCAATACTGTAAAGGCATCCTCGAGCGCGAGTGATTCTAAGATGGTACTTAGACTATTTAGAAAGTCAGTCTTGGCTCCTGGGGGTCGATATACAAGTAGTCCCTTAAAATTATAAAGAGGACTAAGTTTGATTGCAAACATCAAAGCCTCACATGAAGTGTCAGGGGTATGAGTAGTTATAACCCCGAACCTTTCTCTAGCTGTTATGGCAATCCCGCCACCTTTCTTTCTGGGTCTGTCTTGTCTGTAGGCTTTATAACCGCTAGGAGTTGCAATCACAATATCCGGATCTGACGAGTCATCGGTCCAAGTCTCCGTAATAAACAAAATGTCTAACTTAAAGTCAATTATTAGATCAGCGATTTCTTGGCTATGTTTGCATAAGGATCGTGCATTAATGAGGGCTATTGAGACCTTATTGCCTGTGGTGTGCCGCTTGGTAATGTTTATTCCACAGTTGTTTGATGTCATGAAAAGGCAGTGTGGACAACACCTTTCGACTTCCTTTACCGTGGTGGTTAGGTCTAACAGTGTACAAGCCTGGTCTATAGGCGTTCTGAGGCTAAGCAAGGAGGAATTTGAATAACCAGATGGCAATCTTTGGAGATTGGTCCAGGGGTCGTGGCCTCCGGCGCGCCCGCTGCGCGGTCGGGATTGTCTGGTGACTATATCCATGGTTGGGCAGAGGAGGGTGGGAGGCTCGAGCAGCTACACCGCTGACCTTCCCTCTCCAAGATGGCGGCTGCGGAGGGTCAGGTAAGGTCACAGCGCCTGAATGCAGCCGCGCTGTGCCGGGCAGCTAAGTGTTGGACCTCTAGGCGATGTAAATCTCAACCGAGAGGTAAACTGCTAATTAAAAATGCACTAGTTAAAATATAACACAATTTTTAAAATGCACGTAAATCTTCCTGCCAAAACGTACAGTGGCTTCGAAAATGGGTGAGCAAAGAGTAAAGCAAGATTCCCCCGGCTTCCGCCTCAGGGGAGGGAAACAAATACAAATTACTCGAACACCGGTCGAGCCAACCTTAAATGTCCTGGGAGGACGGGAGGGCTCGAGCAGCTACACCGCTGACCTTCCCTCTCCAGATGGCGGCTGCAGAGGGTCAGGTGAGGTCACAGCGCCTGAATGCAGCCGCGCTGTGCCGGGCAGCTAAGTGTGGAACCTCTAGGCGATGTAAATCTCAACCGAGAGGTAAACCGCTAATTAAAAATGCACTAGTTAAAATATAACACAATTTTTAAAATGCACGTAAATCTTCCTGCCAAAACGTACAGTGGCTTCGAAAATGGGTGAGCAAAGAGTAAAGCAAGATTCCCCCGGCTTCCGCCTCAGGGGAGGGAAACAAATACAAATTACTCAAACACCGGTCGAGCCACCCTTAAATGTCCTGGGAGGACGGGAGGGCTCGAGCAGCTACACCGCTGACCTTCCCTCTACAAGATGGCGGCTGCGGAGGGTCAGGTGAGGTCACAGCGCCTGAATGCAGCCGCGCTGTGCCGGGCAGCTAAGTGTGGAACCTCTAGGCGATGTAAATCTCAACCGAGAGGTAAACCGCTAATTAAAAATGCACTAGTTAAAATATAACACAATTTTTAAAATGCACGTAAATCTTCCTGCCAAAACGTACAGTGGCTTCGAAAATGGGTGAGCAAAGAGTAAAGCAAGATTCCCCCGGCTTCCGCCTCAGGGGAGGGAAACAAATACAAATTACTCGAACACCGGTCGACCCACCCTTAAATGTCCTGGGAGGACAGGAGGGCTCGAGCAGCTACACCGCTGACCTTCCCTCTCCAGATGGCGGCTGCGGAGGGTCAGGTGAGGTCATAGCACCTGAATGCAGCCGCGCTGTGCCGGGCAGCTAAGTGTGGAACCTCTAGGCGATGTAAATCTAAACCGAGAGGTAAACCGCTAATTAAAAATGCACTAGTTAAAATATAACACAATTTTTAAAATGCACGTAAATCTTCCTGCCAAAACGTACAGTGGCTTCGAAAATGGGTGAGCAAAGAGTAAAGCAAGATTCCCCCGGCTTCCGCCTCAGGGGATGGAAACAAATACAAATTACTCGAACACCGGTCGACCCACCCTTAAATGTCCTGGGAGGACAGGAGGGCTCGAGCAGCTACACCGCTAACCTTCCCTCTCCAAGATGGCGGCTGCGGAGGGTCAGGTGAGGTCACAGCGCCTGAATGCAGCCGCGCTGTGCCGGGCAGCTAAGTGTGGAACCTCTGGGCGATGTAAATCTCAACCGAGAGGTAAACCGCTAATTAAAAATGCACTAGTTAAAATATAACACAATTTTTAAAATGCACGTAAATCTTCCTGCCAAAACGTACAGTGGCTTCGAAAATGGGTGAACAAAGAGTAAAGCAAGATTCCCCCGGCTTCCGCCTCAGGGGAGGGAAACAAATACAAATTACTCGAACACCGGTCGAGCCACCCTTAAATGTCCTGGGAGGGCGGGAGGGCTCGAGCAGCTACACCCCTGACCTTCCCTCTCCAGATGGCGGCTGCGGAGGGTCAGGTGAGGTCACAGCGCCTGAATGCAGCCGCGCTGTGCCGGGCAGCTAAGTGTGGAACCTCTAGGCGATGTAAATCTCAACCGAGAGGTAAACCGCTAATTAAAAATGCACTAGTTAAAATATAACACAATTTTTAAAATGCACGTAAATCTTCCTGCCAAAACGTACAGTGGCTTCGAAAATGGGTGAGCAAAGAGTAAAGCAAGATTCCCCCGGCTTCCGCCTCTGGGGAGGGAAACAAATACAAATTACTCGAACACCGGTCGAGCCACCCTTAAATGTCCTGGGAGGGCGGGAGGGCTCGAGCAGCTACACCGCTGACCTTCCCTCTCCAAGATGGCGGCTGCGGAGGGTCAGGTGAGGTCACAGCGCCTGAATGCAGCCGCGCTGTGCCGGGCAGCTAAGTGTGGAACCTCTAGGCGATGTAAATCTCAACCGAGAGGTAAACCGCTAATTAAAAATGCACTAGTTAAAATATAACACAATTTTTAAAATGCACGTAAATCTTCCTGCCAAAACGTACAGTGGCTTCGAAAATGGGTGAGCAAAGAGTAAAGCAAGATTCCCCCGGCTTCCGCCTCAGGGGAGGGAAACAAATACAAATACAGAGCCATATCTACAGAGATATGGCTCTCTCCTCCAAACTCCCTAGCACCGGTGCAGATCTCAGCTGCCATGCACCATGCACACACCTAAACGCCATAGTGCTAGGGTGCATGCCTGAGTCTACCATAGATTTTGTACTGTACAGGTAACCTTCCAGTACAAAATAGTATGCTTAGACACACGCAGGGCCGGTCCTAGCCATGGGCAGTATGAGCAGCTGCCCAGGGCCTCGCGCTCAGGGGGGCCCCCGCCCTGCAGTTGCGGGAATAAAATAATCATGAGAAAAGTGCTGCGCAGTGCGCACAGCACTCTTGTCGCGCTCGCGCAGGGGCCGGGCCGCAGGCAGTAACTAAGCAGGGAAGGAGCACTAAACACTGTCTGTGCGCACGCACCCCACCACCTTGCTTGGTGGTGCTGCCTTAGTGGTGGTGACGTGACGTGAGTGACGCCAGCCTTGCCGATGCGGGTGACAGTGGGTCCCAGGGCCGTCAATCTGGTAGCGCGTGAAAGCGCTACCAATGACGGCCCTGGACATGATTTTATGGCCAGCCCAGCTCAGTGTGACGCATACGTGAGCAGTCAGTCAGTCAGTCACTACTCGGATCGGGACGCGTAGGCAGGGCTGCAGGCAGGAGTCGGTCGGGGCCCCGTTGAGTCATTGTTGAGTTCTGTACCGTACGTTAAGGTAAGAGACCTGCTTCAAATCAATCGTTTGTACTGCTGAGGCTCCATTTTTCACAGATGTTTACTGACCAGTTCAAAATTGTGTTTGCAGGGACCGATCTGTGCGAGGGCTGCACCAAGTGAAGTTACATTTTTTGACTCGGTCAGTCCAAACCCTGGGGCAAGATTGCCCGCCACTGGTGCAAAATTGTTCGGTCATGGGGCAATTCTTGCAACCCAGCCCCCAGTCTGGTCTGCTCCTAAAGATGCAAGAAGAAAAAAAAGTGCTTAAAGCATTTGCACATGTCTTGCGCCAGTGCAAATTTTCATGGTCTGGCTCAAGACGTCATAATGCAGCTTCAGGAGCAGACTTGTGCACAGGCATGCCCATTAGCTGAGGAAACGTAGCTGTAATGGCACATGGGGCAAATTGCTTGTGGGGTACAAGGAGGTGACAGAAATAAATGCAAGTAGATAAAGGGGGGCAGGGGAGAGGGGTAGACAACAGAAGAAGAGACAGGGAGGGGAAAAGAGAGGCACAGATGGCTGGAGTGAAACAGTTGGAGTAAAAGGGGGAGGAGAGAAACAGATGCAGGAAGACAAAGTGACAGACAGTCTGAGGCGCGAGCATCCAGGTAGGGTAAGTGCTCGAGACGCAGGTCAAGAGATGCCCAGGGAGCTAGTGTCCGTGGTGCCGGGCCGACGACGGCTTGATCACCACCCCCTTTTCTGAATCGTTCTTGGCCACTGTAGGTGTGGCAGGGTATACTCAGACATGAGTCCCTTGCTCACTGCACCATCAGGATTCAAGCAAGCCGGGCCGACGACGGCTGAAATGCCAGAAACCGGTCCCCGGAAGCTTGTCTCCTTTCCGGTGAAGAATTGGCTTGGTAGTTTGGTCTGCCCTGTTCCCATGATGCACTGGGCCAGGGACAGACTAATTTGCATATAGCCAGGTTCTGAGCTGGGATGGTGCAGTGAGCTAAATAACTGTGATGGATCAAGCCCTGATCTTTGGACTGGGTAAGAGTGGTCTGCTTAATTCAGACACTCTGTTCATCACCACCCCCTTTTTTGAATGGTAGTGCAAGAGATGGCATTGTGTGCTGTCAGAATGCCACTGACACAGTACACTGTGTCTTACGTGAGGTCACGCATGTGACGTTATGTTATTACTGTCGTTGGTGGGTTTTACTATGAGAGTGAGGGGCTGTCTCCTATACAGTAAGACTTCGTTTTGTGGTGGCTGTCAGTTTATTTGTCCATGAGACTGTCTAGTGTTAGATTATTGGCGAATGCCTCTGTGCACTGGCTTATAGATACAGTGATGGGCACCAGGGGTGTAAGAGAGTTGTTGTTGACGTTTATTGGGTAGGAGAAGGGGAGGGGGGCTGCGGTGGAGGTGAGCGATGCGTTCTGAGCTGGTTTCAGAAATGTCAATGAAACAGGAAGATACGTACCCTGTCTATGAATGTCATAAATACATTAGTGACATTGTCATAATTACACCTCTTTGCTTGTAGCTTTAGGATGCATGAGGAAAAAGATGACAGTGTGTGCCACGTGATGCTTGAGTATGATGGTGATTTGCCGTACATTCTCACCAACTAATTTGCAAAGTCACTTTCTGTGATGTCACTTAGAGGGGCCTCACATCTTCCCTTTCGCCCAGGGCCTCAGAAGGCCTAGGACCGACCCTGGACACACGTTAAAATGTTTCCTACTTTCTTCATGGGCAGCACGGTGCAGAATGCATGCAAAGGCAGAAAAGAAAGGAGAAATTAAAACATTTCTTTTAATTCATCCTCTCAAATGGAGTTATCTTTTGACACTAAACCTTGTCTAAAATTGTTTGTAGATAGAGTTTTGTGAAAAAAGGCATGAGTGGTTGCACAGGAATGCCCCTCTCCCAGCCATGTAACTCCCTCTTGGCATTAAGTAACACAAAGCAGTGCTTCTGGCTTCTTTGCTTTACTATTATGGTACTTTCCAGTGCAAAATAAGTTTTGCACTGGAAAGTAAATTAGGAAAAAAGCATTTTGTGCTGATTATCTTCACTTTTATGATGGTAACCCTGCGCAAAGTGTTTGTGAATCTGCCGCCTGATGTTTTTTTCTCCCGTGCTACAGAGTATCTTGCCAATGCTGAAGAGCATAGCTAAAGACACTACGAAAGTAGCAGGTCCCAAAGGTGAGACCTAATGGCTAAGCAACTGCTTGTTGATACTGCTACCATGATGCCAACAGCATTGCATACTGGGAGCTGCAAAGGGCACATTTTAATTTCTCTCTCAGAGCCTTTGAGGTTTGTCTGGGGTCTGATTGTTTTCTGTTAGTTATTGAGTAAACAAGTGGGTGCCTGTGAGTTTACGCAGTTTTCTATCTCACTCCCCACACACTTCTCACTACCCATGATGTGTTTTATGTTTCTAGATTAGTGGGGCCTTAATGTAGAAATTTCTCGATCTTTAGAATAAAGATCTGGTAAAAAGCCAATCTTTTATGATGGTCTCTTGCTAAGAGACGGATTGCCTGTAGGTGGGGAAGGGGGAGGGTGCCAAAATTTAAGGATTGGCTTCAGGACCTTATCTATTGCCAAGGGTTCCATGTTTAAATATCGATAACAAAAATATAGTTTACAAAAATATAGATGTAAAAATATCGATCACAAAAATATCGACTCCCTATACTTAAACAGGTAAGTACAAAAATATTGACTCAAAAATATAGATGTAAAAAATATAGATATAAAAAATATCGACTTTAATAAATATTATAACTTAAATTAAATAATTAAATAATATTAATATGATTAACAAAATAAATTAAATTACATTTATATTTTACCTATTTATAACAAATGAACTGAACTTAATCAATATAAACTTAACAAATGTGTACATATACATATATTTTCTTAAATACATTTTATTATTATGTTTATTTAATTTATAAACTTTAATAATTATATCAAAATAAAATAAACAGATATAAAACATTTTGAATAAAATAACATTTTCTATATTTATTTCACACATAAAAGTATATAAAAATAATAATACATACATTTAATAACAATATAAAAACATTAGTAGTTAAAACATTTGATAGCGAAGGGGTAAAAATTACTATTCCAACTCCAGTGAGTGCAACAGTAGGGAAAGCGTTGGATAGCGTAGGGGTAAAAATTACTATTCCCACACCAAAGGGTGCAACAGTAGGGAAAGCGCTGGATAGCTTAGGGGTAAATATTACTATTCCCACTCCAGAGGGTGCAACAGTAGGGAAAGCGTTGGATAGCGTAGGGGTAGAAATTACTATTCCCACTCCAGAGGGTGCAACAGTAGGGAAAGCGTTGGATAGCGTAGGGGTAAAAATGACTATTCCCACTCCAAAGGGTGCAACAGTAGGGAAAGCGTTGGATAGCGTAGGGGTAAAAATTACTATTCCCACTCCAGTGAGTGCAACAGTAGGGAAAGCGTTGGATCGCGTAGGGGTAAAAATTACTATTCCCACTCCAGAGAGTGCAACAGTAGGGAAAGCATTGGATAGCGTAGAGGTGAAAATTACTATTCCTACTCCACAGGGTACAACAGTAGGGAAAACGCTGGATCTCAATACAATAAAAAAACGAACTATCACATTTTTTTTTAAATTTAATTTACAATATAAACATAATTAATATATACATTTAAATATATTATTATTAACAAAGACCTACACACCTAAAATTAATTACTCAATTACATTTAATATTTACTATTTCATTATTGAAAATTAAAGTATTTTTTAATTAAATAATTATTTAATTGACAGCTTTCACACCATATACACTTATAAACACCACAACACAAACCTAAAATTAATTACTCTTTTACAATTATTAATTAATTAATGATAATTAATTGATAAAGTATTTAATAATTAATCAATAAAAATGTAATTACTTCACACCATTTTCACATATAAACTCCACTACACACACCTAAAATTAATTAAACAATTAACATAATTGATTAACATAATTAATTAATAATTGACTAATTGAAATTATTTAACAAATAATTATTAAACCATTGATATTAAATTAACACATTAATTAATCAATTAATTTTATATATTTAAATTACTTCCCACCCTATTCCCCTATAAACCCACAACCTGCTACGGAACTAATAACACAAAATTCAACATAAAATACATTAATAACTAATAAAATTCTACAACATATAATAAAATGACAAACAATTCTCATTAAAAACACTAAAATACATAACATTATTAAAAAATCGATATTTTGGTAAACTATATTTTTGTAAATGATATCTATTACAACTATATTATTGTTATCGATATTACTTACTTGTCAGTCGATATTCTGGTCAAACTATATTTTTGTTGTCGATATTTCTTCAATACGATATTTCTGCGGGGATATTTATGTCACACGATATTTCTCCGTCGATATTCCTTCTCTGCACCATTGCCAAGAGCAACTACATACTTATGCTGATCTCCAACCCACTTCCTCCCGCCCAAGGGATATTTGGGGCCCCCTACTGACGTATCTGATGGAGCACACCAGAGACACAGAATTAATGACACCCTAATGGAAACATCACTTGCTACAAAGGGAACCCCCAGCCAGGTCCACACACATTAACCACCGGAGACCACGAGACACCAGAAAACACTACCCTCTATCCTAAGGAGCAGAGTGCATCACCACCTCAGATATATACTCTTTGCATATGTTGGGCTAATGGAAATGTTAACTTCTTTCTTTCTCCAAAGTTCACCTTTGGCATTATCCGATTATAGATATTCAACTGCCCCTAAAGTGCATTGCCCCACCTAAAGTGGCAGGCCTGATTTGGTTGTAGGCGGTTTTCTGAGTGCTCCCCTACCTCTGACAAATATCCTTTCCATACTTGCTGAATCGCAATGCCGGCCCTAATTAGGATGTAGGCAGTACGCTGTGATTTATATTTCTATACCCTCAATAAAGTTTTTTTTTTAAAAAGAAGTCTTTTATGACGGACACTGTAGAAAATTAAGGGACATATTTACAAGCCCCGATTGGCACCGGAGTGGCTATGTTTTTGACGCTCTGGTGGTGCAGTGTGCTGCCCTATATTTACAAGGCCGCACAAAGCCTCTTTGTGGATTTACACGGCCTTGTACATATGGCCCTCTTTGAAGTAGTACTCTGCATCAAAGGGGTGTGTCATGGATTTTGCTGTGGGTGTTCCCATGCAACATCCATGGCTTTTTTGACACTGCCCCTGATTTACAAGGATTTGTAAATCTGAGGCAGTGCTAGAAACTAATACTTATCCAGGGGTGGCATTAAAGTGGTGCAAAGGGGAGAAAAACTTTTAATTCTCCTTGCTTTTTGTTCTTTCTATGTGTACTGCATCCGGCAGCACACATAGAAAGAGCAACATGCCAATAATGATTGTTTTTGTGCAGAAAGGTGTCCATTCCTGCACAAACATAATCATCCTAGCAACTCAGGCACCCTTGCATCATGGTGCAAGGGTGCTTGTGGTGGTGCGCAGCTGCTGTTTGTGTGTCAGCACATGGAACAGAACAGGGGTGTGTGGCATTCTTATAAATGTGGTGCATCCATGGGTTTTTTAAATGACAAAGCTCGGGGCAGCATAAGTGCTTGCAGGTCTGGGCGGCATCATTTTATTGTAAATATGCCCCCAAATTGCTAGGCAAAGAGGCCAGTATTATTTTGAGCTTCAACGTCACTCACTCAGGGCCCAAACAATCTGACCCTTAAAGGTAATATTGTTTTTCTCCAATCAGATTGGTTCTGTTTCTCTCAATATCCCATTAATTTTTGCCAGTACTTTATAATGTTTACCTGCTTCTCTACCATTCATATACACATGAGTCACAAATGCTCAGCACCAACAAGCCTCATTATCCTACATCACCGCACATATTCATGAATGGTAAGACACTTTATGAAACTCAATGAAAGCAAAGCTGACCTACTTTTCTTCAATTGCAAAAAGAACAATTGATGGACAGAATGCAGAACAATGTCATACATTCACCCCAGTACAGAGATCTGAGCCTAAATTCATGGGTTTTTTACTCACCATGCCATTCCCATTTGGACCCAGCCATATGCAAATCAGTCTTGACCCTGCACCCAATAGGAACAGTCCAGCCGAACTGCCTGGCCAGGTCCTCCCTGGACTAGAAACAAGCATACTCGGACCGGTTTCGGGCTTTCAGCCCTCATCAGCCAGGATTGCTTGACTCCAGTCGCATGGAGAGCACGGGACCCACATCTGGGCATACCCGTCCCACTCAGGGTGACAATTGCAAAAAGAGCAATTGATGGACAGAATTCAGAACAATGTCATACATTCACCACAGTACAGAGATCTGGGCCTAAATCCATCGTTTTTTTACTCACCATGCCATTCCAGTTTGAACCCAGCCATATGCAAATCAGTCTTAACCCTGCACCCAATAGGAACAGTCCAGCCCAAACTGCCAGGCCAGGTCCTCACTAGACTGGAAACAAGCATCCTAGGACTGGTTTCGGGCTTTCAGCTTGACTCCAGTGGCATGGAGAGCACAGGACCCACGTCTGGGCATACCCGTCCCACTCGAGGTGACTATTGCAAAAAGAACAATTGATGGACAGAAGGCAGAACAATGTCATACACTCACCCCAGTACAGTCCAGCCCGAACAGATCTTTTTACTCGGTGTGAATGTTTTGATTTGTTCTGAATTCTGTCCATCAATTGTGTGTCTTTTGTTTCTCGCCCTAAGTGCGCAATGTATGCCCAGACGTAGGTCCTAGGCTCACTGTGCCACTGGAATCAAGCTATCCTGACTGAAGAGGGATGAAACCCCGAAACCAGTCCTAGGATGCTTGTTTCCAGTCCAGGGAGGAGCTGGCTTGGCAGTTCGGCTGGACTGTTCCTATGCGGCACAGGGTCAAGACTGATTTGCATATGGACAGGTCTAAACTGGGGTGGCATGGTGAGCAAAAGAATGATGGATTTAACCCGGATCTATTGACTGGGGATGAATGTTTTGATTTGTTCTGCATTCCGTCCATCAATTGTGTGTCTTTTGCTACTGTTCTTCAAGGCAGAATGCACCACCAGCCTGTCATCCAACAAAAATCTGCAGCTCATTGTAAGCCAATTTACTCAGAGAGAACAGATATGTTCAAGCAATCCAAAGAATAAATAGACCAAAACAATTTACCACAAATTTAAAATCACTAAACAAATGAAGGAGGCGAGATAACAATGTAAATAGAGACTTTCTAAAAAACAGAATGATTATTGCTTAAGGCCGGAGCATTGGGATCACTCAATGGAACAACACAGGATTGTCTAGGACAGGGGCATGGTCAACTACCAAAGTCATCAAAAGTAGAGTACAGGTTTGATTATCATATATTTGTATTTGTGTATGTTATTTGTATAGCACACTGTGACCAGAATGTCATCATGTCTCTAATATTGCCACAATCATCAAAAAGGCACCAATAAATTAAAAATGAGACAAAAGTGGATATCTAAGTGTTCTCTCATTGTTATTACGGAAGAGCCTGGTTTTACTTATTCCACATCTGAGCAGCTTTAACAGTGGAGGCACATCCTCCTTGACACACCTTGCTATGTTATGTTATGTTATGTTATATGGGTATTTGTTACGCGCACGACTACTCTTGAGTATCCTGGCGCGGATCATAACCACAGAGAAGTCCTAGAGAGAGCACAGCATTGTATTAGTAGGCTTGATTGAAAAGGTGAGTTTTGAGCAGCTTTTTGAAGCAGTTCAGATCTTTAGTGTCCGTGAGAGTGAACGGAAGGGCGTTCCAGAGGGTAGCTGTTTTAACCGAAAAAGATGAGCCACCCAGTCTAGAGCGCTTGAAGCGTGGAATTACCAGCCTGCGTTGAGAAGCCGACCTGAGATGTCGGCTGGGCACGTGAAATGTCACTCTTTTCTTCAGATACGCCGGGCCAGTATCATGTAGGGCTCGGTGAGTGAGAACCAGAGCCTTAAATTGCACTCTTTGGGCCACTGGCAGCCAATGGAGTGTGGCCAGTTGTGATCTTATACTGATGTGTCTAGGGATGCCCAGCAGAAGTCTTGCCGCCGCTTTCTGGATAAGCTGCAGCTTGTTTAACAGAAAAGAGGGGGAGCCCAGGTAGAGAGCATTGGCATAGTCCAGTCGGGACAGTATCAGGGCTCTGGCAATTGTTTCTTTGGCCGGCTGGGGCAGGAGAGGGAAAAATCTGCCTAGGGATTTAAGGGTCCCAAAGCAGGCGCCCGTCAGTCTTTTAATCTGCTCTGCAAATCGCAGATCATCATTAAACCAAATGCCCAGATTCTTGGCAGGGCCCCCCTCGGTGAGAGGGCGGGGGAAATCGGGAGGCCAAACCAATTCAATAAATTGGTTTGGAAAGTGACCATATAGTATAATTTCCGATTTTCCCTCGTTGCATTCAAGCCTAGCCTGTGCCAACCAAGTGAATACGGCCGCCAGACACCTTTGTGCTGTGGCCGTTTCAGATTGTGTTTTACCCCAAGTGAACAGGAGCTGGGTGTCATCGGCATAGGCCATAATTTTTGCACCCAGCTTCTCAGCCAGGTAGATCAGAGGGGTCATATAGATGTTAAAAAGAAGTGGGCTCAATGTTGAGCCCTGTGGGACCCCCGTCTGAACTAACCTGGCCGAGGAAGAATGAGGGGGCATCCAAACTTGCTGATACCGTGAGTCCAAAAAGGACTCCAGCCAGGACCAAACGGCCCCCGTGAGGCCGATATCTGTGAGGCGAGCCAAAAGGAGTTGATGGGGGACCGTATCAAAGGCGGCAGAGAGGTCCAATAAAATTAGTACCGCTCTGCCGCCCCCGTCCGTACACTCCCTGATGGCTTCCACCACCTCAACCAAGGCTGTCTCTGTGCTAAAGGAAGACCTAAAGCCCGACTGGGCAGGGTGAAGCGCCCCAGATTCTTCAACAAAGGCGTTAAGCTGACGGAAGATCACCTTTTCACAGACTTTCGCCAATGCTGGAAGCAAAGAAATGGGGCGGTAGTTTGCTGCGACAAGAGGGTCTGCTGAAGGCTTTTTTAAGAGGGGCAGAAGTTTTGCTTGCTTCCACTGTCTGTTGCCGATTGCATTGACCAGTTTACCAAGGCTGTAACCTCTGCCACTACACAGTCCGCTACTCCAGCTAAAACTCTTGCCGGACAAGGGTCCGCGGGGGAACCTGATTTGAGGGCTTTCAGCAGAGCAAGAATGTCTGTTTGGTCAGCCATAGTAAATTTGGCCAGACAATTGCTCGAGAGAGTACATGGCGCCTCTGCTAGCGGAAAAGTGGCCGCTGCACTTAAGGCAAATCCCTCTGTTCTTTGATGAGGTTAAGTGTAGCAGAGCGTAACGGCCTACCAGGAGTGTATTTCCTCAGCCTAACCTGCAGTAGCTTTGGGCACTTGTTTTGGAGAGTTTTGAATACAATACAGAGTGATATGAAACAAATTCTCTGTTCAATGGGTACCCAGTGAAGATCTCTAGAAGCACCCGAGGTGGAAGAATTCCGAGTCCTATTTAATGTTAGTTCGGCTGTAGCTACCTGGCGTCATTCCAATTTCTTAATCAAATAATTGGGGGCTACCAGAAGAAGGGCATTACAGTAGTCCAGCCTACTGAGCACTACACACATGGCAATTAGAGATCTTGCTTTGGCAGGTAGCTTTGGGAACAATTTCCTGAGTCCCTGAAGAAGAGCAAAGCAGACCCCTGCTACTACATTCAAGTGCTTCTTGAGTGAGAGATTCTAATCCAGTGTTACTCCAAGATTCTGCACCTGAACTCGCTGTGTCATGCCAGTATTTATATATGGAAGGTAGGCGTTCCATCGTTATTTTCAATGCAAAATGGACGCAGTGATATTTTGGGGAAGTGACGCATTGTCAGCAAGTGACGCTCAGAGCATTAGATGCATGAAAATCCCTGTGTGTAGAAAATTACACATTGGCTCTGGTACATAAAGAAAAGTTTCACAAAACAGTTTGGCGAGCTCAACTGGGCCAAGGAGATGCTAATTTTGTAGCTTGGAGTTGCAAGGCGACGACCACCGTTCCAACCCCACCCCCTCCCATAACCACACCTGGCTGCGAAGGAGATGGGAGTGCATCTATCGGCAACGTACTTCCCTAATTGGTCTGCAGAAGGATGAGGTAATCGCCTATAACCAGCTAAGGAGGGAATCCATTGTACAGCCGCTACACTTGATTGCGGCAAGGCTGCAGCCAAAACCTGCCAACCCGGGTCTACCAACATCCCGACACAGGTGAAGCTCATGGCTGTACTACACATGCTGGCATCGTGGTCATTCCAGATACCAGCAGCCAGAGTGGCTGGATTCTACAAGCCATCTTTCTTGTTCTACCTACCCTCTGTCCTAGATGCCGTCATCTGCCTGACTCCACAGTACATCCTTGTAGGAAAGTGCCTCTTTTAGACATGGTTAACCCACACCTTTAGCCTGGAAAATGATGTCATTTTGACTCCAAGTGCAGATGGTCCCTGTCAACCAGGTCCCCTGTGCCAGAGCTCCTTCCCTAAACTTTAGCCATTGTTTACACAATTGGCACCACTTTATCTCACATATATATCCCTAGCAAAAGGTACCCCTGGTACCAAGGGCTGTGTGGTTAAAGAGTGTCCCTAAGATCCTCATCATGTATTGAGCCACCCTAAGGGACTCCTCATCAAGCACATGCACACTGCCACTGAAGCCTGCATGTATTGGTGCAGACAAAGCTGAAGAGTGACATAGCACACATCCTTGTATGCCATACCCAGAGACACTGCATGTGATATAGGTAAGACACCCCTATAGCAGGCTTCAGCCCTAAGGCAGGGTGTAGTATATCTCCTGTGAGGGCATATCTGCTGCAATATTCTTGTCGATTCCTGGATATTGTAAGTGACCAGGGAAGCCATATTAAGTACATGGGCTGGACACTCATCATTCTGAGTTTCCCAGCTTCATAACGGCTTCACTGAAGTGTGGGATGTTTGTTACCAAACAGCTCATTATAATAAACCTGCACTGATGCCAGTGTCAGATTTATTAACAGTTGAACACAGAGGACCCCTTAGAGGGGTCCCCTGAAACCTACTAACCCTTAGTGTGGTCACCAACTGGCCTAAGCCAGCCTGCTACCACCAGACAGTGTTCTGACCTCATGAGGTGAGTGCCTATGCACTCAGAGGTCGAGAACAATGTCTTTCCTGGATGGAAATGTTCACACCTTCCCCTGGTCAGGAAGAGCCATCTGTGGCAGGGAGCTTCAAAGTACCTGCCGCCTTTGTAATGTAACCTCAACCATCTTCCATTTGAAGGAGAAGGCACTCTTCCTGTCCTCACCCCCTTTTTGGCAGGAGAACAGGTTGGAAAAAAGGGGGAAAGAATAGGAGGTGTGCACCCCTTTGCCAACTCCACCCCTCAGGTGTAGATGGGAGGTGAAGTCAATTTTTCAGTGCCCACTATCTTGAAGATGGTGGAACATATCCAATCACAGCTAGGGCTATGTCTCCCTCCCTCAGGAGGTGAGCATAATAGAGAGTGTAGACACCCCAGGTAAGTCCATTGGCCACTACCTGTCATTCACTTATACGCCCCTGAATCTAGTATTTAGGCATCCCTAGACCCTGAACTTTAGTTTACCATGACCTAACAATAGCCAGACATTACCCAGTCGCACCAGAAGGGAAGACTGCAGAGAACTACTGAATTGGCCCCAGCCCTACTGGCCTGTTGGCAGTCCTCTACAATCCTGCACCAAAAGATAACTCGTCCCGCAGCCCAGTGACCTCCAAAATCTTAGGAGGTTTGCCTGCCTTCGACAAAGATCAAGGTCTCCGAAGCACAGCAATCTGTTCACTAGCATCATCTTTCAAGTAAAGGCCTCTGTGACCTGCAGAACGGCAGAACCCTGCTCCAGAATCCACCTCCACACCTGACTCCTCTGGCCCAAGTCCAAGTAGCCTACCAGTACCAGTGAGGTTCCCTAGTGCTCCAGAGCCTTCATCATGGCTTGCCCCTCCCTGACACCTCGACATAACCTGCAGCCCCTGCATGTAGACCCCTTCAACTGCAACTTGCTCCTGAAAGCAGTTTCTGACATCAAAAGACACCCCTGCACCCACCGGTCCTGATCCTTGGTGAAGCAGCCCAAAGGTGTTCCTACATCCCCGAGTATAGCAACTTACCTCTCCAGCTGTTGGTTTCTTTCAACCGGCCTCTTGGCCTGTGCCTGCAGCCCTATTCCAATGTGCCTTTCTTCATTGTTTAGCATTGGGCACCCAACACTGTTTTGGCACCCTGCACCCATCTGCCCCAGTGCTGCTAGTGGTGTAGTTTAGGTGATGCTTTGGACCCTGCCCGGAGCTGGCTTCAAATCCCAGAGACTGGCTCTCTAGCCACTGCTACTTCCCTGTAAGCTGCCTCTGCTTGATTGCCTCACTCTTTATTGAGTTGTATTGGGCGCCTGAAACCATATTTCTACCAGGCACCCGGCCGCCCCAGTGCCACTGGAGGTGTACTATTGGTGCTGAACTGAACTTTGCCCAATGACCTTAACTCCTGAAGACTGTTCTTGTAAGTTGATGATAGAATTGGGGGTCTCTAGTTTGCACAGGAAGGTACTTGTGACAAGCAGGGACCCTCTCCTCTAGTCAGGGCAAGGGAATTAGCTGGCGTTAGTCAGTCCGAATAGCGATGTGTGTTGGGTGGTGCGTTGTGAAGCATGCGAGGCGGTGTCCAACTCCGGTGCGATCACAGGACTTGAAGTCAGCAGCAGTGACCACGTCGGTCAGACCAGTTCTATTCGGTGTAGCGAGGCGTTGCACGTCGCGGTGTCCTTCCAGTCATGGTGCAGGCTATTGCTCGTTGACGGACTAAGGGCAGAGTCGGAGAGCGCACAGCTTGCATTATTCGAGGCGGACGTTGCTTGGTGTGGTGCCTACAGGACAACCGGACGGCCGTGAGAGTCGGTCACAGCTCCCAGCCTTTGTAGCCACTTGTTTCCAGCAGCCATTCACAAAGGCTGGTGAAGTCCACAGGTCCTGGGACTTCGGTCAGGGGGCAAGCTCTCTTCCAAGCCCTTGGAGATCTTTGCACAAGTTGAAAGTAAAGTCCAAAGTTCTTTCTCCTCTCTTTGGCAGTCAGACAACCACTGCAGGCCAATCCCCCAAGGAGCACCACAGCTTGGGAATAGTCTCTTCTCAGTTTCTTCAGGTTCCTTCTCCTCAGCAGAGGTTTCCTCTTGTAAGTCCAGAAGTGATCTAATTTCATGGGATCAGGGTCCCAATACTTATACCCCAAATTCCTTTGTTCTCTGAGGGGAGAGGGTCTTGTGTCCACTTCAAGCCAGTTCGGAAGCACTCCATTTACCAGACTTCTCCTTTCCTTTCACAGCGCAGGGCAGGCACATCAGATGCCCCACAGGAGGTGTAGCCAGCATTGTGGAAAGCAAGTACAGTCCTGGAGCACTTTGTTGACAGTCTTCCTTCTCTTCTTTCAGTGTGCAGGGCAGAGACATCAGACACACCACAGGGGACGGAACCAGCACTATGGGGGGCGGGCCCAGTCCAATCAGGTCCTAGACGCAACTCCTACCTGCCATCTAGACGCAGATCTCCCTATTCACCACCAGGCTGCCCCAGCCTGTCTCTTGGAATCCCCCAGCCCTGTCACTCACAAAACCAGACAAAGGAATACACAACCTTGCAGAGGCAGGCTCAAATGGTTAGGCAAGCAAATACCTACTTTCTAAAAGTGGTATTTGCAAACACAGAATATTAAAATAAACCTAACTAAAATATGTATTTTATTATTTTGAGTCCAGGCATACTAAACTCGAATTTCTACCATGTTCTCTGAGTCTGCTGGATTATAAACATGTAATCATCTAGCAGCCCATTCTGGCCAATGGAGAACAGGTAGCCTTGCAATAGTGAAAAACAAAAATGGCTGTAATTCACTATTAGGGCATGCCACACACATCAGGACTTGTCCCACCTTGTACTTACAATGCACCCTGCCCGTGGGCCTACCATAGGGATGACTAATATGAAGTCAAGGGAAGTTTTAGGGACAGGCAAGTGGGTGCACTTGCCCAGTCAGCATGACAGTACCAGACGGCACACAGGCTCTGCAATGGCAGACCTTAGAAACATTTTACAGACTGCTTCTGTGAGTGGCACAACCAGTGTTTCAAGCCGACTAGCAGCATTTGTATTTACATGCCCTGGGCACACTCAGTACACTGTACTGGGGTCTGACAAGTAAACCAAATAGTCAATCATGGAATCACCAATTAATATATTCATTTACAGTAGGGAGAGCATATGCACTGTAGCACTGGTCAGCAGTAGTAAAGTGCCCAGAGTCATAAAATCGCCAACAACAGGTCAGAAAAAATATATGAGGAAGGCAAAAAGTTCAGGGATGACCCTGCAAAAAGGGCCAAGTCCAACAGTCGATATTACCTATATGTATGCTGAATCTTTTCTTCCTCCCATAGGTTAACATTGCAGGGTCTGAAAATCACTGTGTCCACTCTTGATTTTGAAAAGAATTTCTATTACAAAACGCCTTGCCTGTGACAAAGTTCTGTTGCTCTACGAAATAAATATAATTATTATTTTTATACATTGGTCTAGGATTTATTTGTTGATTGTATCACATTTATTGCCACTCTGTGTACGCATGCTTAACACCACTCTCTGATAAGCCTATCTGCTCGCCCAAATTACCTCAAAAAAGAGCATTAGTATTATCTACTTTAGATTCTGTAAAGCCTCTGGATAGCCACTGGACTATGCACACTATACCTCTTTTGGTATAAAATACAGCAAGCCAGGTTACTACACTCCTCTTTCCCAACAGCCATGAACTGCATCTCTAGCTGAAACAAGGGTTTATGCAATTGTGTTGTTCCCGCATGTGCTTGATGCTATGGACTGCATACTTGTGCAACTGGTTCCCCCTGCTGCAACATCCCATCTCTACCAGAACCAGAAAAATACACACACCATCAATGTCCAGGCCAATGTCAACCATTAAAGTTTGTTTACCAACGTACTAGATAAATAATCAAGCAGTGTGCATGATGCATACATTTTCTGGCACTCCATCATAAATGACCACTTCCAGAATGGCCGATATGGGAACGGACTACTTGTAGATAAGCAAATTCAAGTACCTACTAGACCCATTAACAGTTAGAAATGGATGACACAATACCCATATCTGGGTCTGTCAATGCATATAGGGGCATAAATATGAGGGGGGTGCCTCATACATGCACCGCACATCATGGTACATGTCAATCAATCAATCAGGGAATTATGAAGCATGCTACTCTCCCATAAGGGTCTCAAGGTGCTGGGGGGGAGCAGCTCCGGTCAGTCGAATAGCCAGGTCCTGAGGGTCTTCCAAAAGGTATGCATAGAGGGGGCGCATCTGATGTCAATCGGAAGCTTGTTCCAGGTCTTAGCTGGGATGTAGGAGAAGGATCTTCCACCCATTCTTGCTCTGCGGATGCGCGGGACTTCGTCAAGGTCGGCGGATCAGAGGTTTCTCCTGGGTACGTAGATGGAGATTCTTTTGTTAAGATATTGGGTCCGGTGTTGTGGAGGCCTTTAGGCTTGGGTAAGTATCTTGAAGATTGCTCTCAATGGGAAGCCACTGGAGGTTCCACAGATGTTGGGTGATGTGTTTGTGTCGAGGGATGGTGAGGATGAGTCTGGCTGTGGTGTTTTGTATGGTCTGGAATTTGCGGAGCAGAGACTTGTTGATTTCAGCATAGAGGGTGTTTCCGTCGTCCAGTTTTCTGGTTATGAGTGCGTCAGTGACGGTCTTTCTCGATCCAGCCGGATCCATTGGAAGGTCTTGTGAAGGATGGGGGGGTTTTGAAGCAGGTGGAGGTGACAGTGTTCATCTGCCAGATCATGGAGAGGAAAGAGTTGAGTACGATGCTGAGGTTCCGGGTGTGGTCCGTGGGGTGGGGGGCGTCGAGAGCCGTAGGCCACCAGGTGTTGTCCCATGCAGAGGGGAGGGTCTGAGGACCTTTGTCTTCTCCGAGTTGAGCTTCAGACAGCTGCTGCTCATCCAGGATGTGGCGTCCTTCATTGCTTCCTTGAAGCTGAGTCTGGTGGTGACGGGGTCCTTGGTGAGAGAGAGGATGAGCTGGGTGTCGTCAGCGTAGGAGACTATGCTGAGTCCGTGATGTCTGACGATGGTGGTGAGGGGGGCCATGTAGATGTTGAAGAGCGTAGGGCTGAGTAATGATCCTTGGGGTTCTCCGCAGTTGATCTCTGTGGGTTCCGAGAGGAAGGGTGGCAGTCTGATTCTTTTTGTTCTGCCAGTGAAGAAGGAGCGGAGCCATTCAAGGGTGGTTTCCTGTATGCCTGCATCGTGGAGTTTGGCGGTGAGTGTGCGGTGCGGTACGGCATTGAAGGCTGCATAAAGGTGTGGCTTTGGTTGAGGAGGGTGAGGATGTTGTCTGTCGGGGCGAGTAGAGCTGTCTCAGTGCTGTGGTTGCTGCAGAATCCGGATTGGGAAGGGTCAAGGATGGTGTTCTCTTCGATGGACTTTGTTAGTTGGACATTGACGGTCTTCTTTGTGATTTTGGCCGCGAAGGGGAGGAGGGAGATGGGTCGGTAGTTTTTGAGGTCCAATGGATCTGCCGAGGGCTTCTTGAGGGAGGCTTGACTTCAGCGCATTTCCAGTCTTCAGGAAAAGTGCCGGATTTTGAAGGTGGTGTTGATTGTGCATTGTAGTTCCGGTGCAATGGCAGGGCGGCGGCTCTATGGATTACTTTACTCACCACCATTGGTGTGCAAAACAATCCTTGTTTGTTCAGTACTGTAACACATATGTGTGCAGACTAATGTCCCCTGGGACGGGGACCAACAACAGCAACCCCCTTGGACGAGGAGGAGGAGGAGGACGGTGGAGACAGTCACAGTACAGTGGCTGCAAACTGTTGACACACGCAAATTGGGCAACATTTCTTTGCCTAAATGGCATGTTCTGGAATGGACCATGAACCAACATGTAATGTAGGTGCAACATGGCAATAAATGTTTGAAACCATTACTTGTCTTTACATTTATGTCACAGTTCCAGTAAAGATCAACTCAACCACATCACATCACTAGAAGCCCGCTTCAAAAGTCCAAATTCATGTCATCAGCAATACATCTATACTACTATTATAAAGAGAGAACTTGCACCTTTAGGCAAGGTAAACTCGGGAACCACAGCGCCAATCTACACACCCGATACACCGTTGAAATCGGCAGGGTGTGTAGATGGTCATAGGCTTTAAAAATTAAAAAAAGAAACGTTATATAAAAAGTAAAATTTTTACAAAAAGTAGTTCCCCCAAAGTAGCGCCAGCCGCGACTGTGCGTCGTCACGTCAGGAGCAGGGGAGGAGCAGCGTCCCAGGAGCGGCGGACATGGCGCGCAGGGGAGGAGCGGTGAAGTGAGGCCAGCGGCGGCGGACAGATGGTGAGTGGCAGAGCGGCGGAGCGGAGAAATATGGACCGGCGGTGTGAGCAGCAGAGGCAAGGTAAGAATCCGGGGCAGCCAGGGTCGGGGCGGGCGGGCGGGGCACAGGCTGCTGGGGAATGTCAGGGCAGGCGGGGGTAAAGGAAGCCAGCATTTCAGGTTTGCGTGCTCTCCCGCCCCGGCCCCCGCCCACCACAACATTGTCCGGGACACAGACAATGTTGTGGCAGGCGGGGGCCTGGGCGGGAGAGCACACAAACCTGAAATGCAGCCCCCAGCCCCCTTTTACCCCAGGCAACGCTGGGGCGGGCTGCTAGTGTGGAAAATAAAGGCAGAAAAATTGAGGCCCTTATTTACAATGATTTGGCTTAGGCCAGCGCTGTCAGTCATTTTGCTGTGCTGCCATACGCCAAAACAAAAAGGGCAGGAAAGCACCATATTTACGAGATGTAGTGCATTCCAGTCCTTTCAGCTGCTGCACAAAATAGTGCCTAGCAACAACACAGGCACCCTTGCACCAGGCAAGGGTGTCTGCGCTGTGACAGGATTGTTTTTGTGCAAGAACGGATCCTTTGCTGCACAAAAACAATACATTGAGGCAGTTTCCTCTTCCTCTGTGTGCTGTAGAAAGCCATAAATTCTACAGGCTGTTTAGACCATACCTAACAATTTTACATGTATGTAATTGGACAGATGTTCACAATTCCTTAATGTGACTATACAGGGTATGAATGGTCAATGTGTATTGACTGCAGTATTAACATGTAATGAGGTAAGGGCCACTTGTATCAACATTTGTAATAGCGATACGCTAATTGCGATTTTCAGTGAATCTCAATTAGGTAGTCACTATTACAAATGTATGAAACTCACAAAGTTTCATTTATCGATTCCTAGGAAGTCATAAAATGACCTACCTCATTAATATTAATCAGGTAGATCACAACTTGCGACCGCCTAGGAATCGCTATAATCATGGAGATGGTGGTCTGATAGGGTCAGTAGACCCCCATGTCCGTGATTGCTTTCAAATAAAGCAATCATTTTTTTTAATTTAGTTTAAAAAAAAGAAAAGTGTTATTTTAATTTTTTAAGAGCTGGTAGTGGTCCATGGTGCACTGCCTGCTCCTAATACAATTGTTTACAACCATTCTCAAAGGGGAAGGGGTCCCTTCCCATTTGTGAATGGGTTACCACCAACTTGAAGTTGGTGGTAAATTGCGAAGGGTTTGCAACTGCATTCAAGGTCACAAAACATTCACACTTACTGCTGTGATTCTCTCTTTGGAAGGGACGCCCTAAACATGCCACTTCCAAATACCGAATCGCAATCCAATTTTGCAATTCGGTAACAGGTTACCGAATCATAAATTTTTGCGTTCCCAAACGGGTTGATTCTGAAAATCGGCAAGTTTGAGAATGGAAAATTGGTTGATACATGTAGCCCTTAGTAAAGCAAAGAAAGAAGCATGGCTACTTTCTCATGTGTGGAACATTGCATGGGAATTTATAAATTAGAGAAAATGCCAGTTAAAGTGACACCTTGCAGAGTGTGGTATTCTAATTCATTCTGTTCATAGACCCATTAGAGGCAGGCACCCTTGCACCATTTAGTAAGAAGTGATGTATTTGAAATTTGCCCACACTTTGTGCACCTGATTTATGATTTGGCATATATTATCCATGAACTATGCAACTTGGCTTACCTATGTGTATCATTACGCCAAGTCAACTGTGCCATATGCTATAGGTTCAACGTCCAGACCTTAATAGGCAAATGCGAAGAATATGTACTCTGCCTCCTATGTACACAGATTATGTGTTAAAATTTCACAGGGCTATTTACCATGGTTATGCTGTGGTTGAGCGACACATCCGTCCCGGATATTATCGCTGCCCTCCCAGGTGATTTTGATGCCCTCTGGCACAATAGGCAAGATAACAGGAAAGGAGGGGGTGTGGCGATCCTTTTCAATGCCAGGATTATGGCCACCAAGATAATAGCAGACAGCGTAGGTAACACAGATATGCTTGGAGTTAAAATCTCCTTTAAATCCTCCTGCCTCCTTCTCCTGGTTACCTACAGCCCCCCGGTGGCAACTTCTGGGTTCAATAACTATTTCCCAGAGACGTGTCTGATCTTAGTACACGGTACCAGCGACTCTTGGTGGTTGGAGACTTTAACCACCACTGGGAAAAAAAACTATGAGAGCCGCATGCCAAATAGCTTGACATGGAATGTCCTCTATGGGGCTCAATCAACTGGTGGATCGCCCAACCCATATCAAAGGGCACACTTTAGACTTGGTCTGGTCCTCTAACCCTCGGGATAGGTTAACGCATATTCGGCCCTGCGCCTTGTCGGACCATTCTTTGATCTCGTGCTTTGTGCCAATGGATAGCCCACTTCCACAAACTCCTCTAGAGTGGAGGAAAGTGCAGAGCTGGGACAACATTCAGGAAGATAACTTAGTGGAAACACTACAGAGGCTACCTTCACCCAAATTTGAGAAAGGTAACATTGACTTAGAAAGCGAAATTTTCACTAACACCCTGCAAACTGCTATTGATCAGGTAGCTCCAGAACGTAGCGAAAGAATTAGACATAAAGCCAAGGGGGCCCCCTGGTTAAATGAGCAACTTAGGGAAAGGAAACAAAGCCTCTGTCAAGCCGAGAAACGAAGGCGGAAAGCTTATGTCCCAGCTGAACTAACAACCTATAAATCTCAACTCACACTTTACAAAGAATCCATCATATCCAGGAAAGCTGAGTACTATGCAGCGCAAATCACTGACGCGCCAAATATACAAAAGGAGACTTTTAAGATCTTGAAAGAACTCAGCAAAAAGTCAGATGCAAACCTCACACTAGCACCCTCTGACTGTAACGTCTTACTGTCCTTTTTCCTCCAGAAAGTAACAGATATCCTCCTAGAGATTGAAAACACCCTCACCACCATGAGCTCCCTGGAATTGGCCACTCCACTACCCCTCACTGGTCATCTTCTCACTAGCTTCCCTCAACTAGACTCAAGGTCTCTAATACTCCTGGCAAATGGCACCAAGTCAGGCTCTCCTGCCAGCCCATGCCTACCACGGATCTTCAGGATGGCTCTACCGGCCTTGGAAAGTCAGATTCTCACCCTCCTGAATAATTCCACGGTGACTGGCCAGGTCCCCATAAACCTGAAGGAGGCTAAAGTTATTCCTCTATTTAAAAAAACAGGGACAGACAGGACCATATTAAAGAATTACAGGCCTATCTCCCAGCTCCCTTTCCTGGCAAAGGTTGTGGGGAACCATGTCTTGAAGACCATTTCGGCATTCTTGGAGGAACACAAGCTACTCCAATCCCGCCAGGCAGGTTTCAGAGCCCATCATAGCACGGAGCTAGTTATGCTATTAGTCCTGGACGAACTCAGGACTAAGGCCGACAATAAAGAATTGAGCGCCCTGATTTTATTAGACCTGTCAGCGGCATTCAATACGATCTGCCACACAAAATTACTGACCCGGCTGGCTAACGTGGGCATTCGGGGGCAGGTCCATAACTGGTTAGATTCCTTTTTATCAGGACGAGCACAGAGGATCCAACTGGGCTGAGCAGGTATCGGAAAAGGGCAACATTTTGTGGGGGGTCCTTCAAGTCTCTGCACAATCCCCTCTCCTCTTTAATATATACCTACAGCCTCTGGTGGCCACGCTAGCCAAAATGGACTGCTGAGTATTCAACTACGCAGATGACACCCAACTCATCCTAAAGATTGATATTTCGGCCCATGCCCAACAGTCAGCCCTGAGCATACTCAGGTTCACAGTTAACTGGATGGCAATTCCTTAAAAATCAATCCAGACAAATCTGAATTCCTAGCTATCTCAACTAAACACAACCCCTGGAGCGTTCAAATCTGAGCTCTCTATGACCAATCAAATCAATTCTGTGGTCGGAGCATGTATAGGTCTTCTAAGACAGATGAGGAAACTGGTGCCTCTTTCTGTCACGTCAATGAAAACAAAAGTATCAGCAACTATTGTTTCGAGACTTGACTATGGCAACGCGCTTTTTGTTGGGCTACCCCAGAAAATTACTAACAAACTGCAGGTAGTGTTGAATGATGCAGCCAGGCTCATCTTTAGGCTGCCCAGAGGAACTCATGCCACTCTCTTGCTGAGCAAGCTGCACTGGCTGCCCATTAAGCAAAGAGGGAAGTTAAAGGGGTTGTGCATTACCCACAAAGCTCTATACAGACACACCCCAGGGTAAATAAAAGAACGCCTACTTAAATATGTGCAAGGGCGCGTGCTGCACTCACCGGAAGCCAGACGGCTGACCAGCCCACGTTTTAACACCACATCCAAAGGAGGGAGAGTGTTTACGGTTCTTCTGCCTCAACTTTGGAATCAGTTACCTGTTAATCGCCGGAAAAAACCCAGACTTCTCCCCTTCCAGAAACAACTAAAAACTTTTCTTTTCAGGGAAGCATTAGAAAGTGCTTAAAGTCCTCTTCAGTACCAGGAGACCTTCCTGCCTTTGACTGTGTTTCTCCTCTTTCCAAGCGCTGAGAGACCTGTCGGTGTACACGCACTATACAAGAGCAAATAACATGTCATAACATAGGTGGACCAGCACCCTGCGAGGTGGACACATTCAAGGATCGGTATGCTAACAGTAAGGGTCACCTGAAAGTTCACTTTGTTCTGTACGGATTGTGTGTGATGTTGGATAATGGTTGCAAGGACATGTTCTAGAGTGATCACCATGCTGTGAATAAATATTGTTTCATACATATTACATCACAAATAAAGTAGTACAAAGGTGCATGTGCACTAGATAGGGACTTCTGTCAAACTGCATGTATTGCAAACCTATGCAGGCCCTCATGAAAGATGAGCTAAAATGTCAAAGTGGGATGTATGACGTTACAACGCATACTTTTACAACGCCTACCTTTACAACGCGGTTTTTACCACGCATACCATTACAACGCATAATGCTTTTAGGCGCTGGATAGTGAATAGTTTAATTTACTATTCCAACTCCAGTCCCCGTGGATAGTAGGGAAGGTTATTGGATAGTAAATTAACCTATTCCCTATCCTAGAGCGCCCCCCAGCGCAATGCGTTGCAATAGTTTGCGTGGTAAAAGTTGCGTTGTAATGGTAGGTCGTTGTAAAAGTTGCGTTGTAACGGTTGTATACCGTCAAAGTGCCATTCAGCATGTTGAAGCGGAATTCTTAGTGAACTAAGGTTTGGATGGTTGTACTCCACACTTCAGATTCACATTGCTAGTGTAGCTGCCCACATTGCAACCAATGTACATTTAGGGCCTCATTTACAAGGAGGTAGTACCACTGGAGAGTCACTTTTTATAAGGCTCTGATGGCGCAGGCCTCTCAATCATATCTGTGAGGCCACACAAAACCCCCATGCATGGCTTTGTATGGCCTCATAAATATGGAATAAAGCAAGGCAGCGCAAGGCGCTTCCCTGCCTTATTCTGTGTCAAGGAGGCTTTCCATGGGAGTTGCAGTGGGTTTACCCATTCAACACCTATGGATTTTGAGATATTCCCAGATTTACAAGGATCTGTAAATCTGGAAATGCAACAAAACTGTGTACCTCTCAAGGGGAGTTGTAACGAGTAGAAATAACTTTATTTCTCCTAGGTTTTTCCTCTTTCTATGTGTGCAGCATTCTACAGCACATATAGAGATAGGAAAATGCTTCCATTAATTTTTTTTTGTGGAGGCAGGTTTTGCACCGTTGTATTGTCAAAGCAATGTTATTTGCTGCCTGGTAGCTATGGAGGTGGGCCCCACCTCTCCCTCACCTCTCCCACCTCTCCCTACAGATATCAGACATCTTAAGTGAGCAGCAGATATCCAACCCTTTCGATAATATCTGTACATTTGCAGTTTTGTATCCTATTACCTGCCACAGGTGCAGTCTGATTCGAAATCCAAGAGACCTACTCTACCCCTCCTGCACTAATGCAGGCAAGTCACTTTGCTCCTTAAGCCTCTGTCTCACTAATGATCGACCATGTGATCTTAGGATCGACCCCTCACTGCCCTGGGAGTCTCAGTGTTTATTCTGTGCTGTGGTCGCATCGCTTTCCGTTGAGCTTGTTCCTTTTGAATTCTCTTGCAGCTCTTGCTGACGGCTTCACTTCAATTTCAGTCGAAGTCCATCCAATGTGCGCTTTACTAACTGTCTGCACCCATCCAACCATTCCCAAGCTTCTTCAGGGCTTAAAAACAACCATGTTTTACCTTCTGCTTCCACCCTCAATTTTGCTGGGAATAACATGGCATATTTATAGTCCCTTTCTCTTAGTGCTTTCTTGATATCCAAGAAGCTTCATCTTTGTTTTCGTACTTCAATTGTAAAAATGGGAACAAATGTTATATTGGTATTCCCATATATGATGGTTGGTGAACTGCTAGCTGTTTTCAGGATAACGTCTCTATCTCAGAAATTAAAGACTCGAGCATGTATAGGTGGGGTCCCAAGTTTCAGCCTCCCACTGGGGATTCTATGAGCCCTTTCGATAGAAAAGTAGTTTCTTGGTTGGAGGTGTTTCATGGGTTCTTCCACGAATAGGTCCAGTGCCGGTCCCTCAGCCCCTTCTGGTACTCCTAGGATTGGGATGTTATTTTGTCTTGCTCTGCCCTTTAAATCATGTAATTGGGCCTCCATGAGTTCGCATTTTTTTTGTAGGTTAGTAATTTGTTGCTTTAGGCAGGTTACATCTGTGGAGAGGGATTGCATTGCAGATTCTACGTTTTTAACTCTGGTGTCCATTTTTCGCAGATCTGCCCTAACAAGGGAGACCTAAGTGATGACTGAATCTAACTGTGACTCCAGCGAGGTGTGCACACCGGTTATTGCCGCCATGATATCTTGTAGGGTATTGTGAGCATGGTCTGTAACTGATTGTGTTTGGGGCTGACTAGTATGTGGTAGAGGATCTTGTGTTTCTGCCCCCTTTTGCCAAGTGCATTTGTCCATTTTTGACTGCCCTGCTGCCCATTCAGTTTTTCTCCCTGCCATCTTCTCAATTAGGAGCATTACATTTTTGCTGTAGGTTTTCCTGGGTAGTCCTCGCTGCCTGCTCTGGGGCTGTCCATCCTGTCCAGCCTTTCAGGTTTCCTCGGAAGGGTTCCTCTTTTGTAAACTATTTTCTCTCCTGGTGAGTGGGGGGTATTTCCTTGCTGTTGCACTATTGCACTCTGCACACCTACAGGGATGATGTACTCACTGCTCACTCTCTGTCTGCTGGTAGTGCTGCAATATTCACTCCTTTTCAGGTGTTTCTCAGATCCCATGTGGCCTGTGATGTTTATTCTTCGTTTTTGTGCCACCAAAAATCTCAAATGGCTTAGTGTCTCTTAATCACCCTTTTTCCCTGGCAATATTTCTTAGAGGTGTCTGTTTCCCTCATGACGATCGACAATCTTTGCATGTGGCTGCCCCATTACCCCACTAACTGCCGCAGCTCCCACGCCCCAGTCCAGACAGCTGCCACGCAGCCAGAGTTGCCTCAATCGTTTTAGTCTGCGCTACTTTATGTCTCCCCGGGAGCCCAAGGTCACTGATTTAGCGCCGCCCCTGTTCTTAAGATAGGCCCGATCGCTTTTACCTCTAAGTATTTTTGATCTCCTCCAGGCCCCGGGACCGACACATCACATTCCTACTCCGGGCGTCACTGCTTTACCCATCTTCCTCATTGCTGGAGTGCCCGCGGCAGCCTGGAGTCGGCTCTGGTGTTAACTCCAGTTCCATACGGGCCACAGACCTCAGCCCACATGACCCAAACTCTGGTGCATGTCTCTCTGCTCACCATCTGCTCTTTCAGCTTCACCTCCGGAGAATGCCTCTGGTCTCACGCGGGCAGCCAAATCTGTTGCCGTCCCAACAGGGGTACGCAGTCAGAAGGTGGTGTGCTCAGCTAATATATTTCGTGCCCTTAGAGTCATTTGGTCGGATGATGTTGCGGATATTAAGGGATTTACGGAGTGGGTCATGGAGCCACATTAGTGTGCAGCCATTTCCTTTGGCTGCCGGACACGCTCCCCTCAGATTTATTTTTGAGTGTGTGTCTCATGTATTGCCTCTGTGAGTACAACAAATGCTGAGCACTACCCTCTGATAAGCCTACCTGCTCACCAAGACTTCCAAAAACAGAGCATTAGAATGATCTTCTTTAGCCTTTGTAAACCAATAAGGGGCTCACTTGACTCTCTGCACAGTGTGCTTCATTTTAGTACACTATATAGAGAGCCAGCATCTTACAGTATCTAAGAAATCACAATGAAAAATCCTTTTTAATGGTAATGTTGGATTTTAAATTATAGTTTTGAAAATGCCACTTTTAGAAAATTTGATAACTTGGACACTGATAGAATAGCCTCACTTTTCAGAACATCAGCATACTGACAACAACAAAATTGGGAAGACCGCACACATTCAGGCGCTCCATGCCTGCATGGTTGAAAGTAAGCACTATTTTATTTTCAGAGCAGTAGTGTATGCCATGACATATTTAAGACGGGGACTGTGACAAGTGTATTTAATTTTTGTTTATAGACAAGATACAAAAGAAATCCATGAGAATCTGCCAAAGGGTTGATAAGGTAAGAAGCCTAGAGCTGTAGTCCTAGATAGATATTGGAGTGGAGTGTAAAGCTGAAAAGCCTCATAGTAAGAAACTGTTTATCATGTTTTTCAGAGACACTTGGTCCTGAGAATCCCTTAACAAAGGGATTCGAAACGCGTCGACCAAGATATTTTAGGCCAATCAAGTTTAATCATCTTTTCAAGAATTGTATGGTTTGTTTTGAATCATGGATGCCTATTTTGAAATTTATCATTCTATGTTCGTTTTTTGAAGCTTGATATCTACATTTAAAAAGATTTGTTTTAGGCACCCCGGGGCGGGTTTAGAGTGAATGAAGGAAGGATGTATGTATGAATGTGGTAATGAGCCCAAACACAAGTATGAATGCAACACTATATGTGAATATGAAAGGGAGAGTGCTGATGGAAGAATGTTGAAAAAGGAACAACAATTAGGTCCCATAAAGGGTGAGATTTGCTGTGGGGAGATTTGTACAGTTTGTATTGATTATTGAGATTTTGTAATTAGTTGCTTTTGAAAGATTTCTGAAAATTGAAAAAATAAAATAGATTGATTCAAACTGAAAGAGTGGCTAAGAGGGACTGGTTTCATTCCTTTTCCTTTCTTGAAATAACAAAGCAAGTGGCAGTATTGGCGGTTCTAATTGTTTATAATTTTTATTATTAATTTTAGAAATTTGGCATTTTCCTGCCCTTTGTTTTTCGGCGCCTGTAGCCTGTCCTAGCTGGCAGTTAGACTTTGTGAATTTTTCCAAGACAGTCACACAATAGAGGGATGATTAAGTGTACCTAGACTGACCATCTGGTGTCAGGAAGGGAGATGCAGTGGTGCTGACCACTGCCCCTCTTGCAACTAAGTAGGCCAGGCTCTGCCTTTACACAAAGGGATTCCCACTTCAAATAGAAACCTCTTTTTCTAAATTCAAAGAAGGCACCAGGTATGAAAATAGGGCCCTCAGACCCACTCTTCAGTTCACTTTCTGGAAATGTAGAAGGACTCTCAGAGAACTCCCTGGTGTTGGGGCCTGCTGTGTACTGCACAAGACTGCTTTGCTGCACCTCGAAGCACTGCTTTACTTCCTGGAGACTGCCTTAAACTCTCAGAGGCCAGTCATGCTGTTTGAGCCCTGCTTCTCCACCTGAACCCAGGACTACCAGAGTGACTCCTGTGGATAGAGTGTGGGCCTCCCGTTCAGAGTCACGGGGACATAGAAGACTCTTACCATCTTGAAATAACACCTGGATCCAGCCTGAGAGAGTCCTGAATCCCCTGAAGCCAAGATAGCCAAATTCCAAAATGTGGGACTTTTTAGCTAAAAACTGCTCTGAGAACTGAGGGAGGACCGTGACCAACTTGCTCCTCAAACTGCCCAAGGTGCATCGCGTGTCGGCCTGGCTTTGTGGCTGCTTCCACTACGTTCTTCTACGCAATGGCAAATCTTGTTCAGTGTTCATTCGCCAAGCCAGTATCTGAGCTACTGTAAGTGTCTTCGGCTACAGCCTCCTACCTCCTACCGCTTGAGATTTTTGACTTCCAAAAAAGTGACTAAGGACCTCTAGAAATAGAGAAGAGATAAGGGATGCCAGACTGCTCTATAAACAGGCTAAAAAAAAGAAGGTTAAAATTGCAAGAGGAAGTATGGCAAGATTTACACGAAGCATGTATAAAGAAAGACAATATTAAGTTTTGGAAGATAGTGAATTCCATGTACCTCTCTGAGAGGGATTGTGATAATATGGATATAGCCATCACAGAAGCTAGCTGGATACAATATTTTAGTGGTCTATACAATGACGGCATGAATCTATTAGAAAATGAGATGGAGAGGGAGATATCCCAAGAAAGAGGTAAAGAGGTGGATGGTATTTTTGAGAAGAACGCGGAAATATCTGTATACCCTCTCAATATCAGCTTTACCCTGGATAAGATAATATGTGCAATACAAAATAGTGCACCGGAAAAGGCCCCAGGGCCGGACGGTGTCCCAGTTGACGTGTATCGGTCAAATACTGACATAGAGGCACTACTTATAATGAATGTTTTAAACAGGTGCTGTCATATTGGTTTTATAAAGTCCTGGTCAGATGCTATTTTAATACCCATTTTTAAAAAGGAAAACCGTGATAACCCTAAATGCTATTTCCCTATATCTTTGTTAGATTCTTTTTTAAAGGTGCTGGGGAGGGTAATTTTAAACAAATTACAATTATGGACGAAGGAAATGGGTGTGCTATCACGGTTACAATATGACTTTAGAACTGGACTGGGCACAATTGAGCAAGGCCTGAACCGTAGCCTAATAATTGATAAATATACCAGGGCAAAAAATCAGAAATTTGTTTTAACCTTCGTAGATTTATCTTCCACATTTGATTGTGTCATACACAACAAATTATGAGACACTTTATCTGAGCTAGGAGTAGAAAAAGGCATATTGTTATTCATTAGAGAACTTTACCGGGAGGCAGGGGCAAGGGTGAGATATGGGATAAATGGGGAGTGTTCGGCCAGATTTGGCATTGGCAAAGTAGTGAGACAAGGATGTGTCCTTGCTCCGTTCCTTTTCTCATTATATATCAATAGCCTGGGAGAACGATTGGGCGAGCTCCCTTATGACTACCCAATAATAAATAAAAACCCAGTCCCAATATTATTATATGCGGATGACGCGGTTTTAATGTCAACTACTCAACTAGGTCTCCAGAAAACAGTCACACATTTTGTCAACTATATGCGGGTGAGGGGGCTTCAAGTGAATATAAGCAAAACATTTAGTATGAAATGTAGCAAAAGAACTGCAAAGAAATGCGATATCTTCATCAATGGCAAAAAAATTGAGTGTGTGGAAAAATTTGCCTATTTAGGGATGAATTTTGATCAGAAGGGAACTTGGCCAGCTGCAATACTAGCACGGAACACTATGTTCTCAAGAGCTACTGGGGCGCTTATAAGTCTGTCAAGACAATTGGGCTGTCGACCTGTCCCAGAATTGCTAGCAATTTATAAATCGAAAAATGTTTCAACAGCCACCTATGGCGCAGGTATTGGGGGGTTTACTAATGCACAGTGTGTGCAAAATTGTGAAAACATCTTCCTGTGTAACTTACTAGCAATATCAAGTTCAACTGCCACATACATTTGCCATTCTGAAGTAGGCATTAAGCATATTGTTGATATTATGAAGACTTGCCCCTTATTGCTTTGGCACAAGATATGGAACACCCCTGAAGCAGGTTTTAACCAGGATGTGATTATGGATTGTTTAAAACTAGATAATGCGCATCGCATCTCATGACTTCGACACATTAAGGACATGGCAGATGAAATTGGCCACCCAGAATTCTTTGTAAACCCGGAGTGCATGACAACTATCCTCAGAAAGGCCCTTAAAAAGGATTATCTGTCCCATCTGGAGGAAAAGCGATGGCTAAAAGAAAAACTCTCCTCATGGATAACCATATTATGCTGACATGCACAGGGATACAGCCATATCTGTCATATGTGACAAGACCCTTTGATCGGATGCTTTTGACTCGCTTTCGCTTAGGTATCGTGCACAATTTTACCAGATTTCCTGAGATGAATGACTGGTCACGCACTTTAGTACCTTGTCCATGTGACGGTATTTTGTAAAATCAACATTGCATGTAACTCCCTTCTGTAGGCTCTACACGCTTCCGAGGAGATTTTTTCTACTACCGATTTTAAGGCAGCATGGGTTAAGACAATGTAGAGCTGCATATTTAAAGTTACAATGTATAGAAGATGAAATGACAGTGGGGATTGTAGCAAGCTACTTAAAATGTGTGATCCGACTAAGAAAGACAATAGGGATGTAAGATTGTAGTTTTTCACTTCGGGACCTAAATGTAATTAAATTGTATAGTCTTATTTATTTCCAGGCAATGTAATCTTATCTGTGCTTTTATGTTTTTCAAAAATGAAATACGAATAAAGTAATTTGACTTGACTTGACTATGGACCTGATTTAGAGCTTGGTGAATCTGGTCCTGTGGTCACTTTTCCGATGGTATTGCCACCCGCTGGTTTGGTGATCTGCACACTCTCTTTAGATGTTGGCGGGTCCATGGGCAAAAGACCGTCACAGTCCCACCACCTCCGCCAGGAACATCAACAGAGCTGTATCCAAAAGCAGCTGTTTGATGGAGTGCTGCCAAGAAGACCGCCGAGTCGATTACAATATGCCTTTCCGGTGGGGATATCGCCAAACTCAGCTTGGTGGAAACGAAGTCCCCACTTCCATTTTTGTTTTCAACCCTATTGTACAGATCCTTACTGTGCTGCTACAACTTGACAACGATGATCACCAACCTCGTTGTCCCCGGAATCTAAGGTCGGCTTATGCGTCACTTGTCTCCCTATGAACCGTGTGTTAACATTAGATCCCGACTTGTGTCTTTTTATATTGCACTTGCATGCAATTTTGTTATATGCCATGCATAATTGTTCATCTTATGAATTATTGTGGTGATATGTACATACCTGTAGTGACACATACAAAAAATATGTTTTTGGTGGTGGATGTGGATGTTGTGTTTGTGGTGACTGTAGGTTTACACATAATTGTGTGTTGTTGGAGTGCAATGCTATATGTGGAAAGAATTGCACTATGCATCACCTACATATACATATTGGCAGATGCACAACATATATGTATATTGGGATAATAATTAGTAGGACTTTATAGTTTCCAAACCACCATGGCTTCACTGAGTCATAACCTTGCTGCTAGGACACCTTCAGCACAACAAGAATATCTAAATTGGCTTGGCGCAATCCCACCGCCCTTAGAGCGACAGAGTACTGCTAGCCAGTAAAGAAGACTGCCGTGACGGCAGTCTACTATCTATTACCACAACATCTAAATAAAGCGGGCGGACCGCTGTCAGCTCGACTGAGTACTTGGGACAGCCGCTGCAGCGTGACGGTTGTAGTCCCGCCAAGATCTAACTCAGACCCTAAGTCTGAACGTAGAAGACTTCACTGCAACTTCATCCAGCAGCTCCCCAATGACAACACTCCATCATCAGACACCACCTGCAGCCTTGCCCCACTGAACGTTATCTTCTCAAACATTAGTCTTGAAAATTATTTTAAGTCCGAAGATAAGCCCCGAATGGGCACAATCCACTACCTGTATCCGACCCGAGCTTCATCAGGTTGAGCCATTTTTTTCGGCTTTGACTCGGTCTAGCACAACTAGATGTTCACGTTGGGGATTTAAATTTTTAGGCTCTAGTTCTTTAAAAAATTCATAACTGCAGTCCTACTGATTGGATGTTTGTTATTTTGGTGTCAAAATATGTATTGTAATGTACTCTATTTTTCAAATTTGGTGTGGAATTTTTCTTGTGTAGCGCATTCACTTTCATTTTTTATATTTTGTGTGCTGCAAAAATACTTTACACATTGGGGTATTTTGTACTAGGAAATGGCAGAGCTGAACGCTACTTATCAGCGCTGTGCTGCATCATTTACAAAATGAAGAGGTGTGCCGTATTTACAAGAATACAATGCATCCCTGTGTTTTCCCTTGGGCTGGCACTAACAAAAAGCTGCCTAGCACCAACACAGACACCCTTGCGCTATAGTGCAAGGGTGGCTGCATTGCAGGGATGATTCCCTGTCTTGCAGTATGATGCAAGGGTGTCTATGTCGCAGGGTTGATTGTTTCTGTACAGAAAGGGGCACCTTCCTGTACTTAAACACTCTTTCATGGCGATTTGCTCTTTGCTGCACACATAGAATGAGCAGATACGAGGAGGAATAAAGGTTTTTTACAGAGGAGGAGCCCAGAATTCAGATTCCTTCCTTATTCAGCTCTTGGACTACAGTAAATAGGAAGGCTTCACACTCTTCAGCCATTCTGCTGGATCGGGAGCGTCTTTATTAATGCAGTTTTTGAAATCTTGCTAATAGCACAATATAGACTAACAGCTTCTTTTCACACAATACAGTACATTCAATATTTTCCATCATACCAAACATTAGCAGTAAAGTGCTTTACTGAAACCAGCATACTCAATTTCTGCCATAATGCATGGAAAACAAGACAGAGAGCACACATAAAATGGTTATTAGCAGCACACTTGGGACAGAGGACTGTTCCACTATCCTTCTCAGTCATCCAAAAATATTTTCTGGAGTATAAAGAAAATGATTGTTCACAAAATTAGTGTCTAGCATCATAGGATAAATGCTGAGTAATTCCCGCTGCCCAGCACAGACCCATGACCCCGGAACACCCTTTCAATATACAATGCTTCATTAATTCTGCATCATAGAATGTCATTAGGATATGTTCATTCCCTGTAAATAGACCAATGTAAGTTAGTCAGTGATGTCATTTAACTTTTTTTTCTGCCCGGTAAAAGTCATTTTAACATTGTGTGTGAAGATAAAAATCCTGCCGTAAATTGAAAAAGAACAACAAAATAGCTTGCCATTTTAAGGACCTGTGAGACACCCCTAACCATAATGCCATGGATTGTCTGTTACGTGACTGAGCCATTTTTTTTTTTTTTTAGCTGGATCTCTGAATATCTTTTTGTAGTCAGGAATCTTTTTTAAATACGTTTTTTTCCTGACTTCCACATTTAATTTCAATCAAGGATGCCTTCTTTGTTTAATAGCTGCCATTCATGTGGAAGGAAACAAGTGGCACCTGATGCCCACAAGATCTGTGTGAGGCCTCAATCACAATGACACTAGGTTTATCATTTATCACATGACACAACAACGAGCCTCTAACTCCCAAGCCCCCACCCCCTCCAGTTCCCCACACCTATTAGTGGAGCTGTGAAGTAATTCCTGGAAGAGTGGAAATACATAACAATAGATAGATGGGTGTTAAATATCATTCCAAATGGTTACCCAATCCGATTTAAGACTATTCCACTGCGCATCCCACCAATACCATAAACGGTCATCTGTCTGATCTGCAAGACAAAGCGCGTACTCTACTTCGAATGTGGGCAATAGAAGAAGTTCCATCAAGCCATTGCATCGCAGGAATCTGTTAAAGATATGATCTTGTACTAATGAAAAGTCAACCAAAACAGTTGTGTCCACTATTATATCTTCAATTTTCTAATTAATGTATCACCAAGGAAAAAACTCAAGATGCTGGATCTTTATAAAAGTTACCCACATATAAGCAACTGGCTTTGTGCAATACACTTGCATCCTTTCACATCCTAGTTTTCCCTACACACCGAACATATCTCAGATTTCTAGTAGGAAACAAGTAGTATCACTATGAGGTGCTTCTTTTCATCACTTCAGCACTTCAAACTTTCTCAAAATGCATGGCAGTATTCGCATCCCATCCAAGAAAGAAAATATTTTTGTTTATCTATACCTTGACAATAGGTTAATACAAGTGAACTACCAATGAGAAGCAACACAGTACTTCAAAACCACAACAAGGTTATTGACCAAGCAGGGCCTTTAAATCAATTGCAAAAAATCCATTGTAACACCAATACAATGCCTGATATATATGGGTGCAAAATAGATACTGTAATAGTAAATGTGTATCCTTTTTTTTCCTCTGTATCACAGTGTTGTTCCCCCACCCCACGGTACCGCTTGGCCCTGATGAAGGTGTGGCCCGCTTCACCGAAACGCGCGTAGGCGTCTATGGTGTTCAAGACAGAGATCCTTAGCCATCTCTTGGATCAGCCCCTTTTTTCCATCTGATTTAGCCCTTCTGTATGCAAAGTGTATTTCCATCCGACCTTCTATTCAGACATCTGTGTACCATGACATGGTTTTTAAATTAGAGCTATGAAGCATGAGTTATGTTGTGTGATTGAGTCTTGAGTAAGGATTGATAAGGTATGAGTGGTCCTGTGTAGGACTTCACATTGAACTATGAATTTTCTATGAATTGTAATTCTACATGACCAAAGTGTTGAACATGTTTACTAAAGATTAAATTAATTGCACCACTGTATGTACCTAACCTTAAAATAGTAAAAGTAAAAAAATAAAGAGAAATATGGCTTCTATTCAAATGTGGTAATTGTCTCCCTTGGTATTGCTCTCTGGTCCATTAAGGTATCTAAATATACAGGACCCTAGCATAGGGCCTTCTTATTTACGGAAGGGTTCTCCTCTCTCATACTGTCCTTTGGAGGAGAGGCTATTATCGATCCAAAAGAAATGAGCAGATCTTTAACATTCAAAGGATCCCACAGTTCACCAAGTGTCATCACTCCTATGGCCCACGGCATCTTACATATTTATAATCCCAAACGCAAGTGTCGCAGCACAATGGTCTCAAAAATCGGCAACTGCAAAGACCACATTTACTTAACAAATGTCACTCGACAATCTCTTGCATGGTGGTCCAGAACACAAACCGTACTTCTGGTAATTCCTTTTGAAAAGAAACATCCAGTCCAGACCATTATTACATATGCTTTCTGTTGTAATCTACTTATATTAAAATGTTATTTATAGTGGTCCATTGGAGGTATGGTTGTAACCTGCCCCCAACCTTAATGTATAATCTCAGTGGTACATTCCTGCCCCCTCATGTCCCCTTCCTGATGGTATGTTCCACTGGAGTCTGCTTTAGAATGTTCACAGCCACAAAGCTGTGTTGGATAGTGGGTGACAGAATAAAGACACGTTCTTATCTTCTACCGCATCAAGAGTCTTCTTTACAACACTTTCCTTTCAGGGTGGCGAGAACATACAACTCATATTTCAATGCAGGTTGTTGGACAAGGCCCTCCCTGCAGGGTTCTCCCCCAAACATATTGCCTTTACCCTCCACTTTTTGCTGAATTTGTTTTTGCTGACCTTAGGACTCTGCCCTTTACCACATCTAACCCATGCTAAAGTGTTTGTGCTCTCTTCTCTAAACACTGTATCATTGGCTTATTCCCAATTGGCATATTTAATGTACTTATAGGTCCCTAGTAAAGTGTCACTACATGTACCCATGGCCTGTAAATTAAATGCTACTAGTGGGCCTGCAGCACTGATTGTGCAACCCACTTAAGTAGCACTTTAAACATGTCTCAGGCCTGCCATTTAAGCCTGTGTGTGTACAGTTTTAAACTGCCATTTCAACATGGCAAAATAAATCCTTTGCCAAGCAAAATCCTTTCTTTTTAATACACAGAGAGCACCCCTAACGTTGGCCCTAGACAGCCGAGAGGGCAGGATGCAATATACATTTAAAAAGTTGGTGTACTTTTAAGGTTTACATGTCGTGATAGTGAAAAACGTTTACATTTGTATTTCACTACTGCAAGGCCTATCTTGCCCATAGAATAACATTTGAGTTGCCTTATTACATTTTATAAAAACCATTTCCAAATGGGAAGAGATACCCAATTCATGTTTGGTGTCTTTGGATTCACAATCGAACATCCTAATTTATGGTAAAGTTGGATTTTAAATTGCAATTTCAAAAAATGCCACTTTTAGAAAGTTAGTGTTTCTGTACCTTAGCCATTTAGTGCTGGTAGCCTGTCTTCAGTCACATGACTGGGTAACGCTGACAGTTGAGCTTTATATTCCGCCTAGACAGCCACACACAAAGGGGAGCTTAAGTGTGACTGGATGGGTCATCAGTGGCAGGATGGGAGGAATGAGCTGGGCAAAACCCTACTTACACTTAAAGGTGCTGTGCCTGCCTCCCCACAAAGGGATACATACCCTCTGTAGTTAGTCTGGCGCCAGGGCCAGAAAGGCAGAGCACCTGTGAACTTCAAAGGCATGCCTCTAGAAGCTTCTCCCCACTTTAAAGGTACATCTGTGTATAAATACTAGACCTCAGACACCACTCTGCCAGGAAGGAAGAAAGACTGCTGTGCTGCTACAAGGACTGCCACTCTGCTATTATGCTGTTCTAAAGGAACTGCTGCCCTGCTGTGCTGACCTGATGCCTTCTACCCTCTTGCATGGGGAAGAAGAACTGGACCTGCAACTCCATCTCAAACCCAGGACCCAAGAGTGACTCCAAAGGCTAGTCTTCTGGCCTCCTGATCTGAGCCTCAGGGACATAAAAGGCTCCCCATCCAGCTCCTGAACCTAGCTGCAGCAGGTTCCTGACCTCCAAGTGGTGCCCCTCTGGTCCTGGACCTTTGGTGTGGCTCAGCAAGCTTAAATCAAGCATTTGGCTCTTCTTGACCGTGAACAGGTCAATTCATATTGAGACCATGCTGCTCATACCATCAATCAGAAAGAGCCGCTGCCAGCCAGTCTCCTCACACTGCAGCCTTTACCACCTGTGGGCAACAACCAACACGAAGCTCTAGCCCACCAATCAATGACACCAGGCCTGCTCTTTGTAGCACACCAACTACCACCTGCAACGCTCTCCTTGTCCTCCGTGACCCTCTCCAACACAAACAGGACCCTTGGCACAAAACTTGAGAAGGTAAAACATCAGCGGGACTACTATGGGACTCCGGTCAGCCTCAACTTTAGACTTTGACCCAGTCCAGCAGAACCAGATAGCTGTGGTTGACGCTTTATACTTTTAGGCACTATTTTACAGTTTGTTCTTTAAAGATTCCTAAATCTTGTTTTATTTATTAAATTAAGTTCTAGTTGTCTAACCTGGTGTGGGATCTTTGTGTATGGTGTTTTTACTGTTTTACTGTTTGAAGTGTTGTACAAATACTTAACACATTGTCTCTAAGTTAAGCCCTACTGCTCTTGGCCAAGCTACCAGGGGGTTGATAATAGGGTAATGTGGGTTTGTTTGTGCCTTACCCTGACAAGGATAGTGGTTGCTGCTTGGCCAGGGTTCACACCACAGTCAAACAGTAACTGAATTTCTCAGATGGGCCTATGGTTGGACTAAGAGAAAACTTATTATATAAACTTTCTAGAGCTGTAGACAGTACATCTATCCCTCAAAGCCTGCTTGCTAACTCTCCTAAAAAAAGTGAGGATTCACACTGACAATAAGACAACCACACATTACATCAATAAACAAGGCATTTATAAACAAGGCCTTTATAAATGACGTATTTACAGGTTCAGACAGTAAGAGGACTGATGCTCATGGCTTTTCAAATTCCAGTAGTTTCTGTATGTGGAGGCAAATTTTCTCAATTGTTATCAGAAGGAAAATCATGAGTGGGTATCGGACGATGATGTAATAGAAGATATCTTTCAAAAATAGGGTATATCATCATAATTATTCTCTACTGTTCAAAACAAAATATGTGGAAACGTAGCATTCAGGGTGCCAGAACCATAATCCGTGGGCAATGCTCTTTTGATCAGTTAGTCAACGCTAATTGTCTATACTTTTTCTCCAATACCAATAATACCAAACAGAGATCCAAAACTTTGGAAATTGAATTCGAAAATGCTTTTGATACCACCAGACTGGCCAAGACAATGGTGGTACCCGGACCTTCTACGCTCTCCATACTAAATCACATGCATCTTCAGTGCAGACTGGATCTCTTGTCAATCCATGAATTTTCCTTGATAAAAGTTCATTTAGTTGTTATTAGGGCATATAGAAGATCTCCACAGCAAATATCTTTCTTTAAGATCCCTGTAGTAAAAGACTTCCTCAAAGGCCTCAAGATGGTTATTCCTTCAATAAAAAAGACCTACACCTCTATCAAAGTTGAACCTAGTACTATCAAAACTGATAGGATAACCTTTTGAACCTGTCATCAATCTTATTTATAACATCTGTCATGGGAAACATTATTTTAATAGCAATTATGGCAGCACAAATAGTTTGTGAACTACAAGTTCTTTCAGTAATCAAGCCTTTTATTGTTTTTCATTCTATTAGGGTAGTCCTAAGGCCTCACTCTTCTTTCTTACCCAAGGTGATTTTAGATTTTCATATAAATCGGACTATTTTACTTCCTATTTTCTTTCCTAATCCATCTACCGCAGCAGAAACATAGCTTCATTATTTAGATATAAAAAAATTCTCTGTTTTTATTTAGATAAATTGAAGGATATTAGAAAGACTAATCAGTTGTTTATTAACTTTGGGTGTATTGCCACGGAACAGCTACTTCAAAAACTTTCAATTGTTAGATGGATAGTGCATGTATTGTTTAAGCTATCGACTTTTGCAAACACATTTCTTCCAGGTAAACCTAATACTCATTCTACAAGAGGTGAGGCTGCTACCAAAGCCTGGCTCAGACACGTCCCAATTTCAAAGCAAAGCAGCAACTTGGTAATCAGTGCATTCATTTACTAGGCACTTCTGTCTCAATACAGATACTCAAGCAGAAGCTAAGGTTGATCATGATACACGCAGAAGTTGTTTTGATTAATCATTATAAATTTCTAAGCTACTCCAAAATTATTATTCTTTACATCTTACAGCAGCAAGACTTATCGTTAGCTGTCTACTCTTTTAAGCGTTTATATAACATTTATTAAGTGTTCAAGCTGGAGCAGATTGCTTCTACGACTGTGCTTTTATTGTGGTTCTAGTATGGCATCCTCTTTACATTCTGTTTCCTGCTGAATAGTCAGATGGGTGTCTCTGGTTTCGTAAAGATAATTTCAACACATTTTTCTCAATCTTTAAAGCAAGCACAGTTTAAGATTAGAACCCAAAGAAAATGTGGAATGGAAGCTATTGAATCTCTGAGCTGTACATAGAAACCTAGACCTATGAAAGCTGACAAAGGTGGGTGCAATCAAGGTATGTAAAAAGGAATGCATCAGACAGAAAATTCTAAGTAGACACAGATTAATATATTTGCCGATAGGAGAAATAAGATTAGAAGATATTTTTCAGAAATGTCTGTGCCGCATGTTGGATATTTTTGTAATTCTTTGAATGTCATTTTAATGTTTTATCTCTGCAATTGTGGATTTTTGTTATCGCAATCAGTTGGTTTGATCAAATTATTGTGACCCCTGTCAAACTGACACAAAGTCTTTTTGAGTAATCATAACACTCCGACTACAAATTTCTAAGCTACTCCCCAATATACTATTATTCTTTGTAACTTACAGCCGTGAGACTTATCTTTAGCTCCTTACTCTATTCAGTGTTTATAAGTATAAATGAAGATCCTACCATGCGGATGGAAAGGTTACATACCTGTGGTCTTAGTTCTGCATCATAGGAATCATCATTGAAGTCATGAACAGCCCAACCTCCTTCATGGCTGTTTTTAAGCTTAGTGAGTTGAGGGGTTCTGTTCATGTATTCTATTCATTCAAAACATCTGGCTATTACAGGTAACTGCAGGTATCTCAGGTAACTGAGTAGTGGTGCCTTCCAGATCAACTGCTTTTTTACCTTCACGCACACAATGTTGAAAGATGTTTTACATGGCAGATGATGTAACTTTTAAAATGTAACCATACAATGACAGTGTTTCCGGTATTCTAGAAGGAACTTACATCTCTGACTGACTTACGTTGCACAATTTAGAAGAAACAAACATGGCTTAATGACATTCTCCGATGCTGAATCCATGCAGAATACTATGTTGAAAGGGCGTTCCGAGTTCCACGCAGGCAACGGGAATTGTCAGCGTTTATGACTTCTGTGCAGACTCCTACGATGCAGAACTAGGGAAACAGGCACATAACCTTTCCTTTATACATGTCTAAGAGAAGCACACCGAAAAATTTTGTATCACATTTTCAACTATATTTGCTATTTAACTTGGTAAACTGTTTTGGCTAACCCACAGTCCACTCTTGCTTCACAAGAATCCTTTTTTCTGAACAGCATTTTGTAGAAAGTTGTCTTATCTGGCCACCGCCTTCTTCATAATTTTGAAGACCTGAATTATGATGAGGAGGTAAATTTGACAATTGTTCAATATGGGTTCAATTTTCTTATTGATATTATCGATGTTGTGCAACATCAGCTGATGTTGTCCAAAGTAAGCTTTGATTATCCCAAAATATTTTCAATATAAAGCATAGAAGAGGTATATTCAGTATTCCTCATATGAACTCTGATTTAACTTTGTTCACAGTGTATTCAGTCATTGCACCAAAGTACAAAGTACCTTATCGCCTCGGAAATCTCTTCACACATATTCAAAGTTTAGCCCTTGGCATTTTCTAAAGAGCTATTTGGCTCTCGGACTATTATAGCAAAATGGTGTGACTTCATTATCTAGCTGATATTTCTGTGCCAATGGTTCTATACAGATGGAAAAGGGCTGGCGAAAGAGGACTCGGTCCTCTGGAATCTCCAGCTATTGTAGTCCCAGGTTTAAGATTTTCATTTAAAAGTATCCCTACTACAAGGCATTTGTGGGGAGCCCTTTTCAGTATTAGGTATCCTAATTCAAAACCAAAATGTCATAAGATCTGCACTAAAAAGGAACAATTAACTCATTCAACTCTATAAATTGCAAGAGGTGTTCAATTGACAGTTGCAGAGTCAATCAACTCTATTAACATGAATTAGCTTGCTAAGCTGTTTTTCATATATACATCTCTTTTGATCTTCATGCACTAAGTTGATTGTGTACTTATTCTGCCTTGCAAACAAGAGGCCTGTGGGATCCTATTCCTGACAAAACATTAATGAACAGACATGCCAGGGGGCTAAAAACAGATTCAATCAAGGTATAGTTCAACTTACATCCCATCCTGGCTTGCAGCCTCACTGTTGTTAGCATGTTTATTGCATTTCTAAGTTCCTCGCACAACATAGGACTTTCTACTTATTTTATTTATGAAATTTGATAAAGCGCGAACAAATGCCCATGGGCGTCTCGGCGCTGCGACATCTGCATCAGATTCTCCACTGGCTATGTATAATCTGAGATATTACTGGTTAAACAGCCAGGTTTTTAGCTGTTTACGAAAGGACCAGAGAGAGGGGCTGGTCCGAATTGACTGAGGAAGGGTATTCCACAATTTTGGGGCCGAAACCAGGAACCGGCGGTCTCCCCAGGAGACTGTCTTGGTGCGAGGCAACACTAGGTCATTGATAGTGGAAGATCGCAGTACCCTAGGTGGACGGTAGAGGATCAGCTGGTCTTTGAGGAACTAAGGCCCTTGTTTATGCAATGCCTTGTATACAATACAGAGAGTTTTAAACTTGACCCTGCTTCTGATTGGAAGCCAGTGTAGTTTTCTGATCGTATCTTTGGCAGACTTATGTTTGGGGATTCTGGCAACTAGTCTTGCTGCCGCGTTTTGTATTGTTTGCATTTTGTTAAATACCTTGGTCTGGGCATCAGCAAAAAGACCATTACAATAGTCCACAGCACTAGAGAGCTTACCAGGGTTTTCCCTGCACTTTCCGGGAGGAAGGGGATGATTTTCCTTATTAAGCGTAGTTTATGAAACGCCGAGGATGCTATTTGGTTGGCGTGGGCGACAAAGTTGAGCTGGTCGTCAAAAACAACTCCCAGATTCCTTACCTTGGAGGTGGGTTTAGGCAGGGTTCCGAAAGACACAGGCCACCAAGCGGGAGACCAGCTAGGTGTAAGTTGTCCAAAAATGACAACCTCCGTCTTATCGGAATGAGTTTTAGACAATTGGAGGCCATCCAATCTCCAATTGCTAACATACATTCTTTGAAACTCTCAGCCATCTTTAATCCATTGTTTTTAATGGACAGGACTATCTGTGTGTCGTCTGCATATGAGGTAAGTCTCATCTCATGTGCTCGAATGACATTGGCTAGGTCCGACACATAGATATTAAAAAGTGTCGGACTCAGGGATGAGCCTTGTGGGACCCCACATGGGAGAGACAGATTGGTTGATTGGAAAGATCCCAGAGTGACAGCATGAGTTCTGCCTGACAGAAAGGAAGCCAGCAGATCTTTGGCTGTTTGCTGGATGCCCATTTTTTCGACACGATCGACCAAAATTGAGTGGTCGACCGTGTCGAAGGCTGCAGATAAATCAAGTAGCACCAATACTGCTGTTCCTCCTTGATCTCGGATGACTCTGATGTCAGCCGCCGCTTTGATCAAGGCAGTTTCGGTGCCTTCTTGTTGCTGCATCAAAGAGAGAGTGAGCAGATCAAGTTCTTATAGCTACTAATTGATATAACTACTTGGAGAGTGGGACTTCCTTATATACCCCCATTGAAATATTCCAAAGAGCAGATTCAGATGACTACATAATGTATTAGCTTTTTGACTTCTTCAATCAGGATAAGTAATGTAAATGCTTTGGCTTTCATGTTAGAACGGCACCACAGGGGGTGTGGTTACGGAGCCGATGAAGATGGCCACCTAGAGTGGGTCCTCCGCTACATCGGGACACGTTCCTCCTGCTGCCATGCGTTTTCCGATACTTCTGTCGGTGTCGGTCACTCGCATCTTACACCGGAATGCGGAGAGCACCTGGTGAGCCCTTGATGGGGAGCATTTATAAGGCTCATTTAACTGCAGCAGTTTGTTTCCCTCAGAACAGGGACGGCCGCAGCCATTTTAAACGCGTCCGTCCTCACCATCGATATGCTGCCACTTGCTCTTGCCACACGTTTCTGTTTTCCTGATTTTACTGTTTTTATATCAGGAATTGTAATGAAATATAGCAAATTGGAGGAGCAGTTTCTTTTTCTGCACGAAGAAGCACTATTTACCCTCAAGTGTACTTTCCATGAATACCTCACATCATCGCCATCTTAGAGGTATTTCTGCTTCTCCTTCATAATTAATGAATCTCCACAGGAATGCTTTCTAATTCTATGGACATTTCTTATGTCATTTAACTTCATTGCTGATGTTCACTGTTACTTTCATTGAGGATCTCCTTGGCAGTTTTTTTCTTTGACACTCACAACAGTGGATTGGATGTTTTTCACCATACTTTTCTGGGACTGCACTCAGTTATATTTTTCAATCTGACATTGTTATGCCTATGACTTATATTCGCACATTTTGACTTTCTCCTGGCGATTTGTCTTTCTCTTACTGGTTGTCAATTTAAACGTGCACGTCTATGGTGTCTCCAGCCTGGTAAAATTTGCGTACTTATTTATTCCCTCTCACAATTTCTGGAACCCTCGCTTAGGGTTCAGCCTTCAGTCTATTGCTCTACATTGAATTGGGATTTTTTAAAATCTCCTATGGTTAAGTTGCGCACACCTAAATTTATTTTTGTGCCCTCTACAAGTATTCAAAGAGCTCCTTCCTCATCTTTACGCACTTCCACTACTGGGACAACAATGGCTGGGGCAGCACCTCATCGTTCTACTACTACGCAAGCTACATCCAATAAATCTTCTCCTCCTACTACTTCATTTAAACACCTGAAGCAGGATCCTCCTTCTCCTGACAAACCCTCATCTCCTATCTCTATTGAGTTAATATTGGAGGAAATACGTGCATTACGTCCATTCATTGATTATACTAATAAAGACATGCAACTTTTGAAAGAAAAATGGTCGACAATGGATACCAGGATTTCTTCTGTTGAACAACAGGTTTCGGAGATACAAACCAATTCCCAACGCATCTCCTCCTAAGAAAAATCAGTTCTCTCTCTTCCGCAACATACTGAGGACTTGGAAACAGGAATAGAAGAAATAACCTTTGTATATATGGTCTGCCAGAATCTTTGGAAGGAGATGACCCTGTGACTTTTTTCACTTCTTTCCTGCCAAAGCTCTTAGACATGGTACCTTCTACTTCTCTTAGTATCCAAAGAGCTCACAGACTTGGCCCTCGCTCAGCTGCTTCAACGAAACCACGTGGGGTCATCATTCTATTTTTGAAATTTACAGATCTGCTCTCAGTTCTCTCCGCAGCCAGATCCAAAAGACAAGTTTCCTGGCAAAGCCAATGTGTATTTCCCTCTCAAGATGTCTCAAATGTCACTGCCTCACAGAGGAAAGAATTTCTGTCTCTTCGTCCCTCTTTACGCTCTCTTGGAGCTCGATATGGTTTGTTTCATCCATGCATCTTCAAGGTCACTCACCAGAACCGGACATGGACTTTTCAAGATCCTGGTGAACTCAGAAATGTCATCCTTCTTCAATCCAATAGCGGAATGGATACCTCCTCCTCTTCCAGTGGCTAAATAGATCATTAATAATGTATGTTTGTTCTCTTGATGTCTCTTCATAAAATTCTCTTTGTTGTCTTGTTACAGCATTTCAGTTGACGTTTTGTATTCAATTTATCTTCTACATGTTCATATTTGTTGTTATTTGTATTAGTTTGTTATCTATCTTACAATGTATTCCTTATGTTCCCTCTTTGATCTAATCACTCTTTATTCCCTCCCATAGATCCAAGTTATTTCTTCCCTCCTTTTTATGGCTCCTCTCCTGTAGTCTTTGATGTCCTGGAGCGGTTGGATTCCTACTCTGCGAACGGTCCATCTTGTTCAGTGTCACCATTACCCCACCTCCTTCTTGCGTCTCTTCCTCAGGTAGGTTTTTTGCAGTCATCCTTTGGGATATATACTGTCTCTTCTTTTCTCTCCCTTTTCTTACTTTTTTAACTTCTTTTCCTCTTCCCCTTCTTCATACTTCCCCTTTATTCAATGTTTTTTCCTGTTCTTCTTTTCTCTTCTCACTTTTTCTTTTTCTTGGCTCTATGATGTTTGCATGCCTTTATGCACTTTTTGATATTTTACTCTTATTTCGTTTTTAAATTTAGAGTTGTATCTTGGAATGTAAAAGGTTTAATTAGTCCCATTAAATGGCAGAGAGTACTTTCTCACTTATCTTCTTATACCCCTGATATTGTCCTTCTTCAAGAAACTCACCTTTCTGAGCTTGAATCTCTTAAATTAAAAAGGAACTGGGATGGTACAGTTTTATTTCCTCCCTCTGATAATAAAACAAATGGAGTTGCTATTTTAATTCATAAAAAGCTGAAATGTAAAGTTCTGTTAGAAGAAAAAGGTGCTGATGGTAGATGGATTTTGACTAAGCTATTAATTAATTCAATTCCTTTAACTGTTTTTAATATATGTGGTCCCACTCGGCCTTCAATCACAAAAGAGGGGCGAGGGTCAGATAAGTTTAGTCTCTACCACCCCGAACCCCCAAGGACCTTAACTGTTCCCACTCAGCCTGACTGTTCTTTCTGGCCCTTAATTACAAGCAAATGTATCCAACACAAAGATTATTTGTTCCTTTTATGCGGGGATTGCAATCAGATTATAGATCCATTTCTTGATTGCAAATCCTCTGCCCGTTTTATTCCTCACAAACCTCACAAACAATTTTTGGACACCATCTTCCAAACACGTCTTTCTGACTCTTGGCGACTTACACACCCAGACACTTTGGACTATTCCTTTTTCTCTCCTCTTCATGCTTCCTTCTCTCGCCTAGACTATATCTTTCTCTCTCCATCTTTATCTCAAACTTTACTGTCTTCTTCCATTGAACCCATTATTATCCCAGATAATGCTCCCGTTGTCACAGACCTTGATTTACTTCCTCCTCATCCCAAATCTTCTTGTTGGCGTTTTAATTGTGTTCTTCTCACTGATTCTACTTTTTCTTCTTCTTTTCGTTCTTTCACTAATTAATTTTTTCAACTTAACTCCGACCCTAATACTGCTCCTCGTATCCTTTGGGATTCCTTTAAAGCTACTGCAAGAGGCTTTATTATCGATTTTGTTTCTAGGAAAAAGAAACAATTTCTTCAAAAACGTAAACTTTCTGTCAGGCTCTGCTTTCTGGCCTCTTCGGGGCTGTGTTGAAATGCCTATAACCGCCCCTATGAACGACCTCAGACTCTGAAGTTTAAAACACAGATCACTAAGTGAGTCCAACCGGGGAGGGAAAGGAAGGGGACAGCAGGGACGGAGACCTGAAATGACAAAGAACACGCGATTTAGAAAACCCTCCCTTGTGTGCAATCCTAACCCACCCACTTCTCTTTGTCCCCTTAAATTAAAATGCCTCACTAAAAGCCACACGCATACCTGTAAAGAAAAATATAACTGACTATTTCTTTAGGAGACACAGAGAGAGGCGGTACCAGAGACTCTACCCAGCTGTAGGGAAACAAACAGAGAGGCATCTTATGAAAACCCTAACCTAATGAGGGCTTACGCTATGCTTAAGGAGGGCTACACACCTACCTAAATCCTGAAATGAACACACATCAATGGGTGAAAACAATCCTTCTGAAATGGTGCCCCTCCTGTGTCTCCTGAGTTGGATAAATGATAAACAATGTTGTGGAAGGGAAATCAAAGGATAGACAACAAACAGGGTTAACGACTCTTAGCTCAGTCTATTTGTACTGTCGGGTTTTTTCTTATGGGTGTTAAGCACACACCCCTGACCTCCAACACCGTCAATGCGTCTCCAGGTTTATTCACTGTGGTCTGCTACAAGGAGAGAGCAAACGCGGCGGTTCTCTGGAAAACTTCAATGTTAAATGCACTCTAACCTCCTTCCCGCTACTCGTGCGGCTAACCAAGTTCCCTCTCAGCCGAGAGGAAAACAAAAGCTGAACAAAATGCCACGCCGACTACGTGGCTCGTACTGGTCCAAAAGTTACTAAAGAAAGTATCAGGGCTCCGCGGGTAAGATCCGCTTTCTTACCGCACATCAAAGTAAACCAACCGTCACCAAGGTACTGGAAGGAATTATCGGCACCGCCTGATTCCACCGGAGTCCCTTTGTTTCCGCGATGCATGCGCACCGTGTGTCACTTACGTGACGTCCCCTCAGCCTGCTGGGATTTGTAGTTCTTTGTCCTTCCGATGGTTCAGGAGCACGTTGGCCGGATCACCACACTCTCTGCCCTGCGGATCTTGACAATTTCCTTAGCACATATTAAGATATTGGAGCATCGATTCTACACCTCCTCAGATAAAAGTATGTCACCAGACCTTTTGCGTGCCAAAATTGACTTCAATTCTTCTTCGCAGTAATGCACGTTATTATGGAGGTCGTAACAAGTCTGGAAAGCTCCTAGCTAACTATCTTAAGTCTTGTAAAGAACGCACCTCTATTGAATCCATTTATTCTTCTGACAACATTCTCCTTCATACTGATAAAGACATACTTAACCAATTCCAATTGTTTTACCAACAATTATATACCCCAGAATCTCCTTTAACTCCCTCTCTCATTCAATCCTATTTTGACAAATTACCCAAGCCCTCTACCTCTCACCTCAATTTTCCATACCTTGATCTTGATCTTTCATTGCAAGAACTCGCTACAGCTTTGTCTTCCCTTACTAAAGGTAAAACACCTGGGCCGATGGTTTTCCGGTTGAATTTTATCTACATTTCTCTGATCTTTTATTGCTAAAACTTCTGTTTTTCTTTCAAGCCTTTTGTTCTTCTGGCAAAGCGGAAGGCTCATTTCCGGATACCACCATTTGTCTTATCCCAAAAGATGGTTGTGATCCCAAATTGTGTAAAAATGATCGCCCAATTTCATTAGTTAATGTTGATTATAAACTCTTTGCTAAATTAAGTGCTTTACGTTTGGATTCATTTATGCTTCATCTTATAGGAAAAGAACAATGTGGTGTTGTTAAAGGGAGACTCACCTCAGATAACTCTCGACTCTTCTTAAATGTTTTGAAAAAGGCCTCATCTCTCTCTAACCTTTAGCTGCTACTTCTGTCGATGCCGAAAAAAGGCCTTTGATAGAGTAGACTGGTCCTTTTTATTCTCTTCCCTAAGATGGCACGGCTTTGGTCCCAAATTTATTTCCCTTATTTCTTTGTTATACTCTTCACCCAAAGTCTCGGTTCTTGTAAATGGTCAACTCTCCTCATCCTTCATGCTTCAAAGAGGTGTACGTCAAGGCTGCCCTCTTTCCCCACTTCTTTTTGTCTTAGCTCTCGAACTTCTGGTTTCCCCTTTGGTGATACTCAATTAAAACTTTCTGCATATGCAGACAATATCCTTTTGTTTATTTCAAACCCAGAATTATCTATTCCCCCTTTACTGTCTGAATTTGAAGCATTTTCCCTTGTCTCAGGTTATAAGATCAACTCTGATAAGACGGAAATTCTTCCTCTGACCAAATTTTGTCTCCCTCATCTTTTTTCCCCAACTGGTTTTACTTGGAATAGCACAAAGATAAAATATCTTGGTATTTGGTTCTCCAATTCTATTTCCTCTTCCATTAAATTAAATATGTCCGCAGTTCTCTCTCACATTGATCAATTATTTTCCTTCTGGAATCCCCTCTTCCTCTCCTGGTGGGGTCGTCATGACTCTATTAAAATGTTGATTGCCCCTATTCTTATCTACATCTTTTCCATGTTACCTTTGCATATTCCTGCCCTTTATTTCAAACGTATTGATTCTTCTCTATCAAAATTTCTTTGGAGCAATAAAAAATCTAGAATCTCTCTTCTGGCTCTTCGTAAAGCTAAATCGAATGGTGGTATTCATTTTCCAGACTTCCGTCTATACCACAAATCTTTCTCCCTGCGTCAAGCGTCCCATTGGCTCTCTTCAGAACATTCCCCTCTTTCTCCTCTTTGGCTCCACATTAAACAAACTTTATTACTACCCTTCTCCCCTCAGGAAGTCCACCAAATCCTTTTACTTCTCTTCCTGTGTTTCAAGATACCTCATCTCTTCTTAAACCTCTGGTCTTTCTGTCCTCCACTTCGCGTGACTCTTTTCTACATTCACCCATTTGGTACAATTCACTTATTCTTTTAAACAATAGACCTATTTACTGGTCATCCTGGTGATTAAAAGGTATGATATGGGTTAGTCATCTCTTTGATGGTGTGTCCCCTCGTTCTTTTCCCCAATTTCAACTTCAGTTCCAATGTCTTCGCTCTTTTCTACAGAAATACACTATTCTTATGGAAATAATACTTGATCGTTATTATTCCCTTCCTTCCTCGCCTTCACTAAACCCCCTGTCTCACCTCTTTGTGGTGCTTTCTACCCTTCCTAAAGCTTCTCTTATTTATAGATTAATTTCTTCTACTAACCCTGATCGTGTCAAAACCAAATTGGAGTTTCCTGGGGAAAAGATCTGGATTGTGCCTGGTCCATTGTTCTCTGGGATAAACTCTGGTCCAAAGTTGTGAAAGTTTCTCGTTCTGCTTCTCTTACTGAATCTTTATTTTTTCTATATATCATAGACTTTACCTTTCCCCTCTTTCTCTATCTCGCTTCTCCTCCTCTTCTGACTCTACTTGCTGGACTTGTGGTGCTTCTGGTGCTGATCTTCTACATCTCTTCTTTTTCTGTTCTCCTGTATCTGCTTTCTGGGACCAAGTCTGGTCTTACACTTATCGCATTTGTACACTTTTCACTCCATACTCAGTTGCTCTGCTTTTTCTAGGCAGTCTTTCGGATTCTTTAGATCTCCCCCTACACTCACATGGTCTCTTTGACCTCATGCTTGCACTTGCTTTTCAACACATAGCCTCTAACTGGAAGTCCCTTACGAGTGTTTCCATACGATGTTAGTGGAATTCTTTATGTCATTTTCACAGACTAGATGTTGCATTTGCCTCTTCCTGTAAACCATCTTGCGATGTGGACCTTTATTGGCTATCTCTTACCACATACCTGGACCAATTAGCCCAGAAGAAATCTAACCATCTCACTTCAGAAAATTTTAAACCTCCTTGAAGGGCCTTACTCTCTCCTTCTTGTTTTATTTAATATTGTTTACAGCTTCTTTATTTTACAATGTTTTCACATAATATATACTTTGTTTTATTGATTGTACCATTTCTCTTTTTGCAGTTATTTTCTATTGCATTATTATGTTATAGCATTATCCCTCATGCTTTTATTTCTTGCTTATGACATTAGCGCTGTTATGACTTCAGAAATGCTTTGTTACACATTTTATCTTCTGGCTGATGTCATATTGTTATTTTTTATCATTACTCTTCAATAAAGCTTTTAAACATAAAAAAACGGCACCACAGGTTTCACTATGTTCAAAATGTTGCAGCTTACTAAACTCCCATTATTTTTTATACAACTCATCTATCTTATACTTGTATTCAGCTTGCAGTTACCCGACCTTCAGTGACTTATCTTAGTAATGCTGGATTCCAGTTTTTCCATAAGCTTCTTGTCTTTCTTGAGGCCCGCATTCATCTGGACAAACTGACCCCCCCCCACCAGGTAAAGAAAAATGGCAGGTGACATTTTGAAATTTGTTGTTTTGAGCTCAGGGCCTTACACCACTGCAAACACAAACAGTGCAAAGTTTGGCACTATTGGAAATAAGAGAGTCTCCCCTTTTCAACAATGGTGCTCCTCTTAGAAAGTTTCCTGCTTGGGGATCACAGTTGCACCACAATCCTCAAGGAGGAATCCACCACTGTACCAACCGGAATCTGATTTAATTAGGGGTTCATCACCCCAGAACAGGGACCTAACCTTCATGGAAACAAATTACATTTTTAGATTTTCCCTTGTAATGGGGCTATTCCGGCACCCAACGGTTCCCAATCACCTTCCTAGGAAAGAAAGATGGTAGCTGATATTTGTAAATGTGCTGTTTTGTACCTTTGTGCCTTACATAGAATCTCCAGTTCCCAATGGTACTTCTCTTGGAATGATTCCTGCTGAGGAGTCATAGCTGTATTGAAATCACTGAGCAGAAATCCACGACTAGGCCTTCAGGACTTTTTTTGTACCGGTCCCCCCCACCCCCAATGAAAACGGGTCATATTAAAATGTAATATTTTCCTGGTTTGGGTTGACAAGTCAGAACCTAAGTACTCCTTGATTGCCTCCATAAAAGAAGGGGAATTTCCAGCTGTACCCCTCTTACAAAACTTACTGAGGGGGGTCACAGGTGAGCTGCTGAGTTTTTTCAATGAATCTTTAATTAAGACTAAAATCTTTACGTGGACAGATTCTACACAGGAGCACAGCTGTCAGCAAACTGTACAACGCTGCCACTTTGGCTTGTGGTACAACTCAATGTCATGACAAAAGATCCCCTCAGAGTTTGATTGTGAAAAGATCTAAAAGGTCTGTAGAGTTCATTGCATTGCAACCACTTGCTAGCTGTGAAATTCTCAGACAATCAAGAAGTGCATGTGCTCAGTACAATTCAAGGCGAGAGTGGAGGAAGAACCTAATTTTGCCTCCTCTACTCGCAAAACCTCGAGGCAAGATGATTGCTTCAGCTTAAATTACTTAAAAGCACCTTGATAAGAGCCTTTGTTACTTCGAACTAAGATGAGGTCACCACATAGGATTTAAAAATGGCATTCCCTGGTTTAGGGGGCTTGTGTTAAACATTTTCCAGCGACGGAGGATGAGCAGAGTATCTTCCCCAGTGTGCAGAATTAAGGCCACAACTGAGCCACATTATGCATGGGTTACATCCTGAAACCAGAACAATTATCAAGACTTACATCCTGGTAACTAAAACCCGCTATGCATGGGTTACAGTCTGATAAATAGAACAATTATCAATAGTTACATCCTAATAACTAAAACCTGCTATGCAAGGGTTACATCCTGATGACTAGAACAATTATCAAGAGTTATATCCTAATAACTAAACACCGCTATGCAAGGGTTACATCCTCATGACTAGAACAATTATCAAGAGTTATATCCTGATAACTAAAACCTGCAATGCATGGGTTACATCCTGATAACTAAAACAATTATAAAGAGTAACATCCTGATAACTAAAACCTGCTATGCAAGGGTTACATCCTGATGACTAGAACAATTATCAAGAGTAATATCCTAATAACTACACACCGCTATGCAAGGGTTACATCCTCATGACTAGAACAATTATCAAGAGTTATATCCTGATAACTAAAACCTGCAATGCATGGGTTACATCCTGATAACTAGAACCTGCTATGCATGAGTTTCATCCTGATAACTAAAACAATTATCAAGAGTAACATCCTGATAACTAAAACCTGCTATGCATGGGTAACAGTCTGTTAACTAGAATAATTATCAAGAGTTACATCCTGGTATCTAAAACCCGCTATGCATGGTTTACAGTCTGATAACTAGAATAGTGAAAATAACAATGTGTATTAGTACAAATAAATGTTCATGCTTTTAAGGAAATAGATTTCAAATTAGATGAATTGGAGCTGTTAAAAAGGCACAGGCAAGGATATTAACAGCAGGACATTGGTGGAAGTACATGGTGTTCTTATTTAATTGCTCACCTTTCCATGATTGAAATTCTCGTTTAATATACTGTAGAAGTGCTCCATGCATTACTCTCTGCGTCAGAAAAAACATGCTTACAAATGTGGTATTTTAGGAGCCTTAATGGGATTATTCATTTGTATTCAATCTTATTAAGTGTTGCGGCTGGTCTGGTACAGATTGCTTCTACTGCTGTGCTTTGATTGTGGTTCCAGGATAACATCCTCTTTACATCCCCTGTTTCCTGTTGAATAGTCTGATGGGTGGATCTGGTCTCGGGAAGATAATGTGAACTCATTTTTCTCAACTTTAGAAAGCATGCACAGCGTTAGATTAGAATCCAAAGAAAAGGCGGAATAGAAGCTGTTGAATCTCTGGGCTATACACAGGAACCTAGACTGATTAAAGCTGACAAGGGGCCAAGGGGGCAAACAAGGTATGTAATAAGGGATGTATCGGGCAGAACATTCTAATTAAATACAGCTAACTATATTTGCCGATAGGAGACACCACATTTAAAAACATTTTTCAGAAATGCCTGTGCAGCATGTGTGAGATTTTTTATTCTTTGAATGTTGTTTTATTGTTTTTATTTCTGCGATTGTTTTTATGTTATGGCAATCCGTTGGTTTGATCACCATTATGGTGACCTCTGTTAAATTTACGAAAAATATTTGTAATAATTAGAAATGTTTCTGAAGCGTGCTGGGAAGTTTATAATAGCAATACATGCTTAAAGACCTCATTGCAGCTGACTGGCTAAGCAAGGTAGAGCTTGAACTTGGACAGGAAACAGGCGGGAATTCTGCCAATAATCCAGGGACTCCAGGGGATACTGTTACTGTGCATGGATTCCTACCCAGGTTTCAGATGAGCAAGGAGTGTTGTGTCTCACCTCACGGCTCAGACCCTCTGTTGGGCAACTGGGTGGAGCTGGGTATGGCACTGAGGTAGAGAGGCGATACTAATGCTTTAGCAGAGACCTGAGACTAATACTGACTTTACATTGCAACTGTACTCTTTGCATCATAGAAAAGTATGAAGCAAGGCATATAAACAAATACGTCTCTTTCCATTTCCCTCTGTATAAAGCAAGAAAGGAATGAGGAGACACATCTACAAGAAACATGCCCAATCCTAGTGGTACCTAACCACTGCTGCTTAGAATATACTTCCACCCAAATATCTAGGCCTGGTGGTATGAAGCATTAAAGAAATGTTTACCATTTAGTATGCAGGCACACCCCTAGAAGGTCAGAGTCCATGCTGGATAGTTATTTGGTAAGGTGGAGCACCTCCTTTTAGAGGTGGGTCAATCTCAAGAAACTAAGGCATGTGCTCGGTGTACGTCTGTTGCACAAATAGAAGCAGAATTTGTGGGATTTGCCTGGTAACTAGGATGCAATCTGCCTTTATCTCAGATATAGGATGCAAATTCTGGTGTTGAGGTATCTTTACTTCTTTTGTATCCCTCTCAATAGTTACAATGTGTAGTGTTCTTGCTAAAATTATCTTTATCTATGCTGTCTGGAAGGCACTCAATGAAAAAATCATATTTCTTGAATTCCATGTATCTTCTTCTTATTCGCTTAAAATCAGTAACTAATCCTGTGTGGCTCTGGAATGAAAATTTCAAATCTTCCCCTTTCCTCTGAAATAGCACTGTGGGTACATTTACTTTGTGCATTACCTGTGTCAACTTAAGGATTTTGGGGTCCCTGTGAAAGATATACCCATGTCTGGAACAGCTTTGCATTTTATTACACAATTAGTGCTGGAGAGCAGTCCATAACGGCTCTTAGCAATGCTGGAAACAATAATAATATATATATATTTTTTAATTGTTGGCCCTCCATAGTTTTTCTACATTAACAGGCATTTTACTATCTTACAAAAAGGGTATTTAATATCTCTGTGTTTTGTTCATTTTATTATCTTTTAATTTAATGTAACACTACTTACATATAACTTGCCGTACAGACATATCAAACCTTCCCTCTACAAATAAATACACAGGTAACTATTGCCAGTTATCCTAATTTACTTTTTCACTTTATAATTATAAGTCAACACTCTGTGTTTAAATCTTCTAATACGTGTATATATATATATACAAACATATTCTGTTTTTACAGAACACTGTGTTAAATTCTGTAATCTCTTTTTAAAACTTTCAACTGTAATATATGTGTCTTCTTCTGCAACTCCTCTTCTTAACAACTCTTCATTTTCCCCAGAACCCTGCTTAGGACCATAGAAACGAAACTGCACAACATCACCACAAACCTTTTCTATGTCTGCCATACTGCCATGTAAAAGAGCTCTCGTTATTTCTCCTAAACATAAAGTAGGAGTATTCACTTAGTATAGCCTCCTACCTAAAGTTTTCATTGTTGAGTGATATAACTTATTTTGTATTTTAAACTTCGCCTTGGAAATAAACGTTGACATTTTCTTAATATATCTATGGATTGCTGTCTAGTACTAGAAGCACTAATACAATTCCATTTGTATACAATACCCCGACTGTGCCTTCTTGTACCTTTTCTGCAATAATTGTGTCTACGTTTCTGGTTACCATCACCTGTTTTGTTATATGACGACCATTCTTCATTTCATAACATCGTCCTATTTAATCAATAGCATGAACTAATTTGTTATCTTGAGGTTAGATTTCTTGATTTAAGAAAGCCTTTGTACAAGAAGTATGTATCCATTGTCCACTAAAAACTGTACAACAGATTCTTCTATTCACTAATCTTTTCTTCTGGTTTTGTCTCCTCATGCACAGCACTAATTTGTCAAGAGTCATCATTCTATTTGGAATCAAAATGAAAACCTCCCTCTTCAAAGCAAATGCCCTATCAACTACTCCTTCAACTTGTTCTTTCTGCTTCACTGCATATCTCCTTATTTTACACTTTTTTAAATGCAACACTAAATTTACAAGGCTGTAACTATGCAATCATTATAACATTTGCACAGATCCTATGCAGCCATCTAAACACCCACTTACAACTCATGCTGTCGTTGAAATACGTAGGCACACGCGTGCACTTATGAAACACTCAGGCTCTAGTCATGCACTCATATAATTAATTTTTCAACAAAATGCAGGCGGTTGATCGTGAGCAAGGTATTTGAAATACCGAAACGCGTAGATCGGAACATCTGCCTGTGGAATGTAATGGAAAAATAAAAAACTGCAAAAGATAACCCGTGGAGTGCGACCCATTTGTTTCCTGTGAGGGAGCTGTGGAAAATATATCAGCAGCGTGGTTCAGCTGCAGGGCGCCGCACCCGTATCGAGCGCTGTCTGAGTGGCAAAAGGAACCGGCTATGGAGAATATATATATATATATATATATATATATATATATATATATATATATATATATATATATATATATATATATATATATATATATATAATATATATATATATATATATATATATATATATATTCAGTTTGCGGTAAATGCTGGTGTGCTGCCAAGTCACTGGTGGTGCTCTCAAAGTGGCGCTACCGCTAGCGTTCAGAATGTATGAAAAATAATCCCCAATCGGTTAAGATTAAGAAACAGGCACTCTTCATCGTGGGGGTTCTCTTGTTTATTGTGCAATTTCATCGGACCCATGGACATAGCAGGGACGCGTTTTGGCAGTCAAGCTGCCTTTGTCAACCTAAAAATATACTTTGAAATTTTCTTAATATATCAATGGATTGCTTTCTAGTACTAGAAGCACTAATACAATTCCATTTGTATACAGTACCCCGACTGTGCCTTCTTGTACCTTTTCTGCAATAATTGTGTCTACGTTTCTGGTTACCATCACCTGTTTTGTTATATGACAGCCATTCTTCATTTCATAACATCGTCCTATTTAATCAATAGCATGAACTAATTTGTTATCTTGAGGTTAGATTTCTTGATTTAAGAAAGCCTTTGTACAAGAAGTATGTATCCATTGTCCACTAAAAACTGTACAACAGATTCTTCTATTCACTAATCTTTTCTTCTGGTTTTGTCTCCTCATGCACAGCACTAATTTGTCAAGAGTCATCATTCTATTTGGAATCAAAATGAAAACCTCCCTCTTCAAAGCAAATGCCCTATCAACTACTCCTTCAACTTGTTCTTTCTGCTTCACTGCATATCTCCTTATTTTACACTTTTTTAAATGCAACACTAAATTTACAAGGCTGTAACTATGCAATCATTATAACATTTGCACAGATCCTATGCAGCCATCTAAACACCCACTTACAACTCATGCTGTCGTTGAAATACTTAGGCACACGCGTGCACTTATGAAACACTCAGGCTCTAGTCATGCACTCATATAATTAATTTTTCAACAAAATGCAGGCACGCCCCCCCCCCACATTGTATGGAATGTTTATAAAGCATATCCCCAGGGGAAAGTAAATAACATAGCTCCTATGAGAACAAGGTGGGTAGGAACAAAGTAAGGGAATATGAACAGGACATTGGAGAGATCCAAGGGAAATTAGCAGAAAGTGAGTCTACTCAGGCTTCAACAATAGAGGAGTTACAAAATAAGCTAATAGAAGCACAGGGTATTTTATCCAATTACCTAGAGGCGTTAGTAAAACAGAGGTGGGAGGTTACCAGGCTGGCAAATCACAAATATGGGGAAGGATGTGTGAAGATGTTAAGCAAAGCAAGACAGGACCTGGCTCGGAATAAGATAAAGGAAGTAATTAATAAAGCAGGAACTAAGTGCACGGAAGAGTGTGCAATTGGGAAGGCGTTTGTGAGCATCTTTCAGGAATTATATACTGATGTAGAAGGGACACAAGCAGAAATAAGAGAATGGTTAAAGCAGGACAAACTCCCCACCTAGGCAGACAGCTATCAACCAAGAAATCTGCACTGGAGAAATAGAGGGGTTACAAGAATCAAAAGAATGGGAAGGCCTTGGGACCCGAAAGCCTACCCCGTGAAGTATACAAAATCCTGAAAGAAGAAATAATATATATATATATATATATATATATTTGCAATCCCAGCTTATTGTTAAATAAGACATCGGGATTTATCCCGCTATTTTTATCATTTAATGGCTATTTTATATAATGTTGTTCTTGAGTCATAATAAGACAACTTCTAAATATGCCTAGATATTTCTTTTATGTCTATGAATCATGTGATTGCTGACGTCACCACTTAGGGTGTTTCACTAAGCATATGTATAAAAGCAGTATGTGTTCATATAAACTCCAGCTTGACAAAGGGCGAGTAAGCCCGAAACGCGTTGCTGTTTTTGTGAATAAAACTACATCCTTGCTGTACCTGGCTGGTCCGTCTCCTTCCATTGGTGTCACGCCGCGCTGTGCTGTACCAAGCTGTGTGGAGCTGTTTCTGCATATATATATATATATATATATATATATATATATATATATATATATATATATATATATATATATATATATATATTACCTACTGGCGATAGCCAGTAGGTATATATAGTTAGGATCTACTTTCCATAGGAAATCCGCAATATTCTATTGAGAATAACTTTGGCGCCGGTGGACGAATCTTCGCGAATTTCTCCAAGAAAGTGGCCCGCTCCGCTCCTTCCCTGACAGTTTGGGGGGATTCATCAAGCGGGGGCCGAGATAAAAGGGGGGTCCCAAAACGTGTTTTCCCCATGTTAATTTCCATAGGGCGGTCGGTTTCACTTTTAGCTCGAACGGCTAAATGGATTTGCACCAAACTTGGCAAAATTGTAGGGACTGGTAGCCCGATGTGCCTTTGCTATGTCTCAAGATATGTGCTCCAGTGGATTTTGAGTAATTTAGGTTAAAAAAAATATATATATCTATAACAGAGCCCCGGTACGCGCACCGGGGCGTGTACCGGGCGCGCTACGCGACTTGCGTGGGGAAAGCTGATTGGTTCTCGGGTGTCTGTAAACATTCAAAACAGTCCGGAGCGACCACCATCTTGTGTCTCGGTAGGATCGAGACACAAGAGGTGGCCAAAACAAAGGGGGAAATGACCATAAGGGGGCAGGGTAGACCCCCCCTGACCCCCTAGGTTTGATGTGGGGGCTATAAAAGGGCCCCGCTGGGCAAAAAAAAAAATAATAAAATTTATTTTCGCGGGGGGAGCGCCCGGTATGCGCACCGGGGAGCGCACCGGGGAGGGTACCATGAGGAAAAAAGAATGACAGACTTTTCAAAAAATGTAGCCTTTTTTTATAAATTGGCGAATGATGTTCCTTGTTTTTTTGTGTGCATTCGTTGTTTATAGTACTATTGTATGGGCGATTTGAACTTTTTTCCCATTTAGTTTTTTCTATTGAGGTATTGCTCCGTAACTTTATTGTATTAAGAATGCCCCTTTTCCCAAACAATTATGGCGTCTGACGCTGAGGACGTTGGTCACGTGACTTACGCTTGTCACGTAACCGCCGTAGAGAAGCATCTTGCGCCGCTCGAATCCTAAAGGCAGGACTGGAGAGGATGCAGCAGTATCAGGAGGAGACATAGAGCTCTGTAAAGCTCCGGATGGTGAGGAGTGGGGTAGCTGGGTTTGATCAACCGGAATCGGCAGTATTAATACGCCGTTGATATTGGTTGTAAAAGAATTGACTCAAGGTGGAGGGCTGAGCGTTCCTTAGAGTGATACGTTTTGAAAGAGGAAACCAAAGGAAACATCATTGGTCCAATATTTTAAGCGAGCCATTATAGAAGTATCAATTAACAATTAACACGAGTGATGGCTCGATATGTTAACCCCCCATCTTTCATAAGGCAGATAAAGTCACTTTTGTTTAGTGTGTGCAGGGAGGTACATGTGTTAGCCTGTGATTGTGTGAGACCCTAGAGAAGTAAAAAGTATGAATCATGAAACCTTCTGTATTTTTGTGTTTTAGATTGATGAGACAATCACAGGAGTCATTTAGTTTAAGTATAGACTCACACGAGGAGCCAATAAATTTACCTCTTCAGCTGGTACGAGAAAAGTGTGCTGGAAGAGGGTAATGATTCACAACAATTTGGTTTGACAAAGTATATTTGGAAAGGTGTGCTTTGGGTGTTTTTAATGAATGTATTCTTTCAATTTGACAGTCACAGAGTACAAGGTGTCCAACATTGGTGCCGTGACGAAGTGTCGAGCCCTGACGAATCTGCCAGAAGTTTCAGAGGCAGAGAAACATGTTGGCATTAGGTAATGGTATGCGTAGTTAGCTACCAGCCTTTTTAGTTCAAAAGAACACACCTAATAATTCAGAATAAAGTTGTGCGAAAGGTGTGCCTGTTGATTTTAAGCCCTTTTTGTCACAAAAAGGAGAGAATGCTTATTGCTCCTTTGCACTTTATGCACTTTTTTGGTTTGTTTTGGACACCTTTTTTTCTTTCTTTTTTTCGAACTGAATGACCACCTATGATGAGAAAAGGGGCTCAACCTGTTGAACATGTGCCAGTCGCCCCGAGGGTGGTGCGCCCGTGAGGGGTCATTCTGTTCGCCACACATTTTTTTCACATTTACTAAGTGTGGGTTGATGTACTGTGTAAATGACTGATTCAGACATCATCTGGTGCTCTGGCTGACTGTCTTTTTGAAGTTTACCAGGAATTTCCCTTATTTTTAGGTTAAGAAATCTGGCCGAAATGCGTTAAATACACCCAAAAGAAAAAAATTCTAATTCAAGTGGTGTAGCAGTGGCATTGTAATGCTGTTTTTTCTACTGCACGAATATGATTACTGATATTGAACCTCCTGGGGACAGGGTTTTTGTGATATTGTCAGTGTATGAGTGGGGGACAACAATGGTTCCCTATTTCCCTCTTGGCTCCTTTGTGGAATAGACACTACTGGGGGTGGACAACTCTTTGTGAGGGGACAGGCTCAGTCTTATTAAGGTGCAAGTGTCAACTCATCCCACCACCCTAGTTCAGGAATGCCAATCAGCCTGATGATGGGCCTTCAGGATATGCAGGGTACACCTCAACTACCTTTGTGTGTGACTGTATAAAGTGAATGAAAGTCCAACTGTCATCTGACCAAGACATTTATTCTAAGGACAAGCAGAGACACATAATGTTTAAGTAGGAAAATGCCAACTTTTGAGAAGTGGCAGTTTCAGACCTGCAATTTAAAAAAAACAACTTCACTAAAAGATGTTTTTAAATTCTGAGCACAGAGACCCCAAACTCAATTTTTCTATATGTTCCCAATTGGGATGATACCCTTGTAAGGTGTTACAAGGCAGTTCCAATGCTAACCTATGTGAGAGATAGGCCTTACATAGTAAAAAATAAATCTAGCAATTTTTCACTACCAGTACTTGTAAAACTTAAAACCACATGTCCTATGTTTTAATTTCACCTTACCCTGCCAATTGGCTACCTAGGGCCTATCTTAGGGTGGGTACCTTACATGTAATAAAAGGGAAGATTTGGGCCTGGCAAATAAGTGTATTTGCCAGTTCAACATGAACACACAGGCTCTGCAGTGGCGGACCTGAGACATGTTTGTAGGCTTACTTATGTGAATGGCACAATCAGTGCTGCAGGCCCACTAGTAGCATTTGATTTACAGGCCCTGGGCACACACAGTGCGCTTTACTAGGGACCTACTAGTAAGTCGAATATGGCAAAATGGAGAACCAAAATGCCATCACATTTTAGACATGCAGCACATGCACTTCAGCACTGATCAGCAGTGGTAAAGTGCCCGTTACCTAAATCCAGCAAAAACAAAGTTTTGCACACAGTCAAAAGACAGGGGAAACCACACCAAAAGATACCAGGTCTAACAACATCCAAATAAATAACCTCCTTGATAATTTTCAATCTGAATTTATACCTAGCGGCTTCACAGAGATGACCATTCTACAAGTAGTTGATAACACATTCCACTTTCGCAGCTTAGGTAACTTTTCCTACTTGTGATTTTAGATCTTCTCCCTGCTTCTAACACAGTCATTCATCATTAACTGGTTAACCTCTTAACCCCTTGCATGCTCATGACGGTCCTCGGCCATCATGCGTCACGGTAGCCGTATGCTGACGACGGCCGGGGGCCATCCGAATCCCGCCCACTATGTAAATCATACGCATTGCGTGAAAATTCGCAGAGCATGGAAGGGGTTAAAAGAATGAATCGGCATTGAGGACGCAGATATAAATTGGTTCCCTTTGTACCTCTAGAACCTCTCCCAAGAGGAGAAAATTGGCTTTTTATCTACAAACCTGGTTACTTCGAGGGGTCCCTAAGAGCTCGAGTCTGTCCCTAATTCTATATAACCTATATCTGGAACCACTAGGACATTTCCTCAGAAACCCTGGTATAACGTATCATCATGTTGATACATAGACATACCTTACGTATTCATACCTGAATGACATCTTCTGGCGCTTCATTACCATGGTCAAAATTCAAAACGGATGCCAAACTACCATCTAAAACTAATCCTGTCAAAAGAATTGCTATCAATTCTCTCTGAAAAAGCCCAGCCTGCCTATTCCAGCATGGAAATACTCATGTTCTCTCCTGGGCTGAAATCGGCCTATGGTTGATAATCCCATCTCCCTGGGATTCATTCCAGACAACCAGCTTAATTTACAAAGACTTGCTGTGGACAAGGTTGCACATTACATCCTGCTTCAGGCAGTTGATTCCTAGTAAGGAATTAAAATTTGTAGTCCAGGCACTGTCTTTTCTCCAGACTAGATAATGGGGATTCACTACTCTCGGGACTCCAAAAAGTCCATCTGGACCACCCTTAGAGCAGTGCTATGCACTGCCACATGGTTTGTTTCTAGGTACAAGAATTTTGATCACGTCACTTCAGGCCTTCTACATTCTTCCTGGCTCCTCACTGAAGGAAGCGCAGAATTTAAAACAGTCTGCATCAATCACACAATCCTGAACATCTCAACACCCTTCAACCTGGTAGAGAAACTGAAAAAGTTTAGGACCAAACTTGAGTTGAGAAAGGCACAATTACTCCTCATTGAGCCTCCCACATCCAAGCAAGAACGGTGTAAGAGGTACAGGGGCACAGCTTCAGGGGTGGTGTTTGGGGTGTGACAGCCCCCACATAAATGTATTTTGTGGCTTGGTAATTTGGGCTGGGGGCCCAGCATCCGGTCTGTTACTCCTGTGTTGGTTATTCCCACTTGTTTAGATGGGAAATGGCAGATTCACACCCCCTAAATCTCACCGACTAAGCTACGCCTCTGAAGAGGTAGTCTTTTTCTGGCAGCACAACAAGGATCTGCACATCTATTCCGCAGGCTCCTGGCACAACCCCTGTCTTGCTAACTTCATAATAAACTTCACAACTCTTCTACTCAAAAGGCACAACGTCACAGTGGTTGAGTTCTATCCAATCTCTGTCACCCAACTTCCACTGATTAGTCAGGACTGTGCTGACCTGTTGCTTATTATTTCTACTGCTCGGTTGTTTTTCAAAACTCAGCTCCCTTCGCTTGTGGAATGATTAAAAAGTAGCTCAAAAACCGCCCACTCCATAAAAATTTTTGGTTGAAATGTCCCTAAGCTCCGCCACCCAACTTCTGATTTGACATGACAGTATTGATCTTCTGCTGATATTATTTATATTAATTGATTGCTTTTCAAAACTCAACTGGTAAACAGCCATTAGTACATGACTTTTACTCTGCATACCATTACAACGCAAGCATAACATCACATGCACTATAACAATGCATAGCCTTTACTACGCATGTTATTACATCGCATGAGCTGTTACAACGCAAGTGCTGTAATGCGATCCACATCGTTGTGAGGAACCTGAGGCTTTTCCGTTTCCTCACAATGAGGGAGCACCGCCCCTCTGATGACACTGGAAGGAGAAGAGAGGAACCACGAGGAAAGAGAGGTAAGAGGGGTTGTGTAGTTTTAAAGGGATTAGGATAGGGGATTGGTCATGCAGGGGGTAGTCTTTTAGGATTAAGGGTAATGTTGTTGTGTTTGAGGAGTAGTGTTTTGGGGTTTAGGGTAGGGTCGTGGGTCATGCAGGGTAGTGTTTGTGTGTAGGGACAGGAGTGGGGGTCGGGAGAGGGTTGTGCAGGGGATAGTGTCTTAGGGATTAGGGTAGTGTTGGGGTGTCGTGCAGGGTAATGTTGGAGTGTAGGGATAGGACTGGAGGGTGGGGGAAGGTCGTGTAGGGGATAGTGTTTAGGGTTTAGGGTAGGGTTGTGGTGTTTGTGTAGTGTGGGTAGTGTTTTAGGGTTTAGGGTAGTGTCAGGTGGGTTGTGCAGGGTAGTGTTAGAGTGTAGGACAGAAATGAGGGTGGGGAAGGTCGTGCAGAGGGTAGTGTTTTAGTGTTTAGGGTAGTGTAGTGGTGTTTGAGTAGTTTAGGGTAGTGATTTAGGGTAGCGTAGGGGGTTTCATGCAGGGTAGTGTTTGTGTGTAGGGAAAGGACTAGGGAAGGGGGAGGGTCATGGTTGGGGTAGTGTTTTAGGGATTATTGTAGTGTTGTGGTGTTTGTGTAGTGTAGGGTAGTGTTTTAGGGTTTAGGTAGTGTTCGGGGGTGTTGTGCAGGGTAGTGTTGGAGTGTAGGGAGCAGACTCGGGGAAGGGGGAGGGTTGTGCAGTGGGTAGTGTTTTAGGGTTTTGGGTCGTGCAGGTAGTGTAGTGGTGTTTGAGTAGTGTAGGGTAGTGATTTAGCGTTTACGGTATGTCGGGGGATTCATGCAGGGTAGTGTTTGCTTGTAGGGACAGGTCTGTGAGAAGGGGTAGTGTCGTGGTGTGGGTAGTTTGTTGAGTAGGGTAGTGTATTTGGATGTAGAATTTAGCGTAGTGTAGGAGTGTTTTAGTACAGAAAAAAATGTGTGGAAAAAGTATGCAGGGTAAAGGGATGCGTTGTAATGACATTTTAAAAGCATTTCCAGGAACTTCAAAGTTAGTGTGAATTTACTTATTAACTGTACAATTAATTAAAATCATTACAGTAAAAAAAAGCATAAAAATGAGCAGATAAAAGAATGGTCACAGTAAAAATATAGGGCCTGATTCACAAAACTAACTGATTCACAAAAGGCTTTTACTCATTTTGGTATTCAGAGAAGGCACTTACTCATTTTAGTATTCACCGAAGACACTTACTAATTTCGGTATTCACTCCTAACTTTACTACTCCTAAACTGAGAAAAATCCTAACTTTACGACTTTAGGTATACACAGAAGGCATTTAGGAGTCCTAAAGTTAGAAGTCCTAACTTTACTATTACTAAACTGAGAAAAAATCCTAATTTTAAGACTTTTGATATTCACAGAAGGCATTTAGGAGTCCTAAAGTTAGGGCTCCTAACTTCTGGGAATACCGAAATGAGTAAGTGCCTTCTGTGAATATCAAAATGAGTAAGTGCCTTCTGTGAATACCAAAATGGTAGTAAGTTTAGGATTTTGTCTTAAGTTAGTTCTGTGAATCGGGTCCATAGAGGCTACCAATAAAAATGTGCTATATCCCATCCCCGTAGCCGCCACTCAATCTGCAAGTGCCGGGTCACTGTCATGAGTCCTAGCACAGAGTTTCTAAGGCACCTGCGTAAACCTTGGCGGTTTTCTACTTCGGCAGTCTGTAGGTCATTCTCCTTGGCCCTTCCATTTAGAGCCATAGATGTGGTGCGGTTTCTGTAGGAAGGGTGAGTAGGATCAGGGCTCTGCACTTGTTTGAGGGGAAGCGGCATTATCCGTTCTTGTTATACCGTACTGGACACCCTGGTTTAATTGTGTTTGTTTGCAGCCATTAGCGCCACTCTAATCAAGTGAGTAAACTCCCCAGTCTCGCCAAGGTCATCGTTGTTATTTTAGAAAAGCACAGGGCTGATGCTTCGCTACATGTCTTGGTTACCTTGGTGATACAAACTTGGTGAAGAAGTTGTCGGCGTTCGTTCCTAAGGGCGGGGCAGCAGCACAGAAGGTATAGTCAAGATTCCCTCATGTAGGAGCATAGTCTACAGTTTGTGAGTTCCCCCTTACGAGCCCATGCAGGGTTAAAGTCGTTGATTCCTAATGTGCATAATCTCATGGTGAGAATTTTGGTTCGGGCTTGTGGTGTCAGGGCCTCGTTTAGGTAGGGTTGTGCCTTGCCTACCATATAGGAGCTGTTCAGCGGGACTAGGTAGCAGCTTGAATGAAGAGATTTAAGATCCAGATCAGATGAGGTTTCGCGGACTGTTTATGGCTTTTTCTAGGCATTTAGTGGGATTTCAGGCAGTGGTATGCTCTTTTCCTCGATCTTTAAAGTCATGAGCGCTTTGCCGAGACTAGTGTGCCATACTGAACTTGGCCCCTCAAAGATGACTCTCAGTTGATGTCTTAAGGAATTTGTTGGGGCCCTTGTGATCCTTAAGTATTGTTTTATGATCTCCCCTTGGCACATCTGGTCTCTTCTTACCAGGCCTAGCCCCAATCTTAGCCTTGACTTCCTTGCCGACCTTGGGATAGAGAAGACTGATTTCTATGCTTTGGCTTGGGTTGCGATGAGAAGGGCTTCCTGCGACCCCGGAAAATCCTGGTGGCCAGAACTAATGGCTGGCAGCAATTTTGCCTTTAGGGCAGTTAATATTGGTCTGGCAGTGGGGTTTATCAGGTGTAAGCTCAATTGCTTTAACAGGAATATCACATTATTGGCCTTAGAAGACTGCTGTTTCAGGTGGACGTTTGCCTTGGCCCGTTCCGTAAGCCAAACCCCTAGATAGTTGTTCGCTGCCACTGTGCTGATTTGCAGGTCTCCCATTAGCCACTGTGCTTTCTTTTTTAGGTTGTAGCTCCCAAAGATGACAACCTTTGTTTTCCCCTGGTTGACTATAACATTGTTATCTTTGTTGAATTGGTTCAGTGCGTTTAGGGCTCTCTGTAGGCCCACCCTCGTATGGTCCATTATGGCGGTGTCATCAGTGCATTGTAGTACCGGCAGCCTCACGCTGCCTAATCTCGATGCCACTAGGCTGGCTCCTTTCAGGGCGTCCCCCAAATCCGCCGTATACACGTTAAAGAGGATGGGACCTAACACACATCCTTGTTTCAGCCCATTATTCGTTGTTATTTTGGGGGACACTGTCCCGGGGTTTGTTTTGACCTGCACCCAGGTACCTTCGTATAGTGATCTAATTGCCTTCAGTAGGTTTGGTGGAATGCCCCACTTTTCTCGCTTCCGCCATAACTTATTTCAGACCACTTTATCAAAGGCTGTGCTGTAGTCAATGAAGCAGCTAAAGAGTGGTGGATTTTTCTCTTTTGCTGCTTCCGTTGCTAGGTACGCTAACGCCAGAATGTTGTCCATTGTCGAAGACTGTGGCCTGAAGCCAGTCTGGTGGGAGGGGATGATGCTTTTTCCTTCGGCCCATGTCTCCAGGTCCTTCGATATGAGGCGGGCATAAGCCTTGGCTTCAAGGTCGAGCAGAGCGATGAGCCTATAATTTGATGGCTTTAAACGATCCGCCAGAATGTTGTCCATTGTCGAAGACTGTGGCCTGAAGCCAGTCTGGTGGCAGGGGATGATGATTTTTCCTTCGGCCCATGTCTCCAGGTCCTTCAAAATGAGGCGGGCATAAGCCTTGGCTTCAAGGTCGAGCCGAGCGATGAGCCTATAATTTGATGGCTTTAAACGATCCCCTTTTTTAAAAAATTGCGACTAGTATGGAGGCCCTCCAAGAATCAGGGTTTATTGCAGCTGTTAGATCTGGGGGTCTCTAGTTGGTAATGGTATTCACCTTTGTCCAAATAGGGACCCTTACTTCTAAGTCAGGATAAAGGGATTACACCCCTAAATAACCCCTGCTCACCCCCTTGGTAGCTTGGCACGAGCAGACAGGCTTATCTCAGAGGCAGTGTGTAATTCATTTGTGAATATACACAGCAATACAGTGAAAACACTACAGATGGACACAACACAGGTTTTATAAAAATAAGTATTCTTTATATAGACTTAACACAAGATCACAAACGACAAACATCCACAATACTATACTCAAAGTTGACTTAAAGATGATAAAAGTTGCTTAGTTCAAGTTGATGATAAATGAGACAACATTCTCAACAAAGTACCTGGATGCGTAACGCAAAATGAACAAAAGGCTTGTTAACGGTGAGATGCGTCGGTTCAGGGATCCAGGGGAAATGATGCATCCGGCCTCAGTGTTTGTGCAGAGTAGGGGATGCGTTGTGATCCTTACCGGTGCGGGGATGATATGTAGGTTCTCTGCTTGCGGGCGGGTTGAGATGGGCAAGATGGCGCCTTGATGCGATGCGCTGATCCTGGTGCGATGCGAGGAGATGGCGCCCTTGATGCGATGATGCGACGACGATTTGTAGACGCCCTGGTAGCCTTGCGAGGACTCTGTACTTTGGAGCCGCGATAGACCCTGCGACACGCTCCTCCAGTGATGCGATGGCGACTCTCTCTCTGGCGTCACGCTTCTCCGGAGATGCAACAGCAGGCAGCTTTGACGAAGACACGCTTCCTGGGAGATGCGGCAAAGGCACGCTTCTCCGGCAATGCGACGATTTCAGCTGCGGTGGCATCACGCTTCTTCTTGATGCTTCGCGCTTACCGCTTCCAGCTCCCAGCGACACGCAGGTTTTGGCAAACAGAATTCCCAGCAAGGAAACTCTGAGGGGAGCTGGAGATGAAGTCTTTTGTTCATGAGACTTCAGCAGGAGGCAAGCACAAATTCAAGCCCTGGGAGAAAATTCTGTAAGAAGATGAAATTCCTTAAAAATTTCCTTCTCCTTTCCCTTGGCAATAAAGAAGCCACTGCATGCCACCCCAGCAAACAGCACACTGGCAGAGGGGCAGTCCAAACTCCTGCAGCTTCCTTGGTTCTTCTCCTTGGCAAAAGGTTTCTTGTTCCCAGTAGTGATCTAAAGTTCTTGGGGCTGGGTCCCAATATTTATACCACAAAATCCTTTGTTCTCTGAAGGCAGAGAGGCCTCTGCCTTGTCCAACCAGTTCCTGAGCACTCTGTTTATATGACTCCTTCCTTCCTTTCACAGTGCAGGGCAGAGACATCAGCCGCCCCACAGGAGGTGGAGCCAGCACAGGGAAGGGAAGGCACAGCTCTGGAGCACTTTGTTGACAAGATTCCTCCTCTCCTTTCAAAGGGCAGGGCAGAGACATCAGACACACCACAGGAGGTGGAGCCAGCATTGTAGAGGGAAGGCCCAGCCCTATTCAGGTCCCAGGTGCAACTCCTCCCTCCCATCTAGATGCAGATCTCTTTATTCACCACTGGGCAGCCCCAGCCTGTCTCCTGGAATCCCCCAGCCCTATCACTCAAAACTCCAGACAAGGAATACACAACCTAGCAGAGGCAGGCCGGGGCAGTTAGGCAAGAAAATATCTACTTTCTAAAAGTGGCCTTTCCAAACACAGAATATTAAAACCAACTTTACTAAAAGATGTATTTTATCATTCTGAGTTCAGGTGTACTAAATTCGAATTTCCACCATGTTCCCTGAGTCAGTTAGGATTATAAAATGTAATCATCTAACTGCCCATTCTAGTCTATGGAGAACAAGTAGCCTTGCAATAGTGAAAAACGAAAATGGCTGTAATTCACTATTAGGACATGCTACACAAACCAGGGCATGTCCTACCTTATACTTACAATGCACCATGCCCTTGGCCTACCATAGGGGTGTCTGATATGAAGAAAAGGCTTGGTTTAGGGACTGGCAAGTGGGTGCATTTGCCAAGTCGACATGGCAGTACTAGACTGCACACAGGCCTTACAATGGCAGGCCTGAGACACACTTTACAAGCTGCTTCTGTGGGTGGCACAAACAGTGCTGCAAGCCCACCAGCAGCATTTGATTTACAAACCCTGGGCACACATGGTGCACTATACTAGGGTCTGACAAGTAAATCAAATAACCCAGGCATGGAATCGCTAATTAGTACATCAATTTATTATAGGGAGGGAGCACTTGCACTGTGGCACTGAATAGCAGTGGCTCAGTGCCCAAAGAATATAACCAGCAAAAACATATCAAAACAAAGGAGGCAGTCAGTAAAAAAATGGAAGGGAGACACACGCCAATGATGCCAGGTCTAACAGCTGTCATTAAGGAGTGATTATACAGAGGAGTGAGGACGGTTGCCCAAAAGTCAGGGGCCTTATAAAAACCGGTGCGGGAATCCCGTTTGGCCCAGGGGCCCCATTGTTCTTCATGTTCTTTAGTAGCTTGATGACCACTTGAGAGTTAATCTGGGCTGACGGTGTGCAACGCATCTCTGCCTGGTCCCCGTGACCCTCGGTGGATTTCGAGGGCTAGAGGTTGTATCTTCGATCTTTGCCCTCGGTTGGTGGTGGTCCACCCACAATTAGACGTGTCTGTGTTGCCTGTGTTTACATGGGCGATTGAATATAGATGCTTTACGTGGACCAGCCAGTCTTGCTCTGCCACTCTGTTTTCTATTTGAACTCCTCTGCTACTTAGCCGGTTTATGTGTCTCCATAATCCTGTTAAATTCTTCTGTTTAAGCTTAGAGAAAACTTTGATCCATTCCCTCGCTATGGTGGCTTTTTTGTGTTCCCATCATTTCTTTCTTAGGGATGCCCTCAATGATGCGATTGAGGTCCCATTTGTTTGTCTGCTCCCTCTTTTCTTTATTGCAAGTGCTTTACGCAAGAGGCGTTTGCTGTCTCCTATGTCCTTAGTTGGGCGGATGCTTCCATCTGTTAATTGCTTTTTGGACCTTGAGCATTGTGGCTGGGGATGGCCCAAGCTTACTTGTATCTCCTCAACAGTGGTCTCCCAGTTTTTTATCGTTGATGATGACATTGCTGGGATCTCATCCTGTTTTAGATCCAGCCAGTTTTGAAGCTTCACGCCCGTCTCGTCTGTCCATCTAATTCTCTTGAGGAGGCTATGATTTTCATCCCCTCTGGAGTCTCCAATGGCTTGGAACTTCAGGGCTGATGGAACTTCCAGGAACTTGCTATCTAATGGTATGCGTAGAAAACAATTGCGTTCTAATGGTACTTGCGAACGAATAACTTTGTGGTAAAAGTATGAGTTGTTTTGCATTGCGGTGTATTGACATATGCAATGCTCTTGTAAAGCACTTTAATGCCACTTGATCACGTTCATGATGCAGAAAAATGCACACAAAAAAAATACATCCGCTGCAAGAAGCAGCCATCAAAAGAACATAACCCAGCGCTGTCAATGTAGCCATAATTTCGCGAGGCCAAACAGGTTTCTGGAGAAATTAGTTGCACCTAGATCAGAAGTTTCAAATCCTCTCTACCCTACAGACCATCTTTCACCGGTGCTGTAACTACATCATTGAACTCAACCCACTCTAATAACTAACTTAAAAAATGAGATATTCTTCCTCTTCCTGAAATAAACGATGGTCCTCATTCTGCAACCTGAAGCCTCTGACATGAGTCACTGCAATGTACACCCATCTGTAATGTGTCTTTTTTGTTCAATGTATTTTTTTCTGTAATGTACCCGAATGTCCAACTGATACAAGAGAGCTAGAATAAACAGTTAAATAAATGAACTAAAAAAGTGTTTTTTTCATTGTGGGAGTGAATCGCGCACACACAGGTGGCTTAAATGGGCGCAATAATGGAGAGAAAGATTGGTGAACAGAGTACATTTTGGGCAAATGTGCAATAAAGATGGAGCGAGTCACATGGGCGGGACCATACGTTGATAGACAGGCTGGAAAGAAAATTGATATATGTACAATTATGTCCAAGTATATATTTCTGAAAGCACTGTGGCATAAAATTCCACCAGAAATGTTGGTTTTCCCGTATTTGAGTTTAATGTATTGCATGCTTGCAGATTCAGAAAAATACAGGTTCGCGGTGAATTGTTGTAAATAGTCTCGAAAATATTTCCTATTATCGTGTCACAACTGACAATAATAGAATGAAATGTCATACAGCATGTACTATTTACAGATGTGAAGTCTTGCTTTAACAGGAGATTTCGGATTGAAACTGCTGACTGTCTGCAGCTTTCAACATATTGTGCAGGCACCATGCTATTTTTTAACCTTGCCTTTTAGGTGATTGCTTCTGCCCGGCTGAGTTTACCAAGTGAAACACTAGTATGTCTCGCTCGAGTGCACACCCCGTGAACCGGACTTGGCAGGCTTCCTTCACGCCTTAGCATGTACACTAACAACTTCTCACGTGGATAAAACAATCTGCTGCAACAATCGAAGGTGTAAGGAGCTGTTGTAAAGCATTATATTCCAGTGGATCTTTTCTGGAACAGCATAAAGACCAAATTGAATCTAAAAAAGTAGTTTAATGCATATGATGAACCCGATGTCCAGTTTTGGTTTATTTTTCTGCAAAAGAGGAAGTGTGATTGTTGGTCCTTTTTACAAGTGTGCAGTGGTAAAACATGTGATTCAGTTTACATCACAGGTCTCACAATGCAAACACAGGTCTCACAATGCAAACACATTCTGATTTGGACTCTTCAACTTATTACTTATGAAAGCCTCAGGTGGAAAACATTTTAAATCCTGCTTATATGGTTATCACTCATGAACCTCCCTACTGTCTCCTATTAATCCAATATTTGTTTTTTTATGGATTCCACTGGTATCATTGGATTGGTGATTTATGTGTTGGCAGGTTAGGTCGTTAATGATTCTTAATATTTCTGTAACTCATGGTTTGTAGCAATATGCGTATTTCATTATTTGTTTCTATGCGATGTGCCTTCGACACCCATCTTTAGATAATTTTATGTATTCTTGATGACTGATATATTGAAATGTTTTGTGTCATACAGTTTAATATTTTTTTTTCATATTTTAGTTAGGCATTGTAATAGATTTTCGTTTGTCTGAAATGTTCTGCTTCTAATGTTACTGTTGACAATATAATACTTTATTCTTGATCAATAAAGCGTTGCTAAAAAAAAAGTGTGCAGTGATATTCTGGATGTAGAAAAGCAGCAAAATCTGACCAAAAGCGCCTAACTAGTGTAAGGATTAATGAAGCAAAGATGTGCTGCATAAAACGTATGAATGTATGTACATATATTCAACAGAGGAAGGTCAAAGAGGAAAGAGGCAGTAAAGGTTGCTTCTTCTATAGCTCCGAAACTCAGTCAATCAATCAATCAATGTTTTATTGTTTTCAGCTAAACTGGCCATAACAATTAAAATTCATTACACAACTCAATTTTTCATAGGCGTGCCCACAAATAAAAAACAATAACATTAATAATCTCTTAAAAACTGTCTGATTGCTTTAAAATCGTCATGAGTCCTCTGCTGAGTTGATCACATCTTTCTCACACTGAGCAAGTCAAAATTAGATAGTAAGTATATGTCACTCCTTCCTTGATACAAGGTAAAGCAATAGCTTTTAGAGGCAAGCCTCCTTAATGCTAAGCCAATTGTTTTAGCAATGCTCATGCTTTAATATTAGTACCTGTGGCACTGCGCGCTATGCTTGGCAATCACGCTAATATATAAATAAATACTGTATAAATGTGTGCCTGCCACTCTAATCTGATGCAACTCCATTAGACATTGTCCAGTCTTGCCTATCAATGTTCAGTTGTGAATGTGCATCTGCTCTTTGTTTCCATGCTGCATGAATGTAGGATGAAACAACTACTGCGATAACTCTGTCATCATTTCTCATGCAGAAAGCCTCTGCCTCTTTGCAGGTTCTGATCTTAAATGTTAGAAAAAATGGTCGCAAGTAGTACGAATGCGGTAAGTAAATTGGCACAGCAGAATAAAATGAGGTAGCATCTCGCAACCTCCCAGGGGTCCGGGGTACTGCTCTGATCTATCACTTGATGATTTCAGCAATCTTTTAGTCAGGAAGCCACTGATAGTGTTCCTAATCAAATAGAGAGCTCATGTTTCTGATGGACAAATATAATTGAGACAATCAATAGGGGCCAAGTCTTGGTTAAAAAAAAGTAACGATTTGACAAGGCACAAAGATAGCTAAAATGTGTTTGTTGTTTGTGGTACCAGTATGCCTTCATTACCACATTGTGGCTAGCCTTGATGATCGTTTCAGGATCTCAGTCAGAAATAGAACAATTACCCCTTAATGTACCTGGCTCACTGTGTGATAGGTTGGCTAACCTTTGGGCCATACAAGAGGTAATGGACCGTAAGTAAATATATTCCAAATCAATATTGTTGAACAATGCAATATCCAGCCAAAGATGATCCCAAAGCATATATGAAGAAGAACTGTGGTGGGATAAAACTATAGTCCTCTTAAAGCTGGGACATGATTGTGGCGATGGACATTTGTAAAAAATGGGGTTAGTGGTTGACTAGGGGGTGAGCCCTAGACACACAGCAACCACAATCCTTGTTAGGGTATGGCACAAGAAAACCTCATCTTAATCTGTGCTCAACCCCCTGGTAGTTTGGCACAGTGCGCAGGCTTAACTTAGATGCATTGTGTAAAGTATTGGTGCAACACTTCAAATAGTAGAATAGTGAAAACACCCCACAAAAAGACCCACACCAGGTTAGAAAAACAGGGCGAAATTTAAGAAATAAGACACAGCCTAAACAACAAAAATCCAATAAGTAGAATCAGAGTTATGATTTTTTAAATACTAAAGGGGAAAATAACGTAGTTCGCTGAGTTTTGCTATGCGGAACTACGCGTAGTTAAAAAAAAACTCTGCGAAGTTCCACGAGTGGCGGAGTGCAGTGCGAACTGCAATTTGCGCTGGTATTCCTGCAGCGCAGGTAGAAATTCTACCCGAGTGGCAGCTCACGCTTGCGACTTACTGTTTCGCGATCGCAAGTAGGGAAGAAATCCGCTGTACATCGCAAAGCAGAGTTTTCTGCACTCCGCGACCTCCGCGGAGTGCGGAGTGCAGAAAAATGTGCAAAGTCTTTGAACGGGGCGAAGTTCACCGCCCAGGCCTACCTAAAAGCACAAAGCGCCACGGCTAGCTGGTTGAGCTGGATCGGGTAAAGTCACAATTTCAGGCTGCCTGTGAAGGAGCACAGGTCAGATACAGTCCTAGATCAGTTCCTCTGAAGTTTACCTTCTCATGTTTTTTTTGCCAAGAGACCCTTTAGCATGGGAGAGGGAAGCAAGGAGCAAAGAGAGAATCAGGGGGGCTAACAGTGTGGCGCAAAGAACAGGTGGGGTGTCAAGGACAGGCGGGCTGGAACTTCGTGTGGGCCGTCCACCGTGAGCAGTCAATGCTACAATGCAAAGAAACAGGCTGGCTTTAGCTCGTACTAGTTTCCAAAACAAACAGCACTGTCTCTGTGAAAACGGCTTATTCGCAGTCACAGAGAGCCCAAAAGCTTGCTTTAAGCTCGCTGAGCACCACCAAAGGTCCAGGACAGAGGGTCAGCATTTTGGAGTGAGGAAATTGCTGTAGCTGGGTCCTGAAGCTGGTTGGGGAGCCCTGAGGTTCAGATCAGGAAGCCAGCAGACTAGCCATTGGAGTCCCTCTGGGGTCATGGGTTCAAGATGAAGCTGCAGGTCTAGTTGTACTTCCCTAGGCATGAGGCTAGCAGGCAGCAGGTCAGCAAAGCAGGGCAGCAGTAGTCCAGCAGAGTGGCAGTCCTTGTATCAGCACAGCACTCTACGAAATCGGACCAGAATGCCTCAACACACGACTGTCCTTCTACTCCCCCTCCCGCCAGCTACGATCATCCAACCAAGCCCTTGCCACTGTACCCCGCATCAACAAATCCACCATGGGAGGCAGATCCTTCTCCTACCTGGCAGCTAAAACCTGGAACTCCCTTCCCACTCACCTTCGCCTTACTCAGAAGCACCTAGCATTCAGAAAGCAACTTAAAACGTGGATATTTGACAAGTAATTCCCCTCCCCTCCCCAAGCGCCTTGAGACCCTCTGGGTATGTAGAGCGCTATATAAATTCTTTGACTTGACTTGACTTGACTTGAGTACTTCTTACTGGCAGAGTTTCCATAGATCCAGAAGTTTAGTGAAGGGTTGGTGTGTCAAGTCCAGTATTTAAAAAATGAATATGGAAGGGTGCTGCACTCAGTACACTAAATTAATGAATGTTAATCCGGTATGTGTGCTGTACTGGGTTAGTGCCTGCAAACTACGTCAAAACAAGTGTATAAGGCCTGGTATTGTGAGTTACCAGGACACCAGTACGCACTACTTAGATGCAATTTTTTCCATTAGTACATTCTTTTTATTCAAACAAGCAATAATCAAATTATCATTTTTGTTCACTTTGTTATTTCCATTAGTAAGAACAGTACACTCTAATCTCACAGAAATGCAAACATATTACATGTTTCGTACAACTCAAATCATAACGGTTAATCTACAACCAATGCATTTCGGGGCAGGTGCCCCTTCGTCAGGGGTCTGTGTATAGAACAGAAAAAAGAAAAAAGAAAAAAGGGAAGAAAAGAAAGAAAGAAATCTCATTACTCTTGATGCAGGAAAAAATGAATACTAACTTTCTGTGTTCAAATGGTTTCTTACCACGAGTATGCTGGAATAGTAAATTCCAATATAACTGCATGAATTTGAGTAACCTGGATGAGGAGAAACGATATTGGGTTCGTTTTAGTATACCCATTTAATAAAATAGATGTCAACTACTCCCTGATATTATGGGACTATTACCTGTATAATTATCTGTGTAAAAATCTGAAAAAAAGGGAAACGAAGGAAATGCATGTAAGAAAAAACGTGCATCAGAACTACTCAAACCTTTTCTACACACTCGTGAAAAAAGCTCACCTGTGTTGTTATCCCATAATTTCAAGAGCCTAAACGAAAAATAGAATTCCAGTCAGAAACGCTAAATCAAGTCTGCGTTTGATATCGACTAATCACAACGGATTACCAGCGAGGGATTTACCTGCGAGCCTTAGTTGTGTAGCTTCAGTCTCGGCAAATGCTCAAAGGAGAATCGTCCTGCCGATAAAAATAACAGCTTGTAAAGCACTGGCCAGCGCGTGCCTATTTCAAAAGAGACTGCAGTCATCTAACCGCTGTCAACCCTTACCAAAGAATAGCAGGTCAGTCACCCGTAGCGGCGTTCTTACCGAGTGCCGGTGTAAGCGATAAGTCCCTTCTCTACCTTAAACGTGCGAACCCGCGCATGGATACAAACGACGGACTTTCGTTATGTTCAATGTTTTCAACGCGGCGATCTTTGGGGTCTCAACTATGGATAGAATTCGTATAAATAAAAAATAATCATATTTTATCCACTAACCATATTCTATTCAATGAATATGCCAACAAGAAAGCCCGTGCACTATCCGTGCACTACTTCATAACAAAGCTCGCCGCCATATTTGAACGGTGAGCAATGCTTAATTGCCGATTTTAAAAAAACAAAAACAACTGAAGAAAGAAAGTGAGAGGGAGTGAAAGGTTCCGAGAATCATTTGCAAATCACTTTGTTAATCTCAGAACATACCAGTTATAACCTGTTCACATTCTCAAATACATGATGTCAACAGCAAACCACGAGCTACTTATGCATGGAACAAAAACATAAACAAAGAGTGAAAAATTCAGAAAATAAATTGCTTTGATTATATCAGGTAATAACAGTTCCTACCTATTTACATTCTCCAAGACCTAATGCCAGCAGTAGGCAACGAACTCCCTACTATAATGCCAGTGTGTGTATACATGTGTGTGTGGGTATCATCGTGTTCTGGGTAACCCTAAGACTTAAGATGTGTATGCATTATAGAAAACAAATAAGATCCAGTTTATCATTCAGTCCATTCGGAATGAGGGTCTGTAATTTACGAATCCAAAAAGTCTCCCTTTGGAGAAGCACTTTTACATTGTCTACGCCCAACCTTTGTGGGACCAATTCAATTACTTGAAATCTTAGTTGGGCAATAGAATGCCCAGCTTCAATCCAGTGTTTAGCCAAAGGTGAAATCAGGTATTTGTTGCGGATGCGGCTTTTATGTTCCGACAGTCTCAGTTTTAATTTCCTGTCAGTTTTGCCGACATACAACAGTCCACATGGGCACTTGATTGAATATACCACATGTTCAGAATTGCAATTGGTGGTGTGTCTCAACTGTATTTTTTCTCCTGTACGTGGATGTAGAAGGGTATCACCAAGTATAGCATTGTTGCAATTTTTGCAATTATAACATCTTGTAGTCCCTTTGTATACTGATGTTTGTGTGGTGATGTCACTTGTTGATTTGTTGAGTAATTCCTTCAAGTTTTGTGACCTCTTATATGCAAATAAAGGTCTGTCACGAAATAGTGATCCAAAATCTTTCTCTGCTGCTACAATCTCCCATCGTTTAAGAATTATTCTTTGGACATCCTTTGATGCAGACAAAAACCATCCTTTTGTTAACAGTTTTGGGTCTTTTTTGTAAGAGATCTGTCCTTGGCATTGCTTTTATTTTATCCAAGTGTGCCTCTATCAACTTATTGGGATAACCCCTGTCCAAATATCTTTGTTTTTGTTGATTTAGGCTCTTTTCACATTCTGCCTCATTGGAGGAAATCCTTTTGATCCTCATAAACTGAGAGATTGGGAGATTGTTGATGAGGTTTGCCGGATGGAAGCTTCCATACAGTAGTGCTGTGTTCTTATCCGTCTCTTTCTTGAACAGTTTAGTTTGAATGGATCCATCTTTCAGTTCAACAAGAACATCCAAAAAAGGTAATTCAGTGTTGCTTACACTGTGGGTGAATTGTCTCCGAGGGTTGGCCAAATTCAGACTCTTTATATTTCGAAGAAGCTCTGCAGGGGAACGTTTCCATATAATGAATATGTCATCGATGTAGAAAAGGTTTGAGTAGTTATGATGCACGTTTTTTCTTACATGCATTTCCTTCGTTTCCCTTTTTTTCAGATTTTCACACAGATAATTATACAGGTAATAGTCCCATAATATCAGGGAGTAGTTGACATCTATTTTATTAAATGGGTATACTAAAACGAACCCAATATCGTTTCTCCTCATCCAGGTTACTCAAATTCATGCAGTTATATTGGAATTTACTATTCCAGCATACTCGTGGTAAGAAACCATTTGAACGCAGAAAGTTAGTATTCATTTTTTCCTGCATCAAGAGTAATGAGATTTCTTTCTTTCTTTTCTTCCTTTTTTTCTTTGACGAAGGGGCACCTGCCCCGAAATGCATTGGGTGTAGATTAACCGTTATGATTTGAGTTGTACGAAACATGTAATATGTTTGCATTTCTGTGAGATTAGAGTGTACTGTTCTTACTAATGGAAATAACAAAGTGAACAAAAATGATAGTTTGATTATTGCTTGTTTGAATAAAAAGAATGTACTAATGGAAAAAATTGCATCTAAGTAGTGCGCACTGGTGTCCTGGTAACTCACAATACCAGGCCTTATACACTTGTTTTGACGTAGTTTGCAGGCACTAAACCAGTACAGCACACATACCGGATTAACATTCATTAATCTAGTGTACTGAGTGCAGCACCCTTCCATATTCATTTCTTATCATACTGCAGCCATAGGGCGCTAGCACCATTTGGAAGATGTCGTTCGATTCAATTGCGGCCATCACAGATAACAGAGCTAACACGAAGGTATACACAGCGGAAGAGGCAAACCAAATATATAAACTTATAAAGGAATCCAAAACTTTTGATGCACAAGGAGGATCTGTGACACAACAACTAAAGCAACTTGAATACCTTACTAGACGAGAATTAAACCAGCGACTACATGCCACAACACTTATCCAGTATCACCGTGTGAAGCGTATTCCTAGAGGCCTGAGATTAGCCATAAGACCGATGCTATATAGATTAAACAACAATCCAAAGTTCATGGAAAAGTGGTTCGAAATTTTGAATAAATGTTCCCTGGATTTGATCCTACTGTTAATAGAGGAACTTGCAAAGACCATAAGTGACCTGGAGGAGGAAATATTTAATTTAAAACGTGACCTATCAGAGAGGATTGAGGAAGACGTATGGGCTAGAACTCTGGAAGACGTCAATACACGATTGGATAGATACGGAAAGGAGCTAGAAGAAACTAAGTTGCGCAAATTCAAACGTGACACTATTGATTATAAGTTAAACAAGGCCTACACGTGGGCAGAAGTCTACGCTAGGAGGAGATTCAATAGTAAAAAACAGCAACCAGCTTCCTCGGATGAGAGTGTAGTTTCTGATAGTGAACTAAGTACCGTGAGACAGCCCTTGACAGCTTCACAATTACAAAAGTCAACACCGCAACCTTCTGATCAAGCAGGTACAGCAGCGGGACCGTCATCGGTCTCTTTTTTAGAGAAGGATTTACCACAGAGCAAACCACCGGATGTTCCAACGACTCAAACTGGAGACAAAAGACGAGAAGAGGACAGGGAAAAGGAAAGGGAAAGGGAGAAGGACAAAGAGCTACTGAAAAAGACGGGGCTGCGAAGCCAGACCAAGATCTCATAATCAACATTTCCAGTTATGCCTTATCCAGCTTTGAAAAGAAACTTTTGAACAAAGGCACATCGTTCGTGAGTACGTATCACACTAATGCATTGGAAGTTGAGGTAGCATTCTTCAAGTTTATGAGAATCCTGAGGTTGAAACATTTCTTTACAATTCTGAACTCAGTGGAAGAAGCGGTGAATGAGGATAGACAGTTCAAACCAAAAAGCAACTACATGGCACCCATATCTCATAAAACTCTGGACACGTTCGAAATCTTAGTAAAAGCAGATATGAATAGAATTCAGTTCAAGAGGAAAGCTAAGAATCTAACACGAGCGGAATATAGTGCTCTTCAAAGGGTAGCGAGGAACAATGATTTGGTGTTTCAGAAAGCAGACAAAGGTGGAGCACTTGTTCTCATGGATTCCACGTTCTATAAACTAAAGGGTGACGAGCATGTACAGAATGAGGGAACATATGCCAAACTCGAAAATGATCCGACAATGCGTATATCTCAGAATTTGGACAATATTTTGGATAAGGCTGAGGATTTAAATTGGATAGACAATTCAACGAAACAGTACTTGAGGCAGATATATCCGAGAAGACCCAAAATTTACTTTCTACAGAAAGTACATAAAAATATAAATGACCCTCCTTTCAGGCCTATTGTTTCCGGATGTTCTTCAATTTTTGAAAATCTTGGCGTTTTCATCGATGCGCAAATGCAACCTTTCATTCAAAATTGGGTCACATATCTAGAGGATACGTCAGATTTCTTGAGGAGTCTTGCAACGATAACAGTGGGTGATAATGAAGATTGGACACTATGCACTATTGATGTTGCTTTCCTCTATACATCAATCCCTCATAAGCAGGGAATGGAAGCTATGGAGTGGGCTTTATTGAGATCAGACAAACCAGACGAGCTCAAATATCTCATACTACAGTTACTGGAGTTTTGCCTTCAAAACAGTTACTTTCTCTGGCAAGGTGAATTTTACACTCAACTAACAGGTACGGCTATGGGATTTCGGGGAGCATGTATTTATGCCAACATTTTCATGGCGAAATTTGAGCTTGACTATATACTTGAGGACCCCACGTGGCAGGAAGGAATGGTTTACTATAAACGCTACATCGATGGCATATTCATTATATGGAAACGTTCCCCTGCAGAGCTTCTTCGAAATATAAAGAGTCTGAATTTGGCCAACCCTCGGATACAATTCACCCACAGTGTAAGCAACACTGAATTACCTTTATTGGATGTTCTTGTTGAACTGAAAGATGGATCCATTCAAACTAAACTGTTCAAGAAAGAGACGGATACGAACACAGCACTACTGTATGGAAGCTTCCATCCGGCAAACCTCATCAACAATCTCCCAATCTCTCAGTTTATGAGGATCAAAAGGATTTCCTCCAATGAGGCAGAATGTGAAAAGAGCCTAAATCAACAAAAACAAAGATATTTGGACAGGGGTTATCCCAATAAATTGATAGAGGCACACTTGGATAAAATAAAAGCAATGCCAAGGACAGATCTCTTACAAAAAAGACCCAAAACTGTTAACAAAAGGATGGTTTTTGTCTCAAAATATTCATCTGCATCAAAGGATGTCCAAAGAATAATTCTTAAACGATGGGAGATCGTAGCAGCAGAGAAAGATTTTGGATCACTATTTCGTGACAGACCTTTATTTGCATATAAGAGGTCACAAAACTTGAAGGAATTACTCAACAAATCAACAAGTGACATCACCACACAAACATCAGTATACAAAGGGACTACAAGATGTTATAATTGCAAAAATTGCAACAATGCTATACTTGGTGATACCCTTCTACATCCACGTACAGGAGAAAAAATACAGTTGAGACACACCACCAATTGCAATTCTGAACATGTGGTATATTCAATCAAGTGCCCATGTGGACTGTTGTATGTCGGCAAAACTGACAGGAAATTAAAACTGAGACTGTCGGAACATAAAAGCCGCATCCGCAACAAAAACCTGATTTCACCTTTGGCTAAACACTGGATTGAAGCTGGGCATTCTATTGCCCAACTAAGATTTCAAGTAATTGAATTGGTCCCACAAAGGTTGGGCGTAGACAATGTAAAAGTGCTTCTCCAAAGGGAGACTTTTTGGATTCGTAAATTACAGACCCTCATTCCGAATGGACTGAATGATAAACTGGATCTTATTTGTTTTCTATAATGCATACACATCTTAAGTCTTAGGGTTACCCAGAACACGATGATACCCACACACACATGTATACACACACTGGCATTATGGAAAGGGGCGACCACTCGGTCCCCCCGAACGTATGGTGGAGTACCCCGATCCCCCCGGGAAGCCATCTTGGGCGGGAGGCGAGTCTCGGCTGGTATGCCCGATGCGGCGTAGCCGGGGCGCGCTTTTTCCCGCCCTAGAGTGGGTTGTCCTAGACACTGAAGCCGCCAGCCACGCCCCTGGAGGCGGGCGGAGGCGGGTTCACGCCCGCCCGGAGAAGGATAAAAGGAGCAACAAGCCAAGGAAGCATCCTCTTGTTCCTGTGCTCTGAAGCTGCACCTCCCCGCTGCACGTGAGCTCGAGACGGAACGAAGAGCCAATTTTGAGCGTTGTAATTTTGTCCTTGTTCTTTCAGATATCTTCGTTGGAGAATGCCGGGCAAGAAGGTCGGAAAGCGGGTCGGTACCGATCAGATGCTCCGCATGCTCGTAAAGGATATGGCCGAGATGAAGAAGCAGATGGCGGCAATGAACGGGGCAGGAGGCCCGAAGCGCATCATCGGGCCAGCATTGCCGGGTGTAGTCCCCAGCGGTAGAGGCAAGAGGTCCAAGAGGGGGGCATCTGGGGGAGAGGCCCCGGTTTCCGATACACCGATTGAGGAACCAATCTCGGTTCCGAAGGAGGGACAACCGATCCCCGTCGTAGTCACCCCTGTGAACGAGGGGGATATGCCTCCCGAGTTGGCTGCACAACTGGCAGCGTGGTTGGGGAAAGATAGTGAGGGCACCACGGCAGATGACGCCAGGGCAGTAATGAGGCAACTGCGAGAATCTAGAGAGGCTGCGAAGGCATCATCTTCTGTTCCCCCACAGGCTCCGGTGCGTGAAACCGCAGCGGGCACGAGTTCGGCAGCGGCTACAGCTTCTAAATCAGGTAAGCGGCTACTGCCGATTGCGGGGGAGGGGTCTGTACCCTCACGGAGAGAGAAAGTGGCCCAGCATATTCCAATGGAAATCAAGGAAAAGATTTGGGCTGATAAGTATGTAAACATGTTTTCTTTGCTTACCGATCACTACGAGATCGAGCATGTGAAGGGTCAAAAAGAGTTTCTGCATCCGAGTGTTTGGCGCGCAAAGATGGCCGCCTTCAAGGTCGAGGAGAACATAGGTACCTGGGGCAGAGCGTTTGGCATATTCACTTCAATTATGGGGGAACGTAGGCCTGAGTTGTTGGCTGAGTTGCCCATATATCAGACACGTATCATGGAGTATTCTCAATCATATGAGGGCAATCAGTGGTTTTGCTATGATAATGTTTTTCGGAAGGCCAAGGAGCACGACCCAGCTTTGACCTAGGATTGGTACGACTCCATTTCTTGGCAAAAAAAGGAGAATTCAGGCATGTTAAAGACACCATTGGCGGGGGGTAGCGGGGGTGAGTTTTCCCGCCATTCGTCCCGGACGCCCTTTCGGACTGGGGCATGTAACGAGCATTACTCGAAGCCGAGTGGCAACGCAGGTAAAAAAGGGATCTGTTGGAATTTTAATAGGGGAAAATGTACAAGGCCCCAGGGGTCATGCAAGTTTAGGCACGAGTGTGGGGGGTGTGGACAGTCCTCGCATCCTGAGACCATGTGCAGAGCCAAAACGGGTGATAACGGTGGTAGGGGAAGCGCCAAACAGGTCTGAAATAGTCCGAGGGGCGCCTTTACCTACCCCGGTTGATGCCATGGCAATGATTCCTTGGCTCAATGAATACCCGGATCATGTCTCCGCTGGGGTGTTGCGAGACGGGTTTTCGTATGGTTTCCGCATTCCAGTGGGGAATTTTCAGGGTAAGGCACGTTGTAAGAACCAACTGTCGGTCCTGCAAAATACGGCGGTGGTACAGGTAAAGATTGGGAAAGAGGTGACTCGAGGGCGGGTTGCCGGACCATTCGATATACCACCAGTTGCTAACTTTGTTTGTTCCCCCTTAGGAGTGGTCCCAAAGAAGGACCCGGGTGAGTTTAGACTAATACATAATTTGTCAGCCCCACGAGGTCTTTCCGTGAATGATGCGATAGACCCGGAAGTGTGTTCGGTGCGGTACGCATCTTTCGATGAGGCCGTCGCCATGTTGAATCGCCTGGGGCCCGGAGCGCTGATGGCAAAATCAGACATCGAGTCAGCGTTCCGGTTGCTCCCGGTACACCCAGACGATCAGCGTCTCCTTGGTTTTATGTTTCAGGGTCGCTATTACATGGTTAAATGTATGCCAATGGGATGCTCCATATCTTGTGCTTATTTTGAAAAATTCAGTTGTTTTCTGCAATGGGTATTCACGAGAAAGACGGGTTTTCAGCATGTTATGCATTATCTTGATGATTTTCTGTTCCTGGGGGCAGCCGGGGATCCAGAATGTGCACAGGCTTTAAAAGAATTTTGTGGCCTGATGAGTCATTTTGGTGTGCCATTGGCACCAGGTAAGACTGTGGGGCCATCAACTTCGCTCGAGTTTCTTGGAATAGAGCTCGATTCAGAAGAAGGTTGCTTTCGGCTACCCAAGGAAAAGGTGGGGAAATTCAGGGCCTCCCTTGAAACATGTATTCGGGAGACTAAGGTGAACTTGCATCAATTGCAGCAAACTGTGGGTCAGTTGAATTTTGCCCTTAGAGTAATGCCAATGGCCCGCCCCTTTTCCCGCTCGATTGCACAAGCCATGGTCGGTCTTAAAGAGGGACACCACCGCACAAGGCTCTCGGCAGAGATTCGCCAGGACATGCGCATTTGGTTGGCATTCCTGGCGGATTTCAATGGTCGAATTATCTGGAACAAGCCGGCGGTGTCCTCCGAGGAGCTGGGGCTGTGGACAGATTCGGCGGGGAGTATAGGGTTTGGCGCCATATTCGGTAATCAATGGTCGGCTCAAAAATGGCCGTCATGGTGGCACGAGTGCGGGCTGACGAGTAACATTGCTTTTCTTGAACTTTTCCCTATTTTGGTGGCCCTGAAAACATGGCCTGAGGAGTTCCGGGATCACTCTGTGGTGTTCTGGTCGGATAACATGACCGTGGTTGAGTGTATCAATAGTCAGGCAGCACGATGCAAATGGATTCTGAGATTGCTCAAAGAAATTGTGTTATTGTGTATGCAATTGAATGTGCTCTTTAGGGCAAGACATGTGCCGGGGGTACTGAACCAAGCGGCTGATGCGCTTTCTCGTTTCCGTATGCAGGCCTTCTGGGGTTTTCTGCCCACAGCGGACCCGGTGGCGGCACCGTTTCCCGAAGCTCTCTGGTCTCTCGGTGCCCCGAACTACAAAACCTCGTGGGAGAGAGTTTAGCACCCAGGACAAGGAAGGCATATGAAGGGGCGTTCCGTTCCTATTGGTCCTTTTTGGGTGCTGCTAGGGGGGAGCTTTGGGGCCAGGAAGAGTTTGTTGTAAAAATTTTGCTGTCTTTACATCAGGCAGGCAAATCAGTAGCTACGGCCCAGAGGCATCGGGCCGCCATTTCCTTTATGGCAAGGGCTCATGGGATCCAGGACCCGGCAGCGTCTTTCGTTGTGCAAAAAGCGCTACGTGGGTGGCAACGCCTTGAGGGTCGCAGAGTAGATGAGAGGCACCCGATAGGTCTGGATAGGTTGGCCCTGTTATTATCCGTACTCCCTGCGACATGTTCATCCCAGTATGAAACAGTGTTATTCCGGGCCGCTTTTGCGTTAGCATTCCATGGGGCGATGCGGGTAAGCGAACTGGTGGCGAAGAACAAGCGGGATACGGTGGGAGGACTGTGCCGAGAGCACATTCAGGTTAAGGGGGAGACGATGATTGTCTCGTTTGTCAGGTCCAAGGCCGATCAGGGTGCGATTGGGGATTGCGTAGTCATACATCGGATTCCCGGATCTCCCATGTGCCCTGTTGTTTGCGTAGAGGAATATTTAGCGCAGAGGGCGGATCATGGGGATGGGGACCTTGTTGAGACACGCTGATGCCACCCCACTGACGAGGTTTCAGTTCCAGCGGGTGCTTACAATGGCAATTTCGGCCGCGGGCTTGAACCCCGGCGAGTTTGGGACCCATTCCTTTCGGATAGGGGCTGCTACTGAGGCTACAGCCAGGGGTCTGAGTGTGGAAAAAGTGAAACGATTGGGGCATTGGTCCTCGAATTGTTACAAAAGGTATGTGCGGTTGCACATGTTGTGAAGCTGCTATCAAGTACTCACGCTTCTTGTTTTTGTTTGGTTTACAGTTTTGCAAGCTTACGAGGCGGGGCGGACTGTGCAGTCGACCCGACACCTGGGAACCAGCGGTCAAACATCACCAGCTGCGGAAAAAGTGGTGTGGGTCGTGGGCCACTCATACGTGAGGCGTGCCGCGGACGTATTCAAAGCAGGTGACATGATTCACATGGCTGGGGAATACGGGTACAGGGTGACCTTCTACGGAAGGGGCGGGCTCTGTATTGACCATTTTCAATCCTTTTTCGAGGGTTTGTTAGGGCGGACAAGGTCACCGCCATCTATAATCATAGTCCATCTTGGGGGCAACGATTTGGTGACCACTGGTAGACGACTTCTTCTCGAGGCGATACTTTCCACAGTAAGTTGGTTGGCGAGAAGGGTTCCAGGGTGCACAATTGCATGGTCCCATATGATTCCACGTAAGGTGTGGCGGGGGGCGAATTCGGTGTCTGCTATAAATCATTCGGTGAAGAAAGTCAATAACAAATTGGGTAGATTGTTTCGTTCAAATGCATTGCATTCTATTCCTCATGGTTGTATCAAGGGAGACAGTATGTATTTGGAGGATGGGGTCCATTTGTCCCGGGTGGGGAATGCGTTACTCATAGGAGACCTCATAGCTTGGTTAAAGAGTTTACAGCATGACCTTTAGGCAGGAGTTTTGTGGGGGGTCCGGATAGCCGGTCAACTATCCGGCCTGTGGCGGTAAGGTCATGATCGGTGAGCAGTAATTGGAAGATCCCTATGGTGGGGGCGTCACCCATTACGGATGTGAGCGCCCGGGGGGAGGTAGCCATTGGCCCCTCAACGGGGAGGCGGTCCCTTCTAAGGATGGGACGCCGAAAGGAAAGGGAAGGCGGTCAAGGCCCCTCCCTGGATAGGAGGGGCTACGGGCCCCTCCTGGGAATTTCCCGGGGCCAGGACATCTGCGACGGCAGATGTGGTAAGTTGTGTGGGGTGGGGAGGGGGGTTTACGCTACCTTCTAGACACCTCACACGAGTCCTCGGACGACCATAAAATGGCGTCGAGTTCATTGGGGCCCCCGTCAAGTCAAGGGAAATTGGTATGTGCACATGAGGTACAGCCCTCTGTGCGGTCGCCCCTCGCAAGTGAGGGGGTAATTCTGGTTTAGGGATCTGACACCGGTTACGACCTTGCCGTTGGCCCTTAACGTTAGGATGTACAATTTCAAGTTAAAATGTATTTGTAGGATGTTAGTTTCGGCTAGGAGAACCTTTGTATTAGAAATATGTTAAGGTTAGCCAAACATCGTAATGTGGAAATGAAATTGTACATAATATGAAACTGTTATTTTAATGTTTTGATTTTGTTTCATATTTTAATAAATACGGCCGGGAGGGTCACTCCCTCACGCCTTCCAAAAGTTCAGAACTGTTTCCGGTTTCCCATCCTTGGGGATTGTGTTGAGAGGGGGTGGCGGGTATCTCAGCCATATGGAAAGGGGCGACCACTCGGTCCCCCCGAACGTATGGTGGAGTACCCCGATCCCCCCGGGAAGCCATCTTGGCGGGAGGCGAGTCTCGGCTGGTATGCCCGAAGCGGCGTAGCCGGGGCGCGCTTTTTCCCGCCCTAGAGTGGGTTGTCCTAGACACTGAAGCCGCCAGCCACGCCCCCGGAGGCGGGCGGAGGCGGGTTCACGCCCGCCCGGAGAAGGATAAAAGGAGCAACAAGCCAAGGAAGCATCCTCTTGTTCCTGTGCTCTGAAGCTGCACCTCCCCGCTGCACGTGAGCTCGAGACGGAACGAAGAGCCAATTTTGACCCACCCACCAGCCCCTGGAGACAGCAAGTGGTTTTGAAATAAAGTTTTGATGTGGTAACTCTATTTCTTACAGGTTGTTGTGATTAAAGTGTGGTTTTAGTATGCAATAAAGTGAATGATTCCTTTCAGTATGTTTTTCGAATAAAGTATTTTGCACCAGTGTTGATCAAAGATGTTTCCATAGTCATAATTAAAGCGGTTATTGTTTTGTTTTTTAATTTAGTATTGCTAGTTAATGTCGTATTTATTTTGGTCGGGCGGAAAGGTCATGATCGGTGAGCAGTAATTGGAAGATCCCTATGGTGGGGGCGTCACCCATTACGGATGGGAGCGCCCGGGGGGAGGTGGCCATTGGCCCCTCAACGGGGAGGCGGTCCCTTCTAAGGATGGGACGCCGAAAGGAAAGGGAAGGCGGTCAAGGCCCCTCCCTGGATAGGAGGGGCTACGGGCCCCTCCTGGGAATTTCCCGGGGCCAGGACATCTGCGACGGCAGATGTGGTAAGTTGTGTGGGGTGGGGAGGGGGGTTTACGCTACCTTCTAGACACCTCACACGAGTCCTCGGACGACCATAAAATGGCGTCGAGTTCATTGGGGCCCCCGTCAAGTCAAGGGAAATTGGTATGTGCACATGAGGTACAGCCCTCTGTGCGGTCGCCCCTCGCAAGTGAGGGGGTAATTCTGGTTTAGGGATCTGACACCGGTTACGACCTTGCCGTTGGCCCTTAACGTTAGGATGTACAATTTCAAGTTAAAATGTATTTGTAGGATGTTAGTTTCGGCTAGGAGAACCTTTGTATTAGAAATATGTTAAGGTTAGCCAAACATCGTAATGTGGAAATGAAATTGTACATAATATGAAACTGTTATTTTAATGTTTTGATTTTGTTTCATATTTTAATAAATACGGCCGGGAGGGTCACTCCCTCCCGCCTTCCAAAAGTTCAGAACTGTTTCCGGTTTCCCATCCATGGGGATTGTGTTGAGAGGGGGTGGCGGGTATCTCAGCCATATAGTAGGGAGTTCGTTGCCTACTGCTGGCATTAGGTCTTGGAGAATGTAAATAGGTAGGAACTGTTATTACCTGATATAATCAAAGCAATTTATTTTCTGAATTTTTCACTCTTTGTTTATGTTTTTGTTCCATGCATAAGTAGCTCGTGGTTTGCTGTTGACATCATGTATTTGAGAATGTGAACAGGTTATAACTGGTATGTTCTGAGATTAACAAAGTGATTTGCAAATGATTCTCGGAACCTTTCACTCCCTCTCACTTTCTTTCTTCAGTTGTTTTTTTATAATCGGCAATTAAGCATTGCTCACCGTTCAAATATGGCGGCGAACTTTGTTATGAAGTAGTGCACGGATGGTGCACGCGCTTTCTTGTTGGCATATTCATTGAATAGAATATGGTTAGTGGATAAAATATTGTTGCGTGCTTATCTAGGTTCCTGATCGATACTGTGACCGTATGCCCCTATTCGGCTATAAAGCCATTTATTCCCTATATTGGCATAACCGTTCAAGTGCGATTTTCTGAAAAGTCATCTCTGGCCTCACACGAACAGAGCCACATTCCAGCATGACTCTCTGCTACTTCCTTTGCGACCAATTAGTGCAATGACAGAGCAGCAGTCACTATCTGATATTCCTAGATAACACTCCGAGTTCTTCAACAAGATAAAAACTTAGCAAACCTGGAAATCCCCGCTTGCTATGTTTTGATTAGTAATGGAACTCTAATGAGCAACTGATAACTGTCACTTCCTAGTGACATCTTTAATTGACGTCTTATGTCCAGCAAACTTGCGTCAAACCCGGCACCTGTCAGGTATAAATATTACCAACGTTGCCTTAAGCAATGAGCGAACCTGTTGCTGATGCCAGCTGCCTGCATGACCCTGTGTTGGTAAAAACTAGCACTCTGTCGCTGCAGCCTGCTATCCTGTGGTGGTGAAGCTGCTGATTACCATTATCGCCGCTAAAGCGCGACCTATGGTGCAGTACGCTTGAGGAGCCGAGCAGCCGTCCTCTGCGAAGACATCCAGCCCAGCTGCCCGCGGACGCTGTCACCCCTCCTTCCTCGACGCGCTGAGAGAAGCCGCTGCCTTTCTCGTGCAGAGAAATCCAGTCCCGGCGCTTCCGGTTTACCCTCGCGGGTGACTGGGATATCGAGAGAGACCCCTGAAGGAGATACCAATCCTCCATCATTCTATTCAGAGGTATGGTGTTGACTAAACCCCTAGACGAGAATTCTTGAAACAAACCTTGGCAAAACCAACTTAACTTAAGCTACTTACTTACTCCCCCTTCTCACGTGTTAGGCTTAGGTCAGGCACACTGGGGTAGGCTTAGTTAGAAGCACCAGTTGAGTATGTTAGCCTAATGTATATATGACTGTATATATGTTTTATTACTTTTAAACCATTGTATGGCTAAGAAACCATATCAATGCTTTTACAGTTCTATTTCGCAATACTTATCTTACTGTACGTACTTTTTATAATAACAGTTATGCAATTGTGGCAATACATTTCTCTTGTACGAGAAGAAAGACTGTTCAATAAATGTTAACCCTTTATTGATAAACGCCCGTCTCTCTATTCTCTACATCTCGTGAAAGTAAACTGCACTAGACTGACTGAGTGAAATCTATGTCTATTGTTTCACACGACCCTAGAGATCGACTCTTGATCTGAGGAGCAAAGTTGTCATGTTGCACGGTTGTTGGAAAACTGAATCCCTTCTTGTCTGTGCCAAGGAAGCTGATCACTTCCTATGCAGAGAAGAAAGTTTCCAGTGACCTCTGAGCTAGTTGGTAACACAACCCAATTAAGTTTAGCATAGTCAGTGGAGGCCTGGAATATAGCCAGTTCCACGTCGATACTACTGTTTATGTTATTCCAATGCGCAGGGCCTAGTGGGAAACTAGGAACTACACTACAATATGATTATTGTTTATTTATACGAATTCTATCCATAGTTGAGACCCCAAAGATCGCCTCGTTGAAAACATTGAACATAACGAAAGTCTGTTGTTTGTATCCATGCGCGGGTTCGCGCGTTTAAGGTAGAGAAGGGACTTATCGCTTACACCGGCACTCGGTAAGAACGCCGCTACGGATGACTGACCTGCTATTCTTTGGTAAGGGTTGACAGCGGTTAGATGACTGCAGTCTCTTTTGAAATAGGCACGCGCTGGCCAGTGCTTTACAAGCTGTTATTTTTATCGGCAGGACAATTCTCCTTTGAGCATTTGCCGAGACTGAAGCTACACAACTAAGGCTCGCAGGTAAATCCCTCGCTGGTAATCCGTTGTGATTAGTCGATATCAAACGCAGACTTGATTTAGCGTTTCTGACTGGAATTCTATTTTTCGTTTAGGCTCTTAAAATTATGGGATAACAACACAGGTGAGCTTTTTTCACGAGCGTGTAGAAAAGGTTTGAGTAGTTCTGATGCACGTTTTTTCTTACATGCATTTCCTTCGTTTCCCTTTTTTTCAGATTTTCACACAGATAATTATACAGGTAATAGTCCCATAATATCAGGGAGTAGTTGACATCTATTTTATTAAATGGGTATACTAAAACGAACCCAATATCGTTTCTCCTCATCCAGGTTACTCAAATTCATGCAGTTATATTGGAATTGCAAGGCGCCAACCCCCTCGGGGAATGGCATCGTTAGTGGCAGCCAAAGGGCCGACCCGGAGTAGGTTCACTTCCGAGTCAGGCGACCCGGAAGTGGACATGGTGCCAGGACCAATAGGAACAAGGGACGGCGGAGCGCCCCGGAAGTAGACGTAGGGCGCGAGGCATAAAAGCCCGCGGCCAGCTTAGAGGCCCCCTCTTTGTCCGCTGACCGCCCAGGAGTCGGACGTCGCCTAGAGAAGACATCGCGGGACCATCGCGTAGGAGTACAGCGAGGGTTAATCCGACTTGTGATCTAGGTTAGCGGGCCGTGCAGTGTGTTATAGATTATGTTAAACATTTGCATGTTTATTTCTTGATTTACAACTTCTTTGTTGGAGGGATCGGGATCTAGCCGAGCGGATGTGTGGCAGTCGCGGTGATTGGGACCCCTAAGGGACTGAATTAATTCTGAGATTGAACAGGGGGGGGGCTCGGGATCGGGTCCACATGTTCAGGGGGGGAGAGCGCTGGCGCATTCAGCTCAATCTGATTCCCTGGGTCCAGGCTCAACCGCGGCGCGGTGGGCCTAAAGGCGTGTAATATCTGTGAAAAGTTTTAACGTTGTTCTCTTTAAGTGCAGGATGCCGCCGAAGAGGGCACCGAAGGGCAAAGAACCCGCAGCCAAAAATGATGAATGCCTCGCCTTTACGGAGCTGCTGGAGTTTACAAGAGAAAAAGGCATGGATTGGGTGCTAAAGAATATGAGAGACGGGGCTAGAGCAGATGCGAATTCTCAGGAAGAAAGGGGGAGAGGCAAAAGAGCGAAGCGTACCCCAGAAAAGCTTAAAAGTACGACTAAAGGCAAGCGGCCTAGGCCGGCGGATTCACGACCAGCATCACCAGGTGAGGAGGAGGTGCTAGAGACAATTGACTCGAATTCAGGCCCAGATAAAGACGCAGACGATACCGAAGGGCAGCACGAGGTGGCTAGGCCCACGCAAATAGGCGGGTTCCCCGTCACTTCTGTGGGGGGGTCCGGTCCGCAGGGTATGTTACCGCCAGTGGTGGCTCAACCGGGTAGTGGAGTGTCTCAAGTTTGGGTCCAACCCGGGGGGGTCGCGCAGTTACCAGGGATGCAGTTATATGGGTCACATGGTCAAGCGATAAATAACGGCCCCATAAGCTCGATGCTACCTGCCATGGCCTACCCGACAAATGGGTCCCCCTTAATGATGAATGCTTACTCTAGTTTAGGGGGCCCAACACAGGGCCCAATGGCTAACACCGTGGTTGATGTGGCTGGTCCCTCTAATGGCCAGATGCAAGGGGTGGCAGGGGGGCAACCAACAGGTCACCCATTGCTAGCATTCAGCCCGTTAATGTTTGGTTCGTCCTCAATGACCTTATCGCCATCCACGGGGATCACTTGGCACGTGCCAGTAGATATGAAGGAAAGAATACTCAGAGGTGAATATGTAGAGGTGTTTGACCTTCTTAACGCAGGGGTAGCGGCGGGAAAGCCCAAGAGTGGGAAAGAAGGAGAATATAACCAAAAGAAATCGTGGGTGGAGTGGTCCATGAAAAATTGGATCGCGGGATTTGCGATCTACGCCGCAGTTATGTTGGAAAAGTATCCGGTGCTAGGCCCACAAATGATGAGCTATATATCCCTGATACATGGCGCGGCAGCAGAGTTTCCGGGCCAAGGGTGGCTGAAGTATGATAAAATGTTTAGACAGATGAAAGCAGTACACCCGGGTATATCATGGGACCAGCGGGAGATCAATTTGTGGCACACAGTGTTTTATTCCGCCCCATCAACGCCTACCACTGCTCCCTCTACTCAGAGTCAGTCCTTTCGGAGTGACAAAGGTGTCGGTGAGAAAAAACAGGCCTGCTGGCAGTTTAACAGAAATGAGTGTACCAGGGGGGTCTCGTGTAGATTCAAACACTGCTGTTCGTATTGCGGTGGAACCTCTCATCCTGAGGTCAGATGTTTTAAGAAAACTGGAAACCCCAAAGATCAGTCCAGCCACGTCACCCCAAAGGGAAAACCACCTAAAACTTCCGACAAAGCTACCAACTCCCATTAAACGGCATGTCCTGACACACCTCCTCAGTAAGTATGATAACCTCGAGGAGGCTCAATTCCTACTCCATGGTTTTACACTTGGCTTCCGTATCCCGTCTTCAGCCCCTCCTTCTAATGTCCCGCCCCGTAATCAAAGCTCAGTGTTACGAAATATGGAGGCAGCGCGAGGCAAAATCATGAAGGAGGTGTCCTTGGGACGGGTCGGGGGTCCTTTCAAAAATCCACCTACCCATAATCTGGTTTGCTCCCCGTTGGGTTTAGTTCCGAAAAAGAGGAAGGTAAATTCCGTCTGATTCATAATCTATCAAGCCCCCCAGGGTTATCTGTCAATGATAAGTTAGACCCAGACCTGTGCACGGTGAGGTATACCAAGTTTGATACGGCCATTGAAAAATTGCAGGCATTTGGGGAAGGAGCATTAATGGCTAAAGCGGATATTGAGTCGGCTTTTAGGTTACTGCCTTTTCATCCTGAAGATACCAGGTTCTTGGGCTTCACATTTGATGGTAGCTACTTCGTAGATTTATGCATGCCTATGGGGTGCTCTATTGCCTGTGCAGTTTTTGAGACATTTGCGAGGTTCCTGGAATGGGCGGTGGAGCAGTTTCTGACCTCGGACAAGTCACATTCAGTAGTGCACTACCTGGATGATTTTCTATTCATGGGTCCCGAGTGTAGTAATGGAGCCACCCGGCCCGCACACATACGCATGCACGCACGCATACGCCTCGGGGGCGGGGCAGCCCCTGAGGTTAAATAAACGGTCATAAGGTCGCTCGAGGTCTTTGGCCCTAACTGTTAGCCAGTGTTGCGTCATTCATTGTCAGTCATAGTTAGGCCCCACTTTGCGGCCTAGGCATTCCCTTGTCCCGTGTCTCCGGACACCACACTGGCGACGAGGCGGACTTTCGTTACCCGTGCCTCGCCACGCAGCTGTGCCGGTCATCCCTGTTCGGCCGAGCCCTGAGGTGGTGCTGCCGCGTGTGACGTGTGCACCAGGCCGTGGTGCGTCAGGTGAGCTTGCGCTTCTCTGAGGCCTCAACCGACGCCCGCCACCCAGCCTTTCTGGCCGCTTACCGGCGCTCACGCTGCCGTTCACTTACCTGCCGCCTCCGTGTGCGCTTCACCGCCTGCCGCCGGCGCTTCGGGGGGTAATCCTCGGCCCTCGCGCCTGTACCTCAGCGGCCGCGCTCAGAGCCGTGGGCTCGCGCATGCGCACACTGCACAAGGTCGCGTAAGCCCTGTCAGCTCAGATTTCAGGCTGCCGACCGGTGCGAAGGGCCCTGCGTATCCACACGCATTGGGCGGACGCTGAAATTGACTGGAAAGGAGTTTTGTTTTCACTCGGCCATTGACCAGACGGCGAATCGGCTCGCTCCTAGTCAGATCGACCGCCTCAACAACCAACACTGCACCCTTGGCTGTTTGGAGCCTGTCCTACAGCATAATTTCTACACGCCTAGCTTGGAATAAAAGCCTAGTTACCCGGCGTTTTCTCCTCTGCCACGTGGGATCTGTACCTCACTGCGCCTACCCTGCCTCACCCTCTCACATCGTGTTTCCCCACGTGTCCCTACTACTGCTACGACAATGAACGATCAGCAAGCCGATGGTGGTGCTGCTGCCGCGACACCTGCACAGAACCAACCGCCTGCTCCAACTGGTCCCCCGGCCATGCCCCTCGTTGTTCCTGGTCCGGCTCCTGGTGCTGCCACAACCGCTGCTGCAGCCCCCCCTGGGCATGGCCTTGCAGCGCCGCTTCCTCCGTTCAGCGAGCTGGCGGATCCACCCACGGCTGCGGCAAGATGGCGTCTGTGGATTGGAAGATTGGAGCACTACTTTATCGGTGTCCGTGAGACTGATGGCAAAGTCAAGCGCTCTTTGCTTATGTGTTATGGTGGGGATGAGCTATATGAACTCTTTGAGACATTGCCAGATCGGGGAGGAGAACAAGACTACGAAGCCGCAGTACGGGCATTAAATCTCTACTTCGACCCCAGGGTGAACCCTGACTACGAATGGTTTAAGCTGCGCCAAGCCAGGCAGGGAGAGACGGAGCCCATTGATTCTTTCTATGCCCGGTTACGGAAACTAGCTATTGCCTGCGAACTTCCTGACCAGCGCCTAGAGATTCGCGCACAGTTAATCCAAGGGTGCCGGTCGGTACAACTCAGACGCCTCATCCTTAGGCAACCACGTATCTCTCTCGACGAGGTCCTCGTCCTTGCGCGCTCGCATGAGCTCTCCAACGCCAGAGCTGACGAAATGCAAGCTGCTCTTGACCGACCCGGCGCCCCCACAAAGACCCCTCACATCAAGGAGGAACAAGTAGACGCTATAAGGCGCCGGCCACAAACACAAAGGGGAGCCTCACAAGCCACTTCCCGGAACCCCTGTGGGAACTGCGGCATGGAACACCCTGCAAGTGGAAGGTGTTTCGCGAGAGGAAAAGTATGCTCCAACTGCGGAAAAGCGAATCATTTTGCGAAAGTGTGTCGCAGCAGCGGGAACCGCCGGTTTAGCTCGAGTGGAAGAGGCCCTACACAGGCGGTGCGGCAACTCTCCTTGGAAGATCCAGGCCCGTGCAGTGATGCCTCCAGATCAGCGTTCCACATTGACGACGATGATGACAATGTTTTCTTTGTCTCCTTCGTGGGGAGAGAAGGTTCTAGAAGACGCCCACCCCCGATGTGTGAGATCTCCATTGCTGGCTCTCCCGTGCAAGCACTCATTGACACTGGGGCATCAGTAAACGTGATGGACAGCACGCAATATGAGTTATTGTCTCCACGCCCACCACTGTCTCCTTCAAACGCAAAGATATACACTTACGACAGCGACGACCCGCTTCCTCTGAGGGGAGTAATCGAAGTGACAGCCGCTTGCAACGATCAACAAGTCAAGACCAAATTCCATGTTACCGGGGGCAGGCGTGGCACACTCCTGAGCTGCCACACGGCGGAAGATTTGCAAATGGTATTCTTCGCGCGACAAGTGCATGAACTGCACGCGGATGCCATCTTGCGAGACTTCCCGACCCTTTTCAAAGGACTCGGATGCTTAAAAGGAAGAAAGTTTAAACTACACGTTGACCCAACGGTCCGTCCCACTGCCCTCCGACACAGACGAGTGCCGTTTCACCTGCGGAAGCAAGTAGAGGAAGAACTGCGCAAACTTGAAGAATTGGGGGTAATCGAAAAAGTGTCGGGCCCGACGCCCTGGGTATCGCCGCTCGTGATCGCTCCTAAGCCGAAGCAGCCAGGTGCAATACGCCTGTGTGTGGACATGCGTCTTCCAAACAAAGCAGTGAAAAGGGAGAGGCATCTAACACCAACTATGGACGACATCGTGGCAGATCTCAACGGTGCACGCTGGTTTTCCAAATTAGACCTCAATGCTGGATATCACCAGCTTGAGCTTCACCCGGACAGTCGCAACATCACGACATTCTCCACCCATGTCGGACTCCGGAGGTACAAACGGCTGAGCTTTGGGGTGTCGTCGGCGGCTGAAGTTTTTCAGAACGCCATCAGGGAGACTCTCTCAGGCTTAACAGGGGTCATAAACCTAAGTGATGACATCCTTGTCTTCTCCAAAACCTTGGAAGAGCACCACGTTCACCTCCGAGCCACGTTGCAGCGCCTTGCCGATCACGGCCTCACTCTCCATAGAGAAAAATGTTCCTTCTACAAGGAATCAGTGGACTTCTTCGGGTACATCTTCTCCAGGGAGGGACTTCAGGTCGATCCGAAGAAAGCGGACGCCATCCGGGCAGCTCCCAAACCGATGTCAGCTACTGAGGTCAGAAGTTTCTTGGGGATGGCCACGTACTGTGGTCGTTTCATCCCTGGATTGGCATCCCTCTCCGAGCCACTACGCACCCTCACCAAATCGAACCAACCATGGGCGTGGACTGCCAAGGAAGATGAAGCCTTCGCGGCAATCAAGGCTGCGTTAATGGACGACAAAGTCATGGCATACTTCAGGCCACACCGGCGCACGGAAGTCGTTGTGGACGCGAGTCCCGTTGGGTTAGGGGCCGTCCTCATGCAGGAGACAGAAGCCCATGAATGGGTGCCGACAGCCTACGCTAGCAGAGCACTGACCGCGACGGAGATGCGGTACGCCCAAATTGAACGTGAAGCACTGGCCATCAAATGGGCGTGCCAGCATTTTCACCTCTACCTGTTTGGACATGAGTTCAAAGTAGTGTCTGACCACAAGCCCCTTGTGCCTTTGTTTGCAGGAACCGCTAGGCTCGCCCCGCCCAGGATTGAAAGATGGGCTGTGTAACTCCAAAAATACCGGTTCGAGGTCATCTATCGGCCTGGAGCCGACAATCCTGCGGACTTCCTATCAAGACACCCCGGCTCCTCAAATGCAGTCCAAACTGGAAGTGATGAAGACGACGTTGAGGAATACGTCCGAATGATCTCTCAAGACGCTTGCCCAGTAGCCCTGACGCTGGAAGACATCGGAAAGGCCACAGATGAGGACGAGTGCCTCATCAAAGTAAAAGCAACGCTGGCAAATAGAAACTGGAAAAATTTTCTGGATGGAGTCAGCGCTCTCACGCCCCAGGAACAGCTGGCAAGGCAACAACTGTGGAGGGCTCAGAGCGAGCTGAGCGTCGGACCCCATGGTGTGATCCTCCGAGGGACAGCGATTGTGGTACCTGCAAGGTTACAAGGAGAAGTCGTACGCCTCGCGCACCAAGGCCACCAAGGGGTGTCAAAAACAAAAGGACGCCTGCGCAACAAAGTATGGTTCGCCGGCATGGACGCAGCGGTAGAGAAAGAGGTTGGCAACTGCCATTCGTGCACAATCACAGGCCGGGAACCTGCTCCTCACCCTGTGATCACAGAAGATCCCTGTAAAGAGCCATGGTCAAAAATAAGTGTGGACTTTGGATCATTCCCAGATGGACGGCACACCCTTGTCTTAATCGACTCCTACTCCCATTTTCCAATAGTGGAAATTGTACCCTCCACAGCGTTCCACCATGTCAAGAAGGCCCTGGAGAGAGTATTCGCCATGGTAGGCCTGCCAGAAGAAGTGAGGTCGGACAATGGCCCTCCTTTTCAGGGGAAAGACTTCCAGGCATACCTCGCCGCCCGGGGCATCCACCACAGAAAAATCACTCCACAATGGCCCCAGGCAAACGGGGAAGTCGAGAGATTTATGCGGACTCTGAACCGCGCGCTGCAAATTGGCGTGGAAAGAAGGGAGGACGCCGAAGAGTGCCTGTCACAGTTCCTCAGCGCATATCGACAGACACCCCACTCGACCACCCGCTGCGCTCCCGCGCACCTAGTATTCAAGAAGGTACCCAGAGACTGCGTGCCAGCTACACCTACCTGGTGCCCCCCAGAAATAAACCACGAAGCCACCCAAGATCGACGGAGGCGCACAAACGACAAAGCCAGTCAAGCCAGGAGAGCCCAAGCCAGGTCATTAGTAGTTGGAGACAAAGTGGTCCTCAAGAACCGACACCGACATTCAAAATACGACTCAGCCTTTGAACCAGAAGTGTGGGAGATCGTGAATGTGCACGGCACCATGGTGTCCGCATCCAGAGGCACACGAGCCGTGACTCGAAACGTGTCATGGTTTAAGCGTGTCTCTTGCGAAAGTGGACACGCCGGCTCTGCATCTGAGGAGGCGGAAGACGGAGACCAGGAGCCAGCGCGCATGGAGTCACCCACGTCCCCACAAGAAGAAGAAAGATCGACTTCACAGAGACCCGAACCAGCCGACAACATCAGCCCTGGAAACTCATCGAGCAATGATCAACATCGCCCTGAGCAACCAGTGGAGACAGGAGGTCTGGAAAGTCGTCAAAGCCAACGATATCACCTGCGACCCAATCCGACCCCCAACCAACGATTAAAGGACTATGCATGGAATATGAACTGACTCAAGACATCTCATGGCCGGGACTATTGATCTGTGAGTTTGGAGGGATGTAGTAATGGAGCCACCCGGCCCGCACACATACGCATGCACGCACGCATACGCCTCGGGGGCGGGGCAGCCCCTGAGGTTAAATAAACGGTCATAAGGTCGCTCGAGGTCTTTGGCCCTAACTGTTAGCCAGTGTTGCGTCATTCATTGTCAGTCATAGTTAGGCCCCACTTTGCGGCCTAGGCATTCCCTTGTCCCGTGTCTCCGGACACCACACCGAGGGTTCCCAGTCGTGCAGGAAGGCCCTTCTGGGCTTCCAGCGCTTGGCTGGGGCGCTGGGGGTGCCACTGGCGGCGGAGAAAACCGAAGGCCCGACCACATGTTTGACCTTTTTGGGCATTGAAATTGATACAACGGCAGGGGTGTGCAGGTTGCCAGAGGCTAAGGTAGATGCCTTTAAGGCCGCTATTGATAGCTGTCTGGGAGCGAAGAAGGTAACCTTACATCAGCTGCAAGTTCTTTTGGGTCAACTGAACTTTGCTCTGCGGGTCATACCAATGGGCAGGGCCTTCTCCAGGAGTATAGCGAGGCCAATGTCCGGGTTGCGGGCCAAACACCACAGGGTGAGGCTTTCAGCCGAGGTAAGAGAGGATCTTCTGATTTGGAAAAGTTTTTTGCAAGATTTCAATGGCACGGTGTTGTGGCGAGCAGCCAGCTCCTCTAATACTGACCTTGAGCTTTTCACTGATGCTGCAGGGAGTATCGGCTTCGGAGCTATATTCGGTTGAAAATGGTGCATGCAGCACTGGCCAGACGAATGGATAGAGCGAGGTCTGACTAATAACATTTCCTTTCTTGAGTTGTTCCCCATAGTAGTAGCTTGCACTTGTGGGGGGATTTGCTTGCAAACAGGCGTATAGTGTTCTGGTCGGACAACATGTCTGTAGTCATGGTAATTAATAACCAGAGGGCAACCTGCACTTGGGTACTCAGGCTGTTGAACGAATTAGTTTTGCAGTGCCTGAGCCATAATGTCCAATTCACTGCTAAGCATCTTCCAGGTGTTGAAAACAAAGCGGCTGATGCATTGTCTCGTTTTAAATTAACAGAATTCCGGGAGCATTGGCCCCAAGCGGAGACGTCAATGTCAGCCTTCCCAGCGGAGCTATGGAAGTTTGGTGCCCCACAGCTGTCGAGTTGATATCTGCATCCTTGGCCCCCAAGACTAAGAGTATGTATCAAAAGTCCTGGGATTGTTATATGGCATACCTGAAGGGTGTGGGCGTAGTGGACATCTTTGCACCTCAGAGCGTTTTAGGCTTCATAGTACAGCAAAAGGAGAAGGAGAAGTCGGTAGCATTCATGAAAAGACAGTTGTCGGCGTTAGCATTTTATGCAGGTCTCCAGGGGGTGTCTGACCCGACAAAGGATCAGAGGGTTAGAAGAGCAATGAGAGGTTGGGAGCGCTTGACTCCGGGGGAAAAAGATTCCAGAAGACCGATAGACGTAGGGAAATTGATTAAAATCTTGGAGGCCCTACCGTTCGTTTGTTATTCCCCGTATGAGACGCAATTATTCCGGGTGGCCTATGCCTTAGCTTTTTGCGGGGCATTACGAATCTCAGAATTACTCCCGGCGTCCAGGACAGATAGGAAAGGGGGTCTAAGGTGCTCGGATATAATTGAGCCCAAAGGGGTCCTGAGGCTTAGAGTTCGTAGATCGAAGACGGACCCCTTGGGTAAAGGGACCTGGTTACAACTAGGTAGAGTAGAGGGGGAGCCCTTCTGTCCAGTCAACTTGCTGAGGGTATTCCTCCAAGTCAGGCCTCAGGGAGCGGATGATAGATTGTTAATTCACGAGAGTGGTCTACCCCTTACCAGGTTCCAGTTCACACGAGTAGTTAAAATGACCCTGGCTAGGATCGGAGTTGATCCGGCCGATTTTACATCTCATTCGTTCCGAATTGGAGCAGCGACAACAGCTGCTGGCTTAGGCCTACCCGAACAAGTAATCAAGAGATTGGGGCACTGGAAATCAGCTTGTTATGAACGTTATGTCCGCCCGCAATTAGTTTAACAAATCTGTCTCATTAACTTTCTGTCCCCTCTGTTTAGACTCGTTCTCATCGTATCTCTTCATGTTTACTTTAGGTACCTCCCCTAGGAGAACCCAAATATGTTGGTGTGGCCACTCCTTCATTCGCAGGGCCGGGGCGCACTTCGAAAAGACACTCAAAGACAGGGTGACCATGATGCGAGGTTGTGATCATCATTGGGTGGGAATAGGCGGGCAGCGCCTTGCGGACATCCCGAGGGATGTTAAAACGGCTTTGGCCAGAGATATGCCTTTCCCGGACGTATTGGTGTTGCACTGCGGAGGCAACGATATGATTCCGGGTGGAAGAAGAGGAGTGAAGGAGTCCCTGTTCTCCACTCTAGCAGCAGTCAAAAGCATTTTTCCGGAAGCCATAGTAATGTGGTCAGAAGTCATTCCGAGGCTCGTGTGGTCACGGGGCGCACCGATGAAAGCAGTGAACAGATCTATTAAAAGGTTGAACCAGTCGGTGGCGGAAATCCTCCAAAAATCTAGTATTAAAACGATTCGTCACAAGTTGATACAGACGGACAGGCCGGAATTATATGCGGAGGACGGGGTGCACCTGTCGGAGGCGGGCACTGAGATATTTATAGAAACAGTGCTAGGGGCCATCTCCGAAGCCCTTGAGCGCAGGGGGGGGAGGTCGAGTCCGCCAGTAAGCGCCTCGTCCTGTGGCGGGGTTCCGGACAAGAATACCACGGGAACTTCTTGTCTAGTGACAGTTTTTACCTCTGAACAGGTTTGATAAATCATTCTGGACTCTGGGCTGGCGGGAGAGTTGGGGCTGACCTGCTGGTGGCCTTGGCTCTTCAGCCCTACCCCGGAGGCCGCTGGTTGCCCAAGTGGGCGCATTACTCACCTGCGGCTCTGTTGACCGGAAGGGGGTTAACGTTAAGGGAGCAGGTGATCTGGATTGTGGCCTGCTGGCGCAACCCTGAAGTCAAATGAAAGGCCCATTGGAGAATGGGCGGTAAATGTGTGTATATTGTATATAAGTGCAAGTTTACTCTTAAATACTGTGATGGAATACTTTACGAATAAATAAAGAGAATGGTGGGTCAATGAAGTAATTGACCTGTGAACTTAATTTTAATAAACAAGCACACTGCAGAAAATCAAGCACAACTCCAGAGTTTGATGTTAAATTGGGACCATGTAAAGTATGCAGTGTGGAGGGGGGGAGAATGCACTTTGTCTGCCATCTATGCAAGGCGCCAACCCCCTCGGGGAATGGCGTCGTTAGTGGCAGCCAAAGGGCCAACCCGGAGTAGGTTCACTTCCGAGTCAGGCGACCCGGAAGTGGACATGGTGCCAGGACCAATAGGAACAAGGGACGGCGGAGCGCCCCGGAAGTAGACGTAGGGCGCGAGGCATAAAAGCCCGCGGCCAGCTTAGAGGCCCCCTCTTTGTCCGCTGACCGCCCAGGAGTCGGACGTCGCCTAGAGAAGACACCCACCCACCCATCCCTATTAATAAGGAGTTCAGTTAGGGCAGTAGCGGGGTTCCGGACAAGAATACCACTGGAACTTCTTGTCTAGTGAGAGTTTTTACCTCTGAACAGGTTTGATAAATCATTCTGGACTCTGGGCAGGCGGGAGAGTTGGGGCTGACCTGCTGGTGGCCTTGGCTCTTCAGCCCTACATCCGGCAAACCTCATCAACAATCTCCCAATCTCTCAGTTTATGAGGATCAAAAGGATTTCCTCCAATGAGGCAGAATGTGAAAAGAGCCTAAATCAACAAAAACAAAGATATTTGGACAGGGGTTATCCCAATAAATTGATAGAGGCACACTTGGATAAAATAAAAGCAATGCCAAGGACAGATCTCTTACAAAAAAGACCCAAAACTGTTAACAAAAGGATGGTTTTTGTCTCAAAATATTCATCTGCATCAAAGGATGTCCAAAGAGTAATTCTTAAACGATGGGAGATCGTAGCAGCAGAGAAAGATTTTGGATCACTATTTCGTGACATACCTTTATTTGCATATAAGAGGTCACAAAACTTGAAGGAATTACTCAACAAATCAACAAGTGACATCACCACACAAACATCAGTATACAAAGGGACTACAAGATGTTATAATTGCAAAAATTGCAACAATGCTATACTTGGTGATACCCTTCTACATCCACGTACAGGAGAAAAAATACAGTTGAGACACACCACCAATTGCAATTCTGAACATGTGGTATATTCAATCAAGTGCCCATGTGGACTGTTGTATGTCGGCAAAACTGACAGGAAATTAAAACTGAGACTGTCGGAACATAAAAGCCGCATCCGCAACAAAAACCTGATTTCACCTTTGGCTAAACACTGGATTGAAGCTGGGCATTCTATTGCCCAACTAAGATTTCAAGTAATTGAATTGGTCCCACAAAGATTGGGCGTAGACAATGTAAAAGTGCTTCTCCAAAGGGAGACTTTTTGGATTCGTAAATCACAGACCCTCATTCCGAATGGACTGAATGATAAACTGGATCTTATTTGTTTTCTATAATGCATACACATCTTAAGTCTTAGGGTTACCCAGAACACGATGATACCCACACACACATGTATACACACACTGGCATTATAGTAGGGAGTTCGTTGCCTACTGCTGGCATTAGGTCTTGGAGAATGTAAATAGGTAGGAACTGTTATTACCTGATATAATCAAAGCAATTTATTTTCTGAATTTTTCACTCTTTGTTTATGTTTTTGTTCCATGCATAAGTAGCTCGTGGTTTGCTGTTGACATCATGTATTTGAGAATGTGAACAGGTTATAACTGGTATGTTCTGAGATTAACAAAGTGATTTGCAAATGATTTCCGGAACCTTTCACTCCCTCTCACTTTCTTTCTTCAGTTGTTTTTGTTTTTTTATAATCGGCAATTAAGCATTGCTCACCGTTCAAATATGGCGGCGAACTTTGTTATGAAGTAGTGCACGGATGGTGCACGCGCTTTCTTGTTGGCATATTCATTGAATAGAATATGGTTAGTGGATAAAATATGATTATTGTTTATTTATACGAATTCTATCCATAGTTGAGACCCCAAAGATCGCCGCGTTGAAAACATTGAACATAACGAAAGTCCGATTTTTGTATCCATGCGCGGGTTCGTGCGTTTAAGGTAGAGAAGGGACTTATCGCTTACACCGGCACTCGGTAAGAACGCCGCTACGGATGACTGACCTGCTATTCTTTGGTAAGGGTTGACAGCGGTTAGATGACTGCAGTCTCTTTTGAAATAGGCACGCGCTGGCCAGTGCTTTACAAGCTGTTATTTTTATCGGCAGGACGATTCTCCTTTGAGCATTTGCTGAGACTGAAGCTACACAACTAAGGCTCGCAGGTAAATCCCTCGCTGGTAATCCGTTGTGATTAGTCGATATCAAACGCAGACTTGATTTAGCGTTTCTGACTGGAATTCTATTTTTCGTTTAGGCTCTTAAAATTATGGGATAACAACACAGGTGAGCTTTTTTCACGAGCGTGTAGAAAATGTTTGAGTAGTTCTGATGCACGTTTTTTCTTACATGCATTTCCTTCGTTTCCCTTTTTTTCAGATTTTCACACAGATAATTATACAGGTAATAGTCCCATAATATCAGGGAGTAGTTGACATCTATTTTATTAAATGGGTATACTAAAACAAACCCAATATCGTTTCTCCTCATCCAGGTTACTCAAATTCATGCAGTTATATTGGAATTTACTATTCCAGCATACTCGTGGTAAGAAACCATTTGAACACAGAAAGTTAGTATTCATTTTTTCCTGCATCAAGAGTAATGAGATTTCTTTCTTTCTTTTCTTCCCTTTTTTCTTTTTTCTATTCTATACACAGACCCCTGACGAAGGGGCACCTGCCCCGAAATGCATTGGGTGTAGATTAACCGTTATGATTTGAGTTGTACGAAAAATGTAATATGTTTGCATTTCTGTGAGATTAGAGTGTACTGTTCTTACTAATGGAAATAACAAAGTGAACAAAAATGATAGTTTGATTATTGCTTGTTTGAATAAAAAGAATGTACTAATAAAAAAATTGCATCTAAGTAGTGCGTACTGGTGTCCTGGTAACTCACAATACCAGGCCTTATACACAAGACCAGTATTTATACACATTTGTGCCTTTGAAGTGGGGAGAAGCGATACCGAGGCAAGATGGCGTCCGCTATGCGGATGTGTGTGTGAGGAGCTCCTTGTCCAGTACTCGACTCACCTGCAGATCGATGCTGTTCCCTTTACCGCAAACTGTCCACTAGTTGCTACCACGTTTGGCACATAACTTTGCTGCTGTTATCTAGCGGTTGGAATCGCGACAGAATTTTGCTCACCTTTGGCCGGGTCTTGGCCGCGGCGGCCGTGGCCCCTCGAACTTGGAGGAAGAGCCGTGGACTATTGCCTGGGCGGCGTGGAGTAGGGGAGGAGAGCTGCGGCTGTGGCGGCATGTGCTTGTGTGCTCGGTGTCTGCTCGCCAGTGAGTTTCCAGGTGTTGCGGTGGGGCTAGCGGAGATTGCCTTGCTGGGACGTTGGCATTAGACGGCCTGGAGAATGACCTCAGGTGTAGCTGCTAAAGTTTGGAGACGCCGCGACTTGATGGAGGTGTGTGGACTTTTAGACAGTAAATTTCAGGTATGTTTGGTGGAGCTGGGAGGCGCCATGACTTAATGGAGGAGTGCTGACTCTGGAGACCTTTCTGGCAGTTATTACATTTGTTGATTATTTACACTGGATTTGGTTCAATTACCCGGACGGATTACATTGCAGGACATTTACTTTAAAAAAAAGAAAGAAAAAAAATTTCAAAAAAAAAACCATTCTCAAAAAATTCCACCTTTATCTTTTCTTTCCAACTGGCTATACCATGGCGCCTAAGGTGGCTCGCCGTGGGAAAAGAAGACCTGCTGGTGAAGGGGCAGTGGGTACATGGGCTGTACTTGCCGCAAGATCTAAGGAGGTATCGGGCAGTGAAGATATTGGGAGTGCTGTACAGAGCAAAGACATAGGTATAGGCGCCCCAGGATACCACATATGTTTCAGCCTGTAGTAGGAAAAAGAATCAGCTCTTCTGTTTCTAATCCTAATGTTGATGCTCCTGAAGTAGGAAGCGAGGAAAGAACTCCAAAAGACATTATGAAGCAGCATCATTCACTGCAAGCATCTATGGATGTATCTTCATTGCTTTCTGATACACCCAAAATTCGGCTCAGACTGAGGTAGGGGGTATAAATATGGGTCAATTGGAGGAAGGCGACAGGACAGCTAGGGAAGATGAAGTCCAAGATCCATTAAGCAGCAAGGAAGGAGAGTTCTTTTCACTGTCAGAGCATTCAGAAGGGTCAGATCTAGAAGGCGATTTTCTGCTACCAGAAGATGGACAGGGCGACAATACCCCTATCGCGCTGGATGAAAGTCAACATTAAAACGGCTCCTTTGGGGGCTCTTCTGGCAAGGCCTCTACTATTCGGAAAAAGGACAGGTCAGGCAGTGTGGGATCGGAAACGACAGATTGGGATCTCCCTGATGGAATACAATCACTTGATAGACTGGATTTATCAGCACAAGCCAGCGGGGCGCAGCAGTGGAGACATCTCTTCAAGTGTCACTGGAGGAAATCTATTGATCTATTACAGATCATAGGCTGGAGGCTCGAGCTGAGCATTTAAAAACGCACACTGCATGTAGAAAACTGCAAAACACTGTCCGACACCTAGCTAAAACATGTAATGATTTTACAGATAGGATGGTGGAGGCTGAGGCTCAGATATCATCATTAGAAGACCAGATGATGACACAAAGGGCTGATGTTGCAGAAATAAAAGCTTAAAGAAACGACATTCATGATAAGATTGTGGACCTAGAAAATCGCCTTTGTCATAATAATTTACGTATTCTTGGAGTTCCAGAGGGCCTTGAGGGCCCGGACATACGTAAATTTGTTGCAGAGCTGTTTGAGGAAGCACTTCCTGAAGTAAAAGAATGGAACTGGAGTCGCGAGATTCAGCGGGCCCATAGGTTTCCATTTCGGCAACGGATGGTAAGAAGTGGGCAAGCAGGCCCCCAGCAACCACGGGCTATATTGATCTCTTTGAATAACTTTTTGGCAAGGCAGGTGCTGTATGATATGGCCAGACCCGACAGGAAGAGAACTGGAAAAGGCAGACAGTTTTTTTGTTCAGCCAGATTATTGTCATTCCACAGTTGAAATGCGATGGAAGTTGCAGCAGTTAATTGCTCCTTTTCAAGCTAAGGGCTTGCAAGTTTTTTTCTTGCAGCCAGCAACTTTAAAAGCTGTGAACAAGGGACATACTCGTTTTTTTACATCCGAGGCTGCTGCAAAAGAGTATCTCCATACGATGGATTGATGGGCTGATAAACTTATCCGGTCTTTGCTAATTTTATAAGAGATATTCAAATCATTTAAAAGGCTGATTTTTTTTATCATTTAAAAATCCTGATTTTCTTTTGTCAGTTACAAATCTGCTGTAGGGAAATGGAGTATTTATTATTCCGTTTCATCTTTTTTTGGGGGGGGGTTGTGGGTGGGCTGAGTATTTAGAGAGCCACTCACTGAGCATCACAAGGGCGACCAGCCCTATGGCCTTAATTAAGGGGGGATTCACTTTGGGGGGTGGAAGGGTTTGGTGTGGGGGTAATTCTTGGGGCACTGTTGGGTTTCTGGGTAAGGTAGGAGTTTGGGTAAGGGGGAAAAAGGGGAAATGTCAGTTCATTGCATCCGTCTTAGATATCATTGGCTAGATTTATTTTTCTGTTTATATATTAACGACCTGCAATATATCAGTTGGAATGTCTGTTAGAAGTCTTCGTATTTGCTCCTTTAATGTTTGTGGGCTGAATAATATTTTGAAAAGGAAACATGTGAATAATGAGCTGCAGTTAATTAATCCGGATGTGCTTTGTCTACAGGAAACACATATACCGTAGTCTAATAATAGGGTGTTATCTGAGTTGGGATTTACTTTGTTATCTGCATCTAGACAATCCACAATGAATAGAGGGGTGGCTATTATGGGTAGCCGTGTAGTAACAGGTATGGGCCGGGCGCGGGCTGATAATCTTGGGCGGTGGGCAATTACGGAATGTATTATAGGGGCCACCAAGATGACTACATTGTATGGGTCTAACCTAGATTAGGCAAAACTTTTGGAGTTTTTGAATGTAGAACTAGCTCAGTGGGCTACCCCTTTGGTAATACTTGGGGAATTCAATATACATGGAGATCCTCAAACATGGGATGGTCATTTTAAGGATTATTAGGGGCGTAAACCTAAGGTTTTTGGGTCTTGCATCAGTTGATACTCCGACATGGTCTAGTTGATGGGTGGTTGACGTTAAATCCTGGGAATTCTGGGTATACTTTCTTTTCTTCTCCACACTCTAAGTTTGGTAGGCTAGATTATATTTTTTTACCCCGGTTCTTAACTGTTGGTGCAAGGATGCAAATAATGCCTCATATTACTTCCGATCATAGTACAGTGGTTCTGGACTTTACTTGCCTTAATACTGTGCGGGAAGTGTGAACATTTACAATCAGCAAAAAGCTTATCAGTGACGAAGAATATATAAGTCATATCAAGCTATGGGCAAAGCAGTTTTTAGAAGATAATAGAGGTAATGCTACTTAATCAATGGTCTGGGATTCCTTCAAAGCTGGGCTTAGGGGTGAAACTTGTAGTCATGGTTGGATTAAACAAAAGAAACAGAAAGCCTTGTTTGAGGGCCTTCTTGAGGAACTTAGATTGGCAGAGTGAGAACTTGTCTCTGTAATTCGCTCTAATTTAGATTGCCAAGCCGCACAAACTAAGGTCGCTTGTTGTAAAGTCAAGATTAATGGGGTCTGGAATCAGGATATTGCTACTCAGTTTAAAATACATAAGGCTCAAAGATACAAGTACGGGGAAGCAACGGGCAGATTCTTAGCACAAAGAATGCGGGGTAGACAGGCGTCTCAACATATTGAAATTTTGGAAAATGATAGAGGGGATATGGTTGAAACTATGGATGGTATTATGGAGGTTTTTCGTACGTACTATCGTACTATACAGACCTATATACTCAAGATCTCGTTGCTCAGGATCAAATTGCGCAATATTTCCAGGATTTTGATTTTTCCAAGCTGGGGCCCTCTGAGAGTGAAGCATTGGAAGCCCTAATTTCTATGCAAGAACTGCAGACAGCATTAGAAGAGTTAGCATTGGGGAAAGCAGCTGGTCCGGATAGGCTCCCTTTTATCGGTTGCTATTTTCTATTATAAAGGAGGATATGCTTAATACTTTTATAGCTGCTCAATGCAGAAACTTGCCGGACTCCTGGGACGACGCAAATATAGTGGTCTTTAAAAAGAAAGATAAGCCCCCTCGATCCCCGGGGTCATATAGGCCTATATCATTAATAAATGCTGTTGCAAAAATATATTCTAAAATCTTGGCAACTAGGCTTGTACAAGTTCTTCCGCCGCTTGTATCTTGGCTTCAACATGGGTTCCTTCCAGGCAGAAGCACGGTTAACCATTTGCATAGGGTTATATCGTTAATTGATTAGGCAACCGCACTTCAAAAGGATATTGGAATTATTTTTTTAGATGCTGAAAAAGCATTTGATCGAGTCACATGGGTGTTTTTTATGGTCTATACTGTACAAGATGGGGTTTGGACCTAAATTCCTGCAGGCATTACAAACTATGTATCGGCACCCTCGGGCTAAGATCTATACCATGGGTCATGAATCATCCTTTGTTAATATTACTAGAGGCACACGGCAGGGATGCCCATGCTCCCCTTTGTTGTTTGCCACCTTTGTTGTTTGCCATATATATTGAGCCACTTCTGCAGCAACTGGAGTCTACCAACTCTATACAATCAATGATAGTGGGTGGGCACAAGGTTAGAGTCTTGGCTTACGCTGATAATATTGCAGTGGTGACAGCTGACCCTGTAAAAGCACTAAGAGAGATCGAATGCTTGACTCGAGAGTTTGGTTTGGCTGCCGGATACAAATTGAACATTTCAAAAACTCAGGTTCTTTGCACTGCGGGGTTGTGTCCAGACGAGCCACGAGTAACACCAGAGGCTAAATACCTGGGGATTAAAATTAGGATGTCAATTCAGGAGCTACTTGATGTTAACAGGGCGGATATACTAAGATCAGTCAAAAGACAGTTAAAAAAAGTAGAATGTTTGCATTTAACAATGGTTGGGCGCCGTAATGTGTTAAAAATGTGTATACTCCCTAAGGTACTTTATTACTTCGGCCGGTACCTCTCGAGATGGAAGAAAGCCCGCCGTGCTTCAAAATATATGATGTTACCACTGGCACGTGGCGGGTGGGGGTTCCGAATTTTACTTTTTATTATTTAGTAGGTCTTATGCAAAATATGAAGTATTTGGGAATAGGGGGAGAAATAAGACAGTTTGAAACGCCTAACGCCTACCAGATGTTAATAGGGAACCAGGCATGCGAAGCTTTGCTTAAATTTCACGAGCCAAGTTATTATAAACGCACAAGATTTAAAGTTTTGATGGCAGCTTACAAGGGATGGAAATGGTTGTGTAAGATTCTGTCTATAAAACTGATTATTTTTTATACCCCCCTTAACTCTATGGAAATATTTCCGCTTGTATTTTGGGATGCGAAAATAAAAGCTTGGAGACAAAAGGGGGTTCACCGTTTAGGGGACATTTTTAAAGATGGAGCATTGGTTTCTTTTATGGACTTAATGAGGAAATATACAATATCTAAGAATGATTTCTTTAAATATTTACAGCTACGTGATTTCTTATATAAACACTGCAGACCACAGACAATTATAAGCAATGAATTTCTTGAAGCTGTGTTTAAAGGGGCAAAGATTGGGTCTCTGTATGAAATACTACTTTCAACGCAAAGTGACGATATTGCAGCTCAAGATTTGAAATGGCAGAATCGATTGGGCAACTCTGGTTTATTCTTGCAAGATTCGATCAATATGGCGGGCGAAGTGTTTTTGACTGCAAACTTACGCACCCAACACTATAAAACCGTGTTTAATTTATACCATACGCCAGTCAAAATGATGAAGTGGGGAAATACTTATGATGGAAAATGCTTTAGGTGTCAAACTGAGGAAGCAAATATTGTTCATGTGTTTTTTGATTGTAACGTCCTCACAAAATTATTTTTAAATCTTGAACAATTTCTGCTTGAAACAACTAAGGTTCATTGCATTTTAAACCGCAAACGGTTACTATTCGGGGTGTGTAATGATAGAGTAATTACAGAGATGTGTTATCCTCATTGTTATTTTATTTTCATGGCTATGGCTGTTGCCCGACTTTGCATAGCCACGATGTGGCTGAAACCAGAGGCGCCTGCTTATGAAATGTGGCGAGCTAAGTTTTATAATGTATTTCATTTGGAAATTAATCTATATCGTATTAAATCTCTGAAGAAGAAGCAACTAGGATTGAAGATTTGGCAACCTATATTACAACATAAGGAGATGTCGATGTGAAATCATGTTAATTTAATTATTTGCCCTGATCCTTGATCTTTGTTTTCTTGTTTTGCTTTTTTCTTTTGACTTTTGTGTATGCTATGAACTGAACAATAAAGATTTAAAATTAAAAAAACGAAGTGGGGAGAAGCTTCTGGGGGCTTGCCTTTGAAGTGCACAGGTGCCCTGCCTTCCTGTCCCTGGATCCAAACTAACTACAGGGGATATGCAGCCCTTTGTGCGGAGACAGGACACAGCCTATTGTAGTATCAGTAGGGATGGCCCAGCTCCTTCCACCCATCCTGCCAGTGATGGCCCATCCAGTCACAAGTAATCTCCCCATTGTGTGTGGCTGTCTGGGAGGAATACACAAAACCCAACTGTCAGCTACACCCAGTCATGTGACCCAGAGACAGACTGAAGGCAGCAAATGGCTAAGGCAAGAAAATGCCAACTTTCTAAAAGTAAACAAAATTAGATGATGGACAGAGTGCTGAAACTTTTCAGACACTCACCCCCAGTCACAGATCTGGGTTGAATCATCATCGTTCTTTAGCTCACTTCACCACCCCAGTTCAAATACAGTTATATGCAAATCAGTCTTGACCCTGTTCCTTATGGGAACAGTCCATCCCGAACTGTCAATCCTGGTCTTCCCTGGATGGGAAACAAGCATCCTGGGACCGGTTTTGGGGTAACACCCCTCATCAATTTTAGGGTAAGATTGTGAGCTGGTCTCACAAAACGAATGAAATTCATTTACTCTTGATAATGTACTCCACATTTACAGACACGTGATTCTCACACTCACATGCATTTTTGCATATGTATGGTGTGTATGATGTTTCCTATTCCTTTTTTTACATAACCATGCAATGAACTGAACAAAGACAACCTATGTTTGTTTTACAGGTATAAAGAACACCAGCTTAGTTAGAGGATGATACAGGTCACCCAAACATAGTGGTAACATCTGGAACTAACTTGGTAAGATAGGAGCCCGATATTCATCCTGATGAATGCCATCGAACCCCTTGGGCCAACACCAGAAACATGTTGATGACAAGGGTGGTGATGGGGCAATAGTTCCCCTAATCTCCACATTCTAGTTTTTAACACTGGGTAGTACCCTGTGATTAAATGTAACTTGGGGTAAGTGTTAGTCAGCGTAAGCTTGGTACAAACTATGGCACTGTGGCCAACCAACCCATTTGAGGAAGCACCATTCGATCCGTTTGGAGGCGCACCTTAGCAGCCAAAAAACTGCAAGTGTTGTTGATGAAGGGGTTAAAGGCTAAGTAGGTTATCCGATCCTATCATAGTAGAAGGTGAAAAAGAGGAAAACATTTTTGTTACGCAAAACAGCCCTTTCCTCAGCAGTGCAGTAGTATCACCCACATCAGCAACATCTCAATGGCACAAGACTCAGGTTGAGACCAAGGCAAGAGAGTACAGTGACTGCCCCGTTGAAACGCACATTGAGCCTACCACTGCCTGCTCTCAAGAAGTCACCTGCATCAGTGTCGCCAGAAAAGAAGAAACTCCAGGCTACTATTCATGCCATGTTTAGGCCAGAAGGGCATATGAACGCAACCACAAAACGTGAAACTGGCCAAAATGTTAGCGCTTTACATCCACCCTTTTTCTTTTGTGGAAGGGGTGGGTATTCTTGAATTCGTAGCAGCCATCTGCCCGAAATAGAAGGTTCTCAGCTGTCCTATTTCACCAGAGTTCCTGTTCTAGCATTACATCATATGGCCGGGATGCCTGTGACCCCCTCCCAACACAATCCCCAATGATGGGAGACGGATGCAGTTCTGAACTTTTGGAAGGCGGGAGGGAGTTACCCTCCCGGCCGTATTTATTAAAATATGAAACAAAAGTAAAACATTAAATAAACGTTTCATATCATGTACAATTTTCATTTATTACATTTCGATGAAGACATGTTCATTGGCTAACCTTAAAAAATCTCTAATACAGAGGTTTTCCTAGCCGAGTCTAACATCCTGCAAATGCATACTTTCTAACTTAAAATTGTACATCCTAGCATTACGGGCCAACGGCAAGGTCGCAACCGGTGTCAGATCCCTACTACCAAAACTCTCGCCCTCACGGTGTGAGTGGCGCATGCGCAGAGGACTCTTCCCTCTGTGCCAACTCCAATTTCCCTTGTCTTGTTGGGGGCCCCCCATTGCTCGACGCCATCTTAAAGGCCGTCCGAGGACCCGTGTGAGGTGTCTGTAAGAAGGCAGAGTGGACTCCCCCTCCCACCCCACACTGTCTACCACATCCGTCGTCGCGGATATCCGGGGCCCGGGAAATTCGTAGGAGGGGCATATAGCCGCCTCCTCCCCTGGAAGGGGTCTATGGCCGTCTTCCCCTAGGCGACCCATACTTAGTGGGTGCCGCCTACCCGTGGGAGGGGCCAATGGCCGCCTCCCCCCAGGCGCTCCCATCCATAGTGGGTGGCGCCCCCCTCTAGGGACCTTGAAATTACTGCTCACCGATCATGACCTTACCGCCCGACCAAAAAATAAATACGACATTGATTACCTACTAAGGGAAAAAACATCATCTTGTCTACTTGCATGTTTGTCTATGCTACAAGAAAAACAGTACTTTCAGAGAGAAATCATATCATTAAACCAGATCTTCATATATCGCAACATCTGAGGGAAGAAAAAAGACTTTATTGCAGAAAAAACATTGCCATAAGGGGCTGGTGGGTGGGTCAAAATTGCTCCTTGTTCCGTCGAGGGCTCACGTGCAGCGAGTGGGTGCAGCTTCCAAGCACAGGAACAAGAGGATGCTTCTTCGGATTCCTGCTCTCTTTATTCCTCGTCGGGAGGGCGTGAACCCTCCGCTGGTACGCCTTCTGGGCGTGGCCATCGGTGTAGGTGTCTAGGACAACCCCTCCTGGGCGGGAAAAGGCGCGCCCCGGCTACGCCGCTTTGGGCATAAAAGCCGTGACACGCCCCCCGCCCAAAATGGTTTCCCGGGAGGATCTAGGCCCCCAACCATACGTTCGGGGGGACCGAGTGGTCGCCCCTTTCCATATGGCCGGGATGCCTGTGACCCCCTCCCAACACAATCCCCAATGATGGGAGACGGATGCAGTTCTGAACTTTTGGAAGGCGGGAGGGAGTTACCCTCCCGGCCGTATTTATTAAAATATGAAACAAAAGTAAAACATTAAATAAACGTTTCATATCACGTACAATTTTCATTTATTACATTTCGATGAAGACATGTTCATTGGCTAACCTTAACAAATCTCTAATACAGAGGTTTTCCTAGCCGAGTCTAACATCCTGCAAATGCATACTTTCTAACTTAAAATTGTACATCCTAGCATTACGGGCCAACGGCAAGGTCGCAACCGGTGTCAGATCCCTACTACCAAAACTCTCGCCCTCACGGTGTGAGTGGCGCATGCGCAGAGGACTCTTCCCTCTGTGCCAACTCCAATTTCCCTTGTCTTGTTGGGGGCCCCCCATTACTCGACGCCATCTTAAAGGCCGTCCGAGGACCCGTGTGAGGTGTCTGTAAGAAGGCAGCGTGGACTCCCCCTCCCACCCCACACTGTCTATCACATCCGCCGTCGCGGATATCCGGGGCCCGGAAAATTCATAGGAGGGGCATATAACCGCCTCCTCCCCTGGAAGGGGTCTATGGCCGTCTTCCCCTAGGCGACCCATACTTAGTGGGTGCCGCCTCCCCGTGGGAGGGGCCAATGGCCGCCTCCCCCCAGGCGCTCCCATCCATAGTGGGTGGCGCCCCCCTCTAGGGACCTTGAAATTACTGCTCACCGATCATGACCTTACCGCCACAGGCCGGATAGTTGATCGGCTATCCGGCCCCCCCACAAACTCCTCCTAAAGGTCATGCTTTCTTAAACCCCTTAGCCATGCTATGAAGTCTCCTATGAGTAAGACATTCCCCTCCCGGGACAAGTGAACCCCATCCTCGAGATACATGTGATCACCCCGAATACACCCATGCGGAATACTGTGCAACTGTGCTGAGCGAAACAACCTACCAATTTTGTTGTTGACCTTTTTTACTGAATGGTTCAGTGCCGACACCGAAAGGCCCCCCGCCATACTTTCCTGGGAATCATATGGGACCATGCAATCGTGCACCCCGGGATCCTTTTCGCTAACCAGCTAACGGTGGACAAAACTCGCTCGAGTAATACTCGCCTACCGAGTGTCACCATGTCGTTGCCCCCCAGGGGTACTATGATTACAGATGGCGGTGACCTCTGCTGCCCTAACAGTCCCTCGATAAAAGATTCGAACTGGTCAATACAGAGCCCGCCCCTTCCGTGGAAGGTCACTCTGTACTCGTATTCCCCAGCTGCGTGAGTCGCGTCACCTGCTTTGAATACGTCCCCGGCCCGCCTCACGTATGAGTGGCCCACGACCCACACCATTCTCTCCTCAGCCGGTGATCTCTGACCGCTGGTCCCCAGGTGCCGGGTCGACTGCAAATTCCGCCCCGCAAAACATGCTCGCGAAACTGTAAATCAAATAGAAGACAAGAAGCGTGAGTGCATGTAACTTGACTTCACAACATGTGCAACCGCACATACCTTTTGAAACAATTCGAGGACCATCGTCCCAACAGTTTCACCTCATCAGCACTCCGACCCCTGGCTGTAGCCTCAGTAGCAGCCCCTATCCTGAAGGAGTGGGTCCCAAAATCGCCCGGGTCCAAGCCCGCCGCTGCGATTGCCAATGTTAACACCCTCTGAAACTGAAACCTCGTCAGTGGGGTGGCATCGATGTGTCTCAGCAGACTCCCACCCCATGTATCCGCCCTCAGCGCCAGATATTCCTCAACGCACTTTACCGGGCACATGGGGGACCCTTGCATGCGCTGGACCACAACACTGTCTCCCATAGCTGTCTGGTCAGTCTTGGACTTAGCTATTGTAACCACCATTGAATCACCCCTAATCAGGATGTGATTCCTACACAGACCTCCCCCCACATCGTTCTTATTCCTTGCTACCAGTTCGCTCACTCGCATAGCCCCATGGAATGCTAATGCAAAAGCGGCCCGGAACAGAACTGCCTCAAATTGGGAGGAACATGTTGTGGGTAGTATCGCCATGAGCAGGGACAACCTCTCTAACCCAATCGGGCGTCTCTCGTCTACTCTCCGACCCTCAAGGCGCTGCCAGCCACGAAGGGCTTTCTTTGCCAAAAAGGAAGATGTCGGGTCCTTGACGCCATGCACCTGCGCCATGAATGAAATGGCCGCCCGGTGCCTATTGGCCGTTGCCACTGATCGGCCTTCCCTATGTAATGCTACCAGAAACTTCAGGAAGCAATCCTCCTGACCCCATGTCTGTTCCCCTGTCGGACCCAAAAATGCACAATAGGAACGAAACGCTCCTTCGTATGCTTTCCTTGTCCTGGGGGCTAGGCTTGCTGCCACGAGGTCTTGTAATCCGGGGCACCGAGTAGCCAGAGTACCTCGGGAAATGGTGCTGCCTCTAGGTCCGCAGTAGGTAGATAACCCCTGAACGCCTGCATGTGTGAACGAGAGAGTGCATCAGCAGCATGATTCAGTACCCCCGGCACATGCTTCGCCCTGAATTGTACATTTAGTCTCATGCAAATGAGTACAATTTCTTTCAGCAATCTCAATATCCACTTGCAGCGTGCTGCCTGATTATTTATACATTCAACAACAGTCATATTGTCAGACCAAAACACCACCGAGCGATCTCTGAACTCGTCCGGCCATGCCCTCAGAGCCACAAATATAGGGAATAGCTCCAGGAAACCAATGTTACTGGTGAGACCGCTGGTGTGCCACCATGTCGGCCATGTTTGCGCCGACCATCGATTGCCGAAAATGGCGCCAAATCCCATGCTCCCCGCAGAATCAGTCCACAAACCTAGCTCGTCCGAAGACGCTGGCGGCTTGTTCCACGCTACTCGACCGTTAAAGTCCGCCAGGAATGCTAACCAAATACGCATGTCCTGGCGAACCTCTGAAGACAGTCTTGTGCGGTGATGTCCTTCTTTGAGACCGACCATAGCCTGCGCAATAGAGCGTGAAAAGGGGCGGGCCATTGGTATCACCCTAAGGGCAAAGTTAAGCTGACCCACTGCCTGTTGCAACTGATGCAGGGTCACCTTCTCCTTACTAAGACACAGTTCCAGGGAAGCCCTAAATTTCGCTACCTTCTCTACCGGCAAACGGAAACATCCCTCCACAGAATCGAGCTCAATTCCCAGAAACTCGAGTGTAGTAGATGGTCCCACCGTCTTACCTAGTGCCAATGGCACCCCGAATTCCCTCATGAGGATGCAAAACTCCTGTAGCGCCTGCGCACATGTTGTGTCGCCGGCTGCCCCCAAGAACAGAAAATCATCTAAGTAATGCATAACATTGCTACAACCAGTGGCCTCAGTGAACGCCCACTCCAAAAAACAACTGAATTTCTCAAAATAGGCACAAGAGATGGAGCAACCCATTGGCATGCATCTATCCATGTAGTAACGTCCCTGGAATACAAAGCCTAACAGGCGCTGGTCCTGTGGGTGTACCGGGAGCAACCGGAACGCCGACTCGATATCTGACTTCGCCATCAGCGCTCCGGGCCCCAGGCGATTCAACATGGTGACGGCATCATCGAAGGATGCATACCGCACCGAACAAACTCCTGGGTCAATCGCCTCGTTCACCGAGAAACCCTTCGGTGCTGACAAGTTATGGATCATCCTGAACTCCCCTGGGTCTTTTTTGGGGACTACTCCCAACGGGGAACAGACAAAATTTGCCACTGGAGGGTGCTGATATGGGCCCGCCACCCGGCCTAGCAAAACCTCTCTTCCAATCTTCTTCTCTACCACCGCTGGATTATGCCGAGCCGATAATTGGTTTCTACAAAGTGATTCCCCACGAAAATCCCCCGCCGGGATGCGGAAACCATATAAAAATCCGTTCCTTAACACCCCAGCGGAGACATGATCAGGGTATTTGTTTAGCCAGGGGGTTATTGCCATGATATCAACAGGGGTAGGTAACGGTACATGGTGACCCCCCTCAGTCTTGTTTGGACCCTCCCTTACCTCCCGACCCGCCATTTTTGGATCTGCACAAACTTTCCGGGTGCGAGGAATTCCCACAACCCGCACATGCATGCTTGAACTTACATGCCCCCTGCGGTCTGGAGCAGTTGCCTCTATTAAAGCTCCAACAGACCCCCCGTTTTCCCCCATTCCCACCGGACCTTGGCTGGTGATCGCCACCGGCGCCCGCTCGAAAGGGCACCGCGGGCTGTTGGCGGGAAAACCCCGACCCATTCCCACCTGACGAGGACGTCTTCGCCGCGCCCGGCAGGAGCTGCTTCTGCCAAGAAATCGAATCGAGACAATCCCACGTCAGAGATGAATCGAACTCTTTGGCCTTACGGAACTTCATATCGTAACCCATCCATTCATTACCTTCATATGTTTCATAAAAATCCATTATTCGTGCCTGGTAGCAAGACAATTCAGACAAAACCTCGGGCTTACGTTCCCCAATAATTGCAGTAAACATCGTAAAGGCCTTGGCCCAATTTGTTATTGTCTCATCCACCCTGAAGCCCGCCATCTTGGCTCGCCAGACACTCGGGTGCCACAAATCTTTCTGCGTTTTAGCATACTCCATCTCGCGATGGTCAGTTAAGAGAGAAAACATGTTAACGTACTTGTCTGCCCAAATTAACTCTTTCGTGGCCAACGGGATATGTTGAACCACTTTCTCCCGTCTTGAGGGCAATGAATCCCCCCCCCGCCATTGGCAATGCCTGCTTACCCAGTTCAGTTGAAGTTCCTGCTGATTTTTCCACCCCAGCTGCCGGTCCTTCCGGGGTTACCTGTGGGGGGACAAGAGGGAGATTCGCCTTTGCGGCATCTCGCGACTGCCGCAACTGCTGTATTAGTAACCTGGCCTCTGCGGCCGTGTCTCCAGGTGCCGTAGCACCCCCTGTTTTCTTGCCGAGCCATGCGGCCAACTGGGTGGCCAATTCAGGCGGCATGTGTTCCTCGCTAGCGGGCGTAATCACAACCGGTATCGGCTGACCCGCGTCTGGGAGTACCGGGGCCTCGGCTGGAATAGCAGGGCTAACCGGGGGTACCTCGGGGACAGGGACCTCCCCCCTTGGGGCCCTATTCCTGACCCGCTTTCCCCTACCCTCCGGGGCAACATCCGGCAATGCCGGGCCTATTACCTTCTTCGGTTTACCCGGGTTGTTCATCGCAGCCATCTGCTTCTTCATGTTCGCCATATCTCGCCCAACGTTTCGTTCCATCTTCGTCATTCTGCTAATCAACATCTGGAGCATCTGGTCAGTCTCGGGCTTCTTTCCTGCCTTTTTGCCAGACATTCCTTTCGATTATTCACTCCAAGATGAACAGAAACGGTCCTAGGTCTTTTAGCCTTGAAGGCGCTGAAAGAGAAACACAAGAATTACAAATTCTCAAAATTGCTCCTTGTTCCGTCGAGGGCTCACGTGCAACAAGTGGGTGCAGCTTCCAAGCACAGGAACAAGAGGATGCTTCTTCGGATTCCCGCTCTCTTTATTCCTCGTCGGGAGGGCGTGAACCCTCCGCTGGTACGCCTTCAGGGCGTGGCCATCGGTGTAGGTGTCTAGGACAACCCCTCCTGGGCGGGAAAAGGCGCGCCCCGGCTACGCGGCTTTGGGCATACCAGCCGTGACACGCCCCCCGCCCAAAATGGTTTCCCGGGAGGATCTAGGCCCCCAACCATACGTTCGGGGGGACCGAGTGGTCGCCCCTTTCCACAATGTGCTGGAATTGCTTGGACAGTGCTGTTTACAGTATCCACCTGACAACAGAAATGTGGACCAGATGCTAAGCCACTGATTACATGTGTATCACTGCACGTTGGATCTTTTCTATGAGGGGTAGAGAAAAAATGTCTGCAGGTGCTGCTAGATTTATAATGCTGCTCGGAAGCATGCAACAATAGCTATGTGCAACATGGAGAAATCCCATACTGCTGCAAACATTTTGGAAGACTTTAACAACAAGGTCGTTGAATGGCTAAGACCAAGAGGGCTTAAAATTGGATTTGTTGCTATAGACTATGGCAGTAATATAGTTAAGGCCATGGCTGAATTGTGGCTATTTCAGGGTCCTGTATTTGGTGCACTGCATCAACAGGATTTTCTAAAAAAAAAGAGTAAGTGACCAGTTACTGTCAACCTGCAGCAATTCATTTAAAGTCCGGAAACAGCTAAGGGTCATTCAGTGTAATAATAGAAAGCTAGTCAGTTAAAGCAATCATACAGGAGGTGCCAACACATTGGAACTCCACTTACTGCATGCTTGAATGCCTGTTTGAGCAGTACAGACTGTTCAATGAATATGGTATGCAACTGTGAAAGGCATGATCATTGATATGGACCAATGGGGCCTAGTCAAATGCCTGACAGAGATGCTGCTTCATTTTGAGGTGTTCACACATGAAGTCAGGACAGTACCATGGGCCAAGCTATCCAGTTGTTGCACATGCTCCAGGAACAGCTAAAGGAGGCGTCTGCAATGTAAGCAGGTGTGTAAAGAGACATTGTGTCATCCAAACATTACATCTGTGCCACAATTCTTGATCCATGGTACACCCATTGGAATCATTAGAACTGTGTGTGTTGTTCACATATATTTTCTATCTTTCAAAGCTAGGTAACAGAACTTTTAGACATAATGTAACTTGGGTCTCTCTGGGGGCAGGCGGACTGTTTATTTTGCATTGCATTTAGGTTACCTGAACTCTTCATTTTGTTTTCCTTCCTATAACAGATTTATGATGGTTGACTGCTCATTGCCCAGATGAACGTTTTCCTTGTGCACTGTTTGTCTTTGCCAAACCTTTCCCTGTAATCCCCCTCCTTATCCATTCATCGAACCTCTAACACTCTTCCCCCGGGCAGTGTGATTTATTGAAGTGTGACTTAATAAATCACACTGTCAATTGATCACAACTTTGGTGGGGCGGATGTGGTGAAAGCAACACCATTTCAGTGCAGGATGAGGATCTTCAGCTTTAAGTATAGCAGACACTGGCCATATTTATTATTTACCCACCCACACATATAAACAGTGTTCAATATTTTCAGAGGAACATCACTGCAAGCATCATCATTCAATCACTGTATTGCATCAAAGCTCCACTTCAAGTTCGTAGTTTGAGTCGACTTCATTTTGTAACTTTTACTAGCTCACCATTGTTCTAATTCAATTTAGCATTGCTTATCATATTTTCCCTATTGTCTGTCTTCTTGTGTAGTAGTCTAGTCTGGTGACTGTCTCAATTGTTTGTTAAAGCTTTAATATAATAACAGCATTAACTCATTTATTTCAATTTAGTTAGTTCCCTGCGATGATTAGTCCTTATCCTACAGTTTGAGTCTGCCTAGAAGGGAGTGGGATCTCGCTTCTGATGCCTTCACTGTTAGTGCACTAGCATGCTACTACTACCACTACCATGGCACCATGGGAAACCATGCATCCCTCACTTCATCTAATCAGGTAAGAGAACTGTGGTTGATTGATTGATTGTTAAATTGCAATCTATATACAATGGAAATTCACCCCCGACTCATTAGGGGTTAAAGTTGCTGACAGAGACTAGGAGGAGAGAGTAGAAGCACAAGGGAGGGTACCGCATAATATTTTGCTGTTACACTATCAGCAGATTTTAAAAACTGGATGTGCAAAGGCAGCAAAGCGGAGTAAAACAATATCACCCCAAACATGATTTAAATCATAATGTAAAACTATAAAAATGCTATTCCTCTAACAACTAAACCCACAACTGACCTACCCCTCTCCCTGTCCCCAACCAATGTCCAAAGGAAGTATAGTGTTCAACAAAGTAAAGTCCAAAAACTAAATTTTCAAATATCCATAAAGAAAAAAATCCCAGAAATGCCCCAACTCCCACATTCCTACCCTCTCCCTACAAGTCACGTTACGTTGCTACTGTCTGCAGGTGGGGCAGCTGTACTAGACAAATATCTAATTCCTCATGGCCATGCTTTGGTAAATGCCTTTAAATTTCACGCTGACTACAATGCAGATAAATAGTTACTATGAATGATATGCGTCACATGAGGTACTATAACAACAATCATGAAGACAGACATCCTCCTGGCTGCCCGTAATAATTAGATGGTGGGAAAAGCAGTACACTACAGTACACTAGCAGCACTGGAGGTTGGTGCGGCTAGAAAAATATCATACATTTTTTAGTTGACAGATATGCTTCTCCATATTTCTTTTTTTAATAGCAAAATACAACCACACATATCACTACAATTCAGTTACAGTATCTTGTATCAAAGATATCAGGTTGGGCATTTTGTTGGTGACAATTTTTGAAAAGCCTCAAGACAAACTGTAATAGAGTGGCAGAGATATTAATGAATCTGAGTTTTTGAAAAGAAATGATTGGGCAACTGGACATATGGTCTTGGATGGCAAATCCAATCGGGCTGTCCTCCTAATACTTCCATCCAGCCATGGTGCACGGTCATCAGTTCACCAACTGCTGCTAATAAATACTAGGCCTATGTTTTTGGGGGCCACAGGCAGGGTTATGGGCCGCCTGCAGGTTCTCCAAAATGCGGCAGCGCGGCTGGTTCTCAGACTCCCTAGGAGGTCATCCGCCAAACCAGCTTTACGGGCCCTCCATTGGCTCCCCATTGAGAGGAGAGTGGAGTTTAAGGCCCTTGCCACTTGTCATCGTATCCTGAACGGCAAAGCACCTCTTCCGCTCCAGAGCCTAGTATCCCATTATGAGCCTGCACGCAGTCTTTGGTCCTCGCAGACCGGGCTGTTAAAAGTCCCAAGAATATTTAAAGCTCGTATGGGAGGTAGATCCTTCAGATACCTTGCTCCCAAGCGCTGGAATAATCTTCCGCTGGAACTTCGGCTTGAACCTTCCGAAGTCCAGTTCAGAAAAAAACTTAAAACGCACCTTTTCAGCAGATAGCTTGGGTGGGAGGAGGGGGGGCAGCCACTTCACTTGTCATAGCGCGGGGACACGCCAGTGGCGTAACCAGGCGCTTAATAAATGTCCACTAATAATAATAATAATAATGTTAGGAGACACAACTTTGGGGTGCCCGATGTGACCATGGCCAGACTCTCATTTTACTGATTGAGCATGAGCAAGTAAAAGAACATGCTTAGAGTAGGAGCATGCAATCTTTACTGTAGAGTAGTTGTACGTGATCAATAGATTCTCTGAGTCGTTACAGTACCACTGCTAGGCAGTCCACAAAATATATAAGGGGTGAGGGAAGGCTGACTGACAAAGCAGAAGATAGGAAGGGTTCCGCCTCTTTGGATTTAGGTCAGTTGATCACCCCTCCTCACTCTGGCCTCAGGGCAAAATGTGTTTTAATTAACACAAAGTATTTGGTTAAGCACCAATTGAAAGTGGCTGAATTAACAGACTCCAATCAGCTGGACATTTTCTTTGTGACAGAAACATGGGAAGACCAGTCAGTGGGACCAGAAATGATTGCTTTAGTCCCACCTAGCTACAGGTTTCACAGTCAAGGTAGGGAGGACTGGAAAGGCGGGGGCTCGCTGTTATTTATTAGGATATCTATGTGGCTATCTTTTCATTGGTTTCCTATCCAGAGTATGAAGGTTTGGTGTATAAATTTGAGCTATCCAAATCTCAGTCGCGCAACAGTCTTTTGCTCTATAGACCACCAGGCCCAAAAACCTACTTTCTTGATGCAATAGGTCAGTCCCCAGAATGTTCTCTGTAGGAAGGTAGGACCCTTCTGCATGGTTACCTCCACTTTTTGCCTAGTGCTAAGCTGTATTTTGAATAGTCTGACTGGGATCCTGCTAAGCAGGGCCCCAGTTGATCTGCTTTCTCCCTAAATTATTGTGTTGAGTACTTAGGTACACTCCAGATTAGATACTGGGGTACCCTTATCAGTCTCTTGTATACAATACCAAGGTACCCAGGGCATAGGTACCCCAGAGGTCTTCCATGGGCTGAATCATGCATTATGCCACCCATGGGAGACTATGCAAAGTGGAACTACAGACGTGACATTGCAGCCTGTGTAAGTTGGTGCATGCACCACTTACTAAAGATATAGGTTTACTATATATAAAGGTCACTGCACTTAAAACCTACAAGTCACCCCTATAGCAGGCCTTTGCAATCATGAAGGCAGGGTGCTTGGTTATAAGTGAGAGAGTGCCCCTGCATGAGTAGAACACCCCTGCAGCCCATGGAGTCCATTCCCCCTGGTTGTCAGTGAAGCAGCCATATACTATATAGAGGGGCCCGTTCAATTGCACGATTAACATCTCGAAAACGGCTGCAACGAATCCTATCATGTTTGGTATCAAACTTGTTTGAATCATACCTCCACACCATAAATGGTGTGGGAGGTAAGATTCTAAGCATTGGAAGAGCCCTCTGTTAGGCTCTCAGTGTTCCCGGTACCAGTCTTCCAGACCCAGACAGCCCAAAATTGTTGCTGCTGACAAGAGAAATATGTCTGCCCTCCTGCTGCTGAGCCAAGCTCACACGGAGGAAGGTGGAACAATAGGCATCCTGCCACAGAGAGGTGTGACCACCTCCCAGACAGGATTTAGTGTAATGGGACTGGGTGCGTGCACTTGGCAGTGCCAGAAAGTCTGCATGAGGGGCACACTTGCTGTCCCCATGCATAGTCCAGTTCAAACCAGTTCTGAGAGCCATTGGCTCCCCCCCTGGCGCAAAACTGTCCAGACCCTCCCATGGGAGGGTCCGCAGAATCTTCCCAACCTTTCTCTAGAGTACTTAAGAGCTTACCTGGGTGTGGGCCCCTAAATTCACTGTGGGAATAAGATTCAGATCAGACACCACTGCGCTTCTACCGTCCGGGCACTCTGGATTTTGCTTGATGTCATTTGGGCCTGACTTCATCTCCCTTCCAGTCTGCTACATCGGCTGTGCCTCTGCATCATACAGGAACCTTCCAAGGCCTGTGAAGCATCAAAGACACCTGAAGTCATCTCCCTTGGAGTGAATGAGTCACTCCCCTGCATTTGCAGGCACCACAACTAAGTCAACCTGTTTGCAGAAACTGAGCTCCTCTGAACTCTATGGGCTCTGCAACACAGGTGGTGGCTTTCCACATCTCCTGAGGCCTGCCCTGCCCTCTCACCAAGTTTGAGGCCAGCATCCCTCATGAGGGTTGCAATAACTGAACCCCTGTGCACTGCACCCCACTTACAGTTGCAAAGGCTTGTTGGCTTCTTTGCAAGATCGTCTTCGGCCTCCAAGTAGCCCCAACCTCGAGCATCTCCTGTGACCAGAATCTTTAGCCACACTTCATCGTGTGCATCGTGGCCTGTATCTTTTGGTGAGCTGCTTGAGGTCCTCTCGCGACTCCAGTGCCTCCAGCCTGTGTGCCTACTTGAGGGTCACACTTGTATCTTTTGGGCTCCCCTGATTGCTCAGGCCTGCCCTCACTACACTACCTTTGGTGAGTCCCCTGGACATTGCCGGTCCCGACGTTGCAACAACAAGAAAGAAAAAAACCCTCTAGACCTATATTTCTGAGATAGCTGGCTAAGGAAAGCTCAAAATTAGGGCATCAAAGAAGCATTACTCTCAACACAAAAGATGACAAATCATTATTACAAATTTTTATTTCATATTTTTCCTTTTTTTAACTTGTTTATCAGATATTTTGTATTAGAAGCAAATATGCAATACTTTTCAAAAGAAAACTAAATATTTACAAAAATATCACTTTATACCAATAATCAAATATGATACATAAAACACAATTTGTTGCAACTTAAGTACAATTGCAAATGGTAAAATGCTGCAAGTTTTCTAACATGTGAAGCCTCTGGTCAATCCCGTTCCAAATACTTTATGTTGCTCCCAGCGTTAAAGGGCATGCCCTTTGTGAAAGTATCTCTGGAAGGGACTGTGTATATGAGAGCACGCGTCCTCAATAGAGAGTCATCTACATCTTTTTTCAAAGAAGTTAAACGCTGGGAGCAACATTAAGTATTTGTACATATTGTGATAATTTGCATTGGAACAAGATTTACATTGGAACAGGATTGACCAGAGGCTTCACATGCTAGAAAACTTGCAGCATTCTGGCATATATACTGAGAATAAATTGAGCTTGACCCCACCTTGGAGAAAAACCATGACAATATCCTCATAGAAGGATCGAAACAGCTAAAGACAGTTCATTAGACTTAGAACTACATTTCAACATTACACGGTGGCATCGGTAGACTGGAGGCTCTCAAAAGCATATATATATAAAGACTGCACAGAGCAGATAATTGGAAGATTGCATTTTGCCAAACCTGGTTTTGCAGTGGCAAAGCCGTCAACGATCATATGACACAAACATGCACCCATGTTTAGAAATTTCTCTTTGAAGAAATCACAGACCAGTTCCCCCTTCATCCACCTGTTATAAATTAGAAAATAACAGGTGCTGAAGAAGAGGGTTTATTAACTTAAACATTCCATCGAAACGTACGTCAACCAGCTAGAGTGTGACACCCCAGCTATCAGCACAGTCATCAAGGGTTGATTTCATCACCCGTGTTCTCTCCATCTGTGCATGTGGAGTTGTTCTGGGGTGTTGAGTGTGTGTGTATTGTATGTAGGGGTTGTAGTTGTGGATTAGTGAGAGGTGTGTTTGGATGCAGGGTTGTGATGAATTATATTGTTTTACCATTTGCAATTTTACTTATGTTGCAACAAATTGTGTTTTATGTATCATATTTGATTCATGGTATAACGTGATATTTTTGTAAATATTTAGTTGTCTTTTGAAAAGAATTGCATATTTGCTTCTAATACAAAATATCTGATAAACAAGTAAAAAAAAAGGAAAAATATGAAATAAAAATTTGTAATAATGATTTATCATCTTTTGTGTGGAGAATAATGCTTCTTTGATGCCCTAATTTTGAGCTTTTCTTAGCCAGCTATAAAAGAAATATAGCTCTAGAGGGCTTTTTATTTCTTGTTGTTGTTATTATCTTTCCCCTGTTCCCTGACCTGTTAAATAATTCTCTTTAGGGTTTTACCTTGTTCATTCTGGTCCAGAGGTTGCTCCTTCTTTGATTCTCGCATGGTTTGCCTTTGCCAAGGCTATTTGGTGCTTCCACCAGACACCGATGCCTCAGCACTTGACATCCTTCATGGGACAACTCGTGCACGGCTCCTGGTCTTCCTCAGCATCAATTGGTCCTCACAGCTGCAGAGTCAAAGTCATCGTCATACTCTGTGAAGCACCTAACATTGGAGGGCATTCATCTTCCAAGTCTCCTGTTCACTCTCGAGTGGCATAGACTCTGTCCCCTGTGCTTTCCGTTACTCCTCTTCAAGAATCCATGTTTGGATTCCCACTGACACTTTCTCCACTTCCGGCAGCAGCACTTTCCCGAAGCCCTCCATTGGGTTCGACGGCGGTTTCCGACACCCCTTCACACATATGCACCTGGCTTCCCTGGTGTAAGTAATGTGGGTACTAGGGTATTTACGGGTGGAGTGGCCCTCCAAACTTCTCTTCCACAGGGTTTCTTCAGGGTCCACTGGGAAGGGTCCTTTATCTTTAAAAATCCAACTGCTACTTGCACATAGACGTGCAGGAGTATGCAGTTGTGTTCCTACACTGCACACGCTCTCCGTGGGGTCCCTACTACTTACTTTGGGTGGTTCTGTGGGTCCCCAGCAATTCTACGTCCTCTTGACACTGTCTTGACTCAAGTCGTGGTTCTTATATCAATTTCTTAGTATATGGTTTGGTCCCCCAATGGGGCCACCGTGTATTTTATGCTATTTACTATGTTACTTTTCTAAAGTATTGTGTACATTGTCTTTATCTCCATGTTGGAGATATTCGAACGTACTAGAGAGTATTATATAATAAATACATATTTTTATAAATACTTAGAGTAGTTCATTTTCACTTAATCTGTAATATAAGGTTGCATTCTGGTAAAACAAGCTGCTTTACACTCCTGCTGGACTAGGTCTGAAGGCTGCTCTCTACTGATACCACTTTGAGAGCTTGTTAGGGTTGATTAAGACCTCTTAAATCACCATAAGGGTTGTCTGGACTGGTGCAAGGTGTCCACTAACATTAGTAGACATCATATACCACGCCAGCTTCTCACACTCTCTCTCTACAACTGATTTAGTTTTGTTGGATGATTTTGATTTTCAACTAGAGAATTGCAACAATAGTGACACGGTTGCTCTGCTTGACTTAATATCAGGTTTTGGTTTAGAACAACGTGTGGTAGTGCCAACCCACTATACTGGCCAAACCTTAGATGGGATTTTCTCCAATTGTAATCACTGTACCAACTTTGCTATCTTACCAGTGAAGTAGTCTGATCATAGTGCAGTCAGTTGGGAAATTCTTGTACATCATAATACTGCCCCTAAGAATGTTTCTGGGAAGTTCATTTATTCCTGGTCTTTGAACCACATTGGTGCCCAAGAACTTAACTCGGTCCTCTCCAATTCTCGTCCCAAAAAGTCTGATGTTCCTGATAAAATAGTCCCCAATTAATCCTCGTGGCCATCTGGAGCAGTCGATGTGCTGGCTCCAGTCAAACAAACCTTAGCCAGGTGAAGCAAACATACATCCCTGTGGTTTGGGGAAGCACTCCGGGCTGCTAGGAAAGCCTGTCAAAAACAAGAACGGATTTGGAGGGAAAATTATGACAACAATGAAAAAGTGAAGGAAAAATCTAAAGTACTTTATCTAATCCATTGATGTAGCCAGCTGCTCATCTAAGACCCTCTTTCAAGCTGTTTTTAAAATCTCTTCACCATTGGCCATAAGTTTGGGAAGCACTAATCAGGACTTCTGTGGTTCCCTTGCATTATTCTTTCTGAATAGAGCAGAAGGAATATTTAACAAATTCAACTAAAAAACTAAAAAATTGCAATACAAACCTCGAGGTATGATAATAGTCTTAGGGGCAATATGAAGCGGTTGTTCTCTGAGGTTAACTCTTTCTAAGTAGACCAAGTCAGACAATTGGTCTTTTTAACCAAACCAGGCTCCCCTCATCATCCCTGTCCCCCAAACGGCTTACATCTCATACCTGACCTGGTTGCTGCCCAACTGATGCCCATCTTCAATGCCGTATTCAAGAGAGGGCTTTTCCTAAAGCTTTGAAAACGGCCTCTATTCTCCAGCTGCTTAGGAAAGCCAATTTGAACACTCTCGAACCCATTAACTTTAGACCCATATCCAGACTGGTATTCCCTTTGAAGATATTGGAGAATGAAATGAATCTTCAACTATCGATCTTCCTGCATAGCTATGAACTGCTGGATGATTCCCAATTTGGGTTTCTAAGTTCATTCTATAGAGTCACCTCTTTTTCTACCCACAGAAATGGTCAGGGCTACAGTTGATGGTATGCAAGGCTGCCCTCATCCTCCTTGATTTGATGGCAGCTTTTGATACTTTCAATCATTATCTTTTGATACACCGGTTGGGAGATTTGGGTGTAGACGTGGTAGCTTTGGCTCTCTTTAGATCCTTTCTGGCAGTAGCCATGGGTGACTTCACCTCAAATTCATTTTCTTTGCCGTGTGGTGTACCCCAGGGCTTATCTATGAGTCCAACTCTTTTTAATATATATGTAACATCGCTGGTTGCCTTGGTGAAATCATTTGGGTTTTCTATTGTTTCATATGCGGACGACACCCAGATTGTCATGTCCCTTTCAGAAATAGTCCGGACACTAGTTAGTCATTCCTGTTATGCATGCGAGAGGTCGGTGCCTGTATGGATGTGAACTGCCTTAAGTTGAACTCCACAAAAAGTGAGGATATATCGTTTTTGGTAATAAAACCTCCTTTTGGAATCCTTCCTGGTGGCCAGAGAAATTGGGTTATTTTCCGGTTCCTGAGAAAAGGGTGAAAAATCTGGGTATTCCTCAAGTATGAGCATGTCTGTGTCATGCCTACTTCTGTCTTGCTGTTAGAACAGCATAAATATATTGTTTAGACTGATGGTTCAGCCTAACATGCTACAGGTTCTAAACAGCAATACTCTGCAGCTTGGTCACTGATGTTAGAGTGATGTTGGACGGAATCTTCCAACGACAAAAAACTTGACCTACTCCCTGGGGGACGGCACTGCATAGTTGGCTGAATTTAAAGCTTTGATCCTTGCACTTGAACATACGGGTCCCGATTTCCCCACACTTATTGTGTGTGATTTGTATTACTGAGTGCACTCCTTTAATGATAATATACATTACTGGAAACAGAATGGATACAAAGATTCTAAATCCCATTCAAGCATAAAACACTTTGGGTTAAGGTGGCAGCTCTCAAAGGCAGGTTGCCAACGGCTCTTGATATACATACTTGAGTCATCAGTGTGTGGGAGCACATGTTGTACGGAATTCTCTGACAGATGTAGCTGCCAAAATGCATTTGCGCCTTCTACTGTTACAGCAATTACTTGTTGTAAAAAGAGGATAGCTAGTAATATCTTGGCTGCCGATAATGCAAATAAGGCCTTTTTTTTCTTAATATTCCTGCCACTTGAGGGAACACAACATTCTCTTTGTAGCAATTCTAGAGATTGGTGATAAATTAGAACCCAACCAAGATCGCAGGCTAGCTTTAGTAAAAGTTGCGCATGAAGGTGTTGCTTCTACACATGCTGGTGTGTCAGCCACTACTTCAATGTTACAGCAATGTTATTTGTGGAGCGATTTGTACCAACAGGCCAAAAAATATGTCCTGTGCTGTAACATTTTTCAACGAATTTTGGCCCACATATATCAACATTAGGAATAGCGATTACCTAATTGCAAATCCCTGTGATTCACAATTAGGTAATCACTATTCCTAGTGTATGAAACTCCAAGAGTTTAATTTACCAATTAATATTGGTTTGAGACGCATTGGGAATTTCTAAAATTACAGGGATGGTGGCCTGTTAAGGTCAGCAGACCACCATGTCCATGATTGCTTTTCAATTAAGCAATCTTTTTTTTTTAAATGCAGCCCATTTTCCTTAAAGGAAAACGGGTTGCCTTTAAATGAAAAGTTTTCTTTAAAATTTTTAAGAGCAGGCAGTGGTTTGTAGAACCGCTGCCTGCTATCAAAAAACATTTATCGCCACCATTCACGAGGGAGAAGGGGTCCCTTTGGAACCCTTCCCAATTGCGAATGAGTTACCACCAACTTGAAGTTGGTAGTAAAATTTGAATGTTTTGTGACTGCATTCATGGCCACAAAACATTCATACATACCGTTGCGATTCAATATATGGAAGGGATGCCCTAAACACAAAAACTATTTTGCGATTCGGTAACAGGTTACTGAATCACAAAATAGGGGTTGATACATGGGAATCGTCCTGCTTGCTAATGCAATATAGGATTCATACATATGGCCCTAATATTTCCACCAGGGCTCATCCCCCACAGACACACCTGTTAAATTCAAATAAGCCTTTTGGCTGGGTTTATCAGGATCATTGTGGTATACTGACTTCAGATACTGCATGTAAATTTATTTTAGTTCCAGTTCATTCATGCTCCAGGTCACTCTGGGTTTTGACACACAGTGCTTGGCTGACACTCGAACTGTTTATTAAAGACATGCAAGTCTTTATTGGGACACATGCGGACCAGTGCCCAGCTTTTGCTTCAAAAAATTGTTGGGATTCTATGGCTTCCCTTTGTGCATAAGTGAATTATTCTTCTCCATATTGACCCAAGGGCAATTCTGTTGTGTAAAGATTGAGCTGTGACCTAAAGCAGTCCATAACAGCTAGTGTATTAGGAATAGGGCATAGTGGGATCCATCACATTTTACAAATAATAAGTGGTTCAGAGGGCATTAAATAACCTCATGAACAAAAGGGAGAAGTGAGGGTCCAAGGGGATGTTTAACGACCACACTACTACCACCCCCCAACCTTATACAGTTCAACAACACAATGTAGCAGTGGGTCAACAGGAAAGAATGACTAACTAGGTATCTGAAGATGGAGAAAGAACCAAGATTAGTGGTTAATAAAAATCAACTTATTGCGTAACTAAATAATATAACACTAATCAAAACAAAACAAAAGGGTACTCTTTCCATGTGAAAAAATACCCATCAGTTGTCGATCGATAACGCCCTGTTCATCATCTGGGTTCCTTCACACCAGATAGTAAGATATTGTACCCACTGCAGATGAGAAAGATGTGTGCAACTCCTCTAACCAGCGAGGCCCAGTGCTTACTATAGTGTATCTAGGTGTAAGAAAAATGTGCTTCAGTGTCTAAAATTGAATAGTGAAGAGGCTGGAAAACTTTAATGACCGCACACATTAAGTAGTAGCTATCTATTGAAACTACTACTGTTGCACTCTTTTAATTGGTTTGGAATTGGGGAGGTGTTTATTAAAGTTTCCCAGCCTCTTCACTATTCAATTTTAAACACTGAAGCACGTTTTTCTTACACTTATCATTGTTTCACTTTATATGCACTACTCTACAGTTGTCATTCCACACCTAGATACACTATAGTAAGCACTGGGCATCGCTGGTTAGATGAGTTGCACACATCTTTCTCATCTGCAGTGGGTACAAAATCTTACCTTCTGGTGTGAAGGAACCCAGATGATGAACAGGGCGGTATCGATCGACAACTGATGGGTATTTTTTCACATGGAAAGAGTACCCTTTTGTTTTGTTTTGATTAGTGTTATATTATTTAGTCACGCAATAAGTTGATTTTTATTAACCACTAATCTTGGTTCTTTCTCCATCTTCAGATACCTAGTTAGTCATTCTTTCCTGTTGACCCATTGCTACATTGTGTTGTTGAACATTAAATAACCTCCCCTAAAGATCTCTGGGTGGCTGAACCCCATACGAAGTCCTATTTGGCATCAAAATGTACATTCCAGATCTCGACGTTTCAGACATTGTGGCAGTAGCCATGCTCTTTGATGTAGATTGTTGTTGTGCTGTCTTACAGGATCTACAAGACTTATGTGACATCAATTCGAATGAGCATTTGACAGCATCTGTCTCTACAAGCATAGAGAAAAAAACAGCACCTACTTGTTAAATTCCACCACTTGGTGATCTTGTGCGAGAGAACATAGCAGTAAAAAAAAAGTTTGATCCTTCATACCAAGTGCTAATGCCAGTCCGTGCTATTCAATGTTCGAGAACTGTTATTCTGTCATCGCAAACTGGTTCTAAAGACAATCAATTTGTCTCTATTGATCATGTCAAGCTACACTATGTGGCCTATCCTCGATAGTATGCCACACGGAGTCCTTGGTAGTTCCAACTCTACTTTTTGCACCATACAGGAAATTGCTCTGCTAGTGACTCTCACGAAAGCTGTATCTCCCCAGCTGGAGGAGCGGAGCATGCATTACAGTTGATTCCTGCATCCACAACCAGAAACACAAGTGAAGTGAGTACATTGGTTACTACTGCGTCTTCAATAGCAGATGTTGTGTATAAAGATCCACCTGCTTTGTATTCACCTCTTCTGGGCTATTCGAGTCCAGTGCAGTACCTGACCCCCCAGTTTTCAAACTAACAGATTCTGTCTATTATATAGATTCAGATGATTTTTCTTCTAACAGTTCTTCTGTTTTTGACACTCCTCCGTGAAGGATCTATGTTTTTATTTCATGGCTGAAACACCCTCACCTGGTCCCACCTTGTATATATGTTTCAATTACACTTTCTTTGGTTTTCCATTATCTACTAGAACGCTCTGCAACAGAATTGGTCAATGGGGTATAGGCCCCACACTCTTCTTCACATAAACTAAAACGAGACTTGTCCCTTGTGAACATTTCAGCTGTTCCAGTGATTGATAAAATTGTTTGGGCTAAAGTTCCTATAGATATATTAACTTGTACGGAGAGCCTGCAGATACCATACATGTTTAGAGTTTCAATGGCTGCTGTAATAGTGCTTGGGTTACATTCAGATGATTGGGATGTTGAAACTGTAAACTCCATGATCTCAAGAGCTGGAATATTACATTGTTTTTTGAGTCGAAGTATTTCTACATGAATTCTGCGTATTATGAATAAATGTTTTGTTATCATCATTTCAGACATATTATCTACATTGCGCTACTGTCCAATGCCCCATTTCTAATTACACTCAATCAGAACATTGCCCTACTCCCCAGCAAGGGATTTCTAAAACAAATAAAGACAAATGTATCTATTTTTTAGAATACAATACATTGGACCCGACATTGTGGCACTTTAATTTAGTCCCTACTCCTCCCCAAAAATATATGCTTCCACAAGCCAAAGTCAAATATACTGCTTTGTTTGTCATACAATTAGCCGTTAAAGTCTATGTCTACTGGAAGGACAACATTGAAAAGTAGTTGATTTGGGGTACAAAACCTTGACAAGTTCAATGGACAGAAACCCTGTTCCCAGCCTGTTTACCCCAACACAAAAGATTTTCCTGAATGACACTGTTCAACAGACCTTGTGTCTAGGATTTACTAATATTAAAGAAATTAATGCACCCTCTATTCCTTCCATTTACCACTTTAAAAAATGGCAAAATATGACAAATTACACCGAAGAGCAACTGAATAGTATGTTGCAGGATGGTACATTAAATTCCACACTTTCAAATTCTCATGAGTGGTTACTGTGGTCAGTAGACACAAATGGTTGCCATGCTCGTTTGCTGAATCCGACACTGGGTTTTGAGGTTTAAGGCAAACTGGCCCCATCCCCATTACTCCCAGTCCCAACACTCAGGTATTGTTACCACCTATTCAGTGGGGAAATTGTGTCAACAATGGTGAAATATTCCACACTGTCTGCAGTTAAACAACATCTCTCTCTCTTCTCCGAAGATATAGATTTGTCTCATTTTTTTATTAGGCCCTAAGTCCCCACGTTCTAAAAGATTTATTTATGTTACCTATAATGAAATTTGGAGAATGTCACAAATAGAAGCTGCTGCACGTTTAAGACACATTAATCAAAATATTTGTGAGAATGTGCTTGCTGTTGTTGATAATGGTATTAGTACACTGTCTTCTTGTATTTACAACTTGAATAACATTGTGCCATCTGTTATTAATATAATGCAAGCTGGCAAGTCGACACTGTATTATGAGCAAAGTCATCTTAGATCTATTCAGTAGTTCAACTGGACATTACAAAACCGCAGAAATGGGGACGTACCCTGGCGTTACCTAATTCCAGTCACCTGTTTTTCCCCTTTAATTTGATGTGTAAGCAGCAACTGATGGCAAACAAGGATATACATATCCACAAAGCTGTTAAAGTTTAATACATTTTTAATTATTTATTGTAACATAAAAGGCTTTTATATGTAACTTCTTTTAAATGTACTGTTAATGAACTGTGTTTTTTATTGTAAATGTGCTTTTATGATATCATACATATCGAAATAAAGCTTTGTTGACTTGAAAAAAGGATGCCACGTAAACAATGTTGCACCTAGAGAAGTTAGAACAGCTCCCATTTACAATTGCCGAAACACCTTCTGCAGTCTGATTAATACACAGCATAATTCTGTGCTGAGTTCAACATTTCAATTCACATCTTGCATGAAACATTTCCCAGTCAGATAGGTACCCCTCAGAGGCAGCTTCATTCATAAATTATGGTCACTCCCATTTTTTGTATTGTTGTGAACATGCCAATATTGAATTCTTCCTTACTGGAGAGGAATGCGACTCTCCTGTCGGACATTCACTCATTTGCAAACACGTAACAACCCACAGCGTATGCAATGTGTAGTGAATTTGGCTGTTATCTACAAGGAATACAAGCCCCTGCAATACTACCACTTGTTACAGTTCTTTCAAATTGAAGTTATTTAATGTTTAGCGATCAGATCTGCTATGAAATGCGAACCTGTTGCAATAATGTCTTGTTTCCCCCACGCAAGGAGTTATTGTGTCCTTCCATTCCTACTTTGAAGGCACATTTGTTCAAGCTAAGCAGACTCCAAGCACTATTGCTTCAAACAAAGGTAGCACTGACATCTGCTCGAGAAACTTACAAATTACAAGTTGCAAGGTCCTCCAGTAAGATGCAGTCCTTGTTAAACACAAACTTTGCTTTATATGTTGGCGAATTGGTACAACGGATTTACTGCATCTAATATGGCCAGCCTTGCCAATTTGTTTTTAAATTGTTGATTTTGGCTTGGTCAGTTTAAATCAAACCATCTTTTTAGTAATAACGGTTTTTATCCATTCTCTTTTCTCTAGGGTGTACGGAGGAGTTCTCCTGCTGTTATTCCTCATGTGCAGAATTTGTATTCCTTTGCAATGGATGTTTAGTTTGCAAGCTTACTGGACCTACTACCACTCTATTGGTGCCAAAAGCATATTCTACGATTCTTAGGAATCCACATGCTCGAGGAACTGGACCTTGATTGGTCATATTTATTCTGAACTTTCTAGTTTAGCTGCGTGCAACTGGTGTTTCACTGCCTCTGGTGCCCCTTAGAATGGGAACTGTATATTTGCCTGGGTCTGCCAAAGCTGGCTACCGTGGACATAGACCTGCTGATAAGTCAATTAGTGGCCTGTTTTCAAATTGTGCTTTGGGTCTATGGCTTTTTCAGACTGAATGATATGAGTCACTCCTTCCTGAGGAGACAAGAGTGTTGGTACATGGAATACTGAATACTAGCTCCAATAACATTGATTTGGGTTGCCCATCTACTTTCTCAGCATCAGCTGAGACCGAGGATCATGTCTGTTATCTGGAACGTGTGAACTGGGCTGAGAACTTATTACTGCCTGCGGAGATGGAATCCATTCTGGTTTCACTCACCTTTGAATTTGTGAGTAACATCATGGATATCTCCGGCACAATTCAGCAACCTTTTTAGAAATTGACATAATAAGTGATTTCCAAACCCCTTTTTATCTAATTGCACTTATATACAATGCTCTTTGAGTAATGCTCTGGATCTGCTTACCTTATGCCTTTTAACTTTTAGTGTTTACTTGGTCATAGTATTACTGCCCCGACCAAAGGGAAGGTGTAGTGAGTCCCCTATAAATCCCAGTGTTTTTTTCCTTATGTTAGCCGAACTGAACACATACTAGGCGGCTTTTGCTTTGCACACTTTGCACAGTAACACACTTATTTTTGTGCCACACAGTGTTATTTTCGAAATATGCTGCAAGTATTATTATTATGCTTTCTGCTGGGATTCATTCTGCACATCATACAAGGCCAAACAACATTGTGAAGTAGTGTGGCTCACTGGTTAGAGGCAGCAGACCCGAGAGCAGAGGACGGCCCGGGACCAGGGTTCGATTCCCGGCGCGGCAGGTTTCTGGACCAGGGTCAGCGGACTCGATAATTCTCTCGCCTCGGTGCCCACTCTGATCAGCGATCACACTCGGCAACTCTGGGCATTAGCTTGCCTCATCTTCACTAACGGCCCCACCAGACCGCCGGGGATGCCTGGTCTCACCCTGGAGATACCCATTAAGGGACCATGTCTCAGGGAAGCCAGGAAGGGTTTCGCAGCGGTCGAAGCGCCTTGGGACCCTACGGGTAAGTAGTGCGCTATATAAATGCCTATACATACATTGTGCCCTGTTTTTCACTGTGGTCGGACACTAACACCTAGACATAATAGACACATCCAGATGCTGTTTTTCTAACAGAGCAAGTCTTATCATATAAGCCAAGACTTGCAATTCTAAAAAACAAAGCCTACTGAGGCATGCAAAGAAAGGGCATTAGATGAACGACCTGCAAGACTGAGATGTAGATCAACTGAGTATGGGGTCTGGCACCAATCCCAGAAATATTTATTATAATATTGCATTTACCTAGTAAGGGTAGGCTTAGGCTAATTTGTCATTCACTATGACAGGGATTTTTATTGGGTACAGTTTATTAATTGTGCTAATCAAATTATTGGCTTGCATATGTCTTCTAATTGCTGCACATTTTTTGCATGATAGAGCACTTTATTTTTAATAAATATTGTACGCTTTCTATGTGTCTCTTTCTCTTTATTATAGACATGTGTGAGCGGGAGAATGAAAGGTGATGACCTGTAACGTGACTCGTGAGAGAGTTCAGAGTGTTGTGTTCTGGGGTACTAACTTACCTGTCTCTCTGGAAGGTTAGGGGGGCAGATAAAGCACTATAAGTTAGTCTGGCTTAGAGGGGGCATAGGTATGATGTGGTAAGGTGACTGAGTCACTACATGCTGACGTCCTGTGATTCCAGGCATAGCTCTGTTTCTGAGCAGAATTCCCTGCAACACTTCTGGAATATTCCAGACATTTTATGTCATCATATGTTTGCTCCTTCTATTCTCCAGTTCCATATCTTCTCTTTTTCTCTTCACTCCCTGTTTCACCTATGCACATTTGTATACCTTATAGAATACAAACAAGAATAAACCACAAGAAGTAATTATCACTAAGGGTTTCCAACAAGTTCACTCCCTAGGACTCCAAAGAACCATCTGCATACAGCAGAACATCCAATCTTTATTGCTTCCCAAGCAGCTGTTGCTGTTAACCCTTTAAAATCTTTCTTTAAGTCAGTAATGTTACTAAGGTATTTCTTCAGGTCCTTACTCTCACCTTGAATGCAAGTACAATATTGTTGAACTTTTAACATCCTGCAGACTCTGCCCTCTTTTGCGAGAAGGTCATTTAAAGCAAGACAATTCTGAAAAAACAAGGATCTGATGGCAACCATTTCTGTATCTATAACTAAAAGTTCTCAAGCTATACTAGTAGACAACTTATCAACTACAGTAGAAAGCTTTCTAACCTTGAGCCAGAGCAACAAAAATGTCCCCTACAATTTCAATAGCACTAGAACCTCTCTTTGTTCTCACATGTTGTTCTCTTGTTGAATCATCAATTTGTTACACGTGATAAATTTGGAAAACCTATCCCCTTGTAACATGTTCAATACCATCTCTTGGTAATCTGTAAAATGCATTGTTCTCACATATGTAATAAACTCCAGGAAAAACAGCTCAATCTAAGTAAAAGCCCCAGTTTCTTGAACTTTAAATGTATGGTTACATTCACTAGTCCCTTCACAATGTGTGTCAGTAGTGGATTTTCTAATGAATATGCATATTCACCCAATCTAAAGCTAATGCTGCTATTTTTCCAACTAATCTATGTTCCCTTTCGTCTTTAGCCCATTGTGGCACTTATAAATGATTTGCTGATTTAGCCAGTATGTCTCTATCCTTTACTGAGTCTATGAATTTCTTTTCTACTTCCGTTAAGTAATAAGTTAAGTTATGTATATGTGCATAGGCAGTGTCTGGTGTCATGGTGGGTCTAAAGAAATGTCCCATTATCTCAGTGTTTTTAGCATCAGGCTGTCAATTCAAGTGCTTCAGCACAGGAACCTCTGAAAAAATCAAGTTATAATTTGAGTAATAATATTGAAAATTAACCTTTCCATAAAATAAGCTCAGCAATAAGCTACAGGAAACTCCATATGTCAAGGAGAGTTGATGATAGGTAATCTCCTCAGCAACTGATGCAGGTAATTGCATACAAACGTAGCAAACCCTAGCATCCATGGTGTCAAAATATTCATAAAGCAGTTTTCAATAAACATTCAATGAGTAATCACCTCTAGAAGCATCAATATGTAACTCTTTCTCGTCTATATCAGGTAACCTATTGTCAATAGGAAGTGGTGTTTGAGGGGGCACATGTAGATCTAGACTTTTCTACTTGTAAAGAATGGGATAAACTTAAAATTACTAGTAAAGCAAATAACACTAAATACTCTTACACACATGTGTTTATGTCTCTTAATGTTTGGGTTAGGCTCCATGAGTTCTTTGATGACAGAGGTTTAACAAGATGATTGCAGGATAGTTCTTTCAGTTAGTTTCCACTAGCACAAACAGATAATCGAAGTTCAAATGTATTTTCCAGTAAAATACAATGTACAATGATCTTTGTGAGACTTCCTTAACTCTAGTCTGCGTTCTTTTAAAAGGCAATCTCACGATCCTTCACCAACTCGGGCCTTGGTACTCTTCTTTGCAATTTAGGCGAATCTATGATGTACTGTCAATAATAAATGCACAATTCGAAGTCACTAATGATCAATTCTAGGATAAATTGTCTCAGTCTGTTTAGTGGCAATGCACATTTAAAACTCAGCTCAGCCACAAAGTTCAGTTCAAGGAGGGTCAATTGGATGTGAATTGTTAAACTAAAAGGTGAAAAAATGCTCTCTCCCAGTCATTGACAGCTAAGTAAGTCCATTCAAGTGAAGCATACCTCTTACAGGGTAATCTTGCTCTTTGATCTCCTTACTGTTGGCCCTTCTTCATCACCGTCACTCAGGCCAAATCCTTCAGCATCTTCTGTGATAGTGATAGTGTGTGGGACATGCCCTTCAGACCGACTGTGTCTCACTCTCTCTTGTCCTCTTGGACACTTGTCTCCAGGTACAACTCATGTTACTACTGCACTAAGCCCTTTCACCAGGGTCTGAATCTGGCACAAGGAACAATACAGTATGAGACCCTTCTACACTGACTCCAAGTGTTGACTCTCTCAAACTCCACTCAGGCCCGTCAAGTGCTGTCCCAGCTTCTTGCTGATCCCCAACAGCTTGACTAGCTTTCTCCCTATGTCTCACTGTAACCACTGTCACATCAGGAATAGGTGCTGTTATATCTTCAAGGGTACAAGGAACTCTGCGGGTACGAGCAGTGTGTACCCAGTTGGGGAGACCTCCCCACTTCATAGCAGTTGTGTAACCAATATCATTTGGTACGGCCCATGCCTCAAGGCTCAAAGCATGACTTGTTCATGTGCTTCTTCACCATAACCCAGTTGCTGGGCCGAGGTCATGGCATTGCTCATGCTGACGCAGGGCTGTAGCCTCTCCAAACATGTGATACACAGAACACACCACATCAGCCAATCATTTGCATTAATCAAGAATCAAGTCATCTGTAATGTTCACAAGTGCATTGCAGGCACAGCTGGCAGTCTCATGGCCCTCCCCATGATGATTTCATGGGTTGAAAATACTGTACTCCTATCCAGAGGACTCATCAGTACAAGGGGGAAAGCGTCAGGTAACTCAGAGAGGTCAAAGCACATAATTTAACCAATCTGGATTTCAACGTGCCATTAACTTGTTCCACAATTCCAGAAGCCTCTGGTCAGTCTCTGCAGAGGAGCCTCAGTTCAACATGTAATGCTGCACATAACATCTTCAGGACCTCATTATTAAAATGAGTTTCTCTGTCTGACTCCAAAGAAGCAGTGAAACCAAAATGCGGTATTACCTCCCTCAACAACTTAGCAGCTATGAGACAAACATTTCTCCTAGCTGGGTAAGCCTTAACCCACTGTGAAAACATGCACACAATTACTAGGGCATGGCTCAACCCATTGCAAATGGGCATAGCAATGCAGTCTAGTTGCATTCTGTTGAAGTGACCTCCTGATTTCCCCATGTGGCTCAGTGTTACTGCTGTTCTTCTGCCTACATTCTGTTGTTGACATACATCTGTGACACAAACTCTCAGCCATTAGTCTGAATATAGGATTAAACCATGTTTGCCTAAACAGGCATACCATGGCATCCCTCCCTACATGTGCAGGGCCATGAAAATGTATTGCCATTGGAGGTAACAGGCTATCTTGGCAAAACAGGTCTTCCCTCTCCTGAAAACCAAATGACATCCTCATTTCTTTTGACACAACCTGCTCTGATCCAACCTTGCTGGAATACTCCTGGTACTTCTTCCTGTAACCTCTTAACTTCCTCCCAAGTATCAACTGTGGTTAACAATAGATTGCAAATTGTATCATCCAAACTTTCATTGGCATAGTCCCCATTAAAGGTGCATGAATTCAGAGGGCAGGATCTTGCTGTCTCATCTGCATACTATTGCCCACTGTCGCATAGTCAGTGCCGTTTTGATGTGCAGCACACTTAACAACTGCAATTTGGGCAGGTAATTGCAAAGTCTGTAACAAATTTCTCACACTCTCACCATTGTGAATTGGTGAGCCCAAAGAGGTCATAAATCCGCGTTGGGACCGTAACTGCCCAAAGTCATGAACCTCACCAAAGCTGTACTCACTTTCAGAGAAAAATGGCCTGGACTGAAACACAGAATTCTCTAGTAGAAGCAACCAATTGGGATATTTGAGTTGAAAATACTCCTTGAAGCAAGGAGGCTTTGACCACACCGGAGACCGTACAGACTTCATAAGAAGCTCTCAGGTTTCCATCAGGATCTCGAAAGCAGGAGCCATCAACAAACAGCACACAATCTGATTCGGGTAGTGACACATCTTGTATGTCAGGTCTTGGCTTTGTGCATAGTTCAGTAACATCAAGACAGTCATGCTCAACCTCACTTTCAACAATGTCATTCCCATAGATGGGCAGTAGGGTAGAAGAATTTAGCGCAGTGCATCTCCTCAATGATACATTCTTGATTCCAAGGATGACTTGTTGAGCGAATTATAGGTAAGTTGCTGTGTTCTAGTACGTGTTAACAACACCTCTACCGAGTAGGGGTCAAAAATGATCAATGGTTGACCCTTGACAATGCTCTCACATTGCTCCATACTGCCACTAGGTGAAGCAACAGCTTTAAGACAGCCATGCAAAGCAGCAGCTAAAAGATCAAGAGTGGCGGAAATAAATGCCACATGCCTGCAGGCATTCCCATGGATTTGGATTAGCACTGAGAAAGCGCAGCCCTCTCTCTCACTGTAATAAAAATAAAACCATTTATTATAATCAGGCATTCCCAGTGGAGGGCTTGGCAGAGATATTCTCTCAGTTCTGAAAAGGCACACATGCCGCTGTCATCCCATGGTACCAGATCTGACACATCTCTGAGTGTCAGCCTCTATAAAGGCTTGACCATAAGGGAAAAGTTAGGAATCCACTGTTGACAGTAGCCCACCATTCCCAAGAGCATTCTGACATTCTGGGTTACTGGAGGATTCATTTTCAGAAACGCCAAGATTCTGTCTTGTGACACCTTCCTTGCTCCTTTCTCAATGTGATGTCCTAGATACAGGACTTCTCACCTATAATACTGCAACTTGGTCAGGAACACTTTATGTCCGTTCTCAGCTAAATGGCTCAACAATGCAATTTTGTTTAAAAGACTCTCCGTATTTGACACCCCCAGTAGGTCATCAATATACTGGACTGGGAATGAGTGATAGGGCATCACTAAGGACTCTAAATTATTTTTGAGTATCTAATTAAACATTGAGTATCTCTCCGTATACCCTTCTGGAACTCGGCACTATGCCAAGACAAGGAAGTTGAAATGGAAAGCAAAAAGAAACTGACTATCCTCATGCAATAGTATAGAAAAGAAGTCTTGACACAAGTCGATGAAACAGAACTTCTCAGCCTCGCATGGAACCTGAAACAATATCATAGCTGGAATTCAGTACCACAGAACAACAAGAAACAACATTTGAGTTAACCCTTCTCAAATCATGCACTATGCGATACTTGACGTGAGGGTTCTGCAAACCCGTAATGGGTGAGTTACATTGACTCCCCATAATTTCCCTCAGGATTCCTTGCTCAACCATTACATCAATGACAGGAGTAATCCCAGCAATGGCTTCAGGGGTAATATTGTAGTGTGGGATGCTCTGGTAATCTGATATGTCTGATGTCTTTAGCTGAAAAGTCCAAGACTTCATGTCACACTGTTTCTCTCCGTTCTGGGGCAAATCATCTTTTGATAACATTGGGCACATTCCGATATCTGATCTCTGCCTAGCAAGTTGAAAGATTATGTTCTTATTATGAGTTTGGAACTCGATTCCGTTTGAGGTACAATAAATGGCACAATTCAGCTTGCACAAGAGATCTTGTCCAAGCAGCTTTACAGGACACGAATAACACACCTCAAATTGGTGATTGTCCTCAAAGGACTCTATTTTGGCAGGTAGCGTTTCTGAAACTTGGATAGTCATGTGTTTATTTGCAACTCCTACAACTTTGATTCTTTGTTCCGAGAGGGGTAGATTAGGAACATCTGCTGCTCTCACAGGAGAGCGGGAAGCACCAATTTTAAAGAGGAACGGGACAGGATTTCTACTCACTACACTATCCATGTATGGATAGGCCCCGTTGTTGTGACAGCTCTGAGTTGAAATCATCTTCTGTTTGTATCATGGAGTACTGTTGAGACATACCCTGATTCACAAAGGGATAAGTGTTTACATTGGGGGCCTGATTTGCATTTTATCTTTGGACATTTACAACATTTGCGTTTTGTTGTGGCATTGGGGCTTGTAGGACTTGCATCACTTGAGTTTGGGGCATATTGAAATTGGAATTCGGAATTTTTTTTCTGTTTTCTGTGTCTGAACCCGATTATATCCTGGACACTGCACAAATCCACCATTCTGAACGCAATTTCCATTAACCATGTGACCAGCACTAAACCGACATTCACCCTTCCAAAGCATTAACCTGTTGCCCACGTGGCAGGGATTAATCTTCTTCAAAGTCGGAAAATCAACCCCTGTTCTTGGATCAATCAGGACAACTCGTCCCCTAACTTGCGATTAAAACCGTTGCTGTTGAAAACCATTAACACCTTGCATCACAGGAACTTCTTGTTGATACACTCCCTGCATTGGCCCAGCATTCTCAACAAACGATTGATTCTGATATCTCTGCGTAGCTTTCATCTGTGCTATAATTAATTTTTCCTTCAGTTTGTCAATTTCTAGTGTTGCATCTTCAATTTGTTGCTGTAATACTTAGCATGTCTCAATATCACATTATTGGGCTTACTCTGCCAACAAATGAAGTGTTGCTGATTCATGAAATTAAACTTGGGCTTCAATCCATAAACAAATTTGTAAACAAAATGTTTCATGTCTTAAGCCTCAATTGGCTTGGTCCTACTTAACTGTTTAAATGCCTTCAACAGTCTCTCATAGTAGACATGTATTGACTCTTTGGACTCTTGGGTCAGTGTGTCAATCTTGATCCAATCAATCTCTTTCGGATAGATTTTTAACTTTAGGACTGTATCACCTGATTGTACTTTTTAATTACCATTGGGGACGGAGCATGTGATTGAGGATGTCTCAATGGATCTTCTTCAGGCCCTTCCACAGAAACTTTGCATTCAACCCACAGATCACCTGGAACCACAATTGCAAATAGAATGTCCAAATCTTGCCATAAAACTTTCTATATTTTCACAAAGCGATTAACCCACCTGTATCATTCCACTGGGTTCTCTCTCAAATTCAGAAAATCATTTGTGAATGATAAGAGATCAGTCCTACTCCAAGGTATATGGATATACCCTCCACCAGGCACCTCTCCTATGAGAAGCATGTGTATATCATCATCTTCCTACTCTGCTCCAGACGGAGGCATATGCAAATCAGTCTTGACCCTGTTCCCCATGGGAACAGTCCGGCTCAAACCGCCGGGCCAAGTCCTCCGTGGACCGGAAACAAGCATCCTGGGACCCGTTTCAGGATTTCGCCCCTCATCAGCCAGGTTAGCTTGATTGCAGTGGCATGGAGAGCACGGGACCCACATCTGGGTATACATACCCATCTCACTTTTTTTTTTAACTCTTATTCGCAACTGTACAGTATCAACACCAATCTGTCACGTCATTCACATTCCATAGTACAGTTTTTTCCACATTTCCTTCCCACCCCATCAGTGCGGTTATGTAAAAGTCCAACATAATATAAAAACAGCAGATAAAGCAATACAGGAGCACATTACACCATAACCTTCTCCAATCTACATTTCTGTGAGAGCGCTCGCACAGTCAGTGGTACATTGCACAGTGCTTCATCAACAAGTTTAATTATCAACAAACTGAAGGATCAAAACCCCTGATCCACCCCCTCCCCACAACACCCACCCTAGCCCTGCACGTCTCCTGACCAGATTTAGACCATACTATAGCACTCAATCGTAGTGGGTCAGACCAGCACAGCACAAATTATAGTCTCAGGAGCATCACCCCAATTCCAGCGGGCATTGATTACCGATAGAATACACATCAGCAGACCCTGTACCGTTCTTCCATTCACACCCCCTCTGTCTGAGTAATGGCCAACTCTGTCTCCTCCAGGTCCAACAGCATAACCTCCCAATCCTGCGCTATAGGATACTTCCTTTGTCCTCTCATCTCCTCCCGTCGCATACCCATCCCACTTGAGGTGAGAAATGCAAAAAGAACAATTGTTGGACAGAATGTTGAACAATGTCAAACCATTCACCCCAGTACAGAGATGTGGGCCTAAATTCATCGTTGTTTTGCTCCCCATGCCATTACAGTTTGGACTTAGCCATATGCAAATCACTTTTTACCCTTGAACAGTCCAGCCCGAACTGCCAGACCATGTCCTCCCTGGACCGTAAAGAAGCATCCTGGGACTGGTTCCAGGGTTTGACCCCTCATTAGCCAGGCTCGGTTGATTCCAGTGGCATGGAGAGCACAGGACCCAAGTCTGGGCATTCCCGTTCACCTCGGGTGACAAATGCAAAAAGAAGAATTTATGGACAGAACGTTGAACAATGTCAAACATCCCCCTCCCAGTACAGACAGTTTTTTTGCTCCCCATGCTATTCCAGTTTGAACTCAGCCATATGAAAATCAGTCTTGACACTGTTCCCCATGGGAACAGTCTAGCCCGAACTGCCAGGCCAGGTCCTCCCTAGACCAGAAACAAGCATCCTGGGACTGTTTCAGGGTTTCACCCCTCATCAGCCAGGCTAGCTTGATTCTCTGTGTCATCTGTCTTTCTTCTGTTTCTTATCCTTCCCTTTACCTTTCCCTTCTTCTTCTCTTGTTAGTGTAAGATATAGTCTAGATCCTGCCTTCATGCCAGTTCTCCAGGATTACTGTTCTGCATACCACCTAGCATCCTCACAAGTGCGTATGGTTTTCTGAAATCTCTCTCTCTACCTAAGATGGGCTGTATGTTTCCAGACATAAGTGCTTCGTACTGTGTAGGTCAAGGAGGCAGTTTCATTTTGTACATTGTCCTCTTTAAATGTTCAATAATTCTCAAATTAAATGTCCCATAAGAAGGAAATGTCAAAGGGCCATCTTTCTAAGTGATCTTATGCCATTGTTCGAGCCAAACAGGTATGAAGACCCACAACTTTCGCCATAGTATGACCTGGTGTACATTGAGGTGGTGCCCATTCCCCCTTCCTAACAGGCACAGTCACATCTCCCTTCACTAGGCTTTGTAATGCTTTAAAGAATTTCATTTTCGATCAAATGAGGAAGTATTAAAAAATTACTTTTCATTAGAACCAGGAAATTAATTTTCACCCACAATGCTCGCCGATCACACCCAACACCAGCGCAGCTCTCTATGACGTATTCAACTAATACCAACGTAGCTCTACACCAACCGACATGTGCCAGCGTGGCACCCTGTCATGTCAATCTCACTCCTTGCAGCAGCTCACCCTCCATTATAATTCTAACAAGCATGTTGTCTAAGCAATTTGCGCAAAACAAATGCAATTTCAACAACTATCTTTGTCTGCTCCACTAAAGAAATGAAGGATTATTCATGCACACAAGAAGCAATTTAGAACAACACTTTCTGAACAATTTTAACATTCACTTATTTTATTTTATTTATTTATTTATTTATTTATTTAGAGATTTTCTGTAGCGCTAGCCAGACGAGAGGGTATCGGAGCGCTTTACAACATGATCTAGAGAAGACAAATACAGGATAATGGCATGGTAGAAAAATGCAGATGTGTGGAGAAAGACAATACAGTTCTGCTGAACGTCAGAGGTGCGTCATTGAGGTAGAGAGGTCTCAAGATCCGGGGAGTAGGATTGAGGTAAAGAGGTCGGGAGGTAGTCTCAAAGACTGGGGAACCCAAGTCTAGTGCTGGTGTTTTCTCTTAGCTGTGCTGACCCAGGGGGTGATTGTTCTTGCGATGTCTGATGGTTGTCAGGAGGGAGCGCGATGTCAGGTGACTCCCTGATGGGGGCGTGTGAGTCACGTGATTGTGTTCAGGAAGGCGCGGTTGATTTTAAGGGCTTTTAGGAGGCTTTTGTATTTTGGAAAGGAGGGGGTGGTTCTGATGTCAACTGGGATGGAGTTCCAGATTTTTGGAGTGTTGCCAGCAAAAGAGGGGGCTGCAGTCTTTTGTTTATACGTTTTCGGGGGGATGAGGAGGAAGGCATTGGAACTCCTGAGTCTTCTTGATTGACCGGCATTCTTGAGTTTGCAGATTTTCTTCCTTGTTGAAGATGAGGAGGATCTTGGTTTTTCCCTCATTGAGTTTGTGGTGGTTCTTTGATAGCCATTCTTGGACTTCTCTGAGAGTGTTGTTGAGTCAAAGGATGGCGTTAAAGGAGGAGGTTTCCAAGTAGATTTGAGTATCATCTGCATATAGATGAACAGGGATGTTTGCTTTTTTCAGAATGGAGGTGAGGGGTTCCATGTATATGTTGGACAGTTGAGCGGAGAGAATGGATCCTTGAGGGACACCTCTGTTCACGGGGAGGAGGTCAGAAGCAAAGGATTTGATTTTTATTCTTTGGGGCGAATTTGGAAGACGGAGGAGAACTATTGATGGAACACTTCATCTTTACCGACCCTATCTTTGAGAGCTTTGATGAGAAGACTATGGTCTACAGTGTCAAAGGCTGCTGACAAGTCTAGGAGGATGAGTAGACAGCAGTGGTCTGAGTTGAGGGAGTAGAGGATGTCGTCCATGATATGGAGGATTGCAGTTTCGGTGCTGTAGCCTTTTCTAAAGCCTGATTGGTGATGGTATAACAAATGAATGTTGTCAATATGTTTGTTCAGTTGATGGAGAACGCATTTTTCCAGGATTTTGGCTAGGAAGGGGAGATTGGAGACAGGTCTGAAGTTATTCAGGTCATTAGAGTCTAAGCCAGGTTTCTTCAGAAGAGGAGTGACTTGTCCGACTTTAAGGCAATCTGGAATGGTGCCCGTTTTTAGGGAGCTGTTTATGATTTCGCACCAGAGTGGAGTCAGGGTGAGTTTTAGCTCTTTGGCCATTTGAGAGGGAATGGGGTCGAGGTTGTATGAAGAGGGCGTGGAGGCAGCGATAAGGTTAAGGATCTCGGCTTCTGTGATGGGGTCGAAGGAAGACCAGGTAATTGCTGGTTGCATTCCCATGGTAGTTTCGATTGTAGTGGGGCAGTCTATGTCGGGGGGATGGAGGTTACTGTCCAGTGAAAGTTCGTTCTTGGAGAATTTTTGTTAAGAAGTTGGTGAAGTTGTCACATAAGGCTTTAGAGGGCTGGACGTGGGAGGTCACTGGCTTGGATGTTTGTTTTTTGATGATGTCAAAGAGTTCTCTTGGTCTGTTTTTTGCCTTGTCCAGCACGGTACAGAAAAAGTTGGATTTTTCATTGTTGATATGTTGTTTGTATTTTTGTCACGCTGTTCTGAGTTCTTCGTAACGGCTGGAGGAGGGATTCTTTCTCCAGAGACGTCTGTGGCTCTGAGTTGTCTTCTTTCCTCATCAACCCGTTTGCTGCTCTGAACATTCCACGCCAGTGCGGAACGTTCTATTAAGCGGGCTGGGCCACGTCTGCCAACGGACGTGCGGAGCACTACTGAGGTAGTACTTGCGACGGCCGTTGGCCGGCGGCAGCAGCAAACGGGTTAATGTCCTTGTTGAACCAGGATCTGGAGGGGGTGTTTCTGGGGTTTTTCAGTTTCAAGGGGGCTAGTTCGTCTAGGATGGAGGACAAGGTAGCGTTGTAGTGGGATATGAGTTCTTCAGTGGTGAGGCCTTCCGGGGAGATGGGCAGGAGGGAGGATATTTTCTCTTCTAAATTCTCTGTGTTGATCTCCGATATGTTTCTCGACCATGTGGGTGAATCAGAGATGGAGGGGAGAGTCATGAATAGGATACGGTGATGTTCTAACCAGTTGAACGGAAGGATGTGATCTCTAGAGATTGCATCGTGTTGGGCGATGAAGGCATCCATGATTGTTCCTTTGTTGTGGGTTTCTTTTGAGCAGTGCTGGGTGAGGTTGTTGGTATAGAGCAGCTCATTTAGGTTTTGTACTGGAGCACTGTTCTTATCATTCCAGTGGAGGTTAAGGTCGCCTAGAATTATGCTGTTGGTATCACGGAGGGAGCAGTGAGCGATTAGGTCTGATAGGTGTTCAGTGAACGTGACGGTGTTGCCTGGGGGGTGGTACAGGAGGTGGCAGTGCACTAGATTGTTGTTGGAGGTTTTGATGTTGGCGGTTAGGCATTCGAAGTAGTTGTAACTTGTGTTATCGGTTTCGGACACTAATAGGTCATTGTTGTGGATAATTGCCACGCCTCCGCCTTTTTGGTCTTTTCTGTCTTTGTTGATGATAGAGAAGCCCGGGGGAACAAGCATATGGAGGATCGGAGGAGAGGAGTCATTGAGCCAGGTCTCGGTGATGGAAGCTATGTCAACATCGTGATTTAGAATGGACTCTGCCAGCTTTGTAGCGTGTTTCGTGGCGGACCTGCAGTTTATGAGCATGCAGTTAGTGCGGTGAGACTCTTTTTTTGGTTCCGTGGGGATGGTGATGAGGGAGGCTGGAGGTCTGGGGGGGTTTTGGACAGAGTGTTCGCTTCTGATTCCAGTGATTACCTGGATTGCAGATTGCTGGTCGTTGGTTGGAGGGGAGAAGTAAGTGGAGGCCAACTCGAGCGCTTCCTCCGGTGACATGGCCTCCATAGCCCTCTTCGGTCTCGGGCCTGGGAAGAGGAGGGGTGAGCTGACTGGTTGGGGGGCAGGAGGTTGGGCGGCCTAAGGTGGGAGTGGGGGGAGGTAATGGGGCTGGGGTTGGATGTGTGAGGCGGGTTATGGCAGGTCGAGAGGTTGGATAGGATAAGATTCAGGCCCTGTATTAAGGTGGTGAGTTGGCTTTCAATGCGTGTGAAGCAGCAGTTTTTGAAGGGGGGTGGGCTGCAACTAGGTGTGAACTCTTCGGCGGGGGGAGCTCTGTCAGAGTTGTGTTGACTGTTATTGTTAGTTAATGTGTCAGTTTGGTTTATGGGGAGTGACGTTGGATGAGAGTGTTCGTGGTAAGGTAGTCTATTTCTCCTGCTAGCGGAGGGTGACGGGGAAAGGGAGACTTGGGATGTGTATAGTGGTTGTTCAGAACTGAATGGGGGGGAACCACGCAGGGGGATGTTCTGGGGGGTATGGTAGAACAGGTGGGGGGCTGTGTCATTGGGCGATTGCAGAGGGGCAAGGGGTGCTCGGCAGGGGTTGAGGTAACGGGAGGCGGAATAGAGTGAGTGTTCAGTGTGGGGTATTGGCTTCCCCAGTGGGTGGGAAGCAGTGGGTGGTGGGGTAGAGTGTGGGTGCTGTTGGTAAGTAGAGAGTGGAAGAGGAGGTCAAAAACCTCAAGGTTGGCATTGTTGGCTTGGATCAGGACTGTGCCGTTAGAGTAGATGGTCACTGAGGTGATCCCGCTGGGCAGAAGGGGGGGGGTTTAGAATGAGAGTTTGCAGCTATGGGTGATCTTGGTCGTTTTGGTGATGTGGCATCTTTCACTTAGGGACGAAATCCAATAGGCGGGCCTAATGGTGGGGAATATGAGGTCCTTTTTTATTTGGCCTATGGTGGAACAGTGGTATAAGTCTGCAAAGAAGGATTCAGGGAATTGCCTGATCAGTTTATGTTTGAGGGTTTTTTTAGATTTCTGAGAGAGGTTGGGGGAGGGTGATCGCGAAGGAGTTATGGTTGTGCTGTTTTATGTAAGGGGAAGAGAGAGGGATGAGGGTGGGTGTCAAGTTGGAAGGCCTTCTAACTGGGTGATCGTGAGGTTAGTGTGGATAGTGTCTTTACTGGTGTCTTTAGTGGCTATTCTGTGGCTATGGGGAAGGGGTGGCTAGACGTTGTGGAACGGGGCTGTTAGCAGAGGCTAGGGACAGGGCTGTTGGCGGAGGATGCTCTGTCTATCGGTATGAGTGGGTCTGGTGGGTCAGGGGGATGGGGGATAGGGTAAATTACGTTGGTGACATTTTTTGGAGTGTGGTGGGCAGTGGCCACCTAGGGAGGGGCGGGGAGTGGTGGTGACCAGGGCTTGAGATGCGGCGTGGCTCAGCTGCGTGGCTTAAGGGTGCCTCTAGGTGGAATTGCAGTCAGGAGTACTGACAGAAGAGGCCCTGGATGGGCACCATAATAGAGTCAAGCGCGAGGGGGTGATAGAATAGGGACTCAGGTTCAGGAGCAGATAGGTAGGAGAGAGTACAAGGTTCAGGAGCAGACAACTAGGAGGGAGAGCAGGGGCAGGAGGCAGTCTCTAGGGCTTGATTCGCTTCATGGCTCGCCTGTTCTTCCTTCCGGGGGCCCTCAAAGAGGACAAAGTCAGGAGTTACTAATTAGGCAGTCCTGGTTGGGCCGTCATTTTGAGGTCAGGCTGAGAGGAGAGGGCAAATCAGTGCTCCGTGTCTATAAGGGATAGCTTGGGCAGGAGGCAGGGATAGGAGACAGTCTCTGGGTATCGCAGTCCGGCTCGCCTTCGTTTGGTTCCCGATGCCCGTGGCGAGGTGGCCGACCGGGAGTTATTGCGGGTGCCGTCCTTGTTCGGCCGCCATTTTTAGTACAGGCAAGGAGTGAGGAGGCGTTGTGGGCTCCGTTTGGTGCGGGGGCAGCTAGGTGGGCGCTTGTTGTGAGGAAATAGAAATTTTACGTGGCCAGTGTGTCCCCTACATGCACCCTATGTATGTACCTATGCCCCATGTATGTCCATGTCATCATGCAATTCCCTTCTCATGCTTGTAATAATAGTGTCTCTGCATTTCCATCCAATGTTAGCATGTCAGTTATTAGGCCCTCCATGAATGAAACGTTAATTCTGCACTGAGGCCTATGTTGCCAATGTATTTGCATGGTACACGTTTAAACATCGAGATGAAGTCGTTTTTGTGGCACAGCCGAGCCAGGATCCGATTCAGGCTCCAAGCCTCTTGACACTCTGAAAGCTGCAGTTTAGTTTTGTACCCCTGACCTCTCACATACTTCCTGCTCAGCCGAGAGGTGCCCAGCCTGGCCTGCCAAGACAGTATTTTGCCTACAGTTATCTGCTCAGCTCCACAGAAACACTTTCCTGTCTAACGTAAGGGGTAAACATATTCCGCCTGCAGAAGATAGGGCCTAGCCTTTCTGTCTCCATCCAAGTGATTTACTGAACCTGTTTCCATAGAGGGCCCATGGCCCCCATGCAATGCACAAAGAAATATAATTATTACAGAAACAAGGGTCCTTAAGCAAGGAAAAATATGACAAAGATGAATATAGACCAGATGGAACTATATTTTTTAGTTCAATGTCCAGCCGGACAGTTTATTACCCTAATACAAAATAATCACAACAAAATAGAACACTGTGTGTGATAGAGGTGGGACACCAGCCGATGTCCGACTAACACACTGGAAGAACATGAACAAAGAGAAAATAGTAGGCAATAACAGGTCATCTGATTATTTTGAATCATAAAACAGACAATCTTTTCTATACACATATGCATGAAAAAATGTAAATCAACTATGCATTTAGTGCATTCATGTCGACGACGTTTCGACCCACAGTAATAATCGGTTCATCCTCAGGACAGAGGGTAATTGCCTTAAAAGTTGAAATATACAGTAGTATCACGGTTGAGTGAAACTAGGGTCGCAAATAGACGGGTGTTACCCAATAAAAGATTTACGGCAATGATCAAGGAAGAATGTCCAGGGGGTAACAGGGGTCGAGGCCAATGCCTTCAATACCCGGGTCAGGTCTGGCGGTGCAGACAGCAAGTCCACAATGGAGAGGCTTGCAGGACTGAAAATTCAGCGCCTAAGGGGGTAAACATATTCCGCCTGCAGAAGATAGGGCCTAGCCTTTCTGTCTCCATGCAAGTGATTTACTGAACCCATTTCCATGGAGGGCCCATGGCCCCCACGCAATGCACGAAGAAATATATGCACACACTAGCATTCAGCGATGAGCAGCCTTTGCTCGAGCGACCTTTACTTCAGACAATACATCCTTCAAACACAAGATATCAGATAAATGCCAGAGGTGCAGGTCGTTCTGACATCCCAGACTCTTCTACTAGCACTAAAGTCAGCTCCCCCCAGCTCTCCCCAGTTACACGTCAATTCCACGTCATGACCAGTTTTCTGTGCACAAGTAGGGTAAATGTTCCTGCTGACCATGCAGACCCCCTCTATGCATCCATCCACCTATGACACACCTATGACTCATCAAGTGTACACCCATGTGTACGCCCTCTTTCACGCCCATGTGCTCTTATTTCTCTCTTTCACTTGCTCCACCTGGAGTGCTCCGCCTTCTTTATTCAATTCAATTCTATTCAATTCAATGTATGTTTTAACTATATATAATGTGCTCTGTGAATAAAGATTTAGATGACGATCCTTCCTGATCCCTAGTGGAGATGGAACCCGATTCTCCTTTAGCTCGAGCTACTGAATAAAGCCCTTCTGAATCGGACACCACCGACTCTGCCTCTCATTATATGCATGATCCTTGTTAATGTATAGAAACTCCGATAGGGTAATTTATTATTTACCACATTAATCTGGCGCCCGAACGGGGACCAGTCTCTTTCCCCACGCGCCGGCGATGTAGGTCCAGCCCCCTGACCCCTTCTACAGCCGTGACGGACTTCAAGTGTACACGACAGTGGGACTTCCTGCCTACTCCCTCAGGCCCACGGAGGAGACGGAGACTGCGACCAGGCATCCACACGAGGCGGTGAGGATCGCGGACCATCCCAACCAGAGCCCAAGTTGAGAGAGCAAGGTCCGAGGTATCCCGAGGCCCACCTGTTCCGAGGCGCATGCGCAACAACAGCAGCAGTAGCAGTCACGTAGCATCGAGTTTCCGAGGCCTTCAAGTTCTGCTTCCCGGTGAGTACCGTTATTGGGAACGCATAGAGACGGGTTCATTTATTTGAGCCCGGTAAAGACGTATCTGGGTACACAGGTACGGTAGAGACGTGTCCATTTCGGTGGACGCGGTAAAGACGTGTCTCTTTACGAGACCGGTACGGTTGTACTGTTGTGCAGTGCATAAAGTAAACAGTTTTTCAGGATCGTGTTTTTGCTACGTACTAGTTAGGATATCTGTTTCTAATGTTTTAATGTTGTAGTGTGAATGGTTGTTTCCAGTCTATTCTTGTGTATATATTGTGTTCGTTCAAGTTAGCTCCAACATGCCACTGTTTTCGAAGTTACGTCAGATAGGGACCAGGAAAGGGATACTTGAAGAGGCAGTCCCCGTCCCGCCTAGAGACACTCCTGGTCATTTCATGTACCAAAAGCACGGGTTAGATGCCATACTGTTTTTAGACTTATGGGTAGATTACACAAAGGATCTGGAAGAGAAATATAGATGGCCTGCCTCAGGAACATGGGATGCTGATTGCATTATGAGAGTAGAGGAAGCACTATGGAAGAGGAAAGTTAGACCGTCCCAGAAAGATGTCATTGAGTTATGGCGTAAAGAAGCGCATAGGAGAACAGAGAAAGAATTCCACAAAGCAGAGAGAAGTAAAGAAGCAGCAGAAAAAGCCAGAGAAAAAGAGCTAAAGGAAGAAGGTGAACGGGTCAAGGCAGAACAAGCAGATAGAGAAAGGGATGCCCTCATCAGAGGCATGTATCCAGTCATCGCAGAAGGACTAGCTAAAGTGACCCCGGAAGTACCTAGTAAATTGCCGCCACCACTGATCCCGACTAAAGTATGTAGTCATAAACAGACAGCAGCGGACATTTTCCTTTCCTCCTATCTAGAAGAGGCCGCTCCGGATTATGCTAATGCAGGTTTTTCTCCTCCTCCTGGTAATAATCCTGGTAATAATCCTTTTCTCCCTCCGCCCGCATCACAGGATCAACTCACACCAGTAGTAACAATGACAGTGAAAGACGATTCAAGCCAAGGGGCAATGGGAGGGGGGCCCACCACAAACATACCGCAAACACCGCCACCATCACGAGCACTACAAGACTTAGCACTGCAACGAACGCCGAAAATGACAGCATCACCTCAGAGACAAAATGTAACGATTTCACATTGTATATATGATCAAGTACCAGGTGTGGGCCCAATGCTCATAGTCTCATTACGATTAATACGCGTTGCAGACTATTTGATCACATTACCAGGCATGAAGGACTATTTAGATAGAATATACCATTTTATTAGAACGGGGGAGGGACCCGAGAGTATACATGAGGCCATGGCACAAAGAAAAGTGGAGATTCAACGCGCACTCTTACGTTTTTTAATTAATTGTCTGATTAGGGAACAAGACCAGCCAAATAAAGAACTGACTAAAGGTATGATGGAGTGGAGTGATAACATAGCTGCTTGTAAACACGATAAAATGTCAAAAATAGAATGCATGTACAGGAAAATACGTAAAGAAATTCTAAACATACACAGGAAAGAGTCAGACGAAAAAGAGGACGACTTAGCATCAGATGAGACTGAGTCCGAAACAGAGGAAGTGAGTAAAATAAATTACGTAGGTAGAGCAAGACAGTTTGACAGGCCTAAAGGTCTCGATTACAGTAAACGTGGACCTCCCATACCGGAGAGACATTCTCTCGAACACCTATTCCAAGCTACGGAGAACGCACTGAAAGGACGAGTAGAATACAATAGACCTCATACTATGCATGAACAGGAACTAGCCCGGTCAGCCGTTCAATGGGCGTGCAATTCTAATATATATAATGATGACGTAGTGGCGCAAACTTTTTTAAGTCTTCCTCCGGAAGAACAGCGCTTAGCTGGTATTTACATGGTCCAACATCTGATCACGTTGTACGAGAGTCAACGTGCTGACCCCGGTCCCTTATATAAATTACTGGACGATTTACTCCTGGAGAGATGGAGAGGCCTAGGTACAGAATTAATTTATGTCATTCTAGACCAACGACATAAGTACTTGACCTTTCTGACCACGCGCATGATTCCTGCCCCACACCACGACAGAAAGAGTTTACACATAGACAGACAGAACCCCCTACGTGAGGTACATCCCGTCAAAAATGCAAACAATGAGCTCCAACGAGTATATGTTTATACACCCTTGACAAAAATAGAAATATTGGAAATGAAAAAATTACTGCCCTGTCATGATAAAGACCCAGGGGGGTTCCACCGTGAATTAAAAGACATTCTCCGGATAGGGGATTACACATACGCTGACATCATTAAATTATTAAAGGTACTGTTACCAGCAGGCATTTATGAAAAGCTTAAAGAGAAGGAATGGGAGGTGGGAGAGAAAAAGATAAATTGGACAGAATTGGAAGACGAGGATAGAACACGGCTCCCTGGTGTTGGTCTTGGGGACAAAGCTAAAGCACTACCTGAACTATTGATACAGGTCCTGCCGAGACTATTGGTTACTAAAAAGCAAGACTGGGATGCTATTTCAGCATGTAAACAGAAACCAGATGAAGACACTAGTGATTTTTATTCTAGATTCGAAAAATGTTTTACTATTAATAGTGGCCTTAAGACAAATAGTGAATCATACCCACATCTTTTTGTGAGCAAATTAGTAGAGAATTCCTTACCCCCGATCAAGAATAGAGTACTGAAGGTTGAGAGTACCTGGCAAGCAAATAGCCCTTCCCAAATGTTACAAATGTTACAATACCATCAGAAAAGAATTAGAGAGGAACAGGAACACGAAAAGAGACGCATGAAAGATACGAAAATGAAAGTTCTAGTTGCACAATCAGTACCAGCTGATGGACATAAAAAGGGCACGGCACCTGTTAAAGGGAACTGTAATTATTGCAAGCAACCAGGTCACTACGTAAATGAATGTGCTGTCCTGAAACACAATATAGCTACAGGCAAGACAAAAGAAAGGCCGCGTATTCCCAGACAGAATAGCACCCCGCAGAACACGCAAACGCCACAGAACACGCAACAGACAGTAGCTGTACCGCAACCAATAGCTGCCACACAACATGTCACGCAACAAATGTACCAGTACGCACAGTCAGACTATCCAGAATATCAACAGTACTCATGAAATAGCCTAGAGAGGGAGGTTGGCTTGCCCCTTATTGAAGTTCCTGTAGATCAAGAAGGTCCTTATGTACATAGTCATGTATTGGGAAAAGACAGAAAATTTTTGATTGACACAGGGGCGAGCAGAACTACCATCAGTCATGACGAGGTTCCAGGGGCACCCCTCTCAGGCTCACAGAATATTTCCCTGGGATTTTCAGGAAAGCCTTTTGTGAACGAAGGGTCAAAGCCAGTTCCCCTAGGAGTTGGTCCATTGTCCCGTACCACAGACTTATTACTTACTAATTCATGTCCAGAAAATTTGCTTGGTATAAAGACATTGAAAGAACTAGGAGCAGTGATTTGTTGTTCTCCGGAAGGAGTGCGATTGTTTTTACGTGATTTTAAAGGACATTATGTGTTGAAAGATTTTGATCCCAGACTCCAGAATGTACCACAGTATTTAGGTCCGACTGACGTAGGTTACATGCACATTACGCCACACCGAGTCACTCTCAAACCAGGAGTTGTACTGCCACGAATCCGACAATACAAGTTACCACCTGATGCCGTAGTAGCATTACTGAAAATTGTTGACGAACTCACTGCACAAGGAGTGGTTGTAGAAACTGATTCAAATGTATGTAATTCACCGGTCATCCCTATTCTTAAACGAACTGACCCTAATGCACCACCAGTCTATAGACTAGTGATTGACCTCCGAGAACTGAACAAATGCATAATACCCCAGTACCCAGTGGTCCCAGACATTTCTTCATTACTGACTGCAATTGATTCCGAAGCGACGTTCTTTACTGTAATCGATCTCAAGAACGCCTTCTTTAGTGTCCCAATACATCCAGAAAGCCAGTCCCTTTTCGGATTCTGTTTAAATGGACGCAGCTTCAAATTTACGAGAGCTCCTCAAGGATTCACAGAAAGTCCTAGTATTTATAGTCAAGCCTTGAAAAGGCAACTAGACAGTATTCACATGCCTACCGACACCGCACTGCTCCAGTACGTGGACGATATCCTGATCACAGCACGAACAGAACGAGACTGCGAACGTGCATCACTGATAGTCTTATACTTTCTGGCAGACAAGGGGCACAAAGTGTCCCCTTCGAAGTTACAATTCTGTGCACAGCAAGTGGTATACCTTGGACACTTGCTGTCCAAGAGGGGTAGACAGCTGACACAAGACCGCATTCAGTTAATTGCAAATCTTTCACAGCCCAAGACACAAAAGGAAGTACGGGCCTTCATTGGCCTCACTTCTTACTGCAGACAATGGATTCCCCAGTATGCATATCTAGCTAAACCACTCATACAGTTAACAACATAGGAGGCAGCGTCTTCGACTGTCCTCCCTTGGACACAAGAACATACACTTGCATTTGAAGAATTGAAAAAAGCTCTATGTCAAGCACCAGTTTTAGCGACTCCTTGTTACAGCAAGCCCTTTACACTTTTTGTCACTGAACGAGAAGGTACTGCATTGTCTGTCCTTACACAAGATCAAGCAGGAAAACACAAGCCTTGTGCTTATTTTTCTAGTACATTGGATCCGGTGGCCCAGGCTCTGCCTGCGTGCCTGAAATCAGTTGCAGCAACAGCTCTAGCAATAAGGCAGAGTGATTCCATTGTGTTAGGGCATCTCCTGACAGTACAGGTTTCACATTCAGTGGAAGTTCTCTCGAACAGAACACAGACACAACATCTGACTATAGCGAGACTGACAGGATATGAACTGACATTATTCCAGCCACACATAGAGATCAGACGATGCAATATACTGAACCCTGCGACACTCTTGCCCTCAAGCACAGCAGACACTGCACCACATGACTGTGTGGAAGTAATTAATACTGTGACGAAGCCAAGACAAGACCTGACAGACATTGCATTACCAGACCCCGACGTGACACTTTATGTAGATGGTTCATGCATGAGAACAAGCACAGGAGAGTTAGTGGCCGCATATGCAGTGACCACTGATACTGAAGTCATAGAGACACAACGAATTGACACACTGTCCGCACAAGCAGCAGAGCTCATCGCTCTGACACAAGCATGCATACGAGCCAAGAACATGAAAGTAAACATATACACAGATTCACAGTATGCCTTCGGAGTCGTTCACGACTTCGGAGTGTTATGGCAGGAGAGAGGTTTCCTGACCTCTCATGGGGCCAAAATTCAGCATGGTCCCCTTATTCAGGCTCTGTTAGAAGCTATACACTTGCCGACAGCCATAGCTATCATGAAATGCAAAGCACATACGAAAGTCACAGACACCATTTCCCAGGGTAACGACCTGGCAGATCGAACAGCTAAACTTACAGCCCAGACTCCAACCGACATTCTAACAGACACGACAAAGACAGAAGTACCATTATTGCCAAATTGCATGACAGTCAGGGATCCCTCACAAGATGTACTCGACATACAGACACATGCCACTCCAGACGAGATAAAGAAATGGACCGAACAAGGAGGGGTCCAGACTGACCAGGGGTGGATGGCAAAAGGCAAAGGTACATGGTTTCTTCCTGACTCCATGGTTCAAGTCATCATAAATACAGTACATAGTCCAGCACACTTAGGAGAAAAGGCTATGTTAGACAGTTTACAGAATATCAGGTTCAACAAGCACCTGCGTGCAGCAGCCAAACAGAAAGTGCATACCTGCATGATCTGTTGCCAGTTCAATCCAGGTAAATGCATTTCCGTGGAACAAGGTGGATTCCATCCTCCTGATCACCCTTTTGAAGTCCTCCAGATGGATTATATCCAGATGGACAGATGTAGAGGATACAAATATGTCCTAGTAGTTGTATGTGCACTATCTAGATGGACAGAAGCTTACCCAGTCCCAGATGACACTGCAGTCACCACTGCCAGGCAGTTGGTTAGAGAATTCTTTCCACGGTACGGCTTGCCCCGTGTCGTGTACTCAGATAACGGTTAGCCATTCTCCTCTGAATTAATGAAACAAGTATCTCTTCTGTTAGGGTACCAGTGGAAGTTCCATTGTGTACGGCATCCAGAGGCAGCAGGCCTTGTCGAAAGGCATAATCAGACACTTAAGACGAAATTAGCGAAAGTCTGTGCAGAAAAAGGCGTGGATTGGATGGTAGCCTTGCCGGTTGCCCTCTTTTACATGCGTATGGTAGCTCATTCCAGAACAGGATTGTCCCCGTACGAGGTGGTTTTTGGTAGACCGCCGAATATGTGGGGTACGCCTATGCCAAAAAGAATTACCGATGTTGACAGTAATATGCTGACAGATTACCTGGCTTCCTTGATGACCTGCACTCCTTTCTTGTCGTTCACAGGTTGCAGCTGCCTTCCCCGACAACACCCAAGTAAAGGAACATTCTATCGTTCCTGGTGAAACCGTATTAGTCCGGAACTTTGATCGTTCAAGTCCTTTCGAGCCCCGCTGGCGAGCACCGAAGCTGGTACTTCTCAACGAGGACCGCCGTCAAGGTCGAGGGAAGAAAGGGCTGGATTCATGCCCAGCACGTGAAAAGATTCCATGGACACGGAACTATAAACGAGATTAAGGACTGCCCAGAAACCAGTGACTCGAAACTCCCTTTGCTAGAAAAAATTCCGCAACAGGAGTACAAATTAAAGCTACGGTCTAGTAAGTCAGACAGCGTTTAATTGTTTAAGTCCACCCTGTGGTGAATCGGTTAGACAGGTTCCTGACATATATAAGATCGTAGACCCGAGTAGTAGACAGAGAGATAAGAAAGAGAAATACTGCAAGACCTTACGCAGCAGATGCATAGTAACTCTGATCATTACGTTTTTTCTAAGTATATTGATTATATGTATAAGCTTGACACTACATGTTTTCTTTCCTCCTCTTGGTTCACATATACATTCCTCCTTCAATGATACTATAGAGCACACATTCAGTGATCTGCCACCCCATGAACTGTCATATCGACTACCACTGCACAACAATACTTTTATTAGCATGTTACACCATTCTCACCAGACCAGCAATGTAACGAATTGCTGGGTATGTGGCCGACTCCCACCTTATCAGAAAACGAAGGGAGTTCTGCCCCTCTTTCCTTATCCGTTTTCACACAATGGTTCGTGCGGAGCATGGTATGCTTTAATGTCATCGTTACAAGACAGAAAGTTCACAGATTCCCAGAGTGAATGGACCTGGGGAGACTTAAACATAGTAATGAATCCCAGACAAAGATGGTTTTCCCCAAAGAAAAGGAACAGATCTAGAAAATGAAGTGTATGAACTAGGAAATGTTTCCCTTAACTTTATGATTCTGAATATCCAATCCGAGACAAATATAGGTTCACCGTTCATAACAGTTTTACCAGTAAAAGGTGAATTATGCGTTAGAAAGAAAGGCTCAGTACATTTAGGACACAGTGACTGTAATACTGTGGTCGAGTTTAATGATAAAGGAAAGTCTACTTTCAAAGCTTCCCGCCATTCCTATTTTATTTGTGGTCAGACAGCCTATGTACGTCTGCCCTTAGACTGGGATGGGACGTGTTATATAGCATTCCTACTGCCACCTGTCTTTCTAGCCCCATCCCATTATCATCGAGATTCACGACTAGTACATGTTCGACACAAGAGGGAGACCGATTCCCCAGTTGTCGATCAGACTGAGTCAGCTTGGGAACAATATAAAGATTTTATTAAAGGATACTTCTGGTTCATAGGTCCCGTCCAAAACAGTAAACTAATACGTAGGTTAACAAGAACTTTGGAAGCAGTAGTGAATGAGACTACTTCTGCTTTAGGAAACTTGACCGAGGAGCAGTCTGCTATGAGACTTGTTGTTCTTCAGAATCGCCTTGTTCTTGACGTCATCCTGGCAGATAGGGGCGGGCTTGTAGAGTGATTGGCTTCAGTTGTTGCGTGTTTATTCCTAATAACGCGCCATCCGTGTATGCAGCAATAACAAGGCTCCACAAGATAGCTCATGAGATGCATCAAGATCCATGGTCTTGGTCCAGTTGGCTCTGGAGTGTAATATCAGCATGGGGTTGGACAGCATTGTCATTCCTAGGAATAATACTACTATTAATATTCAGTTGCTGCCTCTGTCTACAATGTGGCCCAGCGATTTGCGGCTTGTGTGCCACTGCCTGTATTCCCCGTCCACGTCCACGTGTACGAAAGAATAAAGATGAGCAAATGATGCTGCATGATCATATATGTGGTATCATGAATATTGATGTGTCCTGAAGGGCACAGTAGGGAACAAGGAGGGAATGAGGAAATAGAAATTTTACGTGGCCAGTGTGTCCCCTACATGCACCCTATGTATGTACCTATGCCCCATGTATGTCCATGTCATCATGCAATTCCCTTCTCATGCTTGTAATAATAGTGTCTCTGCATTTCCGTCCAATGTTAGCATGTCAGTTATTAGGCCCTCCATGAATGAACCGTTAATTCTGCACTGAGGCCTATGTTGCCAATGTATTTACATGGTACACGTTTAAACATCGAGATGAAGTCGTTTTTGTGGCACAGCCGAGCCAGGATCCGGATTCAGGCTCCAAGCCTCTTGACACTCTGAAAGCTGCAGTTTAGTTATGTACCCCTGACCTCTCACATACTTCCTGCTCAGCCGAGAGGTGCCCAGCCTGGCCTGCCAAGACAGTATTTTGCCTACAGTTATCTGCTCAGCTCCACAGAAACACATTCCTGTCTAACGTAAGGGGTAAACATATTCCGCCTGCAGAAGATAGGGCCTAGCCTTTCTGTCTCCATCCAAGTGATTTACTGAACCCGTTTCCATAGAGGGCCCATGGCCCCCACGCAATGCACGAAGAAATATATGCACACACTAGCATTCAGCGATGAGCAGCCTTTGCTCGAGCGACCTTTACTTCAGACAATACATCCTTCAAACACAAGATATCAGATAAATGCCAGAGGTGCAGGTCGTTCTGACATCCCAGACTCTTCTACTAGCACTAAAGTCAGCTCCCCCCAGCTCTCCCCAGTTACACGTCAATTCCACGTCATGACCAGTTTTGTGCGCACAAGTAGGGTAAAGGTTCCTGCTGACCATGCAGACCCCCTCTATGCATCCATCCACCTATGACACACCTATGACTCATCAAGTGTACACCCATGTGTACACCCTCTTTCACGCCCATGTGCTCTTATTTCTCTCTTTCACTTGCTCCACCTGGAGTGCTCCGCCTTCTTTATTCAATTCAATGTATGTTTTAACTATATATAATGTGCTCTGTGAATAAAGATTTAGATGACGATCCTTCCTGATCCCTAGTGGAGATGGAACCCGATTCTCCTTTAGCTCGAGCTACTGAATAAAGCCCTTCTGAATCGGACACCACGGACTCTGCCTCTCATTATATGCATGATCCTTGTTAATGTATAGAAACTCCGATAGGGTAATTTATTATTTACCACAGTTGGCAGGAAACAAGCCAGCGGGACTTGCAGCCGGTGCGACTCACCTGCGCCTCGGTCGTGGGGCCCTCCTGTTGCTTGCGGCTGAGGACTTCATGGCGGCTTTTCCTGACTGGTCTGCCATTTTGGAGCCAGGCGCAGCGAGGCGGAGAGCTGAGACCATTCGTGCACCGGTTATTGAGCGCACACGGGGGGGGGGGGGCGGTCGATTTCTTCAGTTGGCGATGTGTGGCCCCGTGATTGCAGATGCTGGCGGATCAGAATGGTGCTCAGGCGGCTCCTCGAGGTGGTGTCCTGGGGTTGAGGGAGGACAGGAAAGCGCCGGTCACCCTTGCGGCCAGAGTGTGTTGCGGCGGAGCTCAGTGTCTTCCGGACTTGAGTCAGGCTTGTCCGGTGAAAACTCAATTAACAGGATCTCACTCTGATTAATACAGTTCTTCCCTGTGCACCGAGATCAACTATACCAACTACATCTCAGTCACAAAAGATAAAGTTCCTATCTCAGTAATGCTAGAGACGACATCTCACAATCAGAACCCCAACACAGTAGATAACTACAGAGTTCTCTACACTGAAACTTGACTTTACGTCTCTTATCCTGGGATCTTAGGCCACAACGGACCCAATAACCACTTCCACTGTTCTGAATTAAGTGCCACACTCACACATCAACTTAAATCATCCCCGCTGAACACCACATTGCCACTGCAAAATACCACAATCTAAGCAAATGCAATTGCAATACGCAGTCCTATTAACAAACACTCCTTTGCAGCTACAATCCATTTCGGAACTGCCAGAACTCCGTCAATTCTTCCGACTGAACCATGGGCTTCAGGGATTTGGACTGGATTAGAGCAGTTTCTAAAGAGGACACTCCAACTCCTCACACCAGTGGATAATCATCCAATGTGCTACCAGATTTGAAACTGCATTTTCTAGGCCCGTTTGCTTACCATTGGCCCTCTGACAGACCTTTCTCTCCGACTGAGAGGTGATGGGAGGTATAATTTCCATCAATCAAAATCAATTAACAGTGCAACCCATTTGGCTACACAATAAGCTGTGGCTATGGATTAAGAAGGTTAATTACAAATTCAAAATCAAGTTAAGATACACACCTCGTTAAACTATTCTATAGGACTAAAAAATAGCAATAGTCAGTCAAAGTCTGTGAAAAAAGTTAAGGCAAACAAGCAATTCAGTCACAGCAATACAAAAGATTAGCAGTAATACTTGCTGCTCAGAAATGAGGTTACTACTACTCTACATTTCCTAAAGCTAGTCCAAGATAAGAGGGTAGATTGATAACCTAAAGGATCTAAAAAAATCAGGGATTGTCAATGAAGGAAACTAAAACAAGGCAAGGGAAGATTAGGTATGGGAGTGTCAGCAGCTCAGAAGCTCAGTCAAGCGTATTCTATGGGTCAGGGAATAAGTGGTAGCCTAAGACACACTAAGGAAAGAATCAAAGGGAAGCATAGAGGTCTAAACCTCTCAAAGTCCACTTGGGTGGTGGGGAATCAGAGGAGGTGTCTGCAAGTCAATTCGCAAGAGATCTGCAAGGGGTCTGCAGAAGGCGTTCAGCAAAGAGGTCTGCAAGAAGTCCAGAAAAAGGTCTGAAGTTAGATGGGCTGAACATATATGTCATAACACAAAAAGTCTCTGGAAAACACTGCTTTGCGCACATCATCAGGGGTCCATTGTCCTTGTCAATTCTCATGTTGCGGACTGCAACATTCAAGAAAAAGCATACTCTGAACATGGGAACAGCATATCCTTCTCACACGTATCTTCAGGTTGTAACATTGCTGAATAGTTCTTTCAGTTAGTGCTCTGGCTTTCATGTACTTTCGGCAAGGTCTTCTCCTCGGGTTTTTCTCCCCTATCACTAGTACAGTAATTTATCTATTCTCAATCAGCAATGCATGTGAATGCCTGCAAGAAATGTCATGTTAGCAGAAAATGGAACCCAGAATGTATGCAGCATGGTGAAATACAGGCCTAAATTGTGAGGACAAGTTAACGCATCAACTCAATGGTGAACATTTAATATGCATGTGCACATTTAAACACAAATGAATATAAGTTTCTAATGTACTAGATAAATGCTACATCAAATATTTAGTATGGCTAGGAACTACATTTATAATCAGTATGTGTGTAACATTAGTGCACACTTTACATAAATGTTATCGTTTTATGTGAAATCACATTCTACATATACGAGGATGGTTGTTATCCTGTTATCAAAACAGTAAGTGTTGTTTAATATATTAAGGCGCACATTATGAAAGTCAAGTTTCATTCTAATAATAAGCACATTAGCTCCTAAGTAAGGATGGTTTAATTAATTTAGACTTCAATTAAGATTGCAATCAGTTAGAGCAATACACATAATATTAGTAAATTCTCTAATCCTACAGTGAATGCACTCTTTAATAATGATGTCAAGTGCAACACTTACATTACTCCTTTGAACCACACAAGAAACATGTGCTAAGTGCACATTCATGTCATGTATCTGTTAACTACTTGTGACGTATAAAGGGGGGGCAACTTTGTGCTGCTTCACATCGTACAGCTGTGCTTGGAAGGCCCAGTGTGAATATGAAGGCTTTGCTTAGAGAAATGAAACAGGCCATACACAGAATGGCTTCCGCTGGTGAAGAAGTACAGGAATGGAGGCTAAAGATAACTTTAATGACGAAGTCAAGGTTTCAGTTTAATATTGCCAGAGAAATGATCGGGCTACAGGCGCAATGGACAGATGGAGGAAGACAGAAATGTCTTTTGATGATTCAGAGTCTTCTGCAATTACACCCTCCTCTGAGGAACAGGTGCCGGCTTCACCAAAACATGTGGACAACCCTTGACTCGCTCTTCCCAAATGCTCTGATGCCTATGAAAAGGAGGTCCTTAAAGTTTTGAGGCATCTGATGTGGAATTATTTACATATATGTAAACCAATTTTAAGCACACACGATTAGTGTGGTCCATTTATATTTGAATAACAACATTTATTTGAATTAAATAAAACAGCCTATGAAATTGAATACAATTTTATTGTATAATTCTATAACTCAAGAAAGACAAACAATGCTGATGACAAAATAAAGGAAGCTCAAACAATGCTGATAACACCAACCATACATGGCAAAGTTAACGTTTTATGACATGGCACATATGTGAATTTTGATAAAAATTTAAAACTGTTATCTCCGGTTCTGATTGGATTTTGTTGTTTTGGTGACATTTATTTATTAGATTTTACTAAATTTTTCTAAATTGGTTTGGGATTATTCTTGTATTGTGTTTCCAATGTATTACTGTTTGAGCGCTGCATACATTCTTTACTCATTACCTCTAAGCTAAGCCTGACTGATTTTGTGCCATGCTACCAGATGGTTCAGCACAGGTTTATTGTTATATCCTATGTTCCTTCATTGCTATTGCTTTTCCTATGTTTTGCATCCTAGCATCTGGTTGCTAGGTTATGGTGGAATGTTCTGCTCCTGATCTTCAGTTGAAGACTGGAGCCTGTTGGATGTGCACTCTGATGGATCTTATGCTGTACTTGAAACTCTTGATTAAACTTAATCTCTAAGTTTACCTCCTTCTCCTGTCATTCCTTGGATACAACATAAATTGGCGACGAGGTGGTCAAGTCAGCATTATCCACGAACCTACGCTCAAGATTTTAATTTTATTCAGATTTCATCAGATTCCAGCGCTCATTCTTGTTTCTTCAATATCTTTACCTTCCTCCATGGATCTAAGTCTTCTATCAATTTACTTCAAATTGAATAATTTCAAGAAACAACGCTAACTTCATTTAAAGTAAGTCTTTTCCCTCTTACTTGTGATTTGATTGCACCAGCGCCTGTACTTCCCACTGTGTCTTGATTGCACCAGCGGCTGCCCATTATTTCATATGGTATTTCAGTTACCTTCTCAATATAACTTTACCTATTACAAACTTTACAACAGACAATAATATATCCAACCAGCAAAATAACTATCACTTCCCTTAAGTGAACTCCTTTTGTGTTCTGATTGCACCAGCGCCTGTTTCAATTATTCTTTACTTATCCACTTTTCATCTATACTCAGCGGCTGATTACCTAACTGTTCCCCTACTTGAAATGTGCCTTTGATTGCACCTGCGGCAGACCCTGCAGCTTATTTTTCATTTTCTTGCTAGTTTTGCTGAAAACATCGATTTCCCATTTTAACTTTTACTTATTTTCTTAAAATTCCACTCCTTTTGGTCTGTTTAGATATCTGAGGTTACCTTTTGGTCTTGCCTCAGCGGCCTCAGTTTTTCAGAAACTAATGTTTCAGTTATTTGGCGAAGTTCGTGACGTCTTAGCCTACCAAGATGACATTTTGATCTCTACTAACACTGTGGAAGAGCATCTCATCAAACTTGATCAAGTTATTGGTATTTTCAGTGAGCATGGCATGACTGTTAAAAAACAGAAGTGCAAATTTCTCCTTAGTGAGGTTGAATATCTTGGTCATACCATTTCTCACAAAGGCATTGCTCCAAAACATGATCTTTTACAAGGCATTCGTGATTGCGCTCAACCCATTAACAAAGATCAATTAAGATCATTTTTGGGTTTGAGTGAATTTTATTCCAGATTCGTACAGAATTTTGCACATGTTAGTGAGCCTTTGAGGTCGCTTACTAGGAGTAATGTCAAATTTGTGTGGGATGAAGTACATAGAGTGGCTTTTGATTCCTTAAAGGATTTGATCATACATGCCCCGGCTCTCAAACCGTTTGATGGGAACTCTCTCTCATTCATTACAGTAGATGCTAGTAATACTGGTTTAGGTGCTGTTCTGAGTCAAGCTGATGGTGGGATTGAAAATGTTGTTGCCTTTGCTTCCCGTCAACTTTCCTCTTCTGAAAGAAATTATAGTACCATCGAAAAAGAAGCTTTAGCTTGCGTTTGGGGTGTAAGACATTTTTCCACATATGTTTGGGGTCGCGAGTTTGTATTAGTTTCAGATCATAAGCCATTGATTTTTATTTGGAATGACAAGGGTTTAAGGAATGCTAGTCCTAGATTGAGTCGTCTTCTTTCAAAGCTTTATGACTTTAATTTTGTCATGAGGCATATCCCTGGTGGAAAGAACTTCACGGCAGATTTTTTGTCTAGGTGCCCTTCAAGTTCTTTGAAGTTTTCTCCTGTCCTTGATGATAAAGAAGTAGTAGTTAATCTTTTGGATGGACTAGTTTTAGCAAAGGACGTGGTTTCTGAATCCGATTGGATTAAAGAGTCTTTGCAGGATCCTTCTTTTCTTACACTGAAAAAATATATTGCTGAAGGTTGGCCAAGAGAAAATCTTATTGACAAAGATCTTCTTCCTTTTTCCAAGGTTAGGGATGAATTAAGTTTGGAGGGTGATTTCCTTTTGAGAGGTGTTTCCCTCATCCCTCCTCTTTCTATTCGAGACAAGATCATTGAGATTGCTCACAAAGGTCATGGGGGGATCACTAGTACAAAAAAAAGATTGAGACTTCACTATTGGTGGCCAGGGATGGACATCTGTGTAGATACCTTCTTGATTGGCTGTGTTGAGTGTTCTCATGCAGAGAAATCATTGCGGACTGTTAACAAACCCTTGTGTCCCGTTGCTTTCCCTGACAGTCCATGGGAGAAATTAGGTATGGATTTTCTAGGGCCTATTGGTGGTTTAAACCAGGGTTTCAGATTTATACTCACCATTGTAGATTATCACTCCAAATGGGTTGCCTGTGAGTTTTTAAAAGAACCTAATACTTATAATGTCATAAAATGTCTTAAGAAACTTTTTCAGTCCGAAGGAATTCCCAAGTTCTTAGTATCGGACAATGGGGTACAATTTGTATCTTATGAGATGAATAGTTTTTGGGATAATTTTGCCATTAAACACCTTACCACTGCTTTGTACTCTCCACAGGGCAACGGCTTAGTGGAGAGAGCGAATCGTGTCCTGAAAGACGCAGTCCAATTAGCTATTTCATCTAGCCTTTGTGTTCAGGATGTTGTCTGCGACAGAGTTTGGTCGTACAACAACACACCACATTCAACCACTGGGGTGACACCTTTCCTCTTATTAAGAGGGAGACAATCCTTTAATGAGTTATCCCCTGGTTGGGTTGTTAGCAGAACATCTCAAGGTAAAAACGGAGGGGGACAAATCGGGCAGCCTTCAGGCTTTGATACTGTGAAGGGAATCCTCCCCCCAAATGATACCACACTTAATTACTCCTGAGGGCACCCAGCTGGACACACAGCAAGGCATAACAGACACGTTCAAATCATATTTCCAGGCCGTATATTCCCCAGACCCCAATATCACCACAGCCAGATATATCCCATTTCTAGAGGGTCAACCTATCCCGCAATTAACAACTAATTGTTAATGTATTTCTTTTTAAAGTTTTTAATGAATTGTCTCTTTTATGTATACTTTTATGATTGCTTTTCAACAATCAAATAAAGTTATATTTGATTTGAAAAAAAAAAAAATAATAAAAACATGGAGAAATTGTTAATGTGTTTCTTTTTAAAGTTTTTAATGAATTGTCTTTTTTATGTATACTTTTATGATTGCTTTTCAACAATCAAATAAAGTTAAATTTGATTTGAACAACTGAGGTTGCTGCAGAGATGGAAGTTCCCACTCCCTCAAGTACTGTGGTCAGCATTAGCTATGCTCCCACGCTCTAAGTCCGCAGGAGGACACAGGTTTCCCACCAAATTTTATCACCCTTATGAGGCAGAGGTGATCGCTCGCCTTCTAGATTTTTTTAACGAAGCCAACAAAACAGGGCTATTCCCACCAACCATGCAGGAAGGCGAAATATGCATGCTGCTAAAACTGGGGGAAGAGGGCTCAAACTCAGCAGAATATCACTCGATTATAAATTCTGCCATTAAAATCTTAAGCAAGGCTTTAGCTATCCGCATTGCCCCATATATGCCCAAGCTAGACAATGAGACCAATGCGGATTCATCCCAGGTAGGCACACAGGCATAAACCTCAGGGGACTTACGGAAATACAACAATAAACCCGGTATGAGGCAACAGAGACGGCTTTGGTCTCAGTAGAATTAGCTAAAACAATCTATGCAGTGGGCTGGGGATACCTCTTGGAGGTCCTCAGGGTGGTGAGCTATGGCCCAAAATTCCAAGCATGGATCAAGCTCCTATATAAAAACCCCATTGCCGGGGTCTCAGATCCTTGGACATTGGGCTGTGCACCAGACAGGGTTGCCCTCTGCTGCCATTACTTTTCCACTGCATTCTCAGGAAGGAACACAGCCTGACTGATCCGGGTTCCTTTATCTCCACCACGTGATCTAACTGACGCGTCCTTGGAAGCTCCCGATTCCGGGCAGCCTCACCGACCTCTCCTCCTTCTCGTTACTACGAGCGAGCCAGGGTTATCCTTCCCTAGGCAATAGAGGCTAACATTTATTAGGCTATACCTAATGTCCTGATGATGATCCCCATGATTACTTAGTGGGATCGAAACGCCGTCGACCTCTATGTGCACCCTATACAGAACGTATATCATGTACCATGTATATGTAAAGGTGCCACTTGAATTTTCTGTCTCACTGTAAACCACAGTAATCCTCAGTTTTTGCCTAATAGCCCTGTTTTGTTTCTTCCTAAACTGTAATAATCTGTGTGTGCTTGGGTACAGGCTTGTGCCCCCCTACGGTGAATTGTTGAAGGAATTCGTTGTTTTCTCCATTTCTGATCAAGTAAAGATTGAGACCTCTGTCCGGCTGGACATGTCAAAACCAATATAGATTAATCTTGTCTATATTTATTGTTCTTCTCATAATATGTGCATGGGACCACTGTTGTTCAAATAATTACTTTTTGCCGTAGCATTCGAGCCGTTAGCTATCTGAACCCGATGCCATCTGAGGCCATACAGTATACACTTAGGTAACTCCACCATGTCATATCCCTATATGCAGACAATGACTTACTTTATACCTCATCGCCCCACATCACCCTGCCGGAGCTCCTAAACCTTATGGAGGAATTTTAAAATATATAGGGCCTCCGCATTAATTATGCCAAGTCACTCATATTCCCTCTCACCTCACTCGTGAGGACCTCGCCAACATGCCTCACATCCCAGGACCTGCGCCGGGAGTTGACTTCATTCAGATACCACGGCATTCATGTAGTGCATGATGAGGAACAACAATTTTGACTCAATATGGGCAGAATCATAGACTCCCTCCTAAAATTACTCTCTTTTTGAAACACAGTCCCTCTGTCCCTGATGAGCAGGCTAACCATTTTGAAAATGGTCCTCCTGCCGAGATGTTTATACACGCTGCAAAATACTATTTGCCCCATACCTGCCTCACTGTTCCATCAGTTAAACTCACTCCGTATCTCATTCTGATGAACAGGCAATAGCAGCAGAGAGGAGTTAATAACACTATATAAGACATACGAGAGGGGGGGTTTGGAGTTTCTCCAGCTGGATCTCTATTATTATGCGGCTCAACTTCAACATGCGGCCAGATGGCTTGATACGGCCCCCAATTCGGAAACCGACTGCTGGAGGGGTGGCGGTACGGGCCGTCTCCCTGAGCTACTATTGGAGGGGTTCAAAGACAGAATATTGATGTAAAAATTATAGAAGTAAAAAATATCAATGATAAAATATGGAATGCAAAACTATTGACTCCCTATACTTAAACAGGTAAGTATAAAAATATTGAAAAAAAATCAATGTTAAAAATATAGTTGTACAAAATATCGATTTTTATATATAGATATATAAAATAAAATAATAATATTAAATATATTAGGTAAAATTAATTTTAAAAAACTTAAGTAGATATAATATACATTATATATATATATATATATATATATATATATATATATATATATATATATATATATATATATATATATATATATATATATATATATATGTATATATATATACACATATTTACTTCAAAACAATAAACCATTAGTTTAATTTATTTTATAATTTTAAAATTATATAAAAATATACACATGTACAAAGATATATATATGATGTATATCCATATCTATCTATCTATCTATCTATCTATCTATCTATCTATCTATCTATCTATCTATCTATCTATCTATCTATCTATCTATATATCTATATATATATATATATATATATGTATATATATGTATATATATATATATATCAATAACGTAAAATCAATAAAAAAACATTCTATTATAAATTAAAACATTAAAATATAAAACAATCTTTAAACTTAAATTAACCACTCCAGTCAGTGCAACAGTAGAGTGGTGGATAGCGGAGGGTTAAAAATTACTAGTCCCACTCCAGTGAGTGCAATAGTAGGGAAAGTGTTGGATAGCAGAGGGGTAACAGTTACTATTCCCACCCCAGTGAGTACAACAGTAGGGAAAGTGTTTGGCAGCGGCGGGGTAAAACGTACTATTCCCACTCCAGTTAGTGTAACAGTAGGGAAAGTGTTGGATAGCAGTGGGGTAAAAATTACTATTCCCACGCCAATGAATGCAACAGTAGGGAAAGTGTTGGATAGTGGAGAGGTAAAACTTACTAGTCCCACTCTAGTTCGTGCAACAGTAGGGAAAGTGTTGGATTGCGTAGGGGTAAAAATGTCTATTCCCACTACAATGAGTGCAACAGTAGGGAAAGTGTTGGATAGCAGAAGGATAAAACTTACTATTCCCACTCCAGTGAGTACAACAGTAGGAAAAGTGTTTGACAGCGGCGGTGGGGTAAAACGTACTATTCCCACTCCAGTGTAACAGTAGGGAAAGTGTTGGATAGCAGTGGGGTAAAAAATAGTATTCCCACTCCAGTGAGTGCAACAGTAGTGAAAGTGTTGGATAGTGGCAGGATAAAATGTACTATTCCCACTCCAATGAGTGCAACAGTAGGGAAAGTGTTGGATAGGTAAGGTGTAAAATTTACTAGTCCCACTCCAGTGAGTGCAACAGTAGGGAATGTGTTGGATAGTGCCAAGATAACATTTACTATTCCCACTTCAATCAGTGCAACAGTAGGGAAAATGTTGGATTGCAAAGAGGTAACAATTAATATTCTCATTCCAGTCAGTTCAAAAGTAAAAACAAACAAAATATTAACAACAAAAATATTCAAAAAATAAAATAAATGAAAACATATATAACTATATAAAAAATTAAATACAAATATATTTAATATTACAAATTTAAAAATGCATTATAATGTTAAAAGCATACGACAAATACCTACAAATATTATATTAAACAAAATAAAAAATAATTTTCAAACAAAAAAATATTTTTAATTAGAAATTATTTAGAATCAAAAACATTAATTATTACATACATTTACTTGTATTATTTCATACCCTACCACACCCCACAATTTACAACCCAAATCTAAATTTTAATAAGAAATGTACTTACATAATTAACATAATTAATGACCAATTTAAGAAATTTTATTAATTAAAAAACAAATTAAAACTCATAAAAATTCATGAACTTCCTACACTTTACCCCTATAAGCCCCACAAATCACTGGTAAAATTAAACTGTAATAAAAATTAATTACACAATTAAAACTTATTTTCAATTAAAAAACTAATAATATATAAAAACTAATTATAAAGTAAGTTACATTAATTTACTCCCAAACCTTTTCCCCTACAAAAGCAAAACCAACACACAAAAAAATATAAATTAACATTAATGGTCAACCAATTATTCATTAATTATTCCCACACTTTAGCACTATAAACTCCATAACTCACACCAAAAATTTATTCCACAAATTCCCTATTTAGTGTTCAATTAATGAATCAATATGAAGAACTAATTATTAATTACAAACAAATGACTTCCCACCCTTTACCCCATAAACCCCACAACCCACACCAAAAAGAAATCACACAATTACCACAAATAATTATCACTGAATTAGTTCAAATAAATTAACAACTAATTATTAATTACTTAAACATAAATTACTTCCCACCCTTCACCCCTATAAACCTCAACACCTGCACCTAAAATGAACTACACAATTTCAATGATTAATTTTCAATCAATTAATTGATATTAATTAAGAACCTCTGCAGTGTATCCTGCACCGGCACTTTCAACCTGGTCCCTGCCTGCCACAGCGGGAGGAGTCACGAGCGCAAAAGCGCTACAAGGGCCACAAGAGAACCAGCATAGCAGGGAGCCTCTACAGTGTATCCTGCACCGGCACTTGGTCCCTGCCTGCCACAGCGGGAGGAGTCACGAGCACAGAAGTGCTACAAGGGTCGCGAGAGAACCTGCATAGCGGGGAGCCTCTACAGTGTATCCTGCTCCGGCACTTTCAACCTGGTCCCTGCCTGCTACAGCGGGGGGAGTCACGAGCGCAGGAGCGCTACAAGGGCCGCAAGAGAACCGACGTAGCGGGGAGCCTCTACAGTGTATCCTGCACCGGCACTTTCAACCTTGTCCTTGCCTGCTACAGCGGGGGGAGTCACAAGCGCAGGAGCGGTACAAGGGCCGCAAGAGAACCAACGTAGCGGGAAGCCTCTACAGTGTATCTTGCAACGGCACTGTCAAAAGCGCAGGAGCGCTACAAGGGCCGTGAGAGAACCCGCTGCGCGGGGACGCCACCGGGCGAAGACCGGGCCAAGACAGGCCCGTCTGAGCCCGTCAGAGGCCGATAGAGGCCGGGCCGGGCCAACCCTCTAAGCCCCTAAAGTGGACTCCGACTCAGAAACAGACTTAGGATCTTCTGCATATGTAAGTTTTTTTAAAAAAATATTGGGGGTGTAATCAAAAAGCAGAGAAAATGACCAACAGTAAGTTGGGCCATGTAGCCACTACGGCAAACACAGATGTAAAATTAGCGGGCCAAACCTCACTCACCAGGGCCATGGGGGCTATCGAAGAACAAATTAATACGGTGGAGGAAACTTTAACAAAAGGGAGGCTGGTCTGGAAACAGAGACGGAAGGTCTCAGTACTAAATCTCTAACCCCCTTAAGCGACATCCATATTGCCCAGGGTGCCCAAAACGGTTGTATACAAGAGATCACAGATCACATAGACCTGAGTGACCTGAGTGATCGTGAGGAGGATTCCCAACCTCCAATGATGCGTAGTAAAAACCCAGGCAACCCAGAGGGTACATCAGCTCAGAAAGTGGGAGGGACGAGCCTTGTGAGGTGCACAAAAAATCTGCTACCCAAGAAAAGGAAAACACTGGTCAAACAGTTATCATTAAAACAACCCGTGCGTAAAAACACTGCTAGCACAGGAAAACCTACCCTGATCATGCAAATAGAGGGACAAACCCTGGCATTGGAAAAATTATCCAAAAGTACAGATGCATTGCATAGCTATATGGTTGGAGCCCTGGGGAAACTGACAGATAGAGTGGCGAATCTGGAGGGGCACTTAATGGAAAAAATCGGTATTACCAAAGCGGGCACACCTTTGACCACACAGGCAGGAACATACTTAAATGGGACTACGAGTATGATTCCCATGTCAATCCCAAATACAGATACCAGGGACACTACAACTAAACCCTTATCCTATAGACCTAATTCAGGTAGGAACAAATTCCAAGTAAATACTGGGCCAAATAGATCGGTCGCAGATAAGAATAGATCAAACATCAGAATAGGGGCATCTCCTACAGGACCGAGGTTAACCTTAGTGTGCGGCCGTCTCGACTTGCCCAAGGCAGCTACACCGTATTTTGTAATTCTGGCCAATGCCCCTGTATTGCAGACACCGGAGCATGAAACATAGAGGGAACTCCGTAACAAGTCACTCCATTGGTTAGGAAGGCAGTTTGGTTCTAGCGACGTGCTATTTAAAAACTTTAAAATGGCAAGACGAGTCGTGTGGCTGGGCAAGGAACGAAAAGTACTCCAGGGAGATTGTATACTCCTTATGTTTAGTGACCCTATGCTAGTCCATGCAATTTTAACCAGGACAGGGAATGTTTTTTATAATAATAATGAAATTAACGTATTACCGTTAGGGGCTTTTTATCCCCCCTCCGCTCCTACCTAGGCCAGGTGCCAGAAAACCTGCAAGGGACCTCCAGGCAGAATTTACAACACAATGGAATGTCCCACTCCGTAATCGCTTTGAACCGCTAACATCGATGGAGGATCTAGATTGACCAAATCTAAACCAAGAGAGTGAGGTGGCTCAAAGGAAGGTGGATATGTTATCTCAACAGGCCCATATCCTGCTTACCCAGGGACATGGCCTCGATACCCTGTGTGAGAAAGGAAGAAACAGATCATTGCATAAAGATAATAGCAGGGAGGGTGGGTATTGACACGTAGATCCAGTCAAAATCCAAAGTAACACTGGAAAGGAACCTACTAAACAAATAATAGCAACTTTGCAAAGGGATAGCGAAAAGAGGAATGAGATAGGACAAGAGCCGTCCAAGTCAAATACCAGCAAATTATGTAAAATATTAACCTGGAATATTGCAGGCTTATCAGCTAAAGTAAGAGATCCCCAGTGGCTAACCCTTATACAGGAATATGCTATAATTTGCCTTCACGAAACATGGGCAATCGAGGAAAACCACATAAATGGTTTTGGAACTTTTAACACTCCAGCTAGTACCAGTAAACAGGGGCGAAAAAAAAGGGACCTATGTATTTACGTCTCTAATGTGGCAGGGGTCTCTAATGTGAATCTTGTGAATGTCACTGATTACTACCAGATTTTAACAGCGAGTCTGGGTGGGAAAAAGGGTATTGTGTTAATACATTTCTACAACAATATCCCTAAAACATCGATACCAAATATTTTCGGCGACCTTTGTCGATCCTTGAAACATATTGAAGGAAAAATGTCGGGGGATATGTTTATTATATGGGTTGGCAATTTCAACTTACCTCTGTGTCAGTATAGTGAGCAGGGTATCTGTGGTTTAGACAAGGATAAGGAAGACACACAGTTTTACTTTTCACACATAAACATGGGGGACCTATTAAATTTAATGGTTTTTCAATTTGACTTAGGATACGCAAATGAACTGTGTTCACCCCCTATACCTTTTCAACCTACTTTTAATGGGAGGGGTTGCATTGCAACCATTGATTTTGTTCTATTGTCTAAAAGGTATTCTTGTTATGTATACACTTGTAACACTCTTGATGTCTTAATGAGCGACCATTACCCAATTTGTTTAGATCTCTCTGTAAGAGGGCTGGTGAGAAGCATTAATAGGAACTCACAATATAATTTTAATAGCAACCTTGCTAGCATAAACGGGTGCACCTTAACCCCTTCAGTGCTGGTGACAAAGCCAGCTCGTCATGGGCGTTACCTGCGTTGCGCGCATGACGAGCTGGCTTTGTCACGTAACGCGAGATTTTCGAATTTTCAGCACGCAGCGGGAAAACCCGCTAGCGCGCAGGCGGTTAAACTGGGCAAAAGTGGAATCTGTGGCATTTCTTCAACAACTAATTAAAAAATCATCAGACATAGAGATATGCCTCTCACAGACTAGGGATGATGTAGAAATATTTAACGCCTTCCTTAAGATAACAGATGAGGCCTGGAAACTATTAACGAGGGAAAAGCGACATGGAGTGCATTAATCACAGGGATGGTTTGACAAAGAATGTACTAAGGCGTATACCCATTTGAAAAATGCCTTGCACAGTGAACCTAGATGCAAGGAAAAAGTAAGGCAGGTCAGAATCTTGTATCGATTAGCCTTAAAAAAACGGAAGGTGCAATTCAAAAGGGAAGCATGGCAGGCGTTGCATCAGGCATGCATAAAGAAAGACAACATTGGCTTTTGGAGAGCGGTTGCCTCCCTTTTTTATTAATAGAGACCGATATCATAGACATGGCAATTACAGGAGATAAGTGGGTAGAATTTTTCATGGGGCTCTATAACGATGAGATCACTGATGATAGCAAGACAGCAACAGTAGTACCGGGGACTGGAGATAATACACAAAATGGAGCCTTTCCCCTAGATGTCAATATTTCCCTCGAGGAGGTCATTAGGGCCATAACCGAGAGTGCCACAGGGAAAGCACCAGGGCCGGATGGCATCCCGGTGGACGTCTATAAAACTAACATAGGGTTATGGGCCCGGCTTTTAACAAATGTCTTAATCAGCTGTAATCGTCATAGGTTCATTCCCACTTAGACAGATGCAATTGTGATACCCATATTTATAAAGGGGGCAAGAAATTAACCAAGCTGTTATCACCCAATCTCCTTATTGGATGCTTTTATGAAAGTTGCAGGGAGGGTTATTTTAAATAAGCAACAGACATGTGCCGAAGAAACAGGAGTTCTATCAAATTATCAATATGGATTTCGCTCAAACCTCGGTACAACCGAGCAGGGACTTAACCTGTCATTAATCATAGATAAATATACAAAAGCAAAGAAGGGTAATCTTTTCCTTACATTCATGGACTAAAGTTCAGCATTCGACTGTGTCAAACATGATAAGTTGTGCAGCACTCTCAAAGATCTAGAGGTTGACCCATTGCTGCTAATGTTTATCAAGGAACTGTATAGGGGGGCAGGGTCGAGGGTCTGATATGGGAGACAGGGGGAGTGTTCAACCAAGTTCTGTATAAAAAAAGGGGTGAGGCAAGGGTGCATACTCGCCCCTTTCCTTTTTTCACTTTATATTAATAGCCTAGGACAGCACTTGAGTGAACACCAACATGATTACCCACTATTAAGGATACCCCTATCCCTATTTTATTGAATGTTATAATGGAGAGGTCGCAGTTAGGCTTACAAAGATCCATCACCAATTCTGTTGCATATATGAAAGACAGGGGCTTAAAGGTAAACATCACCAAGACTTCTACAATGAGTTGTGGAACAAAAAGGAGAAAAATATGTGACATCTTTATTGATAACAAAATTATTGAAAGCACAGACAGATTTTTCTATTTAGGAATCATTTTGGACATGAATGGGTCTTGGAAAGCGGCTATGAATGCAAGGAAAATGACCTTCTCAAGAGCAATAGGAGCAGTTATTAATTTCTCCAAGACATTAGGTGGTAGACCTGTGCCAGACTTATTGGATATTTACAAATCTAAATGTATTTCAACAGGGACATATGGGGCAGGTATCTGGGGCATTGAAGGAGCAGAACAAATTTAACGCTGTGAAAATACTTTTATCCGCTACTTGTTGGCCGTCCCCAGCTCTACCGCTACTTTTAGCTGTTATAGGGAACTTGGCCTCTCATATGTTTCTGACATTATTAGAATTAATCCCCTATTACTGTGGCATAAGGTGTGGGTATCTATGGGGACAGGTTAAAACAGAGATGTAATTTTGTATTGTCTTAAACTAGATAGGGTGGCTAATATGTCATGGATTAGTTAAATAAAAATAATGTATCATGACATTGGCCATCCAGAATACTTTGACTCTCCAAGTAGCATGGAAACTGTACCTAGAAAAACGTTAAAAGCATATTGCCTAAATTACCTACAGAATAACCGATGGCTTATTGAGAGAGAGAAAAAATCAGTCATGGACAACCACTTGATGACCACATGCACAGGCCTACAACCTTACCTGGCACTGGTACAGAGTAATTTTTGTCATATGCTTTTGGCCCTTTTCCGCCGTGGGTCTTTTTTCAGAATGATCGCATTCCCAGAAGCCAATTAATTGGACGAAAAACTTGCTTATATGTCCATGTGATTATATAGAAATACAATCAACCCTGCACTGCACTTTGTTTTGTAAATATTGTGTTGCACTTAGGAAAAAGTTCTTAATACCTACTCTCAGAAGTTGGGGCCTAGGACAATGCAGAACAGCTTTTTTAAGACTACAATTATTGGAAAATGAACAAATTATTATGGTAATTTCTTCCTTCTTAAAGCCTGTTATTAGGTATTGGATTACAATGTGAAGCTTTGCTATAATGAGCTTTTTTGCACTCTTCTGTGTGTATATAGATATGGATTTTTTTTAACGTTTCGGTATTATGTAATAACATTTTGAAAAGTTTTTATCTTTTAAAAAAAATAATCTGTGCTTTCATGATTTTGTATTGCATCAAAATCGAATAAAGCTGATTTGAATTGAAGAACTAATTAATAATTAATAAAAAGCTCTTTACTTACCACTTTACCCCATAAACCCCAAAAGCCACACCTAAACCAAATCACACAATTACCATAATTAATTACCAATTAATAAGTTAAAACAACTACTTATTAATTAATTAAACATAAATGACTTCAAACGATCAACCCCTGTAAACCCCACAACCTGCACCTAAAATTAATTACACAATTTCCATAATTAATTTTCAATCAATTGATTATTATAAATTAACAACGCACTATTAAATAATCAAAAATAAATGACTTCCGACCCTTTATCCCTATAAACCTCACAGCCTGCACCTAAAAAAAATTACAGTTACTATAATTATCAATTAATTAATTAATAATAAACAATCAATTAATAAATAATTACAAATAAATTACTTGCCACAATTAACACTATAAAATCTAAATTAAACACATAAAAAATAGTCATTCATTTATTATAATTAAATTACTTCCCACCCTATTCCCCTATAAACCCACAACCTGCTACGGAACTAAAAAAAAACAAAATTTATAATTAAAATAAAATTGATAACTACTAAAATGTTAACACATATAATAAATAAACATGAACAATACTTATACAAAAAACATACATTACATACATTCAAAATATTAACTAAAATACATTACACTAATAAAAAAAACTCGATTTTTCAAACTACTATAGTTTTTGCAAACAATAATAATGATTTCAATATTTTTTTAACGTTATTTCTTACCTTAAATTTGATATTCTTGCTAACGATATTTCTGAATCATGATATTTACAACTCGATATTTGTGTAAGTTTACATTTCGAACTCGATTTCTGTCTCAACACCTAATGGAGGGTAACCATACACAAGAGGATACCCCCTTATGTAGTGAGACAGACAGCCTCAGCCTTGCACCGAATCGTAGTGGCGGTTCACGGACACACTCCGTTCCATAGAGAACTCCCAGTATGGAGTCAGAAGCCAGTCAGACAGATGTCACTCACTGTGTCTTTTATGGAATGGAAGGAGGGAGGTTGTGATCAATCGGGGGCACTCTACCTAGATGAAAATTGTATTTCTTTTGAGGTCAAGCGAACAGACTTCAACTTGGGCCAGGATCAATTCTTGTACCCTGTAGGGCTGGCGGAGGAGGCTAAGCACAGACGGCAAACTTATCCAGCAATCCTGCAGCCTACCACTCTCGAGATCCTGCTCACATGCAGCACGAGCAGACACTTAATTACAATTTTATACAAAGCTATGCGTTCAGACACAAAAGAAGCTCTTCAACAGGTCCAGATAGCCTGGAATCTAGACGTAGAAGCCCTGATACAAAATATTGACTGGAGGTGAGCCTGTGAGTTAACACACACTGTCTCATGTAATGACCGTTTTAGACTCATACTCTAAAACCTTTTACAGAGAACGTATTTAACTCCAGTACACCTTTATAAGATAGATCCGGCTCGCTCGGTTACATGCCCAGGGAGCAAATCCGGTGGAGCAGACTTTCTACATGCCATGGAGTTGCAGCACAGTATACTCCTTCTGGCACTCAACAGTCAGGGAACTGTAACCGTCAACTCGCTTATACATTGAACTGACCCCCAATGTTGCCTACTGGGACTGTTTAAATTACTGCAGAAACGGTAGATGACTTATAGATTTGAACAGTTGGCGATGGTCTTAGCCTGACACAGGGTGGCCATTACATGGCTTTCTCCTTGTTCCCCAACACTAGACATGTGGCATAAAGATGTAGCGGAGTGGGCTCTAGTGGAGGAAACACACATATGGTTAAGTAGGAAGGACCACAAGTTTGAAAACGCCATAAGCACCTGGCAAACATTGACAGACAGCCTCTATGCCCCCCAACCCCACCCGTCCAATGACTAATCGGAATCGGACCAAGGGGCGGGAGGGACCACCCAAAATAGCGCTGAGGGGCTATAAGGGGGAACAATCCCAATAACCCAACGTAGAGATGGGCGAAATGAATTGAAAAGTGGAAACAAAACAAGGAGGGTCAAGGGGAAGGGGCGGATGATCACAAATCGGGTACTAAAGTATTTGTTGTGATATTCCTATTACTACATTGGTGTTCATCATTATGATAGTTGACATGTGTAACTTGCTTCAGAACTGCCAGTTGTCTTTGTTTATGAATGAAAGTGAAAAATAAAGTTGTTGTTTTGTTTGTTTTTTAAAGAAGGAAAAGGACCATTTCATTCCACGCAGCACATCTGCACCATAAATTACCACTGTGAGAGTCTCAACACCTATGCACAGGCTCTCCAAAGGAACAAACTACTGCATGTCAAGACTATCCAGGAACGAAGAAGCTCCAGTCTCTCGTGCCTAACATACCACTGTTTAACATTTGCTATAGGCACTGTCACAGCTCTGCCTCAAGCTGTGCTCAGAAGGCCATTTCTAAGACCATCCACAATAGGAGTGATTAAAAAAAAATTAGTTCGATTTGATGTGATCTTAAATTAGCTACAGGACATCTTATGACCACATTGAATTAACTTCTCACAAATTCCAAGACTATTTATGATGTCACCAGATGAAACAGGAGAGGTGTTGGCGTAAGCATATTGTACTGTAAATCAAATTACACCATCCCTCTCCCTCAACAGTCGTTCAAAGACATAGCATGCAAGTTGTACATTACCAACAAAATCATTCACATAATAATTTAAAGTTACTCCCCCGCAGCCTCAAATAAGACCTTCGAACATGGATTCTCACTCTAACCCCTGTCCTTTCAACTTACTCATGCAGGTGATGCTCTTAGGTGATTTTAGCTTGTTCTTATTTTTTTACGAATGTAGAATAATATCGCCACACCCTGTCTCATTGACCATCTTAAGGCAGTGACTCTAGACCAATGAGTCTATTACCTGACTGATTAAAAGGGCCATACTTTAGACTTTGTCCTCAGTCAAATATATGGCACCAGAAACCTCAGAATCGATAATAACGACAGGAGTTCCCACCACCGGGTATCAATCAAAAATCAGCCTCTCTGACATGTTGTGAGTTAGCAGACAGCATTTCTCCATTCACCCAGAACGATCAGTATTTATGACTATAAAACCAACTTTACCTGTGGCTTGACACCCATGGAGCATGGCGGCGCCGGAGTGAGGCTGCTCAGAGTGGCGCTGTGGTTTAATGCCTTATCGCTATCAAAATACCGCTAAAACCCAGCTGCGAGCGTCGGAAGCACCCTGGCTCAGAATGTGAACTTCGACTTTACTAACTTGGCCGTTTTCATTTTTTCTGGAAAACAGGCTTCAGCTGTGGTCCAAAAACGTTTTGTTTCAGTGGCTCCCGATTTTCCTTGTCATGCAGACTATATTAATATGATGCGGTGAGTGCCCACCTCAAACCCATATTTTGGAAGCCATTGTGGAATATTATCCCTTTTGCTTCCTGATTTTGATACTCTCCTGACTGGATGTACTGACCGCCATTTTGTGTTTTCTTTCTTGTTGCATAGCGGTTCTTCCACCACAAACAATTCATGTCATTTTTAGCATTTATCTCATTGGTGAAAGCTATACACCTCATAATGGGGGTTATTATTTTAACGTTTTTTGCTCGCGTCTTCCCTCATAATATTTATTGGAAAATAAAGACACAGCTGTTTCAGGCTGCTTAAGTTCTGTGTATCCTCCGCGAATTTATCAAGATTTGCTTCTGGTTCATTAATTAAAGTACTTACTGGGATAAACTGTGTATTTACACTCTCACCATTATTGCAAGGTTATTTTTTCTTACAGTTTTGCATGGATAGAGTTAAGAATTCCTATATTAAAAATTCAGAAATGTTTGCTGCACTTTCTAAAATGGAAGACTCTGCATCTTCTTCAGCTAGAAGGTCTAATTCAATCTTTACTGCTTCAGTAACAGGGAAATCCAATATAAAACATCTAAAAAAGACCCTCCGTCTCCAAAATCCACCTCTCCGGTTTCAATGGAGATACTGCTAGAAGAAATACGAGCCCTTAGACCCTTCATGGAATACACTAATGCTATATTACAAGTTCTCACTGGCAATTGGTCTCAAAAGGATGAACGGCTCCCAGAGGTTGAACGTAATATGTCTTCTCTTGGAGTCACTGATAGTAAAGTTTCAGCACTTCAGTCGCAAGCATCTACCCTTCAAAAACAGGTCGAAGAGTTGGAAAATTGCAACACGAGGAATAACCTCCGGATTTATGGGCTTCTGGAAGGAGTTGAGAGACGGGATCCCCTGGCCTTTTTCGGATCTTTCATTCCCAAGCTTCTTCATATGCCGGAAGGAACTATGCTAAACATTCAGCGTGCTCATAGGCTTGGTCATCTGCCATCCAATTCCTCTTCCTCACAAAGACCAAGAGGAGTAATATTATACTTTCTTGAGTACTCTGACTTATTAAAAACTCTTACAGCTGTCTAAGCATCTCATCGTATAGAGTGGTCTGGATCTACTCTTTTCTTTGCACAGGACTACGCCAAAACTACTGCTTCTAGGTGCAAGGCATTTCTAAACATGAGACCTGATCTATGCTCTTTGGGAGCCCGGTATGGGCTTTTTCATACCTGTTTATTTAAGGTTACATACAGAAATAGAACGACTACTTACGAAGACCCAACATGTCTACGGAGTTTCATCAATTCATGCTTGTCAGAAACTATGGATGTTACAGAAGCATCAGGCTCACACTATGTTTGATTATACTGGAAGCATGAATATTCTCCCTGTCCTGTGTTCTTGTTTCTCTTTCTTGTTTTGTTAACTGTGTTTACTCTTCATAATAGATAATGTCCTTCCTTTCTTCTTTTTTCCTCGTTGTCTGATCATTTAATTGATTGTTTAATTGCATAATTTGTTCTAATATCTCTTTCAACTGTTCTTCTTTCCCCCTTATTCAGACAATTTGATGTTTGACGCCCGCAGTTAGCGTGTTTGTTCTTGGCGTTATTTCTCCCTTTCTCTATTTTCAATGTTTATGCCCCTACTTCTAGTGATGCCCTTTTTTGCTTCCATACACACTATTATTATTATTATTATTATTATTATATGAAATATATAACGCGCTCAGCTTACCCGGGGGCATCCCGGCGCGAAACAGACCAAAAGGAGAGGCTCAATCTAATCACTACTGTGGGAACAAATAGGTCTTGAGAAGTTTCCTAAACACCATTTGATCTTGCACAACAATGCTAACAATATGATATTAGCTGGGGACTGTAACCAAGTAATTGATCCTTTCTTGGATCGGAAATCTATAGTTCCCTTTATTCCTTCAAAATCACATAAAACGTTTACTCAAACTATAAAGAACTTACATCTATCTAATGCTTGGAGACTGTGTAACCCTTCCTTACAAGAGTTTACTTTCTATTCTACTCCCAATCAGACCCAATGCAGAATTGATTATATTTTCACATCACATAATATTTCCCAAACTTTAATATCCGCTGACATAGGCCCCATCCTTATCTCAGATCATGCTCCTGTTTCCATCCAGCTTGATATTATCCCACACTCCGACCATCCTAGAAGATGGCGCTTCAACAGCTCCCTGCTTTTAGACTCTCTTTTTATTACTTCTTTTACCTCTTTCTTCAACAAATGTTTTCTTTTTAATAACAATGACACTCTACCATTTCACACTATATGGGATGCATTTAAAGCCTCTGCGCGCAATTATATTATTTGATATACTGCCAATAGGCGTAAGTCAGCCAGGCTATCGAACTTGGAACTTCTCTCAAAGATAAAAAAAATTAGAACACACCTACTACACTTCCAAATCAAACAATGCCTTTCTGATCTGATTAACACTAAGGTCCAATATAACAAGGATACCACTATTAACTCCTCTTTATTTCTTTTGAAGACTAGTGCTAAATTTTATGGAAGACAGAATAAATCTGGTAAATTATTAGCTAATTACCTCAAGACTAAACAATATAAACTCCATATAGAATCTATCACAACTGATGCTAACACCTCCAAATATAAAGACACTGAAATCCTTCAAGAATTTGTTAAATGCTATGAACAACTTTATACACTAAAGCTTATCCCCAAGGATGATATCTCCCATTATCTATCTTCTATTCAAAAACGTTTAGCCCCGTCTACACAGTTTGAACTCTTAGAGTCTGACTTCACTAAATGCGCTTTGCTCAAATCATTATACCTAAATTATACTCTTTAATTTCCTCCTTTCTTGCATCTGGCAATTCCTCAGTTACCTTTCTGAAAGCTCTAATTTTTCTTATTCCAAAAGAGGGTGAGGATTTACAATATTGTAAAAATGATCGACCCATATCTCTTGTTAATATAGATTATAAAATATTCTCCAAGTCAATAGCTCTTCGATTAGAATCTATTCTCCCTCAACTTATAGGTAAGGAGCAAACAGGCTTTGTCAAAGGACGTTCCATTACTGACAACACTCGTTTGTGTTTTTTATATTAATTCCAAGTCATCTAGTCTCTCAAAACCCCTTGCTGCAATTGCCCTTGATGCTGAAAAGGCTTTTGATAAAGTACAATGGCCTTTTATCTTCTACACATTAAAATGATTTGGTTTTGGACTGAAAATTATTTCCTTGATTTCCTTACTATACTCAAATCCTAAAGCTGCAATCTTTGCTAATGGTCTTACTTCTCCCTACTTCCCTCTCCACAGAGGTGTACGACAAGGCTGCGCTCTTTCTCCTTTTCTTTTTAATTTGGCCTTGGTACCCTTTTTATCCAAAATAAGGCAGAATCAATCTATTATGGGATTCACCTCAGCCTCTTTGCTAATTAAATTGGCAGCTTATGCTGATGATGTTCTATTGTTTCTCTCACATCCCGAGGATTCTCTCCTGGCCTTTTTAAGTGAAGCTGAATCATACTCCTCAGTTTCGGGTTATTGATTAAACAATGACAAGTGTGAAATCTTACCCCTAACTAAATATACTTTTAAAGATGATTTCTGTATTTCTAATTTTATTTGGAATCCTCTTCACATAAAATACCTTGGGATATGGTTCACTTCCTCTATTAAAACATCAATTCCTCTTAATTTTAATAAATGTATTGAAAAGCTCCAATCCCTTACTTCCAAATGGCATCCCCTGTATCTGTCATGGTGGGGTTGTCTTGATACCATTAAAATTATATTTTCACCTATTATCTCAAATATTCTACTACCTATTTCATCGAAATGGTTCCACAAGATTAACTCCATTCTCATTTCTTTTCTATGGCAGAATAAAAAATCTAGAATTTCCATTTTAAAGTTATCGAGTCCACAATCTGAAAGTGTTCGCTTCCCTGATTTTCACAAATATCATAAAGCTATTTTATTGCGACTATTTCCAAATGGCTTTCTGACCCTTCTCCTGACGCGCCTCTTTGGGTTGACTTGGAAATTTCTTTCCTTTCCCCATTTACCTTCAAAGAATATCTTCACGCGAAAGCCACAATCAGTTAGTTCACCAATTCTTAAATACTCTTGTAAAACTCTAAACACCTCCTTCATTGTGAACCACATGATCTAGTTACATTTCTCAATTCCACTATATGGCATAATAATTTCATATGCATTAAAAGCAAACCTGTTTATTGGAGGACTTGGAGAGAAAAAAGGAATAGAATGGGTACATCAATTTTTTTTAAATGTGACTTTCCTCACCTTCGCCAAGGCTTCCTCCCTTTTTCATTTTCCTCCCTCATTTGTACACAAATTTCTACTTTTGCGTTCTGCTTTATTAGACTCTTACTCACATTTTACCTCCATGTCTGACCCCTCTCCCCTATCAGACCACCCGTGGTTGCATATCCTATGTAATCCACATAAGGCTTCCACCCTATATACCTGTTTATTAATCCCATTTGCAACAAGAGCCAAAACAAAAATTGAGCTTTCTTGGGAAGCAGATTTAGACACACATTGGTCCATTTAAGTTTGGGATAAGTTTTGGGGAAGCTTAGGAAGTCATCCAGGGCAGCTAGCGCTACACAAACACTTTTCTTTATTTACAATAGACTATTATTGACTCCATTTTCCTTACACAGAATACATTCTGATACGTCTGATAAATGTTGGTCTTGCCAATTTCCACAAGCTGATCTCCCTCACTTACTTTTTTCAAGTCCATATGTTATGAAATTTTGGAGATCGGTGTGGTCCCAAATTAACACAATTTTTGGCACTAATATCCCTTTATATTTTAAAAAAAATTTCTAGGAAGCCTCTCGACCAATTGGAACACAACACATTCACAAACCAAAATAGTTGACCTACTATTGACTGCTGCCTTTCAACAAATCACAAAAAACTGGAAAGACACTTCTAAACGCTCATACCTAGCTTGGTGGTATTCTGTTTGTCACAACCACAGACTTGACATGACATTTGTATATCATGTATCTCTTAAAGATAAAAGATTACTTTTGTGGTCTCCAATGACACAATTTCTTGACACTTGTGCTAAAAATTCTCATGCTCCGTCCCCAAGAGCTCAAGAGGTTGCTCAACCCCCGTGAGTTATTTATTTATTTTTTAATGATTCCTATATTTTTCTCATTCTAATTTCACTTCAGTAATATACTAATTAAGTTTTATCCAGCTCTCACTCTTTGTATCTCAGCGATAATTATCTTTTAATCTTGTAAATATACTTGCCTATATGCTTTTGTTATTGCATTTTGTATTGGATTACGATATTATGTTATATAATATTATATTTTGTTATATTTACAATAAACATATTTTTTGAAACTTAAAAACCAACTTTACCTCCTACTGAAAATGGTCCTGTCGCTCACACTGAATCACTAGGCAGAAAAGAAATGATAAGATTCTGTAACACCACCCTCTCAATAATTTCTGCTACCTTAGCAAAACATTGCCCGACCTGAAACTGCATAATGGTTCATCCCAGAACAATAACACTACAATGACAGCTCCTAACATAGAGGGGTTGATTCCGATCTGGGAAAAAGCGCTCCGAATCTCCGTACGGAGCGTTTTTCCCCGTACGATTCGTACTCGTAAAGTCTCCGTAAGATTCTGCAAGTACGATCCCAACCCAAAGCGTCACTCCGTACGACTCATAACAAACTCCGTACAAATAGCAAGTCCATACGATTTGCATTCGGCTGACGCTTCACGCCACGTCCGAACGTAAATAGACTGCGTCATCCGTACGGAAGGAAATACGATTGTGTTGAAGACACTCCGTACGGCTCTTTTGCTACGAGAGTCCAAAACTGCTGTAAAAGCAGAGTGCGGCCCGAACCGCACCCCGGTACACGACAAACATGACATGAACCCCATCGTCTGTGTCATCCCAGTCCTGTACGCCCACCACCTCGTACATAGAAACCGACGACTGCGCAGACGGTGAGTACAACCAAGTCCAACATCCCTGTACGTGGTGCCACACGCGCACATCACCATTGCACGCCTGTAATGTCGGGGTACGTTGCGCCACACGCTACCGCATATCACCGGTGTAATAGTGAGACGTGCCACACCTACGTCATCGACCTCGGGGTACGGTACGGTACCGCATATCACCAGTGCAATAGTGAGACGTGCCGCACCTACGTCATCATCCTCGGGGTACGGTACGCTACCGCATATCACCTGTGTAACACTGAGACGTGCCGCACCTACATCATCGACCTCAGGGTACGGTACGATACCGCATATCACCAGTGTAATAGTGAGACATGCCGCACCTACGTCATCCACCTCGGGGTACGGTACGGTACCGCATATCACCTGTGTAATAGTGAGACGTGCCGCACATACGTCATCCACCTCGGGGTACGGTATGGTACCGCATATCACCTGTGTAACAGTGAGACGTGTGGGACATACATCTGTAATGTCTGTGTAAGTCTAAGTGATGTGTGGAAAACACACCAAGCAGTGCCCAGCAGTAGAGGAGTTGTGTGGCTAAGACCCCCAACAGTGCCCAGCAGTGCCCAGTAGCATAGGGTGTGTGTGGCTAAGACCCCCAGCAGTGCCCAGCAGCATAGGGTGTGTGTGGCTAAGACCCCCAGCAGTGCCCAGCATTAGTGTGTGTGTGTGGCAAAGACCCCCAGCAATGGCCAACAGCATAGGGTGTGTGTGGCTAAGACCCCCACCAGTGCCCAGCATTAGAGTGTGTGTGTGGCTAAGACCCCCAGCAATGGCCAGCAGCATAGGGTGTGTGTGGCTAAGACCCCCACCAGTGCCCAGCATTAGAGTGTGTGTGTGGCTAAGACCCCCAGCAATGCCCAGCAGCATAGGGTGTGTGTCTAAGACCCCCAGCAGTGCCCAGCAGCGCCCAGCAGCATAGGGTGTGTGTGGTTAAGACCCCCAGAAGTGCCCAGCAGTGCCCAGCAGCATAGGGTGTGTGTGGCTAAGACCCCCAGCAGTGCTCAGCATTAGAGTGTGTGTGTGGCAAAGACCCCCAGCAATGCCCAGCAGCATAGGGTGTGTGTTTGCTAAGACCCCCAGCAGTGCCCAGCAGCATAGGGTGTGTGTGGCTAAGACCCCCAGCATTGCCCAGTATTAGAGAGAGTGTGTGTGTAAGAACCCCAGCAATGCCCAGCAGCATAGGGTGTGTGTGGCTAAGACCCACAGCAGTGCCCAGCAGTGCCCAGCAGCATAGGGTGTGTGTGGCTAAGACTCCCAGCAGTGCCCAGCAGCATATGGTGTGTGTGGCTAAGACCCCAGCAGTGCCCAGCATTATTATTATTATTATTATGTTTCTTATATTGCGCCTGAATCGACCCCCGAAGGGGTATCTCCGCGCTTGCCTTGGGAACCCGTCCTGGCTTTTCCCTGTGAGATAGCCCCTACAGGGCATCCCCAAGGTGAAAGCCAGGCATCCCGCCGTGGGGGGGCCGTTTTGGAGATTAAGCAAGCTTAATGCCCAGAGTTGCAGAGTGTGAACCCATGATTAGGTCAGGCACCGAAGCGAGAATTATCGAGTCCATGGACATTTGAGCTCAAGACCCTGCTGCGTCGGGAATTGAACCCTGGTCCCGGGTCTGACCTCTGCTTCAGGGTCTGCCTGCTCTAACCAGTGAGCCACACTTCTCCACTAGATACATTAAAGTGTGTGTGTGTGTAAGACCCCCAGCAATGCCCAGCAGCATAGGGTGTGTGTAGCTAAGACCCCCACCAGTGCCCAGCAGTGCCCAGAAGCATAGGGTGTGAGTGGCTAAGACCCCCAGCAAGGCCCAGCAGCATAGGGTGTGTGGCTAAGACCCCCGGCAGTGCCCAGCAGTGCCCAGCAGTGCCCAGCAGTAAAAGCAGAAACATACCATTGTTAACCTCATTACCATCAGGAAATAGACACATGTTACAATACCCAAATCTGAACATCACACCAGCTCCCAGGCACACAGCAGTCACAGCTATTATCAGAAAAACTAAAGTACAGAAACAAAAATAAATAGCTTTATTCAGCTGCATCCAAATGTAAAACGTAAATATGAGTCCATGCTCACAGAAGGCCGATGGCCAGTCCAAATAACAGAAAAAAGGTTGTGGCTTCCTGGATGTTGTCACACCCAAACTTGCCTGCACATAGAGTTCAATCGTCTGTGGAAACAGTGGGGGCATCATCTGGGGAATCCTCCGGCACGGCAGGGACAGGAGAGGGAAGGACAGGTGTAGTGGGTGATGGTGGTGTGGATTCCTCCACACTGGCCGGTGCATCGCAGAATGTTGCAAGATATACTTGTCTGCACACTTCAGCCAGTTCTGAAAAACTACCACCTGAACCCGGGGACACATTGGGGGTGGAGGTAGAGGGTTGTGAGTCTGTTGTCTTGGGTCTGTGGATGCGTGTGTGATGTCTGTCCCCTCTCCCTGTGGGTGTGTCTACATCCCCTTGAGATTGGGTGCATGGTGATTTGCATTTTGTCTACTGTGGTAAATATTTTACAGTATACAAGTTTGCCAGATAATTTCGGACAAGTAAAGAAAATAGCTCAATCAAATGAGAGGCAGAGTCCGTGGTGTCTGAGTCATAAGGGCTTTAATCATAAGTGATGACTCGAGCCATGGAAATCTATTCCACCAATACAAGGGATCGGGTATGCAATGATGGCAGGAAAGATGTCAACGATTTATTCACAGTACATGACATATATAGGAAAATGACACAGTAGCATTGAATACAGTAGGCGTGACAAGTGAAATGTATATGATAAGAACACATGTGCGTAGCAAAAAGGCGTGAACAGAGGTGTGCACATAGGCGTGTACTAGAAACGTCACAGAATAGTGTCACAAGTGGGTGGATGCTTAGAGAATTCTTGCAGAGTCAGCTGAAACCTGTGGCCTGAATGCACGCGCAGCTAATATGACGTGTGATTGACGTACATCTTTAGGAAGCTAAGGGTCTGACTTTTAGCACTAGTAGAAGAGACAGAAGTCTGGCATGTCAGATCGACCTGTCCCTATAACATATCTGATATCTAGTATTTGGAGGATGTCTAATCTAGAGTAAAAGGTCTCTTGGGCAGAGGCTACTCTATACTGAATGTATGCGTGTCTAGGTGCAATGCGCGGAGCCAGGGCCTACCATGGTAACGGGAACTGTAAATTACTTGCACGAAGACAGGGAGACTTGCTCTTTGCTCTGCAGCCAGGGATATGTTTACCTAAATCACTAGACAGGAATGTGTTTTCGAGGAGCTGAACTGGCTACGCTGATAGCTTGAAGGTAAAATACTGTTTTTGGGAGGCAGACCAGGCCGAGCCGGGCACCGCTCGCTTGGCAGGAAGTAAGGCAGAGGTCAGGGATGCATCTCCATGCTGCAGCTTTCAGAGGCAGAGACAGAAGTGGCTTGAAGACAGAATTCAGGGCCTAGCTCGGCAGAGCCAGGAAAAACGTGAAAGTACACCATATAAAGATGGTGGCACGGCATACTTAGGAACTGAATTATCAATCCATTCATGGTGGATCTGATAGAGGACATGTTAACGTTGGACGCAAATGTATTTGCGTCTTCAGATTCGGTCGTGGAGGGAAATTACATGTACTTGAAACTCGTACATGGAGCCGTTGGGGTACACGTTAGGGGACACAATTGACCATATAAATTTCAATTACCTCACTACCGTGTGGGTGTGCTGGATGTGTCTGTTGTGGTGTCCGACCTGTGGCGTCTGCATGTACATTGGGAAGGTATGGGAGAGGCTGAGGTGGATGGGTCTGAAGGATGGGGGGGGCAGATGCTGCTGGGTGGACAGAGCTGCCTTCAGTGATGACTCTATGGCAGCCACACTCCGACGTAGATCAGACATGGCAGATGACATGCCCTCCATGAACGACAACAACTGTGTCATGATTTGTGTATGTCCATGGAGGACAGTCAACATGGATGTCTGACCTACTACAATCTGCCGGAGTAGGTCCACAGACTCAGCACTGAGGGCAGCAAGGGACACAGGGACAGGTGCTGCGGTGCCGGGAACAAAGGAGACACGGGGGCCAGCACGGACCCTAGGGACCCTAACAACTGGGAGGGTGGAGATGGTACTGGAGGAGGAGGGGCCAGCCAAAGATGAAGAAGATGCCATTTCTGCATATTCCCCCTCCTCCGGAGAGTCTGATTCTTAGCCGTCCGCATGGTAGGAGGTGTTGTGCACATGGGGTCCAGCCCGCTGACTCTCCTCACCCTCCGTGCCACTGCCTCCCTCTGACTCCTCAAAGCAGGTGGCACTGTCGCTGGGTCCCTCTGTCTGGTCCGGGCCTGTGTCTCCTCCAGATTGTGGTGATGATGCTGTTGGCAAGGAGAATAAGAAACACATATCAGTCACCTGTACACATCAGACATATCAGCTACAAATCATTTGGCCACATTTCTAAACATGGCATGCATCATGAGACACAAGCCACTGAACTCTGCACAATGCTAAGCCTAGTCTTGGGCAATTCGAAGAGAAACAACGTTCAATGTATAGTAGGATACAAGTAACAGGCAAGGCAACAACTTGTATGAGAGACACATTGATGAGCCACTGCCTGACAACAGGATCGCTGATGATGAATCACTGTTCATGTGCCCACCCTGCCACACAAATCCAGACCTGGTCATGTTTGAAATGCTGTGACCCTGTGCCACATGGGAAAAGTCCTTCATGAACTGCCATGTGATGCCATCCTGGGACCTTAACCAAGTGTACCATCACCTCACACTGGCATCACAGCTGTCTACACCCAAAGTCACATTGTGTGGCTGACCATCAATATGATTTACAAACAACATGCTACATATTTTGAGTATATGCACACACACACTGCACAGTGTGAGTATGCACAAGCCAAACTTAGTTTACATGTACAGTGTGCACCTGTAGCTAACACATGACAATTAGAAAGTTCACCAAGAACAAAGGCCACTGAGGCTGACTCGTGCAGAAAACACATGTTGAGACTCCTGATCAGTGCCAAAATTTGAAGAAGATTCAGAAAAGGGGGTGGTGATGAACAGAGTGTCTGAATTAAGCAGACCACTCTTACCCAGTCCAAAGATCAGGGCTTGATCCATCACCGTTTTTTAGCTCACTGCACCATCCCAGCTCAGAACTTGACTATATGCAAATTAGTCTGACCCTGGCCCAGTGCATCATGGGAACAGGGCAGACCAAACTACCAAGCCAATTCTTATACTGGGAAGGAAACAAGCTACCGGGGACCGGTTTCTGGCATTTCAGCCGTCTTCGGCCCGGCTTGCTTGAATCCTGATGGTGCAATGAGCTAGGGACTCACATCTGAGTATACCCTTCCACGCTTATGGTGGACAAAAATGATTCAGAAAAGGGGGTGGTGATGAACAGAGTGTCTGAATTAAGCAGACCACTCTTACCCAGTCCAAAGATCAGGGCTTGATCCATCACCGTTTTTTAGCTCACTGCACCATCCCAGCTCAGAACTTGACTATATGCAAATTAGTCTGACCCTGGCCCAGTGCATCATGGGAACAGGGCAGACCAAACTACCAAGCCAATTCTTATACTGGGAAGGAAACAAGCTACCGGGGACCGGTTTCTGGCATTTCAGCCGTCTTCGGCCCGGCTTGCTTGAATCCTGATGGTGCAATGAGCTAGGGACTCACATCTGAGTATACCCTTCCACGCTTATGGTGGACAAAAATGATTCAGAAAAGGGGGTGGTGATGAACAGAGTGTCTGAATTAAGCAGACCACTCTTACCCAGTCCAAAGATCAGGGCTTGATCCATCACCGTTTTTTAGCTCACTGCACCATCCCAGCTCAGAACTTGACTATATGCAAATTAGTCTGACCCTGGCCCAGTGCATCATGGGAACAGGGCAGACCAAACTACCAAGCCAATTCTTATACTGGGAAGGAAACAAGCTACCGGGGACCGGTTTCTGGCATTTCAGCCGTCTTCGGCCCGGCTTGCTTGAATCCTGATGGTGCAATGAGCTAGGGACTCACATCTGAGTATACCCTTCCACGCTTATGGTGGACAAAAATGATTCAGAAAAGGGGGTGGTGATGAACAGAGTGTCTGAATTAAGCAGACCACTCTTACCCAGTCCAAAGATCAGGGCTTGATCCATCACCGTTTTTTAGCTCACTGCACCATCCCAGCTCAGAACTTGACTATATGCAAATTAGTCTGACCCTGGCCCAGTGCATCAAATTTGAAGAAGGGCAGACACAGTGCACATGTGGTGCTACATGTAAGGTACCAACAGGTGTCACAGACCTCCCTCCAACATGATGATGTGCAAAGGAATATGCATACTAAGACATTGCACCTTAGGAGTACCTGTGAAAAAGAATTGTAGCCAAAGCGCCCGGGCAAATGTTGAGTAGGGCAAGGCATGTAAACAAGCATCTGCTGAAACTTGGACATTCTTATGCCAATGCATAAAGTGCCTGTCTGACCACACCACTCCAACTGTGGGAGTGTTACCATGCCTCGGAGCACTGCAGGTAGCATGTGACACACATGACAACAAACAGACATGTACCTACACCCTTCTTGCTGCTGTCTCTCCTGCAACTGCCTATGGAGTTCTGGGAACACCACTTCCAGGACCCGGAGCATGTGGGGGGTGAGGTGGCGGGTGCCGCCATGCCGGCGTGGAGCTTCCAGCTTGAGCTGTACCCCGGCGATGCGGCGGGTCCAGCACCCGATGTCCTGCCACCTCTTCCTGATGTTACTGAGCCTCCTGCGAGGCCCGCCCTCACTCCTGACAGCCCTGGCGATGTCCAGCCAGATGTCACCCTTCTCATAGGCAGATACCTGTCACGAATATAAAGTGAGACAACATCAGTACACCTGGTCCATGTCCCAAATACACACATTTGCACCAAATACTCGATGACAACAGGGCATAGGATGCTGACCACACTTGCATCATTGTCCAGGTGTATGTGGCCTGAAATGCACTACATGCCATTGTCCAGGTGTATGTGGCCTGAAATGAACTACATGCCATTGAAAGGCTGCAGATGACATAAGGGGTGCAAACCACTCTTTGAGGATGGCACACACTGAGCAATATATGCTACATCAGGGTGCACTGCAGCACGTGACATGCTGTCACACACCCCACTACACCAAAAGCCCCTCTTCAGACAACACTGTACACACCGGCACTCACTCCAAACAACATAGAGGGTGTGTGAGTCCAAGGAGTACTGTGTGATAGGGCAGAATAGTTTGCATCCTATGTTTCATCCAATCCCATGACACATAAGGCCATGACACACATATGCATGGTTTGAAAACTGAGCCAGAGCTGAACAACAACTTTTGCAACATTGTATACTTTTGCCCAATTGAATTTTCCAGAACACCTGTAGAACACTCTAAAATCTCTGTTTCCATGACAACCTGGCTGCATTCTAACCATTCCACTGTTCCCGTACATGTTCCCTATGTATTTTCTTGAATCACCACACAAGTACGGTGCGATTGCTGTCGCAAATGCAACTCATTCAATGGTGAAACGAGGCGTGCACAAGCACGTTCACTTTGGGTACGCTCTGCTCCGTATGGCTACAATGCAATAGGGAAACGACCCGTACACACGCACGTACCATTGGGGTACGCTCTGCTCCGTATGGCTACAATGCAATAGGGAAACGAGGCGTACACAGGCATGTATCATTGGGGTACGCTCTGCTCCGTATGGCTACAATGCAATAGGGAAACGTCCCGTACACACGCACGTTCACTTGGGGTACGCTCTGCTCTGTATGGCTACAATGCAATAGCTAAACGAGGCGTACACACGCACGTTCACTTGGGGTACAGTGCATTAGACATGCTCAAGTGAATGCATGTGTAGGCTGCGTTCATGACCTCATTCATGGCACCATTGGGAGAGTGACCCCAGGAAATCACATGGCAGGGATGTAGTCTAGACTCATGTTGACGATGTGGATGTATACATCTTCATGGCATCCTTCCATCAGCAGGCCCTAGGTGTGGCAGACAGTGAAGAAGCACAGGAAATATGATCTTGTGGCACAGTTGATGTGTGAAGAGCTGTTGAGACATGTCATTAATCATGGTGCACATGTGTTTCACATACATTCAACACTTCTCACCTGAGTAACGTCTTGAACATATTATGATGCACATCAACACTGGAATGGCACACCATTCAGTACAGGCAACTGTCACATGATGACAGCAACATGCCCACTGTCACAGATGTCAAATTGACGCCCAGCATGACCCTGTGTGAACACGTCATGTGTGTGCCATGTGCGAGATTGTGCATGCTGTTTGTATCTGAAAGAAACAGGTTAGTATTATATTCCTCACCTTAGAATATCCCCAAGCGTCAGACTGGATCTGGGAATTTGTGCTTGGCAGTACCCTTGTGCGTCGGTAGGCGTCGTCTGCGGCTCCGCGCCCGTCGTCGGCATCGTGTGCGATGTGATGACGTTGTCCGAGTACTTAGACGCCGCCTCCGCATGCTGATGTCAGGTCTTCTTTTTCCACGCCAGCTGCGCAGATCCCGAATAAGTGGTACCTTAGTAATTTTGTTACTAAACTTTGTATGATCCCTTTTGATCATTTTACTTGAGTCTTCGACTCTGGACGGTGCCAATAGGGATGGCAGGTTTCAAGCCTTGTGAGGATTGCGACCGACTGATGTCGGTGACCGACCCTCACCGTCGGTGTCTCCACTGTCTCGACGTCAACCACGACGAAAGAGCTGCTCCGACTGCCGGGCCCCAACTTCTGAAGCTAGGCGGGAGCGGTCCCGCATGCGGCTCGGACTCCAGCAGCCGGCCCCGCACCGCAAGAGGTCATGGTCCGGACGGAGGTCGAGGGACCGGGCGCGGGTCGGAGCCATCAGAGCTCCAGGAGTCGACACCACTCCTCCGGGTCAAAGTCGTCAGGTAAGCACAAGAAGTCAAAGAGACGTCATCGCTCTTCCAACTCCCCACGATGCTCACGCAATGAGGCCGGGGATTTGGGTGACACCGCCCACGCGGCTCCGTCGGAGTTGCGGGCGTCGTCGCCTGCCCCACACCCTCCGGTCCCTGGGTAGCATGCAACGCCGGAGGTCCCTCGCTCCTCCGACGGGCTCCGCCACGGCTTCAGGATCAGTGGACCCATCTGGGGGCCCTAGCCGTCTGGTGCTTTGGCTCTGACGCCGCCAGCGCCTTCGGCTCGGCGCCGCTGGGCCCCACTGGATCCAAGTTTTTGATCCTGGTCATCGCTGGTTGACCGCACGACCTCACCGGCAACAGTCCCCCAGGTGTCACCCCCGGCACGGTCCTCGGGCGGTGCCGTCCCCGATACCTCACTCGATCCGGCTCCGGCGTGGGAACGGCGCCACTGGACGTCGCTTTTAGCGCCGCTTGGGGAGTTTAACTTCAACGAGCCGGGCAAATCTTTTGACAACCGTGATTATCAGGGAATGGGTGATGAGGAGTATTGGGAGGGGTCTGAAGACCCTCTGACACGTGAGTGTCAGTCCCACTGGACAGGTGGACTGGGGGATGCGAGTGGTCTGGACACCCCGCTAGACACTGGTTTTGTCTCAAATCCTACCGTGGCTTCGGAGGAGGGGGCAACCTACAGTGTGGTGTTGACGCGGGCGGCCAAAGCCTTGGCCCTTCTTCTCCCTGTTGCGGCCGTGAGGACCAACCTCGTCACTGAGGTCCTTAAACTGCAGTCAAGCTCGGCTGAGCCTCTGCTGCCATTTAATGAGGCATCGACTGACGCTATTTTGGGCACTAGGTCCAGGCCCGCTACAGGTTTGGCTGTAAATAGGAACATGGCCAGACACCAACATCCGGCCACGGACGACCCATGTTTCCTGTCCACCCACCCCACCCCCGAGAGCCTGGGTATCCAGGCCTCCAATTCACAGAACGCATTCCCGTCGGCTCCGCCGGACAGGAAATCCAAGAGGTATGAGCAGTACGGCAAGATCGTATTATCCTCCCTGAGTCTGGGACTGCGGTCTTCCAACATCACATGCCTCTTGGTCCGCTACACCCACTCTCTGTGGGACACGGTTGGGGAACTGCTGTCAGAGTGCCCATTGGAGGTACAGGCCAAACTCGGCCAAGCCCTTGTGGAAGGCTGAGATGCGGCACGGTATTCGATCCGGTGTGGGCTGGATACCACCGACTCACTGGGCAGAGCGATGGCAACCACTGTGGCGATTTGTTGCAAAGCCTGGTTGAGGTCCGCCCAATTTTTGGCCGATGTCCAGAATACACTCATGGACATGCCGTTTGATGTCTGTTGCCTTTTTGGCAACAAGGCAGACCATGCGCTTGAGCGCTTCAAGGACTCCAGGGCAACGGCCAGGTCCATGGGCCTCTTGGCCCCACGCCAGCAAACTGGTACCTTTTGCTCATTTCGTGGCCAAGGAAGGGGCTCTCCCACAGGTGCTGCCAGCCACGCACTGCAGACTAACCTCCAACGCGGTGGCGGCCATGGTAACCGCCGTGGCGGTGGTCGGGGACAACGGTGAGGTCAGTCCACACCTTCCCCCACAGCATCTGCCTACAAACCCTCCTAGTCTGTGCTTTCAGGGCCATGTGATGCCAGTGGGGGGCAGGGTTCGCCATCACCTCCACCACTGGCGCACTGTCACATTGGACAGGTGGGTGCTGCAAATCGTCTCAAGGGGCTATTCCCTTCCTCTTGAGGCGACCCCTCAAGCCATGTCACCGCAATACCAACGCGTATCGGGGATCATTTGCAACTTCAGCAGGCGGAAGTTATAGCCCTCTTGGCCAAGGGGGCCATCGTGCGCGTTCCTGGGCCAGAAGTAGGGTGTGGTTGCTACTCCCACTACTTTCTGTTACCCAAGAAGGCCAATGGGGGCCTATGCCCTATCTTGGACACAAGGTACGTCAATGCTTCCTCCGGAAGGAGAAGTTCAAAATGCCGACACTGGCTCAGGTCCTAGCTGCCCTGGACCCAGGAGACTGGATGGTAGCGTTGGACTTGCAGGACTCTTTTTTCCACATCCCCGTCCTGCCGGCCCACCGGCGCAATCTGTGGTTCACGGTAGGCCACAAGCACTTTCAGTTTACCGTGCTCCCCTTCGGCCTTACAAGCGCACCACGGATGTTCACGTAGGTACTGGTATCCCGAGCTACTCAGTATGTCAGTCGATCCCCCGGTTTGTCTGCCTCTTCTGGAGGATCTTCTGTCGCAGCAGCAGGGGATGGTCCTCCACCCGTACCTGTACAGTCTCCACCTCCATGCTTGGAGATTGAGCGGTGACAGTAGAGGCCATTTGACTTTCCTCCTGAAGTCTGTAATATCATTCTTGCAATTTTAATGTAAAAAGCGAGAGGAACCCCTTGAGAAGAACAAGGGAATTAGGGTATTAAACCTGAGTCAAAACAGATAGATTCCCTTGCGTTGCATACAAGAATAGCTGAAAGTTAGCTATAACACAAAAGAAACAATTTTATATCACACACATTAAAAGTATAAACAAAATTAATATTAAAAGTATATAACAATTTATTGAAGTATAAAAATAGCATACGGTACACTTCTAAATAATATCCAAGAACAGATTAAAAACAAGTTTATAATTTTGCGACCTGCACAAAAAATATAAGACAGACAAAGCTAAATTGTAAAACACGAGACTTGAGAATTTACAGAGCGTACATTCACAGTAAACTTTTCAAACAACCCTGGTGTTATAACCTCACAATCTTATATACATCTGGGAGGAAATGCGTGAATTATACATGAACTTGCGTCGACGCGTTTCGGTGGTTGTGCGTGTGAATAGGTGCCACCTTTATCAAGACTGTTATTTTCGTTGTCTGTCTCACAGATGGATCTTCATCGATCTCCTAAGATGGATATACATGAAATTAGATATCTAATTTTTACAACAGGGTAATTATGTCTGGTAGACAATTTGTGCTTATTCTAACTTCTAAGCAAACCCAGTTATATGGAAAATGATTATGTACATGCCTAATTTCTCGTAGCATATGGAGGTTCACTCTAAATCCAACTGACAAACTACCTTGTTAGAATAGTACTTTGAAACTTAGTTTTGAATAAACTGTCCTGTTTCGAGGTAATAGCCTACTAGATATGATCCAAGGCGGAACCGATACTGTCTTGGAATATGACCCTCCTTAGTTAGAGTGGAGGGGCTGGTAGCATGCTAATTGTTTAGTCAAAGTGTTAAATCATGTATGATCTCTTGACTGGGTCATTTGTTCTAGTTTGTAAGCTGCTAGTTAAGATATGAAGAGCTCTTTAAACGCTAGTGGGTATAAGCATTAGAAAACGTCATGTCTATATGTCTTTTCTTCAAGATTGTTCTCTATGGCATACCTGTGGGTTTCCTGTACGTGAACTTTTCTGTAAATTATAATAGCTGTGGTTCTCGGAATATAAAGATAAGACCATCTATAAGGAGAAGCATATATTTCGATTTGGTTAAGGTTGGGTTAGTTTATCTTCTAATTTTTATTATTCTCCATACATATTGCAGTAAACATACCTGCAGTTTATTGTTGCAATTCCTATTCCCTTTGACGATAAAGGGATTGGTTCAGGTCCTTCAATTAGTGGACACTTTTGTGCGACTGGACGACCGCTGTGAATGGTATGCGTCGTATTGCGCTTCTGATCAGGTTTATGCAATTAACCTGAGAAAATCGCTCTTAAATAAAGAGAAAGAGTAAAGGAAAATATAATATGGGCTAAGTGTCTATATGGTTATACGTGGGTGCTATTTTAAGACAAAACACATGGGCGAATATTTCAGTCAATCACAGCTTCTTACCAATTTGGGGTGATGGCTCAACCTCAAGATTATTTATGGAGGCGCGGTGTGCTGCCTTTTCTTGGTTAGGTACTGGGGTATTTCAGGTCATTCAGATAAGAATATCCCCTAAAAGAACAGAGATTAGGCCCAAGTTATGTTTAAGTCTAGATTAAATTGAGTCCTGCCTATTTGGGTATTCCCTACAGGGTTAAATCTTACCTGTTAAAGCGGTAGCGTGGCTTCACTGCGGGTGTCTGGTTGCAAATGAGAGGTAGCGAGTGCTAACCCGCCTTTACTCAAATACACCCCGCTGCTTCGTGATTGGGTAAAAGTCAGGCTGTTATGTCAGCCAATGGGAACTGGTTGTTGTTAAAGGAGTCTATTTGCATAGACGGCTCGCCAGACAACCCATCTCATTGCAAGTCAAGTCTCTTGTGGGCGTGTCTAGGGGAAATTGGAGAAGTTCCCTCTTAGGTCCTCATGTGGAAGCGTATGTAACCTATGTGTGGCGACTATACGCCGCCAAAAGAGAAAATAATGGCCGGAAATTTTGTTTATTATATCCGGTACTCAGACACCGATTTCTACACTGGCGAGGGTGTTTTGACATAGTTAACGCTTGAATCTTAGAACGTTTTCGTTACGGCGTTATTGGGAAAGGAATAATTCCCGGGGACAGTTGCTGTTACATCTAGTGCTCTTAGTCATGTTTATGCCTAAAAATACTAACAAGGGCAGTGTAGTAAGTAGTTTCTGTTAAATGTATTAATACTTATAATCTAAATGTCCAGGGTTTGTAGGGGAAATGGCCAAAGCACAGACTGTACCGTCATCTTCAGTTTTGTGAAAACGGACCATTTGCGTATTTAAGGCTGTACTTTAGGAGCGAGAATAATTCCCGGGGACAGTTGCTGTTACATCTAGTATTATTAGTCGTATTTATGCCTAAACATACTAACAGGGCCAGTGTAGTAAGAAGTTTCTGTTAAATGTATTGGTACTTATTATCTAAATTTCCAAGGGTTATAGGGGAAATGGCCAAAGCCCAGGCTGTACCGTCATCTTCGGTTTTGTGAAAACGGACCATTTGCGTATTTAAGGCTGTACTTTAGGAGCGAGATATTAGAGCAGGATTACTGGGTTGTTTTTAATTACAAGCATTTTGCCCAGTCTTCTCTGGTGTTCAGACCCTTATCTATTGTTTCTAGGTAACAGAAGTACCATTGTTCTCTTCTTTTCCTAAATCTATCTATATCACCACCTCTTCTGTTTTGTCTTACTTTTTCTAATATGAACCATCTAATCTCATCACAAGAGTGTTGCTTCTCTTTGTAATGTTCAGTTAGTGGAGCATTAAATTGAGAGGTGCGTATCGCTGATTTATGCTCCAGAACTCTCGTTCGCAACTCTCTACTAGTTTCTCCCACGTACCCCAGGTTACATGGGCACAATAGGAGATACACAACATTCTGACTGCGGCAATTATTGAAGGTCCTGGGTTTTAGGACCTTGTCGTTGTAATTAAGATTGTTGCCTACAATGCAGTGGGGGCAAATGGAACAAGTTCCACATTTGTAGTTCCCCGAGGCAAGGTTGCCTGACAATGTTAGTTGTTGTTCTTTTACGGTGGGGTAGGTGTGAACTAGGCTATTTTTAATGGTCTTGTTGCGTCGAAATGAGAAGAGTGGTTTACTTAGTTGGTTTTCTCTGTTTTGATTTAAAATTTTCCAGTTTCTATTTATTATGTTTTTGATCTGATTGCTCAGATGCGAGAATTGAGTAACAAATACTATTCTATTGAGTGCGGCATTGTCTTTAGACTTTCTTTCCGAATTTAAGAGGCTATCACGATCATAGAATCGTGCACGTTTGAGAGCATTTTTTATCAATCTTTTGGGGTACCCTCTATTTGCTAGTTTTAGTTTAGTGTTCTCCGCATGTTTATAGAAGTCGTCCAAATTGGTACAGTTTCTGCGGAGCCGCAGGAACTCCCCAAACGGTACATTGTCCTTTTGGGACTTGGGGTGGTTGCTGGAATATAGTAGGAGGGTGTTTTTGTCAGTAGGTTTCGTAAACAATTCTACCTTAAGAGACCCTTCCTCTTCCTTGATGATTACATCTAGGAAGGTAACTTGCTGGTTACTATGTTGACCTGTAAACTTAAGGTTGGGGTCCCCCAAATTAAGCCACTCCAAAAAGTTAAGGAGAGTCTCACTGGCACCGCTCCAGATGAAGATGATATCATCAATGTAGCGGTGCCAGCAGGAAATGTTTTCAAAAAAAGGGGCTAACTCATTGAATATGTGCTTGTCCTCGAAATTACTGACATACAGGCAGGCCAGGCTGGGGGCACATGTGGCCCCCATGCTGGTCCCCTTCACCTGTAAATAGAGGTCCTCCTTGAACAGAAAATAATTTCTCTTAAGGATCAAGTATATGCATGACATTATAAATTGGTCATTTCCTCCTTTAAGGTCTTCATGTTCTAGTATTGATGCTATTACTTGTATTGTGTCATTTTGTGGGATATTAGTGTAGAGGGCTTCAATATCCAAGGCGACTAGGAACTGGGTCGCCTTGTTGAACCCCCTACCTTCGAATGTTCTGATTGCATGGGTCGTATCCTTGAGGTAGGATCTTTGTTTTTTAACGATCGGTTGTAGGAAGAAATCTACGTAACGGCTTAGAGGTTCTAAAATGGAACCAATGCCACTGATGATAGGTCTCATTGGTGGGTTGTCCAGCTGTTTATGTATTTTTGGGAGGCCATATATTGCAGGAATTGTTGGATGATTATTGCAAAGGAATTTATATTCATTCTCGCTTATATGTCCATCTTCCCTCCCTTTCTGTAGCAGTTGTGCCACTTCTAGTTTTAATGAGTTTAAATCAGTCAATTTGGCTCTCTTGTAATGTTCCTCTACGCTGAGTAGATTTCTGATGTTTTGTTCGTAGTGCTTTGTGTTAAAGACAACTACACCCCCCCCTTTATCTGCCGGTTTGATGGTGATTTGATCACTATTCTGAAGGTCAATGATGGCTGATTTTTGTTCTTTTGTTAAATTGTGGTCAATTTTGTTCCTAACTGTTCTATCGTAAAGAGATTTAATTTCCATTTCTACTACATGTTCAAACACTTCTACTTTTTTCTCTAATTGGTTAAGGTTTGGAAAAAATGTTGACTTCGGTTTGAAACCCGTTACACTCTCAGGGGGGTTGTAGTTACGGTTTTCAAAGAAGTGGTTCAGTCTAACCTTTCTAAAGAAATTCTTTAAATCACTTTCGAGATTAAATAAGGGGTAGAAGGTGGTAGGAGCAAAACTAAACCCCTTCTGTAGTACTTCTTCCTCTATATCTGATAGAACCCTACTCGAAAGGTTAATGATAGGGAAATCTTTTATCGCCAGTATTGTTTGTTCCTGGTCGTGATATATTCTTTTGTGGTACTCTGAGGTGGATGGTTGGGGGGAGCTTCCTGGCGGTTGTAACCTCTGAAGTTCCTGTTGCCCCTGTAAGGGCGTTTCCCTAAAAAAGGTTCTCTCTCATAGTTACGGCCAGATCTATTATCTTGTGCTCTCTCAGGTTCGTCCTCACTGCCCGATCCTGAGGTTTCTGAGAATGTGATTCTCCTGTTGTCGCCCCCTCTAGAATAGATCGGTCTTTGTTGGTAGGGTCTATCACTACGAGGTTCATTTTTATTTGTATAGTAGTCTTTATTAGTGTAGGGGTAGACTGCTTCTAATGAGTATTTCTCTACATCTTTTTTGAATTTTCTGAGTTTTTTGTTCGTTAAGTACTCCCTATAACCTTCTGCATCGTGTTTAATCTCTTCCAATTTCTTTTTGGCGTCATCAAGTGCTGATGATTGTAGTATTTGTGATTCCATTTTTTCTATCTCTTTACTCTCTATTTCTATTATTTCTTGTGCCGTTTCTATGATTAATATGAGCCAATCTCTACTGCAACGATTAGCTATCATTGTCCAAGTTTCAATAAATTTGGGATGTTCTACAAATAGCCCGGGCTCATTCCTAACTTGCAGCCCAATTGGGATTACTCCTTCCTTGAGGTAGTCAATTAGGAACTCAGCGTGAAGTTCCGTTCTGATTAATTTCTTTTTAGTATTCAGAATCTTCACTAATTGCTCGTGGCTACTGTTGTTTAAGCTTTTGTTGCTGCCACCTTTGGGGTTTAGACTCATCAGTCTATTGTATTGATCTTCGGAGAACCCGAATGTTTTTAGCTTATCCATACTGGGTAACAGTTATGGGTTAGCAACTTGTTTGGACCCTATGTTCTGGGTGTAGTGAGACTAACGCCTCTCCAACCGGCTGGTTGTGCAAATTTAATGTAAAAAGCGAGAGGAACCCCTTGAGAAGAACAAGGGAATTAGGGTATTAAACCTGAGTCAAAACAGATAGATTCCCTTGCGTTGCATACAAGAATAGCTGAAAGTTAGCTATAACACAAAAGAAACAATTTTATATCACACACATTAAGAGTATAAACAAAATTAATATTAAAAGTATATAACAATTTATTGAAGTATAAAAATAGCATACGGTACACTTCTAAATAATATCCAAGAACAGATTAAAAACAAGTTTATAATTTTGCGACCTGCACAAAAAATATAAGACAGACAAAGCTAAATTGTAAAACACGAGACTTGAGAATTTACAGAGCGTACATTCACAGTAAACTTTTCAAACAACCCTGGTGTTATAACCTCACAATCTTATATACATCTGGGAGGAAATGCGTGAATTATACATGAACTTGCGTCGACGCGTTTCGGTGGTTGTGCGTGTGAATAGGTGCCACCTTTATCAAGACTGTTATTTTCGTTGTCTGTCTCACAGATGGATCTTCATCGATCTCCTAAGATGGATATACATGAAATTAGATATCTAATTTTTACAACAGGGTAATTATCGTCAAAGGGAATAGGAATTGCAACAATAAACTGCAGGTATGTTTACTGCAATATGTATGGAGAATAATAAAAATTAGAAGATAAACTAACCCAACCTTAACCAAATCGAAATATATGCTTCTCCTTATAGATGGTCTTATCTTTATATTCCGAGAACCACAGCTATTATAATTTACAGAAAAGTTCACGTACAGGAAACCCACAGGTATGCCATAGAGAACAATCTTGAAGAAAAGACATATAGACATGACGGTTTCTAATGCTTATACCCACTAGCGTTTAAAGAGCTCTTCATATCTTAACTAGCAGCTTACAAACTAGAACAAATGACCCAGTCAAGAGATCATACATGATTTAACACTTTGACTAAACAATTAGCATGCTACCAGCCCCTCCACTCTAACTAAGGAGGGTCATATTCCAAGACAGTATCGGTTCCGCCTTGGATCATATCTAGTAGGCTATTACCTCGAAACAGGACAGTTTATTCAAAACTAAGTTTCAAAGTACTATTCTAACAAGGTAGTTTGTCAGTTGGATTTAGAGTGAACCTCCATACGCTACGAGAAATTAGGCATGTACATAATCATTTTCCATATAACTGGGTTTGCTTAGAAGTTAGAATAAGCACAAATTGTCTACCAGACATAATTACCCTGTTGTAAAAATTAGATATCTAATTTCATGTATATCCATCTTAGGAGATCGATGAAGATCCATCTGTGAGACAGACAACGAAAATAACAGTCTTGATAAAGGTGGCACCTATTCACACGCACAACCACCGAAACGTGTCGACGCAAGTTCATGTATAATTCACGCATTTCCTCCCAGATGTATATAAGATTGTGAGGTTATAACACCAGGGTTGTTTGAAAAGTTTACTGTGAATGTACGCTCTGTAAATTCTCAAGTCTCGTGTTTTACAATTTAGCTTTGTCTGTCTTATATTTTTTGTGCAGGTCGCAAAATTATAAACTTGTTTTTAATCTGTTCTTGGATATTATTTAGAAGTGTACCGTATGCTATTTTTATACTTCAATAAATTGTTATATACTTTTAATATTAATTTTGTTTATACTCTTAATGTGTGTGATATAAAATTGTTTCTTTTGTGTTATAGCTAACTTTCAGCTATTCTTGTATGCAACGCAAGGGAATCTATCTGTTTTGACTCAGGTTTAATACCCTAATTCCCTTGTTCTTCTCAAGGGGTTCCTCTCGCTTTTTACATTAAATTTGCACAACCAGCCGGTTGGAGAGGCGTTAGTCTCACTACACCCAGAACATAGGGTCCAAACAAGTTGCTAACCCATAACTGTTACCCAGTATGGATAAGCTAAAAACATTCGGGTTCTCCGAAGATCAATACAATAGACTGATGAGTCTAAACCCCAAAGGTGGCAGCAACAAAAGCTTAAACAACAGTAGCCACGAGCAATTAGTGAAGATTCTGAATACTAAAAAGAAATTAATCAGAACGGAACTTCACGCTGAGTTCCTAATTGACTACCTCAAGGAAGGAGTAATCCCAATTGGGCTGCAAGTTAGGAATGAGCCCGGGCTATTTGTAGAACATCCCAAATTTATTGAAACTTGGACAATGATAGCTAATCGTTGCAGTAGAGATTGGCTCATATTAATCATAGAAACGGCACAAGAAATAATAGAAATAGAGAGTAAAGAGATAGAAAAAATGGAATCACAAATACTACAATCATCAGCACTTGATGACGCCAAAAAGAAATTGGAAGAGATTAAACACGATGCAGAAGGTTATAGGGAGTACTTAACGAACAAAAAACTCAGAAAATTCAAAAAAGATGTAGAGAAATACTCATTAGAAGCAGTCTACCCCTACACTAATAAAGACTACTATACAAATAAAAATGAACCTCGTAGTGATAGACCCTACCAACAAAGACCGATCTATTCTAGAGGGGGCGACAACAGGAGAATCACATTCTCAGAAACCTCAGGATCGGGTAGTGAGGACGAACCTGAGAGAGCACAAGATAATAGATCTGGCCGTAACTATGAGAGAGAACCTTTTTTAGGGAAACGCCCTTACAGGGGCAACAGGAACTTCAGAGGTTACAACCGCCAGGAAGCTCCCCCCAACCATCCACCTCAGAGTACCACAAAAGAATATATCACGACCAGGAACAAACAATACTGGCGATAAAAGATTTCCCTATCATTAACCTTTCGAGTAGGGTTCTATCAGATATAGAGGAAGAAGTACTACAGAAGGGGTTTAGTTTTGCTCCTACCACCTTCTACCCCTTATTTAATCTCGAAAGTGATTTAAAGAATTTCTTTAGAAAGGTTAGACTGAACCACTTCTTTGAAAACCGTAACTACAACCCCCCTGAGAGTGTAACGGGTTTCAAACCGAAGTCAACATTTTTTCCAAACCTTAACCAATTAGAGAAAAAAGTAGAAGTGTTTGAACATGTAGTAGAAATGGAAATTAAATCTCTTTACGATAGAACAGTTAGGAACAAAATTGACCACAATTTAACAAAAGAACAAAAATCAGCCATCATTGACCTTCAGAATAGTGATCAAATCACCATCAAACCGGCAGATAAAGGGGGGGGTGTAGTTGTCTTTAACACAAAGCACTACGAACAAAACATCAGAAATCTACTCAGCGTAGAGGAACATTACAAGAGAGCCAAATTGACTGATTTAAACTCATTAAAACTAGAAGTGGCACAACTGCTACAGAAAGGGAGGGAAGATGGACATATAAGCGAGAATGAATATAAATTCCTTTGCAATAATCATCCAACAATTCCTGCAATATATGGCCTCCCAAAAATACATAAACAGCTGGACAACCCACCAATGAGACCTATCATCAGTGGCATTGGTTCCATTTTAGAACCTCTAAGCCGTTACGTAGATTTCTTCCTACAACCGATCGTTAAAAAACAAAGATCCTACCTCAAGGATACGACCCATGCAATCAGAACATTCGAAGGTAGGGGGTTCAACAAGGCGACCCAGTTCCTAGTCGCCTTGGATATTGAAGCCCTCTACACTAATATCCCACAAAATGACACAATACAAGTAATAGCATCAATACTAGAACATGAAGACCTTAAAGGAGGAAATGACCAATTTATAATGTCATGCATATACTTGATCCTTAAGAGAAATTATTTTCTGTTCAAGGAGGACCTCTATTTACAGGTGAAGGGGACCAGCATGGGGGCCACATGTGCCCCCAGCCTGGCCTGCCTGTATGTCAGTAATTTCGAGGACAAGCACATATTCAATGAGTTAGCCCCTTTTTTTGAAAACATTTCCTGCTGGCACCGCTACATTGATGATATCATCTTCATCTGGAGCGGTGCCAGTGAGACTCTCCTTAACTTTTTGGAGTGGCTTAATTTGGGGGACCCCAACCTTAAGTTTACAGGTCAACATAGTAACCAGCAAGTTACCTTCCTAGATGTAATCATCAAGGAAGAGGAAGGGTCTCTTAAGGTAGAATTGTTTACGAAACCTACTGACAAAAACACCCTCCTACTATATTCCAGCAACCACCCCAAGTCCCAAAAGGACAATGTACCGTTTGGGGAGTTCCTGCGGCTCCGCAGAAACTGTACCAATTTGGACGACTTCTATAAACATGCGGAGAACACTAAACTAAAACTAGCAAATAGAGGGTACCCCAAAAGATTGATAAAAAATGCTCTCAAACGTGCACGATTCTATGATCGTGATAGCCTCTTAAATTCGGAAAGAAAGTCTAAAGACAATGCCGCACTCAATAGAATAGTATTTGTTACTCAATTCTCGCATCTGAGCAATCAGATCAAAAACATAATAAATAGAAACTGGAAAATTTTAAATCAAAACAGAGAAAACCAACTAAGTAAACCACTCTTCTCATTTCGACGCAACAAGACCATTAAAAATAGCCTAGTTCACACCTACCCCACCGTAAAAGAACAACAACTAACATTGTCAGGCAACCTTGCCTCGGGGAACTACAAATGTGGAACTTGTTCCATTTGCCCCCACTGCATTGTAGGCAACAATCTTAATTACAACGACAAGGTCCTAAAACCCAGGACCTTCAATAATTGCCGCAGTCAGAATGTTGTGTATCTCCTATTGTGCCCATGTAACCTGGGGTACGTGGGAGAAACTAGTAGAGAGTTGCGAACGAGAGTTCTGGAGCATAAATCAGCGATACGCACCTCTAAATTTAATGCTCCACTAACTGAACATTACAAAGAGAAGCAACACTCTTGTGATGAGATTAGATGGTTCATATTAGAAAAAGTAAGACAAAACAGAAGAGGTGGTGATATAGATAGATTTAGGAAAAGAAGAGAACAATGGTACTTCTGTTACCTAGAAACAATAGATAAGGGTCTGAACACCAGAGAAGACTGGGCAAAATGCTTGTAATTAAAAACAACCCAGTAATCCTGCTCTAATATCTCGCTCCTAAAGTACAGCCTTAAATACGCAAATGGTCCGTTTTCACAAAACCGAAGATGACGGTACAGCCTGGGCTTTGGCCATTTCCCCTATAACCCTTGGAAATTTAGATAATAAGTACCAATACATTTAACAGAAACTTCTTACTACACTGGCCCTGTTAGTATGTTTAGGCATAAATACGACTAATAATACTAGATGTAACAGCAACTGTCCCCGGGAATTATTCTCGCTCCTAAAGTACAGCCTTAAATACGCAAATGGTCCGTTTTCACAAAACTGAAGATGACGGTACAGTCTGTGCTTTGGCCATTTCCCCTACAAACCCTGGACATTTAGATTATAAGTATTAATACATTTAACAGAAACTACTTACTACACTGCCCTTGTTAGTATTTTTAGGCATAAACATGACTAAGAGCACTAGATGTAACAGCAACTGTCCCCGGGAATTATTCCTTTCCCAATAACGCCGTAACGAAAACGTTCTAAGATTCAAGCGTTAACTATGTCAAAACACCCTCGCCAGTGTAGAAATCGGTGTCTGAGTACCGGATATAATAAACAAAATTTCCGGCCATTATTTTCTCTTTTGGCGGCGTATAGTCGCCACACATAGGTTACATACGCTTCCACATGAGGACCTAAGAGGGAACTTCTCCAATTTCCCCTAGACACGCCCACAAGAGACTTGACTTGCAATGAGATGGGTTGTCTGGCGAGCCGTCTATGCAAATAGACTCCTTTAACAACAACCAGTTCCCATTGGCTGACATAACAGCCTGACTTTTACCCAATCACGAAGCAGCGGGGTGTATTTGAGTAAAGGCGGGTTAGCACTCGCTACCTCTCATTTGCAACCAGACACCCGCAGTGAAGCCACGCTACCGCTTTAACAGGTAAGATTTAACCCTGTAGGGAATACCCAAATAGGCAGGACTCAATTTAATCTAGACTTAAACATAACTTGGGCCTAATCTCTGTTCTTTTAGGGGATATTCTTATCTGAATGACCTGAAATACCCCAGTACCTAACCAAGAAAAGGCAGCACACCGCGCCTCCATAAATAATCTTGAGGTTGAGCCATCACCCCAAATTGGTAAGAAGCTGTGATTGACTGAAATATTCGCCCATGTGTTTTGTCTTAAAATAGCACCCACGTATAACCATATAGACACTTAGCCCATATTATATTTTCCTTTACTCTTTCTCTTTATTTAAGAGCGATTTTCTCAGGTTAATTGCATAAACCTGATCAGAAGCGCAATACGACGCATACCATTCACAGCGGTCGTCCAGTCGCACAAAAGTGTCCACTAATTGAAGGACCTGAACCAATCCCTTTATCGTCAAAGGGAATAGGAATTGCAACAATAAACTGCAGGTATGTTTACTGCAATATGTATGGAGAATAATAAAAATTAGAAGATAAACTAACCCAACCTTAACCAAATCGAAATATATGCTTCTCCTTATAGATGGTCTTATCTTTATATTCCGAGAACCACAGCTATTATAATTTACAGAAAAGTTCACGTACAGGAAACCCACAGGTATGCCATAGAGAACAATCTTGAAGAAAAGACATATAGACATGACGTTTTCTAATGCTTATACCCACTAGCGTTTAAATAGCTCTTCATATCTTAACTAGCAGCTTACAAACTAGAACAAATGACCCAGTCAAGAGATCATACATGATTTAACACTTTGACTAAACAATTAGCATGCTACCAGCCCCTCCACTCTAACTAAGGAGGGTCATATTCCAAGACAGTATCGGTTCCGCCTTGGATCATATCTAGTAGGCTATTACCTCGAAACAGGACAGTTTATTCAAAACTAAGTTTCAAAGTACTATTCTAACAAGGTAGTTTGTCAGTTGGATTTAGAGTGAACCTCCATACGCTACGAGAAATTAGGCATGTACATAATCATTTTCCATATAACTGGGTTTGCTTAGAAGTTAGAATAAGCACAAATTGTCTACCAGACAGAATTACCCTGTTGTAAAAATTAGATATCTAATTTCATGTATATCCATCTTAGGAGATCGATGAAGATCCATCTGTGAGACAGACAACGAAAATAACAGTCTTGATAAAGGTGGCACCTATTCACACGCACAACCACCGAAACGCGTCGACGCAAGTTCATGTATAATTCACGCATTTCCTCCCAGATGTATATAAGATTGTGAGGTTATAACACCAGGGTTGTTTGAAAAGTTTACTGTGAATGTACGCTCTGTAAATTCTCAAGTCTCGTGTTTTACAATTTAGCTTTGTCTGTCTTATATTTTTTGTGCAGGTCGCAAAATTATAAACTTGTTTTTAATCTGTTCTTGGATATTATTTAGAAGTGTACCGTATGCTATTTTTATACTTCAATAAATTGTTATATACTTTTAATATTAATTTTGTTTATACTCTTAATGTGTGTGATATAAAATTGTTTCTTTTGTGTTATAGCTAACTTTCAGCTATTCTTGTATGCAACGCAAGGGAATCTATCTGTTTTGACTCATATCATTCTTGCAGCCAGGCATCCCTCCACAAAGTCGGTATACACCTGCAGGTGGACTAGATTTGTGGCATGGTGCACACCGAAGGCTGTGGACCCTCTTTCTGCACCTCTTTAGGAATTTCATCTCTTCCTTCGTTCTCATGTCCAGCAGGGCTGTGCTCTGGGCACTATTAAGGGCTACCTTCCTGCCCTTTCAGCCTTACTAAGGCTGCCTGATCAACCTCCTTTGTTCAAGTCCCCTATTGTAACTCGTTTTCTGAAAGGCATCACACACACGTTTCCACCTGTTCCGTTTGTGATGTCTCAGTGGGACTTGAACCTGGTTCTTACATACCTTATGTGTGTTCCCTTTGAGCCACTTCACAATTTTCCTCTCCGCCTTCTTACTCAGAAGACTGCTTTCCTGGTTGCCATCACCTCTGCCCGGAGAGTGAGTGAGCTCCAGGCTCTTTCTTCATAACCTCCTTACCTTTCTGTCCATCCGGACAAGTTTGTGTTGCGGACAATACCCAATTTCCTGCACAAGTTTGACACGGACATCCACATCGGGCAGTCTTTCACCTTGCCACCTTATTTCCGCCTACGCATCCCTCAAAGGAGGAAGACAAGCTACACCGTCTGGACCCAAAATGTGCGCTCTCATACTATCTGGATCGCACATGCCAGTTCCGGGTGGATGAACAACTCTTAGTTGGTTACGTGGGCACTGAAAAGGGAAGCCCGGTACACAAGCGGACCATCTCTCGGTGGGTCGTCTTGTGTATGAAGGCTTGTTACCCCTTGCCAAAGAAGGAGCCTCCTGTTGGGCTGAGGGCCCTTTCCACTCGGGCCATGGCGGCTACTACTGCCCTGGGTCGGGGAGTCCCCTTGCAGGACATTTGTCAGGCAGCTACGTGGGCCTCGATGCACACGTTTGCAAGACACTACTGCCTGGACAGCCAAGTCCGGAGGGATGTCTTCTTTGGCCGTTCCGTCTTCCAGGACTTTCTGGTGTGATTATTTGTTTGCAGACCCACCACGGGGTTGGTATTGCTGGGGTATCTATTCCAAGGTAGGAATATGATACTAACTACTGTTTCTTACAGATATTTCATTAACAAAGGTAAGTAACTTGTTCATACTGCCAAGTATATCTGCTGTAGGAGCATCTATGATAGGTCCTTGCCGTGATGACAGGGTTTCACCTGTACGCACACCATGCCACTTGTGCAAATGAACTGCTCATATGTGTGATGGCATCATAGACCATTTGTTCCAAATCAAAAATGTCTGCAGTCTGATGATGTCCATGTATTAGTTTTTGAAATATCACACCTCAATCACAAAATGTCAGATCTGGGCAAATGATGGCACATGTGATGTCGGTGTGTGCATTGCTGTCAGCTGTCTGGATGTGCAGACAACCTCCTAATGCAATTCACGTGACGTGTGTCACTGACGTGATACATTGTCCTGCTCACTCAGACCATCCCATCGGATCATTTGTTTGCATGTCATATCCATTCCGGTAAGCAGACATAATATCGAGTTTTTATTATCGACTAGACATAATATCGAGTAAAAAATATAGAATGGACATAATATCGACTAGACATAATATAGACTACCAAAATATCAACTAGAAAATTTTAATATCGAATAAAATGGACATATTATCGAATCAAAAATATAGAATGGACATAATATCGACTAGACATAATATAGACAACAAAAATATCGAATTTAAGGTGAGTTAATATTAATTTTTAATTTTTGTGTAATATAAATCTGTAGCGGGTTTATAGGGGAATAGGGTGGGAAGTAATTTAATTGTGATTAATTAAATATGTTATTTTATTTATTGTTATTTATTTAGAATTAATTGTTAATTAAGTATTAATTGGTAATTAAATAAAATATAATTGCTAATTAATTTTAATTGATTCATTGATAAATGTTTTAATTTTAGTAATTTATTTTCTGTAGTGGGTTGTGGGTCTATAGGGGAATAGGGTGGAAAGTAATTTAATTATAATTAATTAAATATGTTATTTTATTTATTGGTATTTATTTAGAATTAATTGTTAATTAAGTATTAATTGGTAATTAAATAAAATATAATTGGTAATTAATTTTAATTGATTAATTGATAAATATTTTAATTTTAGTAACTTATTTTCTGTAGTGGGTTGTGGGTTTATAGGGGAATAGGGTGGGAAGTAATTTAATTATAATTAATTAAATATGTTATTTTATTTGTTATTTATTTATAATAAATTGTTAATTAATTAATAATTGGTAAATAATTAAAATATATTTGGTAATTAATTTTAATTGATTAATTTAAAAATATGTTAATTTTGTTACATTATTTTCTGTAGTTGGTTGTGTGTTGATAGGGGAACAGCTTGGGAAGTAATGTAATTGTAAGTAATTATATTTTTTAAATATTTTTTGGTGTCTAATTTTTATTTATTTTTATAAGGTAAATTCATTAATTGGTAATTTGTAAATATTTAGTATTAGGTATTTGTTTATTAATAGTTAATTTGTATTTGTAATTTTAATTGATTAATTATTATATTTTATAAAATTGTAAAATATTTTAATTATTTTGTAATTGGTATTAATATTTATGTTATTTATATTTATATATGAAGTATTTATTTTCCCTACTATTGCACTCACTGGAGTGGGAATAGTAATTTTTACCCCTACGCTATCCAACGCTTTCCCTACTGTTGCACTCACTGGAGTGGGAATAGTAATTTTTACCCCTATGCTATCCAGCGCTTTCCCTACTGATGGACTCTCTGGAGTTGGAATAGTAATTTTTATCCTTACTCTATCCAACGCTTTCTCTACTGTTGCACTCTCTGGAGTAGGAATAGTAATTTTTATCCTTATGCTATCCAATGCTTTCCCTACTGTTGCTCTTTCTGGAGTGGTAATAGTAATTTTTACCCTCTCACTATCCAACGCTTGCCCTACTGTTGCACTCTCTGGAGTTGGAATAGTAACTTTTACCACTACGCTATCCAACGCTTTCCCTACTGTTGCACTCACTGGAGTGGGAATAGTAATTTTTACCCCTACGCTATCCAATGCTTTCTCTACTGTTGCGCTCACTGGAGTGGGAATAGTAATTTTAACCCTCTTGCTATCCTACGGAAAAAATATTGAATATGCATTGTTAATAATATGTGTATATATATATATATATATATATATATATATATATATATATATATATATATATATATATATATATATATATGTGTGTTTTAAAATTATTTTTTTTTTTTTAGTTACATTAATTATTTATTAAATGTAAGTTTATTTAAGTATTTTAAGTATGTTTAAAAATAGTTATATTTATTATTATATTACTTTAAAATTACTTTTAAGATATTTAAAAAATTCTATATTTTGACTGTCTATATTTTGGAGTCGATATTTTTGTACTTACCTGTTTGTAGATAGGAAGTCGATATTCTGGCATTCTATATTTTTACCTCGATATTTTTGCAAGTCGATATTTTGACTGTCGATATTCTGTCAGTGATCCATCCAGTCCACAGACAACAGGTCATTCAGTTTTCATGGAGGAGTGGCAGCCAGCTGGCACATGTTTCCTCAGTGTGTAGCCCATGCCACACTCAAATTTGTCTAGATTTGTTGAAGCAGTGTTGCTTGTGCCATGTACATTGTATTTGTCTTTGTCTGACAGTTGTACACATTTTCTCCTAAATATGTTGTGCAGGGCATCCCCTCTGCCAAGGCCGTTGCCAGACTTGGATGCCATGAGGGAACGTGATTGCATACGGCATTACTGCTTCACACAACAGTTGATTCAGGACCTGACGGACAGGCTGGAACCACATCTGCAAACACGACACAGGTATCCAACTGTACTGACACCCAAGGTAAAGATGATGTCAGCCCTACAATTCTTTGAGACAAGTACGTTCCAATTTACCATAGGTTATGTGGGGTTATGTGGGGGGGAGTTAAACTCCCCAAGCGCCGCTTGGGGAGTTTAACTTCAACGAGCCGGGCCCATCTTTTGACAACCCTGATTATCAGGGAATGGGTGATGAGGAGTATTGGGAGGGGTCTGAAGACCCTCTGACACGTGAGTGTCAGTCCCAAGAGGACTGGACAGGTGGACTGGGGGATGCGAGTGGTCTGGACACCCCGCCAGACTCTGGTTTTGTCTCAAATCCTACCGTGGCTTCGGAGGAGGGGGCAACCTACAGTGTGGTGTTGACGCGGGCGGCCAAAGCCTTGGCCCTTCTTCTCCCTGTTGCGGCCGTGAGGACCAACCTCGTCACTGAGGTCCTTAAACTGCAGTCAAGCTCGGCTGAGCCTCTGCTGCCATTTAATGAGGCATCGACTGACGCTATTTTGGGCACTAGGTCCAGGCCCGCTACAGGTTTGGCTGTAGATAGGAACATGGCCAGACACCGACATCCGGCCACGGACGACCCATGTTTCCTGTCCACCCACCCCACCCCGAGTGCCTGGGTATCCAGGCCTCCAATTCACAGAACGCATTCCCGTCGGCTCCGCCGGACAGGGAATCCAAGAGGTATGAGCAGTACGGCAAGATCGTATTATCCTCCCTGAGTCTGGGACTGCGGTCTTCCAACATCACATGCCTCTTGGTCCGCTACACCCACTCTCTGTGAGACACGGTTGGGGAACTGCTGTCAGAGTGCCCATTGGAGGTACGGGCCAAACTCGGCCAAGCCCTTGTGGAAGGCTGAGATGCGGCACGGTATTCGATCCGGTGTGGGCTGGATACCACCGACTCACTGGGCAGAGCGATGGCAACCACTGTGGCGATTTGTTGCAAAGCCTGGTTGAGGCCCACCCAATTTTTGGCCGATGTCCAGAATACACTCATGGACATGCCGTTTGATGTCTGTTGCCTTTTTGGCAACAAGGCAGACCATGCGCTTGAGCGCTTCAAGGACTCCAGGGCAACGGCCAGGTCCATGGGCCTCTTGGCCCCGCGCCAGCAAACTGGTACCTTTTGCTCATTTCGTGGCCAAGGAAGGGGCTCTCCCACATGTGCTGCCAGCCACACACTGCAGACTAACCTCCAACGCGGTGGCGGCCATGGTAACCGCCGTGGCGGCGGTCGGGGACAACGGTGAGGTCAGTCCACACCTTCCCCCACAGCATCTGCCTACAAACCCTCCTAGTCTGTGCTTTCAGGGCCATGTGATGCCAGTGGGGGGCAGGGTTTGCCATCACCTCCACCACTGGCGCACTGTCACATTGGACAGGTGGGTGCTGCAAATCGTCCCAAGGGGCTATTCCCTTCCTCTTGAGGCGACCCCTCAAGCCATGTCACTGCAATACCAACGCGTATCGGGGATCATTTGCAACTTCAGCAGGCGGAAGTTACAGCCCTCTTGGCCAAGGGGGCCATCGTGCGCGTTCCTGGGCCAGAAGTAGGGTGTGGTTGCTACTCCCACTACTTTCTGTTACCCAAGAAGGCCAATGGGGGCCTATGCCCTATCTTGGACACAAGGTACGTCAATGCTTCCTCCGGAAGGAGAAGTTCAAAATGCCGACACTGGCTCAGGTCCTAGCTGCCCTGGACCCAGGAGACTGGATGGTAGCGTTGGACTTGCAGGACTCTTTTTTCCACATCCCCGTCCTGCCGGCCCACCGGCGCAACCTGTGGTTCACGGTAGGCCACAAGCACTTTCAGTTTACCGTGCTCCCCTTCGGCCTTACAAGCGCACCACGGATGTTCACGTAGGTACTGGTATCCCGAGCTACTCAGTATGTCAGTCGATCCCCCGGTTTGTCTGCCTCTTCTGGAGGATCTTCTGTCGCAGCAGCAGGGGATGGTCCTCCACCCGTACCTGTACAGTCTCCACCTCCATGCTTGGAGATTGAGCGGTGACGGTAGAGGCCATTTGACTTTCCTCCTGAAGTCTGTAATATCATTCTTGCAGCCAGGCATCCCTCCACAAAGTCGGTATACACCTGCAGGTGGACTAGATTTGTGGCATGGTGCACACCGAAGGCTGTGGACCCTCTTTCTGCACCTCTTTATGAATTTCATCTCTTCCTTCGTCCTCATGTCCAGCAGGGCTCTGCTCTGGGCACTATTAAGGGCTACCTTCCTGCCCTTTCAGCCTTACTAAGGCTGCCTGATCAACCTCCTTTGTTCAAGTCCCCTATTGTAACTCGTTTTCTGAAAGGCATCACACACACGTTTCCACCTGTTCCGTTTGTGATGTCTCAGTGGGACTTGAACCTGGTTCTTACATACCTTATGTGTGTTCCCTTTGAGCCACTTCACAATTTTCCTCTCCGCCTTCTTACTCAGAAGACTGCTTTCCTGGTTGCCATCACCTCTGCCCGGAGAGTGAGTGAGCTCCAGGCTCTTTCTTCATAACCTCCTTACCTTTCTGTCCATCCGGACAAGTTTGTGTTGCGGACAATACCCAATTTCCTGTACAAGTTTGACACGGACATCCACATCGGGCAGTCTTTTACCTTGGCCACCTTATTTCCGCCTACGCATCCCTCAAAGGAGGAAGACAAGCTACACCGTCTGGACCCAAAATGTGCGCTCTCATACTATCTGGATCGCACATGCCAGTTCCGGGTGGATGAACAACTCTTAGTTGGTTACGTGGGCACTGAAAAGGGAAGCCCGGTACACAAGCGGACCATCTCTCGGTGGGTCGTCTTGTGTATGAAGGCTTGTTACCCCTTGCCAAAGAAGGAGCCTCCTGTTGGGCTGAGGGCCCTTTCCACTCGGGCCACGGCGGCTACTACTGCCCTGGGTCGGGGAGTCCCCTTGCAGGACATTTGTCAGGCAGCTACGTGGGCCTCGATGCACACGTTTGCAAGACACTACTGCCTGGACAGCCAAGTCCGGAGGGATGTCTTCTTTGGCCGTTCCGTCTTCCAGGACTATCTGGTGTGATTATTTGTTTGCAGACCCACCACGGGGTTGGTATTGCTGGGGTATCTATTCCAAGGTAGGAATATGATACTAACTACTGTTTCTTACAGATATTTCATTAACAAAGGTAAGTAACTTGTTCATACTGCCAAGTATATCTGCTGTAGGAGCATCTATGATAGGTCCTTGCCGTGATGACAGGGTTTCACCTGTACGCACACCATGCCACTTGTGCAAATGAACTGCTCATATGTGTGATGGCATCATAGACCATTTGTTCCAAATCAAAAATGTCTGCAGTCTGATGATGTCCATGTATTAGTTTTTGAAATATCACACCTCAATCACAAAATGTCAGATCTGGGCAAATGATGGCACATGTGATGTGGGTGTGTGCATTGCTGTCAGCTGTCTGGATGTGCAGACAACCTCCTAATGCAATTCACGTGACGTGTGTCACTGACGTGATACATTGTCCTGCTCACTCAGACCATCCCATCGGATCATTTGTTTGCATGTCATATCCATTCCGGTAAGCAGACATAATATCGAGTTTTTATTATCGACTAGACATAATATCGAGTAAAAAATATAGAATGGACATAATATCGACTAGACATAATATAGACTACCAAAATATCAACTAGAAAATTCTAATATCGAATAAAATGGACATATTATCGAATCAAAAATATAAAATGGACATAATATCGACTAGACATAATATAGACAACAAAAATATCGAATTTAAGGTGAGTTAATATTAATTTTTAATTTTTGTGTAATATAAATCTGTAGCGGGTTTATAGGGGAATAGGGTGGGAAGTAATTTAATTGTAATTAATTAAATATGTTATTTTATTTATTGTTATTTATTTAGAATTAATTGTTAATTAATTATTAATTGGTAATTAATTTTAATTGATTAATTGATAAATGTTTTAATTTTAGTAATTTATTTTCTGTAGCGGGTTGTGGGTCTATAGGGGAATAGGGTGGAAAGTAATTTAATTATAATTAATTAAATATGTTAATTAAGTATTAATTGGTAATTAAATAAAATATAATTGGTAATTAATTTTAATTGATTAATTGATAAATATGTTAATTTTAGTAATTTATTTTCTGTTGTGGGTTTATAGGGGAATAGGGTGGGAAGTAATTTAATTATAATTAATTAAATAAGTTATTTTATTTGTTATTTATTTATAATAAATTGTTAATTAATTAATAATTGGTAATTAATTAAAATATAATTGGTAATTAATTTTAATTGATTAATTTAAAAATATGTTAATTTTGTTAGATTATTTTCTGTAGTTGGTTGTGTGTTGATAGGGGAACAGCTTGGGAAGTAATGTAATTGTAAGTAATTATATTTTTTAAATATTTTTTGGTGTCTAATTTTTATTTATTTTTATAACGTAAATTCATTAATTGGTAATTTGTAAATAATTAGTATTAGTAGGTATTTTTTTATTAATAGTTAATTTTTATTTGTAATTTTAATTGATTAATTAATATATTTTATAAAATTGTAAAATATTTTAATTATTTTGTAATTGGTATTAATATTTATGTTATTTATATTTATATATGAAGTATTTATTTTCCCTACTATTGCACTCACTGGAGTGGGAATAGTAATTTTTACCCCTACGCTATCCAACGCTTTCCCTACTGTTGCACTCACTGGAGTTGGAATAGCAATTTTTACCACTACGCTATCCAATGCTTTCCCTAATATTGCACTCACTGGAGTTGGAATAGTAATTTTTATCTCTACACTATCTAACGCTTTCCCTACTGTTGCATTCTCTGGAGTAGGAATAGTAATTTTTATCCCTACCCTATCCAACTCTTTCTCTACTGTTGCACTCACTGGAGTGGGAATAGTAATTTTTACTCCTACGCTATCCAACACTTTCCCTACTGTTCCACTCACTGGAGTGGGAATAGTAATTTTTACCCCTACGCTATCCAGCGCTTTCCCTACTGATGGACTCTCTGGAGTTGGAATAGTAACTTTTACCACTACGCTATCCAACGCTTTCCCTACTGTTGCACTCACTGGAGTGGGAATAGTAATTTTTACCCCTACGCTATCCAATGCTTTCTCTACTGTTGCGCTCACTGGAGTGGGAATAGTAATTTTAACCCTCTTGCTATCCTACGGAAAAAATATTGACTATGTTTTGTTAATAATATGTATATATATATATATATATATATATATATATATATATATATATATATATATATATATATATATATATATATATATATATATATATATGTATATATATATATGTGTTTTAAAATTATTATATTTTTTTTAAGTTACATTAATTATTTATTAAATGTAAGTTTATGTAAGTATTTTAAGTATGTTTAAAAATAGTTATATTTATTATTATATTACTTTAAAATTACTTTTAAGATATTTAAAAAATTCGATATTTTGACTGTCTATATTTTTTCCTATCGATATTTTGGAGTCGATATTTTTGTACTTACCTGTTTGTAGATAGGAAGTCGATATTCTGGCATTCTATATTTTTACCTCGATATTTTTGCAAGTCGATATTTTGACTGTCGATATTCTGTCAGTGATCCATCCAGTCCACAGACAACAGGTCATTCAGTTTTCATGGAGGAGTGGCAGCCAGCTGGCACATGTTTCCTCAGTGTGTAGCCCACGCCACACTCAAATTTGTCTAGATTTGTTGAAGCAGTGTTGCTTGTGCCATGTACATTGTATTTGTCTTTGTCTGACAGTTGTACACATTTTCTCCTAAATATGTTGTGCAGGGCATCCCCTCTGCCAAGGCCGTTGCCAGACTTGGATGCCATGAGGGAACGTGATTGCATACGGCATTACTGCTTCACACAACAGTTGATTCAGGACCTGACGGACAGGCTGGAACCACATCTGCAACCACGACACAGGTATCCAACTGTACTGACACCCAAGGTAAAGATGATGGCAGCCCTACAATTCTTTGAGACAGGTACGTTCCAATTTACCATAGGTTATGTGGGGGGGGATGTCCCAAACCATGTTTAGCCGGGTATTAAGTGATGTATTGGCTGCTATGTTCCTGCACATAGATGAATTCATTACATTCCCTACTCCTGAACAGTTGACAGATGGCAAGGGGGAATTCTACGCCCTGGGACGCATGCCACATGTAATTGGTGCAATTGTTGGATCACATGTTACTCTGGTGCCACCACAGGCTCAGGAGCAAGCGTACCGCAACAGGAAACTTTACCACTCGATAAATCCCCTGGTGGTGTGTCTTGCCAACATGCTGATCTCACATGTTTGTGCACGTTTTCCAGGATCATGCCACGATGCATTCATCATGAGGCATAGCAGGGTACCACAGATGATGCTGCAGCTGCACAACCATCAGGCATGTCTTGTTGGTAGGTAAACTCTGTAAGCCATGTTTGTCAGTATGTCATTACTTAATGAACTGCATCATATTACACACTCATTTCCATGATGTCAATTTGCAGGAGACGCAGGATATCCAAACATGCCGTGGCTCATGACTCCGCTACGCAACCCCAGGACAGCTGTAGACCAGCGGTACAACAATGCTCATGGGAAGACCAGCGGGTGATCGAGCGAACATTTGGACTCCTGAAGTGCCTCGACAAGACAGGCGGAGCCCTCCAATACACCCCACTCAAGGTGTGTAACATCTTCATGGTGTGCTGCATGCTACACAACATGGCAGTGGAGAAGGCCGTGCCACTCATCCTAGATCCTGATGAGTTGGAACATCCGCCCGTTGAGGATGAAGGCCTTCTCGTCACAGGATGCCAGTGATGAGGAGGTAGAAGATGATATCCGGAGTCACCTCATCCGCAACTTCTTTTCATAATGGTGAGTCATAGGTGCATTTTGTTAATGCATGTACCATAGAGTTGCATGGGTAGCATGCTGTGTATCCAGCTGGCTGTATGCAATGTCACTTTGATGTTTGTTGTGCAGTGTCACACAGGTGCAGATGTAATGCAACACACATATGTGCTATATGTGAACTTGGAATGTACGAGTGTAGTACAACATCAGGCTATTCAACATGACCATGTCTGAATGACATTATATGGAGCTTGACCCCTTGTGTGCTTCTCATTCCCAGGTCGCCGTGCCTGTTGTCCTTTGGTGTCATCTTGGTCAGCTTGCTATTGCTCATGATGATAGCAACGTCAGCCGAATCAACGGAGCATGCCCAGACATGTGGAAATGTCAATTTGGGTAAGGACTCATATAAGGCTGTTTAGCGTTGGTATGGTTTCAATTGTGTGGTACATGTTCAAGCGCATGTTGTTTGACCATGCATACATGCAACAACATCATGTTTCCTATTACATGTAGCTCCACTCCCATGACAGGATAGTCAACCCATCTGACAGTCATCTGTCGTTGTTTTAGACTCTGGTGAATGCATCAATGTGTGTAGACATTGACACTGAAACATTGCATATACCATGGTTTGACATTGTGTGGGAGGTCACAACCACAGACTCTCTGGGGGATTGCCGCCTCACTGTGTGCAGCAGGATGTGTCTGGATCATCCCCTCAACCTTGTGGGCCAGTACAGTTTGGTTTCCCAAAAATCATGCCGTGTAGGTGTGGCCCAGTGTATGTTCCACATGTTAAGACAACTGTCCTGTGATTCTGTTTACATGGATGCATTGCCCCTTGTGGCAGTATGTCATGTCACTGTCATGTCGTTACCTCAGTGCAGGTTGAGAATACTGCTACGCCAGCCTTCACAGTGAGTTGAAGTTCTGTTTTCATTCACATGATGCCAGGTATGTTGCGCTGATGACATCACAATGGTGGGCTGAAGCTCATGTAAAGTATTACGTGGCACTAGTGGAGTGTGGTCATTCACATGATTCTCTTGTCCTGTGCAGCATTTCAGGGTGACGGTAGGGTTCTTTATGTGGCTTGGCTCCTCATTACTTGCTATTGACTAAATTTTCACCTGCTTGTCATGTTTAGCATAGTGAGGCTCCATTGCTAGAGCAAAAGACTGGCTACAGAGGGGCTTCATTGCATTTAGGTCATTAGCTTCCTCATCATATGTGATGCTCAAAGCTGTTGTGGGTGATGTAAAGTTTGCCTTCATGGCCCTTACGGGTACACAGGGACATATACAGATATAACAATTTGCCTCAGTAGCACTTCCATACATTTTGTTTTCTTTGTATGGGACACATCATCATACACTGTAACTTAGTTTTTGTCCACATGGATCTCATTGCATAGTAGCAGACTTGTGAGCGTTACACAAGAATCAAATAGGTGACAGACTGTCCTAGGTTTTATGTGTCCGTGTTCAAGCATCTGATCTTATGCTATAGCATTATCAGTGATCTCAAATTGGGTACAGTCATTACACTTCACAGGTGTGACTGGTATAGTGTATCTCATGAGGTATTAGTAGTATGAGTGACATGAGAATGTAGTCCTAATGCTTGTTTGCCTCTGTTTCAGGTCTCCCTCCCTGCAGTTCCCATCCTCTCCTTCCCTCGCCTAATCACCCTTTTGTGTCTGTCATTTGTACTCAGACCAAGGGGCTATTTGGAGGTGGAACCCTTTGAGCATCACACCACTCTGATGAAGAAAGGTACGGCCAGGCCCTGGCAGTCTTGTGGCGAATCTTTCTGCTGCATTACAGGTGACATCATTTCATGACTGTTTTTGTCTTCAGGGCAATGCCACTGACAATGTACGTTTGATAATGTTGCATGGCCTTCCAAGGTAATTCATCATGTTGTGTATGACGTGTGATTCCCACAGAACATTGTGCCTCCTTGATGTCAACGCACATGTCCTTCTAATGTGCATGTATTCAATATGGCCTAATGTAAGTTCATTGTTGATAGGTGTTTACGTGTACAGTGACAACATGCATGGTGTTGGTAAAGGCAAAAGTACTATATTGTGTGTGAGGTAGATGGCCGTGTAGCTGCTGTTTAGCTTGGAACACACTATGTGCAGACTACACCTGCTGACGCTGTGTGTCCTGTGCCCCACTTGTCCCTAAGGGGCCTGATCCTGTGACAGTGATCTTTGGTGATCCTTGGTGATTACTCTGCCATTTTGCTTGCAGTGACCGTGAGTCAAGCAGACAATCCTGCATTCACATACACATGCAACTTTGTGGCTTGCCAATGCCCTTGTGGTATGTGCTTGTTTTGCATGTTGTCTCACCCCTTATGCCGTCATGTGTTCACTCATTCCTGCTGCTGCATCCACAGCCACAATGCAGCGCAGACTTGCCAGATCCAGGACCACACACGCCAACAGGATACTCCTCCTTCCATCCATTTGTTGAGCATGCTCCAGCCACCCTAAACACAGAGGACACCAGACAATCATCTACCTGGTATCACAATACCTCAAACTCAACCATAACAGCTTCTCTGCCTGTGTGTGCAACACATACTGGCAAGACTATGCTGACCCACATGACAGTGTGTCTATGTCCACCAGGTCATGTGCCTCGTACAGCACACACACACCTTCCATAAGCACAATATTGTACTGTGTTACCTTGTTAACACCACAGCAGCACACCTCCCCTTCCTTACAGTAAGGTGGCAGTACGCAACCTCGGCACACCACTTCAACATAGCCGTCACAGACAGTCAAGTATCCACCGGGGACACACACCAAAACCACGTCTCTTGGGTGTGGTGTGATGTGGCCGTTCTGATGAAGAGAATTGTCAGACGTGGCTAGGTGTTCTGGATGCGTTGCACCCATCACAGGAGTTTTTTTGTTGTAGCTCCATAGGGGGTGGTCACGTAATCAGGTGAGCTTATATAGAGTGCTACAGCCCATTTCCCACAGTCTGACCTACCACCCTTGGCCTGTGCGCCATTCATCACATCCACAGTACAGCAGCATGCTGATGATAGGTCTCATACCTCAGGACACAGATTTAGGTACTCCCTATGTGGACACCTAGCTTTTTAACCGTGATCTATACACCTCCAAGTGACTCACCTGTGCCTGTCTGTAATTGCAGTTTTGTGAGGCAACCCCCCCTCCAGCATTTAGTAACCATCACAGGTGTGTATTGACATCCATGTATCTAGTTGTTAGAATATTGTGACCTATGTATGTCCTCACCCGGACTCAGATCCAAGTGTGTGGATGGCTGCAGTTTGTTAAATACTCTTGCATTTCATACATTTGCATACACATATGTTTTATACTCTGGATACAAGATTACTACACCAATGCGTATGATGTTTCTTATATTTATTAGGTGATCTTGTGCAGGAACCGTGAGTAGGTGCTATACAGAAAGGGGGGAATCCAAAGTTCACTGCTGGAGATGAGATGCCTTACAGTTTCAGTCAACAGAGTCCAGGCCACAGTGCTTGGCATCATTGGGCAGACTGTGACTAGCAAGTCCATGTGGGAGAGTCGAATAGGTGATGCTGTTGCACCCAAGGGCAATATGCCAGGTCAGGTGTCCTGGGAGTTGTGCATGCCCCACTGCCTCTCAACGTCTTAGCCGTGGACGACCCTTCTTCCTTGGGGGACCCTCAAGTGCAGGCCTGGACGATGCATGGGACGCTCCGTCAGACAGTTCCTCCTCCTCCTCCTCCCTCCCTGTGGCTGGTGTTGAACTTTGCCTTGACGTTTCTGGCCTGGTGACACAGGGAGGGTGCTGCATGTTGGCAGCAATCTGACGGAGTGATTGGCTCAAATCCCGATGCACCGTCAAGAGCTCAGCCAGTGTTGCCTGCACCCGTCCATGATGTCGTACTTGCCTGGCATGTTGTTCGGCCTGCTGTTGTTTCAGTTCGTTGAGGGCCTCCACTACTAGGCTTAGCTCCCTGGTGTCCCGCCGGTATGCTTCCAGGATGGTACTCAGTTCAGTCATACCGAGCCCTGCAGCTGACTGGCCAGAATCTCGCCTCCGCCTTGCGCCACTCCCACCACCCTGACCCACACGAGCACGGCCTACGCTTGTGGGCACATCGGATCGATGGGACCCCCGAGTGTTGGCAGGGTGGATGTTGTCTGCCACCTCCAGGGTGCCCGCCAAAGGGTGTCCCTCATTTTCAGACTGGCTCTCTGGTGGGTCATGGGCAGGGCTCTGACCTGTCTGCTGGGTTGTGGTGGGAATGGGTCTGGTGGTTGGCGCAGATGTATCTGATACAGTTGCGGCAGGGGTTTGGGATCCAGAGGGGCCAGGTTGGTTGGGGTCATCCACGGTGCGTTGAGTTATGTTATGTTATGTTAATATTTTTATTAAGCGCAAACAGCTGCCCCAGCAACGAGGCGTCCCGGCGCTGAACCATAACAGAAACCTGAAGGGAAGGGGAGAAGGGGAAAGGATTTACAGGAAAAAAATATTATGTTAGGGTGAACAGAAAAGTTTTAATTGCCTTGCGAAAGGCCAGTAGGTTGGTCAGAGAGCGAATGTGGAGAGGCAGCGAGTTCCAAAGTTTGCCACCTAAAACTCTGAAAGAACGGCCACCCATCCTGCTTAATCTGATTCGCGGGACAACAACCAAGTGCTGTCCAACCGAGCGTGGGGCACGTTGGGGGATGTAAGGCACTAAAAGTGGGCGTAGAAGCCCAGGACAGTCCGATCTAAGAATTTTAAAGGCAGTGGTGAGAGCCTTGAAATGAACACGGGCTTCCATTCGTAGCCAATGAAGGTTCTGAATGGTATTTCTGGCAGAGCACCTGCGAGGAAGGCCTACGACTGCCCTGGCTGCAGAGTTTTGTATCCGTTGCAGCCGAGCCATCTCTGCTTTGTTGATGCCAAGAAAGCGGACATTGGCATAGTCCAGTCGGGCCAGAATGATAGATTGGACTATCAGTTGGCGCGTACTGGGGTCAAAAAAGCCAAGTATTGGGTGGAGGCACCTCAGCAGGCCCACACAAGTAGCAGCCACTTTTTTAGTGTGTGTCTGGAAGTTGAGGGAGGAGTCCACCCAGACACCTAGATTTTTCACCACATTTTTTGGGGGGGGGGATTGGGCCAAGTAGGGACGGCCACCAGTGTTCACTCCAGTAGCAGGGATTTTTACCCAGGAGCAGCACCTCTGTTTTACCAGCGTTCAGCTGTAGGCAGTTATGTGACATCCATCGTGCGACTGCCTCTAGGCCATTCTTAAATTTAACAGCTGATAACGAGGGGCCTTCAGATAAAGAGATGACTAGCTGGGTGCCGTCGGCGTACGACACCAGCGTGAGGTCCCATTCTTCTGCTATTTCAGCAAGAGGCTGAACAAAAAGATTAAAAAGGGAAGGGCTGAGTGCCGACCCCTGCGGGACTCCCTGTTCTATGGGGTGAGACTGAGAGATAAATGGGGGGGCAAAGACCCGGAAGGATCTCTCCTTCAGGAACGAGCGAAACCACTCAAGGGCGGAGTCGGTGATCCCTATGGTCTCAAGACGTTTTATCAGAAGGGGTGGGACACCGTATCAAAGACAGCGCTGAGATCAAGTAAAATCAGCGCAGCACTTTGACCGGCGTCCAGGATGTCCCTGTGGTAAATAAAATTACCGTACAATTTTTCCGTATAATTAATGACAAGTAAAAGAATAGCTCAATCAAATGAGAGGCAGAGTCCGTGGTATCTGAGTCATACGGGCTTTAATAAAAATGGCTCGAGACAGTGGAGATCAGATCCATCACCACAAGGGTTCAGGAAGGGATATGCAATGATGTCAATGATGTCAACGTTTTATTAACAGTACACAATATATATAGTAAAACTGTACAATGGTGATGGATACAGTAGGCGTGACAAGTGAAAAGAACAAGATAAGAACACATGTGCGTAGCAAGAAGGCGTACACGGAGGTGTGTGCTGGAAACGTCACAGAAAGTGTCATAAGTGGGTGGATGCATAGAGAATTTCTGCAGGGTCAGCAGAAACCTTTAACATGGGTGCGCGCGCAATTAGTATGACGTGTGATTGACGTGGAACTAGGGAGAGCCGAGGACTTGACTTTAGCACTAGTAGAGGAGACAGAAGTCTGGCATGTCAGATCGACCTGTTCCTATAACATATCTGATATCTTGTGTTTGGAGGATGTTTTATCTGAAGTAAAAGGTCTCTCGGGCAGAGGCTATTCTATACTGAATGCATATGTGTCTAAGGGTAATGCGCGGGGCCATGGGCCTACCATGGTAACGGGAGCAATGAATTACATGAAGGAGACAGGAAGGCTTGGCCCTTTGCTCTGCAGCCGGGAATATGTTTACCTATATCACTTGACTGGAATGTGTTTTCGAGGAGGCTGAACTGATAACTTGAAGGCAAAATACTGTCTTGGCAGGCAGGCCGGGCTGAGCCAGGCACCGCTTTGCTTGGCAGGAAGTAAGGCAGAGGTCAGGGATGTATTTCCATGCTGCAGCTTTTCAGAGACAGAAGTGGTTCGAAGTCAGAAATCAGGGCCTAGCTCGGCAGAGCCAGGAAACGTACAAGTATACCATGTAAAGACATTGGCATGGCATGTTTAAAGACTTAATTATCGATCCATTCATGGTGGATCTGGTAGATGACATGTTAACGTTGGACGCAAATGTATATGCGTCTTCATATTCGGTCATGGAGGGAAATTACATGTACTTTAAGCACGTATATGGAAACGTTGGGGTACACGTTAGGGGACATACTTGACCATAGAAATTTCAATTACCTCATTCCCTCCTTGTCCCCTACGTTCCCTTCAGGATATATCTATTTTCAAGAGACCATCTATCTGTTCATATAACATCATCTGCTCATCTTTGCTCATACGGGAACTGGAACGTGAACTTGGATGTGGAATGCAGGCTGTGGCACACAAGCCGCAAATCGCTGGCCCACATTGTAGGCATAGACAACAACTGAATACTATGAGCAGTATGATTCCTAGGAATGACAGTACTTTCCATCCCCAGGCTGATATTACACTCCATAGCCAACCGAACCAAGTCCAGGTGCCTGGGTTCTGGTGTAGCTGATGAGCTATTTCATGAAGCCTGGTTATTGCTTTGTATACTGATGGTGCGTTATTAGGAATAAACACACAACAACTGGATCCGATGACTCTACAAGCTCTGCCCCTATCGGCCAGGATGACGTCAAGGACAAGGCGGTTCTGAAGAACAACAAGTCTCATAGCAGACTGTTCCTCTGTTAAGTTACCTAAAGCAGACGTAGTCTCATTCACTACTGCTTCGAGGGTTCTAGTTAACTTGCGTATTAATTTACTATTTGAGACTGTACCTAAGAATGGAAAAAATCCTTTATTGAAATCTATATATTGTTCTAATGTAGTTTCAGTCTGATCGACAATTGGGAGACCTCTCTTTGGTCTAACGTGAGTGAGATGGGAATTCCTATGATAATCAGATGGGGCTAGAAAAACAGGTGGCAATAGGAATGCAATAAAAACAAGTACCATCCCAGTCTAGAGGTAAACGTATATAGGCTGTCTGACCACAAATGAAATAGGAATGGCGGGAAGCCTTGAAAGTAGACTTGCCTTTATCACTGAATTCGACTACAGTAGTACAGTCACTGTGTCCTAGATGTACTGAACCATTCTTTCTGACGCATAATTCACCTTTTACTGGTAAGACTGATATTGATGGCAAGTCTGGATTAGTCTCGGACTGAACATTCAGAATCATGAGGTCAAGTGTAAAATTACCTAATCCATACACTTCATTTTCTAGATCGGTCCCTGTCCTTTGTGGAAGACCTTCCTAGTCTGGGAAACATGCTTTATTCATAACTGTGTTCAGATTTCCCCATATCCAATTGCCCTGGGAAACTCTGGTTTCAGTGTCTAAAGAGGATATTAGACTAAACCATGCACCACAGGAACCATTATGTGTAAACGGATAAGGAAAGAGGGGCAGAGCTCCCTTGTAGTTCTGATAGGGAGGGAGTCGGCCACATATCCAACAATTAGTAGCATTGCTGGTCTGGTGAGAATGGTGTAACATACGGATGAATGTATTGTTGCGCAGCGCAAGTCGATAAGACAATTCGTGTGGGGGCAGATCACTAAACGTGTGCTCTGCAGTGTTATTAGAAAAAGAATGTGCAATGGGAAAAAAGGTATGTAATATCCAACTTATGCAGATTATCGTAAGACTCAGAATAAACATAAAAAGTAATGTAAGAATGCAACGACTTCGGAGATTTTTACAATATCGCTTTCTCTTGATCTCCTGTCTATCTCTCTCCCTATTGGGGTCTATCTTATACATGTCAGGAACCTGTCTAACCACTTCACCCGAGGGGGACTTAAACAATTAAACTGTCTGATTTTACAAGACCTCAATTTTGACTTGTACTCCTGCTGCAGAGTTTTCTCTAACAGGGGGAGTTTAGTATCAGTGTCTGGAATGTGGCAGTCCTGGGAAACAGTTTTTGGCGGAAGTCCATAAAATTTCTTCACATGGCTCGAGTGCAGCCAGCCTTTTCTTCCTTCTATTTTCACAGCGGTCCTTGTGGTCATCAGAACGATTTTAGGCTCCTTCCAGCGGGGCTCCAGAGGGCTTGATCTGTCGAAATTGCGGACCACGACGATGTCACCGGGAACAAGTTCATGCGGTTTCACCTCGGTGTTGTCTGGGAAGGCTGCCGCGACCTGTGAACGACATGATAGTAGTGCAGACATCAAGGAAGCAAGGTAATCTGTCAGCATAGAACTGTCAACATCAGTAATCTTACGGGGCATAGGCGTCCCCTACATATTAGGAGGCCTACCGAAGACCACCTCATACGGGGATAGCCCTGTCCTAGAATGAGCTACCATTCGCATGTAAAAGAGGGCAACTGGCAAAGCTACCATCCAATCTACACCTTTTTCTGCACATACTTTAGCAAGACGGATTTTCAGAGTCTGATTGTGTCTCTCCACGAGACCAGCTGCCTCGGGATGTCGAACACAGTGGAATTTCCATTGATAGCCTAACAAGAGTGAAACCTGTTTCATGAGCTCGGACGAGAATGGCTGACCATTATCTGAATATACGACACGGGGCAAACCGTACCGTGGGAAGAATTCACGAACCAACTGCTTGGCAGTGGTTATGGCAGTATAATCCGGGACTGGATATGCTTCTGTCCATCTGGATAGGGCACATACAACTACGAGGAAATACTTGAATCCTCGGCATCTGTCCATCTGGATATAATCCATCTGGAGGACTTCAAAAGGATGGTCAGGAGGATGAAATCCACCTTGTTCCACGGGAATACCTTTTCCTGGATTGAACTGACAACAGATCATGCAGGTACGCACTTTCTGTTTTGCTGCTGCTCGTAAATGCTTGTTGAACCAGAGGTTCTGTAAACTGTCTAACATGGCTTTCTCTCCTAAATGTGCTGGACTATGTGCTGTATTAATGATAACTTGAACCATAGAGTCGGGGAGAAACCATGTGGCTTTTCCCTTCGTCATCCATCCTTGTTCTGTCTGGACCCCTCCTTGTTCAGTCCATTTCTTGATTTCGTCTGGGGTGGCATGTGTCTGTATATCGAGTACATCTTGTGTGGGATCCCTAACTGTCATGCAATGTCCTAATACTATGGAATCACTTTGTCTTATTGCTAGAGCTGTTGCTGCAACTGATTTTAAGCACGCAGGCAAAGCCTGGGCTACTGGATCTAATGTACTCGAAAAATAAGCACATGGTCTGTGTTTGTCTGCCTGAACCTGAGTGAGAACTGACAACGCTGTGCCATCGCGTTCTGTGACAAAAAGTGTAAAAGGTTTGTTGTAACATGGTGTTGCTAAAACTGGTGCTTGACATAAGGCTTTCTTTAATTCGTCAAAAGCTTGTGTATGTTCCTGAGACCAAGGGAGGACAGTCGAAGTCGCTGCCTCCTGTGTTGTCAACTGTATGAGTGGCTTAGCTAGATATGCATATTGAGGAATCCATTGTCTGCAGTAAGAAGTGAGTCCAATAAAGGCTCGCACTTCCTTCTGTGTCTTGGGTTGTGGAAGATGTGCAATTAACTGGATACGATCAGGTGTTAGCTGCCTACCCCACTTGGACAGCAAGTGCCCAAGGTATACCACTTGCTGGGCACAGAATTGCAGCTTCGAAGGAGACACCTTGTGTCCCTTGTCTGCCAGAAAATATAGAACTGTCAGTGATGCACGTTCACAATCTCGTTCTGTTTGGGCCGTGATCAATAGATCATCAACGTATTGGAGTAGGGCAGTGTCAGTAGGCATGTGAATACTGTCAAGTTGTCGTTTCAGTGCTTGGCTATAGATGCTAGGGCTTTCTGTGAATCCTTGAGGGGCGCGTGCAAATTTGAAACTTCGGCCATTTAAACAGAATCCGAAAAGGTACTGGCTTTCCGGATGAATGGGGACACTGAAGAAGGCGTTCTTGAGATCGATTACAGTAAAGAACGCTGCTTCTGAATCAATAGCTGTCAATAATGACGAAATGTCTGGGACCACTGGATATTGCGGTATGATACATTTGTTTAATTCTCGAAGATCGATCACCAATCGATAGACTGGTGGTGCATTCGGATCAGTTCGTTTAAGAATCGGAATGATAGGGGAATTACAAACATTTGAGTCGGTTTCTACAACCACTCCTTGTGCAATGAGCTCGTCAATGATTTTCAGTAAAGCCAATACAGCATCAGGTGGTAACTTGTATTGTCGGATTCGGGGTAGTACAACTCCTTGTTTGAGAGTAACACGGTATGGTGTAATGTGCATACAACCTACATCAGTTGGACCTCGTGCCCATAAATGCTCTGGTACATTCTGTAATCTGGGATCAAAATCTCTCAACACATAATGTCCTTTAAAATCACGTAGGAATAACCTCACTTCTTCCGGGGAACAACAAATCACAGCTCCTAGAGCTTTCAGCGTTTTGATACCAAGCAAGTTTTCTGGACATGATTTCGTAAGTAACAAATCTGTAGTACGGGACAATGGACCAACTGCAAGGGGAACTGGTTTCGATACTTCGTTAACAATAGGCTTTCCTGAAAATCCAAGGGAAACATTCTGTGAGCCTGAGAGGGGTGCCCCTGGAACCTCGTCATGACTAATGGTAGTTCTGCTTGCCCCTGTGTCAATCAAAAATTTTCTGTCCTTACCTAATACCTGACTATGCACATAGGGACCCTCTTGATCTACAGGAACCTCGATAAGGGGCAAGCCAACCTCCCTCTCTAGGCTGTTTCATGAATACTGTTGGTACTCGGGGTAATCTGACTGTGCATACTGGTACATCTGCTGTGTGACATGTTGTGTTGTGGCAATGGGTTGGGGTTGGGGTACCGCTACGGTCTGTTGTGGAATCTGCGTAGGCTGCACATTCTGCGGAATATTTTGCTGAACCTGATCCTGTCTAGGTGGACGCGGTCTTTCTTTCGTTTTCCCAGTAGCTATATTGTGTTTCAGAACGGCACATTCATTTATATAGTGACCTGGTTGTTTACAATAGTTGCAGGTCCCTTTAACAGGAGCTGCAGAATGACTAGTCTGTATGTTCTGCGTGTTACCCCTCTTCTGACCATCCGCTGGGACGGACTGAGCAACTAGTACTTTCATTTTCGTGTCTTTCATACGTCTCTGTTCATGATCATGTTCCTCTCCAATTCTGTTCTGGTGGTACTGTAACATTTGTAACATTTGGGAAGGCGTATTAGCTTGCCATGTACTTTCAACTTTCAGTACACGGTTCTTAACCTGGGGTAAGGAATTCTCGACTAATTTGGTCACAACAAGATGTGGATATGACTCGCTACTTGTTTTCAGGCCACTATTAATAATAAAACATTTCTCGAATCTGGAATAAAAATCACTAGTGTCTTCGTCTTGTTTCTGTTTGCAGGCTGAGATTGCATCCCAATCCTCTTTTTTAACTGTCAATAATCTAGGCAAAACTTGTACTAGTAATCCTGGTAATGCTTTAGTTTTGTCCCCAAGACCTAAACCTGGGGTACGTGTCTTTTCTTCGTCCTCTAATTCAGTCCAGTTAATCTTTTTATCTCCCACCTCCCACTCTTTCTCTTTCAGTTTCTCGTAAATACCAGCCGGTAACAGTACTTTTAACATTTTCATAATATCGGGATATGTGTAGTCTCCCATCAGTAACATGTCTTTTAATTCACGGTGGAACCCTGCAGGGTCTTTATCGTGACAAGGTACTATTTTCTTCATTTCCAACAATTCCATTTTACTTAAGGGGGTATATACGAATACGCGTTGAAGCGCACCCCCTGTAGTCGTCTGGACGGGATGAACTTCTCGTAAGGGATTCTGTCTGTCTAGGTGGTATTCCTGTCTTACTGGTGGTGGGACAGAAACAAAATGTGGAGTCAGGAATGTTCTGTATTTGTGACGTTGTTCAAGAATCACATTAATCAAATCAGTACCTAGGCCTCTCCATCTTTTCAGAAGTAAGTCTTGCAACATATTATACAATGGACCTGGATCTGAGTGCTGATTTTCATATAATGTAATGAGATGTTGGATCATGTATATACCAGCTAGTCGCTGTTCGTCTGGGGAAAGGCTCAAAAACGTTTGTGCTACTGAATCGTCTTTATACATACTGTCGTTCCCAGCCCATTGGACTGCTAACCGGGCTAGTTCCTGATCACGCATGGTACTAAGTTCATGATAACCTATTCTTTCTTTCAGTATTTTATCAGTATGTTGAAATACATGTTCAAGAGAACATTGTTCTGGAATGGGGGAAAGGAAACGTTTCTTGTTTTCTAGACGTATGGGTCTGTCAAAAGGTCTGTCAAAGGAATACTGTTTAGGAAGCTTCACTCTACCTACGTACGCCATTGTACCTTGATTCTCTACTGGAGTCTCTGTTTCTTCCTCCTCTGAGGATTCGTTCTTGTCTGACTCGGCTTCCCTTTCAGCCTTTTGTCTTTCATGCATCGTTACTATTTCTTTACGGATCTTTCTGCACATGGCATCTATGCAATTTTGTTTATCGTGTTTACAATCTGCAATATTCTGACTCCATTTTATCAGTACATCCATCTCTTCTTTGACAGCACCTGGCCGGTCTTGTTCCCTTATCAGACAATTAATCAAGAACCGTAAGATAAAACTTTGTGTCTCAGTCTTTTGATATGCCAGGGCCTCACAAATACATTCTGGTCTGCGGGGTGCGGAGGTGGCCTCCTACGGCACCTCCTGAAGCGGAGGCGAGGGCATAACCTGACTGAGTTGTAGCTGTTGAGGTCATGGCGGGTATATGTAATGGGGGTGGACTCTGGGTTGCAGCTGTCGCAAAAGGATTGAGAGGACCAATAGTAGGGGGAACAGTAGTAGGGGGGCCAGTAGTAGTAGCAACAGCAGTAGGGGAAGTGACAACAGGCGCGGGAAGATGGTGACGTGGTGGGGTCATGGCTTGAACAGTCGGAGCAGGCTGTTGTACATTATTAACGGGTGGTACGGGTACATTGGTATATGCTGGAGCTACGCCATCTAAATAGGAAGAAAGGAATATGTCTGCTGCGGTCTGTTTGTGACGTACTTTAGTCGGCACCAATGGTGGAGGCAAGTTACGGGGTACTTCCGGGGTCGCCTTGGGCAGGCCCTCGGCAAGAACTGGATACATGCCTGTAATGAGTGCATTTCTTTGACGGTCTAATTGTTCTAATCTGACTTGTTCGCCTTCTTCTAGCAACTCCTTTTCTCTGACTTTTTCAGATTCTTCTCTACTTTTCTCTGCTTTTCTGATTTCTTTCTCTGTCCTTCTATGCGATTCTTTATGCCACAATTCTATGGCATCTTTCTGAGATTGTCTGGCTTTCTTTTTCCACAGTGCTTCTTCTACTCTCATGATGCACTCAGTATCCCATGTCCCTGTAACAGGCCATCTATACTTCTCTTCCAGGTCTTTAGTGTAGTCCACCCATAATTCTAGGTACAGCACGGCATCTAAGCCATGTTTGTGGTACATAAAATATCCTGGAGTGTCCCTAGGCGGGACGGGAACTGCTTCTTCGAGTGTCCCTTTCCTAGTTCCTATCTGACGTAATTTCGAGAACAGTGGCATGATTGGAGTGATTCGGACGTGAACACAATAAACACAGTAATGAACAGCAAACAATCATTCACACCACGACATTAAAATACATTGAAACGTTTTGAACAGATACTGTCTAGTACATAGTAAAACACGATACTGGAAATCTCGAGAGATAATGCTAGAAGACTTAGAATACTGAATCACTGAATTACTAGATGCACTGCTAAACAGTACAGATGCACTGCTAAAACAGTACAGACCGGATCTGTGTACCCAGACCCGTCTTGACCGGACACAAATTAATGCACCCGTCTAGATGCGTCCCCAGCAACGGTACTCACCGGGAAGCAAGAACTGAAGGCCTCGGAAACTGGACTAGACTGGACTGGACTGCTACGACGTCTGGTTACTGCTATGCACTACGCATGCGCCTCGATGCTTCGGAAACAGGTGGGCCTCTGGACACCTCGGACCTTGCTCTCTCGGCTGGGCTCTGGTCGGGATCCTCCGCACTCCTCACCGCCTCGTCTGGATGCTGAACCGCAGTCTCCGTCTCCTCCGTGGGCCTGAGGGAGATACAGGAAAACCTGCAGATGCGCATAGGAGTCCGTCACGGCTGTAGAGGGGTCAAGGCCTGCGACGCATCGCCGGCGCATGGGGTGGGGGAGGGTCCCTGTTCGGGCGCCAAATTATGTGGTAAATAAAATTACCGTACAATTTTTCCGTATAATTAATGACAAGTAAAAGAATAGCTCAATCAAATGAGAGGCAGAGTCCGTGGTATCTGAGTCATACGGGCTTTAATAAAAATGGCTCGAGCCAGTGGAGATCAGATCCATCACCACAAGGGTTCAGGAAGGGATATGCAATGATGTCAATGATGTCAACGTTTTATTAACAGTACACAATATATATAGTAAAACTGTACAATGGTGATGGATACAGTAGGCGTGACAAGTGAAAAGAATAAGATAAGAATACATGTGCGTAGCAAGAAGGCGTGTACAAGGGGGTACACGGAGGTGTGTGCTGGAAACGTCACATAAAGTGTCATAAGTGGGTGGATGCATAGAGAATTTCTGCAGGGTCAGCAGAAACCTTTAACATGGGTGCGCGCGCAATTAGTATGACGTGTGATTGACGTGGAGCTAGGGAGAGCCGAGGACTTGACTTTAGCACTAGTAGAGGAGACAGAAGTCTGGCATGTCAGATCGACCTGTTCCTATAACATATCTGATATCTTGTGTTTGGAGGATGTTTTATCTGAAGTAAAAGGTCTCTCGGGCAGAGGCTATTCTATACTGAATGCATATGTGTCTAAGGGTAATGCGCGGGGCCATGGGCCTACCATGGTAACGGGAGCAATGAATTACATGAAGGAGACAGGAAGGCTTGGCCCTTTGCTCTGCAGCCGGGAATATGTTTACCTATATCACTTGACTGGAATGTGTTTTCGAGGAGGCTGAACTGATAACTTGAAGGCAAAATACTGTCTTGGCAGGCAGGCCGGGCTGAGCCAGGCACCGCTTCGCTTGGCAGGAAGTAAGGCAGAGGTCAGGGATGTATTTCCATGCTGCAGCTTTTCAGAGACAGAAGTGGTTCGAAGTCAGAAATCAGGGCCTAGCTCGGCAGAGCCAGGAAACGTACAAGTATACCATGTAAAGACGTTGGCATGGCATGTTTAAAGACTTAATTATCGATCCATTCATGGTGGATCTGGTAGATGACATGTTAACGTTGGACGCAAATGTATATGCGTCTTCATATTCGGTCATGGAGGGAAATTACATGTACTTTAAGCACGTATATGGAAACGTTGGGGTACACGTTAGGGGACATACTTGACCATAGAAATTTCAATTACCTCATCCCGGAGGTGTTCAGTAGTGGTCAGTAAAGCGGACTCAGTACTGAATCCTGGCCTGAAACCGTTCTGAGAGGGGTCAAGTATTTGATGTTGCGTCATGTAGCTAGACAGTACTTTGTTCACATGGGCTTCTGCCAGTTTGGAAACCCATCGAAGCAGCGAGATGGGCCTAAAATTTTCTGGCTTTGAGGGGTCTCAAGTAGGTTTTTTAATAATCGGAGAAACCCTGGCCTGCTTCCAGCATGTAGGAACTACCGCCGAGGAAAAGGAGAGGTTCAGTAGAGTAGCTATGGGGGGGAGAAAGAAATCGAGGGATTCTAAAAATGTGGCTGGACTCATGGGGTCGGTAGGTGATCCGGACTTAACCTTAGTGCATAGTTTGGCTAGGTCATCAAGGGTGATACTAGGTATAGAGGGTAAGCTCGGGTGATCAGGCAAGAGTTTATGAGTTTTGGGAAGTTCCAGGGGGTCCTGAGGAAAGGTATTGTAGATTTTTTTTACTTTTTCTATAAAGAAAGTGGCAAGGTCGTCACATTGTTGTGAGGAAGTAATACATGGGGCAGGATTGGAACTGTTTTGAAGTTTTTGTACAAGTTTAAAGATGGTTTTGGAGGGGTTTGTACTTGCACTGATTTCTTCCGCATAAAAGGATGCACGTGTAGTGCGTATTGCCTTGTGGTACGACTTTAACTTTACCAGGTAGATAGTTTTATCCGTGTCTTTGTACTCTTTCCGCCAATGGCGTTCAGCTCTTTTGCAGTCTTTCCGTAGAGCTTTTAGGTTTTCATTATACCAAGGGTTAGAGGGGGTGCTACGGGTTTTGGTCCACTTTGCTGGAATGAGGGAGTCAAGGCCTGTATTGATCCACTCCTGAAAGGCAGCATAGGCTGAATTTATGTCCGGGTTTTCAGGGTTAAGATAGAATTCGCCTAATTTGTTAGAGAGATCATTAGGTGACAGTTTGTGCCAAGGCTCTTATAGCAGGAGCTAGAGGAATTTTTCGTGAACGGGTCTCTGACCCTCAGGGAGAATCTGATGGGGAAATGATCAGTCCATCCCATGGGTTTAGGGGGGTCAACCGTAGCCACTGAGAGGTTGGAGAAGACAGGGTCCAATAGGTGCCCTGCGGAGTGGGTGGGGGTGTGGATAAGAGAATTTAGCTGAAGGGCAATGAGGTCCGCCTGTAGGTTCTTGATGGTTGAATCAGACATAGAGTCGAAGTGGAGATTGAGGTCTCCCAAGATGGTGAAGTTGGGAGAGGATACCACTAGCGTGTGTGCTACATCTAGAAGTTCTTCGATGAACCTCGAGGTAGGGCCAGGGGGACGATAGATGTAAAGTCCGGATAGGGTAAATTGAGGACTGGTGGAGATCTTGAACCGGGCGCCTTCGCAACCCCAAATGGCTTCCTTTATGAAGGAACAGTTGTACGTCGTACGGTACACGACAGCTATCCCACCGCCTCTGGAGTCTCTATTGATGGTTTTCATAGAGAAGCCCTCGGGCAACGAGAGGCACTGGATGCTGGTCTGTTCATCCTAGAGCCAGGTTTCACATAGGAACATAATGTCTGGGTTTTCCTCGGTGATAAGGGTGAGCACTTCAGCGTGGTGTCTCACAAGGGATCTGACGTTGAGTTGAAGGACAATGAGGGAGGAATAATTATGCGCAGTGGCATCGCTGACGGTGGGGTCAGGGTCCTGCTGAGCCTGGGACTGGGATCCTTCTCCCCCCTGGTTGGGGGTGGTTTCCACACGTTGGCCTGTGGGTATGAGAGACAGACACTGTTAATGCACTATCATGAAACATCTTAATTTGTTATCCATTGTCAGCATCACAGTTCCACCATCTTTACATTGTTGTCATTTTTTAGTTGTGTGTGTAGTGGGAGCAAGTTAACATGTACTGAGGGGTATTTTCCATGTTCCATTCTCTTGACAATGACTGCCACAGCCATTGCTGTGTTTTGTATTGCCGGCACAACACATATACATATACAGCAGTGCTCTGTTTCACGCAACATTCAGGATACACCTCCAGTGTGGGGTGCAGAGGCGTAGTCCAGGTCCATCTTCTTCTTGACCATCCTCCACAGATCATACCACCTGGCCTGGCATTCCTGCCTGGTGCACCTGATGGGTGCAACAGCATTGACCGTGTCAACGATCCTCTCCCACAGGCGTGTTTTTTCAGCTATGCTGGTCTGTCTGACCAATGCGCCAAACAGCTGTGGCTCGACTCTGATGACTTTATCTGTAAGGATCTCATTCTCCGGGTTAGTGAACTTTGGATTCTTTGGTGTGGTCATGGTGTGGGGTCTATGTGAGTGAGGGGGTGATGGTGTGTATGTAAGAGGGTGTGTGGGTCTGATAGTGAAGGGGTGGTGTGGGTGTAGATGTGATAGGGTGTATGTGTCACGGTTAATGGGTGCAGTTGTTGAGGTGCTGGCAGGCTCTTCTTTTTGCAAATAGGTATGTTGCAAAGGATGTTGGGTTGTATGTGTGGACCCTTTTATTGGTCCATTTGTGGGTGTGGCTTATTTTGAATTGGTGGTGTGTGTGTTAATTGGGGTGGGTGTTACTTTTGCCCTCTGTTTGCCTGTTTGGATGTGGCCAGGACATTGTTTCTCAATGGTGTGTACACAGGAGACATGAGTAGTGGTGTTGTGTGACTCATTTTCAAAGTCCTTGTGCTGGTTTAGGGGTTTGCGTTATGTGTGTGGGTTGTACTTGCGCGTGCGGGTGTCTTATACGGCCCGTTGGCGGGTGGGGGGGTTCGCGGTCGCTTGATGGGGGGGGAGTCGTAATTGTACGTGTGGCTGACTTATACGGGCCGTTGGGGGGGTGGGGGGGTTCGCGTAGGCTTGATCGGGGTGTGTGCTTGTCGTACTTGTACTTGTGGCTGACTTATATGGGCAGTTGGGGGTTGGGGGGTTCACGTAGGCTTGATCGGGGTGTGTGCATGTCGTACTTGTGCATGCGGCTGACTTATACGGGCCGTTGGGGTGTGGGGGTTCGCGTAGGCTTGATCGGGTGTGTGCGTGTCGTACTTGTGCGTGCGGGTGACTTATACGGGCCGTTGGCGGGTGGGGGGTTTTGTGGTCGCTTGATGGGGGGTGTGCGTGTCGTACTTGTACTTGCGGCTGACTTATACGGGCCGTTGGGGGGGGGGGGTTCGCGTAGGCTTGATTGGGGTGTGTGCGTGTCATACTTGTGCGTGCGGGTGACTTATTCGGGCCGTTGGGGGGGGTTCGCGTAGGCTTGATCCGGGTGTGTCCGTGTCGTACTTGTGCGTGTGGGTGACTTATTCGGGCCGGTGGGGGGGTTCGCGGTCGCTTGATGGGGGGTGCGTGTCGTACGTGTATGTGCTGCTGACTTATACGGGCCATTGGGGGTTGGGGGTTCGCGTAGGCTTGATGGGGGTGTGCGTGTCGTACTTGTACGTGCGGCTGACTTATACGAGCCGTTGGGGGTGAGGGGGTTCGCGGTTGCTTGATGGGGGGTGTGCGTGTCATACTTGTACGTGCGGCTGACTTATACGGGCCGTTGGGGGGTGAGGGGGTTCGCGTAGGCTTGATCGGGGTGTGTGCGTGTCGTACTTGTGCGTGCGGGGGACGTATATGGGCCGTTGGTGGGTGAGGGGGTACGCAATTGCTTGATGGGGGGTGTGCGTGTCGTACTTGTACGTGCGGCTGACTTATACGGGCTGTTGGGGGGTGGGGGGTTCGCGTAGGCTTGATCGGGTTGTGTGCGTGTCGTACTTGTGTGTGCGGGTGACTTATACGGGCCGTGGGCGGGTGGGGGTTTCGCGGTTGCTTGATGGGGATGTGCGTGTCATACTTGTACGTGCGGCTGACTTATATGGGCCATTGTGGGGTGGGGGGTTCACATAGGCTTGATCGGGGTGTGTGCGCGTCGTACTTGTACGTGCGGCTGACTTATACGGGCCGTTGGGGGGTGGGGGGGGTTCGCGTAGGCTTGATCGGGGTGTGTGCGTGTTGTACTTGTGCGTGCGGGTGATTTATACGGGCCGTTGGCGGGTGGGGGGGTTCGCGGTCGCTTGATGGGAGGTGTGCGTTTCGTACTTGTACGTGCGGCTGACTTGTACGGGCCGATTGGGGGTGGGGGGGTTCGCGTAGGCTTGATCGGGGTGTGTGCGTGTCGTACTTGTGCGTGCGGGTGACTTATACGGGCCGTTGTGGGGGGGGTTCGCGGTCACTTGATCCGGGTGTGTGCGTGTCGTACTTGTGTGTGCGGGTGACTTGTACGGGCCGATGGAGGGTGGGGGGGGTTCGCGTAGGCTTGATCGGGGTGTGTGCGTGTCGTACTTATGCGTGCGGGTGACTTATACGGGCCGTTGGGGGTGGGGGGTTCGCGTAGGCTTGATCAGGGTGTGTGCGTGTCATACTTGTGCGTGCGGGTGACTTATACGGGCCGTTGTGGGGGGGGGGTTCGCGGTCACTTGATCGGGGTGTGTGCGTGTCGTACTTGTTCGTGCGGTTGAGGGGTACATGTTGGTATGTGTTTATGCCGCTTGCTGTGAGGCGATATTTTCCGTACGATTCATTCTTCATGCGCGACTACTTTGGGCCATACAAATCGCGTACTGGGTTCCCGAACTGGATCGTACTAGTATGGTTGTACGGCATGTTTACAAAACGTACGGTTGGATTTCCGACGCTAATTCATATGGGTCTTCGACTGTGGTTCGTGGGGTTTGCTGATATTCGTACGGAAATCGGCGGGAATGGATCGTACTACGCAGGTCGGACAGAAGTTTTCCATTTGTACGGATTTGGCTACGAATACGAATCGTACGTCGGAATTTTTTACCGGATCGGAATCGACCCCAGAATGTTCATGATAAAAGCCACAAATATTCAGAAAACGTAAAGGATAAATGAAAACATAGTGTATGACAATTATGGAGGCCAAAAGCAAATTCTATGCAAACAAGGTTCATTAAAGATGAAATCATGACCGGCAAAGAATTAGAAACTTCATCTACCCCCTCTGGTACCCATCTAAAATATTAGTTAGCTTGTCCCCATAATCCATAACCACACTGTAAATAAAAAAAATAATAATATTACCATACTAGATGTAGCAAATTGCTCTTTGATCAAAAGCACATGCTCATCAACCATACGAAACAAAGGTAATATATCCCACTTTCCTATCCGTTAATCAGTTATCCTTCACCCCCTCACTACCACATAGAAGAAATTACACACATAATAAACTGAATGAACCCTACTCATTGCCAAGATAGCAATGCCCCTGGCTAAATGGGTCAACCAGTTGCCACCTCCAATGACACACTAAGTTAACACACGTGTTGCTAACATCATCAGTAAAACAGGCATGGGTCACTTGCTAACTGACAGAGACAGAATCCATGCTGGAAAAAAAAAGTCTATGCAAATTGCTGGAAGAACTGCCATGACCTAACTCACCAGGCACACACAGGATCACAACATTGTAGGCAACAACGACATTTCTCAAAAAAGTGAGTCGCTTTTATTTTTTTGCAGATTTATATTAGGCGAGCTCGACCCAAAGGTATTGGAGCGGTTTACATAAGCACTAGTTTCATTACACAAGGACACATTCATTTGTTTTTTTTTGTTAGGCACGGGAAGATTAAGTGATTTGCCCAGAATCACTGGATGCGAAGTCGACCGCGAGACTCGACCCTGGTTCCCCAGCTTTGCCAAGGTCGGCAGTCTAGCCATGAGCCACATCCTCTCTACTGTTGCCAAACCTTTCTTTCCCACTGGAAAACGTTTCACCATTTGAGGATTCCTACCAACCAGTTCCTTACTGTTGTATTGTTCTGCTGAGGAAACACAATTATCAGCGACTCAGGCTCCAGATACAGTTTAAATCAGGATTAATACTGAATGAGGGGGGAGAAGGTATCAATAGGAAACAGCATGCTCCAATTACTCCTATTCTCCCCACTCATCTCCTTTTTCCGCTCCATTGCATTGTAGTTATTTCTTAATCCCTGGAGGGGTCAATCTGCTTTATCATTTATCCCCAATTGGTGTTAGGTAGCACTAACTCAGATCCATTCCTACGAGTTTATCTGCCTCTAGCATCAAAGACCAGAAAAGTGACAATCTACAAATTGCACCTACTCCTAAAAGTAACCTTCCTTCCAAACACATCCACTCATTGATCATTTGCACACAACTTGGTACTGCTTCAGAAGATGTAATTTTGTATGTGTGTGGCTAATTAATTCTGACCATTAAGTCGACCTTGATTCAGACCATCCAGTCTTTGGATGTTTACTGTGAGCAAGCACCACTACCTGAGTCTCACTTTCTGTAAATTCACAATAATCAGACCGAGAATGCTAGCTGATAGTGTACAACTTTTAAGAAAAGGTCACACTGTAAATGAAGGGGTGTGGGGGAAATCTGCATCTGCTACTTTGCCACATTTCACCTGTGCTGTATTAGCCCAGGGCCACTTGAACAAAGGAGGAGGGCCAGACTTCTTGAGCCAAAACAGGAGGGGCTTATATTGAAGTTTTGGTGGGAAGGGATCAGGCAGCCGTATCGGGCAGAAGAAGAGTAGAGGCTCTCAGGAGCGCTCATTTCATGGACAACGTGTAGTCACTATATTGGATTATCCCATAATGCTGGGCAGGACAGCTGGGACAGTAGTGGAGTGATAATGTGACATCATAGGATTTGCTACAGGTTCCTTGCTTCTACAATTTTCAATCCCACTTATCCCTGCACGAGGGAGAGGCAGATAGAACTGGGAGCGACAATGAAAAAAAAAGGTGAGCTGGCAGGAGAAGCAACCTGATGCCACTGCAAAGATGGATTGAATAACTTCAACTTCAGCAGAACCACAGGACTATGATGGGTTTCTCCAGGGCCTGTGGCACTGCCTCTCTTATACCCTCTGAGGAACACTTGGGGGAACTGATGTACTGAAGGTCCTTGGTTGGTTCCCCTGGAAGGTCTGTGAACTGACACTTGACTCTGCTGGCACACAGGTGCTGGTCAAGAAGTCAGTAGGATCTGGGACTTGGGGAATGTGGCAGGGAGGTTGATTTGCTAGCTGGTGGTGGAGGGGCTACACAAGAGGCCCCCCACTAACAAGAAAGAGCCTTGTAGAGGACAGTTCTGTTGCAGTTAACCGGAAAATCCAGCTCCCCCTGCCCAGTGCACCTATAGAGGTCCGACAAGGATACTGTTGGTGGCTAGGGCTCATTACAGGAGTAGAATGACACCTCTCTCATGGAAATTGGCCCAATGGGGTGCAGGATACAGTCCAGTCCCACAGTAGAACCAAGCAGAGAATGAAAGGTGTGGCACTTCGCCGTCTCTCCTTCTGACCACAAATCAAAGTATTTTCTTTATTACCAAGAAAGGTAACGTTTACTTCCTGAACACCGCCCTGAATTATTCTTATGTAGAATGAATATGTCTCTATCAGTAAGCCCAAGGGGGCTGATTCACTCCTGAGCTATTGATAAGTATACTTCTTTTCAGTAGTCACTTATACTTTTGTAGTATGTCCAGCACCACACATGGCTAACTACTGCCACTGCAACGGCCTCACATTGGAAATAACGGAGATAGGGACATAAAATAAAACTGCGTAGGAAATAAAATCTTGAAATCCTCACAGAAATGCATACCCTCTAAAGCATACCCAGAAAATATTGCTGAGGATCAGTGTTCTCTGCTAATGGGAACATACGCTCTCCTTTCCTACATGGAAACAAAAGTCCTGCTGTTAGCCCAAACTCGAATGTTGATTCACCCTTATGAGTTCTACAGCCAGCTGGGATGCTGACAAAGCTTCTGATCTTATTGCTGAGCCTGTGTCAGGGTCCCTTAGACTATGAAAGCTCTGCCCCAGCAGCTACTGCCGAATGATGAAGTGGACTGGCTTTGCCACATCATTTTGTAGTGTGGGTGGTGCTTCCGGGATAACTGTACTGAGTGTGGAGCTGATCCTCTTGCTTTCGTTCGCAACCCTAAATTCACGATGGTGCAGACCTCTGGCTCTCGGCTTTATCGGTCCTCGGCCATCTTGCTGTTAGCCACTCCATAGATTTTCTTTGGAACCAGCCCAGGGAGTTTACAAAGAAACTGTCTAGCATATGGATTGGATTTCATAGACTTTCAGATAGAGGAATGTGTGTTTTGTGTTTACTAAAGGAAAACTAAACATTCGATTGTGTTTACAGAATATACTTTTTGGGGAAAAAATTACCAGTATAAATGTGTGACTTTTATACTGATCTGTTTATCTTTCAAAAGTAGTGAGCCTCAAAGATGACACAAAGAGATAATAACTGTTACGTGATGTCAGAGGTTAAATTACACGATATCATGTAGGCGCTTTGTTCACAGTGATGCCTGCTGTCACAGCACAAACATAGTTCAAGGAATATCTCCAGACACACCTTAAAAGCTGCACAGTAACTTATAGAGGCCTAAGCCCCCACACACAAGTGAATGCTTTAGGGTGTATTTCTAATGAAGCATGCATTCACTGTTACATAGAAAGTGCCAAGTGACATGAATTTTAACACTATTTCGACAATTAGGGAGAAGAGCTTTCGAAAAAACTGAAAGAGAAGAATCAATCCAGGAAGGAGGAAAGTGAGGAAATACCACACAGCACACATAAGGTAAGAGATAAAAGGGGAATAAATATGTAGAACAAAAGCGACAGATTTAAATAAGAGGAACCTAAAAAGTAGAGTTGAATGCAAAAGAGAGTATATAAAAATAGGAAGACATTGAGTAATGTATGAGTCATCTACCATGTAAATAATGTGAGACAGAGTTCCTGGAATCCGAGGGGTTATTGGCCTATATTGTGACAACAGGTGTCACCTATAGTTGCACCTGACCTTCTCATTGTAGGAAGGTAAAGATAGTACAAAGCCTATTAAAGGAGGTGGTAAAACGTTAAGCACTCAGAAAACACAGTAGGAACAACTACTTACTATTGAACAGAATGGCAAGTCGGTGCTAAACGTTTGCATAAGGAAAGTGCTTTAATACACATAACAATAATACTGTACATTAAATATGAGGATACATGCAGAAATCCACATTTTCCTAGCATCTTTGTAACCAGAAAGCCAATGTAAAGACGAATATAGCTTTTAATCGCTCAGTGCTATAGAAAGTATTAAAATGGCCAATGTAAACTAAGCAGAACAAATTTGCAAAGCTTAAACTTGCTAACATTGACGTTTAACTAGTAAACCTTGCTAAACGATACAGACTCGAAACAATGGCACCAAATATCAGTTTTGCAGTTTTTTTTACACTTTATTTTCAAATATGATACAACAATATTGTGGAACAAGCGTCTTTCTCATAGCATCGCATACAATCGTTTTACAAACAGTAAATGATGCTCTTGACAGTTCAATAACAGTAGCAGTTATGACAGTATTCATGATGTAGTCTTGTGTTACTAATTATCCAAAATGTTAGAACTTGCCCTTAGCCCACCCCACCACCCTTACTTTATGTGCAGCATCCTTACTTCTGGCATAACATTCCGCAAAAGAACTATGCAGGAGCACAATATCCCGAATATTAGTTCAGTCGGGTCTCGCTATATAATTTCAAACCGATCATCCCACTCCCTCCTGCACAATACCATTGCCTGTTGCGAGCTGGAGTCCTGCTTAGCAGCTGCTACATAGTCCCTAAATGGTCCCCATATATCTCTGGGGCGGGATGTGGATGGCATAAGACTGGCGTAGGCCTCAGCATTGACATTGCAATAAGCTAAACTTTTCAACCAGTCCTGCATTTTTGGAGCAGTTTTCCTACCCAATGTATGGCAATTTCTCTTTTGACCAAAAGTAGTCCCAGTGAGGCAAATCTCCTGACATTTTTGGGAACTGCACCATGTATCCTAACATCGCAATCTCCGGGATAGGATTGAGAGGAAAGCCGACCATTTTCCCCAGGGTCGTGTGTACGTCCGTCCAGTAAGACTGTAATCAGGGGCAAGACCAAGCCAAGTGTATGAAATCGGCGTGAGGTGCGGTGCATTTTAAACATGTGTGGGGTCTAGCAGCATCTATCCTGTGAGCCATGTCAGGTGTAAAATAGGCGCGTCGAAGGAACTTAAAATGAAGCAGCTTGTGTCTACTGTTGAGGGAAATTTCTTTAGTGGCCTCGCAGCATTTTGCCCATTGTTCGTCTGTTATTTGCCCGCCAATATCTGTCTCCCAGGCTTGCCGAAGTTTTGTGTCACATACTGGTTTCATATTGGCGCTAGTTTTGTACATTTTGGAAATGAGGCGAGCACCGTCAGGATTCTCTATCACTAATATGAGTGGAGGGAATGAGTCTGGTTCAATGGAAAATGTGGGGAGCGCAGCCCGCAGAGCCGATCTTACTCGGGTCATAATAAATCAGGTCATAAAACTACAGCTAGCATACCTTGCATCTTCGTCAAGTGAGAATACGTATCCCCCTGGGAAGAGAGCTCCTATTTTGTCGATGTCAAGTGCAGTCAGTGTGCGCTGTACCAGGCCCTCCCCGGAGATTGTGAACCATCTGGCGTTTGGTAGGGGAAGGGTGGAAGAGTATAGGGTCGCAGCGCTGGTGAGTTTCCTCAATTTCCCCCACGCCCAGGAGGTGGTAGACACTGTCTGAATGTCACGCGGATCTCGAGGGAAGCCCCCAGGGGAGCACCGCAGATAGTTTGTCAGCAATACCAAGGTCCGCCTCAGGTCGCAGAAACGGTATTCGTGCATCTGGATGGAACCAAGCGTGCGCATAGCGGCATTGTGCTACTGAATAATATAATTGGTAATCCCGGACATTACACCCTCCTATTTCGTACGGTAATGTAAGGATGGACCAGCGAATGCGTGGCTGTTTCCCTCCCCAGACCAGACGGATGATGTGTGATCGTAGTGTATGAAAGATATCGTCAGTGAGGGGCATTGGAATGTTGTTGAAGAAATACAAACATTTGGGAAGGACCACCATCTTGAAAATTGCCACTCGTCCCGCTAGCGATAGTGATAACCTCAGTCATTTATCAACCTGCTCCACCAGAGTGTGAAAGGCCTGCCCATAATTTAAGCGGATATTGTGATTGGTATCTAGGTGAATGTGTATCCCAAGATTTTTCACTGAATTGTGGCGCCATTCGAGGGGAAATTCACATTCCCACTGCACCATGCTCATGGTTAGTGGAAAAATAATGGACCTGTGCCAGTTTATGCCCAGCCCTGAGAATCTACCAAAGCGGATAATTTCCCTTGTGAGGGGTGTTAGGTTAACATGTGGCCCCAGGATGTATAGGATGGTGTCATCTGCATAGAAGGAAACCAGGAGAGGACCGGTATTAAACTGTAGCCCTCGGTGCAAGTGGGGTTCCTGAAAATGCCTGATCAGTGGGTCCATAGCTAAAATAAACAGGAGTGGGGACACTGGGCAGCCCTGTCAAGTCCCATGAAACATTCTCCCAGACACACTTCACAGGAGGAGATACCGGATCAATTTAAAGGTTTCAGAGATTAAGTTTTAGTTTCTGGTATTGAAATATTAACAGTTCACTGCACAGAGAGTGTGTCCAAGCAACAGGGATGACAGCAAATAGGTGCTTCCGGGTGCTAGTGGTGGGACTGATATAGCAGACTGCTCATCATGTACCCTGAGATGGTCCTGGAGTTTGGGGGTATTTGCTGTTGCCACAGATTGAAGCGTGTAGTATTCTGTACCTACTGCTGTACTCATTGCTCCAAGACATTGCATGGCTTTATTTAGAATGTAGTACATGCAATGTTCCAAGTGACATAATGTTAGTGTCATGTCTACTTGTTTGGAATGTTGGCATTCAAGCAGTCAGCTGTTAATTGTATTGGAGCTGTGTAAGCAGGCTGAGGAGTTAAGGACCTTCTTAATAAATATCATTTCATTTTTGTTTATCAACCACTTTTTGGAGAGATCTTTACAAAAAGCTCGGATGGTGTGGAACAGACCCTACAACCTAGTTTGCTTTGTCACTGTCAGTCAGTCATTCAAAAATAAAGTTTATTTAGACCATAGGTCTCTAAACAACATAAAAACATAACATTTTATATAAATATTCTAAAATCATTACAAGTTCATCAACCGACGCCATTATGGAAGCCTGATTTGCATGTATTTCTTCTCAATTTTTACACAATGCTCCATACATAAGACATATTCACACCTATATATCAACATAAATAATTTAAAATATTCTTAAAAGGTATATAAATGAAATTTCTCTAAAATCCCTATACATCATAGCTTCAACCTAGCTTACAGCCAACCATTTCCTATTACTGAAAAAACATTTTACAGCCTGTATGTACTTCACAAAGGCTATTATAATTTCAAGGTTTGTCATATCCACAAGGAGTTCCATTGCTTGTGCACGCAACCTAGTACCATATTTGAAAAAGATAGGGCGTAAAAACTGTTTTCGCAGAGTTAACAATTTTTGGCAGTCCATTAGGATATGTAAACTATCACATTTTTTACCCAACCTGCATGTGCATTTACCATCAGATCGCATCAGTTCTGTTTTTATTTTACCATTTGACATAACAGAAATAATACCAATTCTCAACCATAGTACTTCCAATCTAAGCCATTGGTTAGGAAGTATATCTAGATAGGGATACCAGATTTCTTTCAGCCAGCTATTTCTCAGAAATGCCACAGATTCTTTCTTTCTCAGGTACTCCATGTCGTCCAACCTAGACGTTGCCTTCTCTAAAGTTCTGAGTGCGCTCTTTGTCGCTTCTATATGAAGGGTCGGCAGATCGATTTTCACATCTAAATTTTCACAGATGGTGTAGAGTTTCTTTCTTGCCACTTTGTCCCATTTTAGTTCACTATGCTATATCTCATTCTTACACCACTGTAACACTTTCATATCTTCTCCTGTCCTCAATTGTTTCCAAAATCGTATTAGGCCCATTTGCACCTGTACATTCCATGAGGTCATGGCCAACTCCTATATAATTGCCTGAATCATAGATGATTTAGGCAATGACATTAAAGTGCTTGGTCACTGATCCTGCACAAGGCCCCCATGCATTTTTTCCACCCCTTAGATATTTGTAACTGCTGACAGCACAGATGTGAGAGAGCTTCAAGGTTTTTTCTTCCCTACTTGTTCTTTGTACCCATTGCGGCACTAAGAACACCTGGCAAAAGATAAATTAACTAAGCCAAAACAACAAACTAAAATAGATCAGTATGCTCTAGGACGAAGGCGACTGGTGCAGAAACACAGTTTGTTGGTGGTACCTCTTGTGCCATAGACAGCCCCACTGGCTCAGTTCTGACCTGTCCATCAAGAAATATTCTTGAAGCCCTGCATAGTAGATGCTTTAAAACTTGAAGGACTTCCAGTCCTTCATAATTGAGAGGGTGCATAGAGCTCTGGTAGCTGCCTCTCTACGGAGATCCACCAAAGGATATCATTTGCAAAGTCCTAAATTACAGAGGCCGGGACCTTATCTAGCGGTTGGCCAGAACCCTGGATGGCCTTAAATATGAAGGAACCATTGCCTGGATTTTTCCAGATTACATACAAAAAGTGCAGTGGCTCAGATGGACCTTTAACCTCATTAATCAAAAACCTAGGGCCATGGGCTTGAAATACATGCTACTTTCCCAGCCAAACTACGTATTATCCAAAATGGAAAATCTCGTATTTTCCCTGCACTGGATGAAGTCTGGGACCGGCTAAACCTGTGGAAGTTTACTGGGCCATCTTGAGTGGCAACCATGGGTAGTGGAGGTCACTGCAACTTTGGTGTGAGGTCTGGCTTAACTGCCGGGACAAAGAGCTGCTCATAGAACAAGTGGAATTCTCTCAAGCCAGTGGTTGAGGACCATGGTGCAACTGGTGTGCTTGCTACCTCTCTAAGCACAAGTCTGAAGAGGCCTCTGGGGAGGGTGGGGGCTGGAGCCAAAGTAACCCTGTGGAATGACGATGAGGATGAATTAGTGGGCAAAGCAGGCAAATGGACCTGAAGCACTGGGGACAAAGTTTGCGGTACATAATCCCAGACTGAATCTGACTCATAAAGGTGTCCTCTGGTGCCCACGACATTTGTTACTATAGTTGTGGCCATAAGACTGTTCAGGGTAACAAGGGGTGGCTCTTTTCACTAAGTGCTCTTGGAGGGGTTGCTGTCCCCTGCATTTTACAAATGTAGAATAATTTACGCAAGTTACTCGCTTTTTAGTAGACCAGTATTTACTTTCTATGGTTGTTTTTTCCATTTTGTGGGGGTACTGAGTCAAATCATCACTAAAGCCAAGCAAGTTGTTGGATTGTTACAAAGAGTTTATCTCGGGTGGGATGTTGGAGGGTTGAAAGTTGAACAAAGGTTTTATAATCCAATTATATTATAAACATCTCTATGTCCCAGACCCAACTACACACATTGTCTGATGCTACAACAAGGGTCCAGACCCTAGGAGGCCCCGTTGGGCCCAGTAGCTCACTCCAGCAATGGCAAGAATGGCTCATTCAGGTCCAGTTGCAGCAGGTCAACTGGAAGTGGGCAGTTGCAGAGAGGACTCTGAAGCTTGTTGTGTCCCTGTAGCTTAAAAAAGGGAGGTCAGTCAGCTGACCCTTGGAGTCATTTCAGCTTGGGAAGAAGGGTCCAGGTACAGTCTTGCTTCCCTGCAAAAGGACAGGCCTAAAGAAGCAGGTCATCCTTCTTCACAATAGGCCAGTGTTGAGCCCTTTGTGTGTGAGCTGGGTCAGTGCCTTTGAGAGTAAGTGTGGTAGATGACATCTCTGCCCCCACCCTTTCTGCCAGAGATGGTCCATCCTGCCAACACTGACCCTCCCTTTTGATACTGTCTGGGAGGAATACACAAAGGTGTAAATGCCAAGTGCACAGGAAACAGGCTGCCAACACCAAAGGGTTAGCACAAGAAAATGGCAGCTTTATAAAAGTGTCATTTTCTGAATTGTAACTTAAAATCCGACTTTACCATTAAAGAGGGCTTTAGCTTACAATTCCTCAAACACCAAGAATGGCAGGCCTGCGACACGTTTTAAGGAGCTACTTGAGTGGGTTGCAAAATATGTGCTGCAGGCTCCTAGTAGCATTTAATTTAGAGGTATTGGGTACCTGTGAACCCACTTTACTAAGGATTTATAAGTAAATTAAATGTGTCAATAGGGTGTAAGCCAATTTCACCATGTTTAAAGGAGAGAGCACAAGCACTTTAGCACTGGTTAACAGTGTTAAAGTGTGCATAGTCCTAAAGCGAACAAATACAAATTCAGCAAAACAGGAGTGGTGAAGCCAAAAGGTTTGGGTGTGACTGGGAAGAGAAGGCCAAATCCAAAACACAGCCACCATGATGTGTGAGCGGGAATCCATAGAGACTGCCTTGAGGGTAGAATGTTTAAGCATGGTGTATGGCATTAAAAAAACAGATGCAAAAAGATCTCAAATGCCCAGAGGATAAACTAGCTAGCCTGCAGCAGCAGACTGGACTAAAGTTGCTAGGGCAGGAACTAATGGGGTTAGTGAAAAAACTGTGAGATGTGTGGCATAAGCTGGACAGGCTAATTCTGAGGAACTACCAACAGCTCTCCGTAGAGAGGGCGATAAATCTAACAAATGTTTAACTTGGTTACTCAAATGGAAACATATCATATTGCCATTTTTCACTTTGATCCGACCAAATATCTCTACTGCTATAAAAGTGGAAGACATCAATAAAACATACTGCTATGAAAGAGGAAGACATCAATAAAACACCAAGTGCACATCTCCAGGTTTTGTACAGAAACACAGGCCCTGATATGGCAGAGATGGCCTCTACTTTTCTTGGAGATTTGAACTTCCCAAAAGCCACCAAGCTTGTGAGGGAGGAACTAAATAGAGATATTATCTTAGGGGAGCTGCTAGAGGAATTGCACTCAATGTCTGTGGGGAAGACGTTGATATGCAAAGGCTTCCTGGTAGAATTCAACCAAACACTCGCTCACTAATTGAGCAAAAGGCTGCTTGAGGTTATTAGGAAGCCAGGAAACTGGGCAAACCTCACTCAAAGCATGTGTGAAAGTATAATTTATAAGATGCTCAAGGCAGATAGGGACGCCACAAAACCTTAATCTTATCAAACCTCTGACCATGATTAATATGGACATTAAAGTCCCCTGAAAAATCCTTATAAACTGCGATTGTTGATGGACAATGTGGTACATGAAAACCAATGCGGTTGAATTACGGGCCAGAGATGAATAAACGTAGACTTGTCCACATGTTACATTCAGAGGAACTTTCATTGGTGGCGGTGGACCTATAAAAGGCCTTCGACATAGTTAACTGAGATTATTTCTTGATGGACCTTGAGCATATGGGGTTTATCCCAGCTTTCTGTGATTGGGATTATTTACTCCATACAGATCGCACAGCTTGAGTGAGAAGGTGCAGAATATTTTCAGATTGCTGGGGCATCCAACTAGGCAGGGATGTCCTTTTTCTTCTCCTCTATTTACTACGGCCCGTAAATCACTGGGGATGATATTAGCGGAATGGAGGAATAAGGTAGGAGACTCTACACTTCTGATATCTTTATAAGCAAATGATGTGTTTCTCTACTTGAGACGGCTCAGAGAATCTGTATGTAAAATGTTGGCATGCTTGGACACATCTGGTTCATTAACAGGGCTCAGGGTCAATAAACAGCAAAGTATACTATTCCTTTTTGGGACACTGGTGGGCATCCAAGAGCAATTACCAGACTTGGGGCTCAAGAGGGAAACTGACAAGTTCAGATATTTGGGGATTTATTTGGGGACAACGGCAAATCGGCATAATGATTACAATATGGGGGAGGGTGATAGAGGGATTACAATTATCAATAAAGCTCTGGAACACTCTACCGTTATCTATTATGAGAAAGATAGCTCTGGCAAAAATGGTGCTTCTGCTGAGATGTTTGTACACCCTACAAAACTCTCTGTGACTACTGCCTCCTGTCACCTTAAGAAAATTAACACCATGTTGATGTCTTTAGTTTGGGTAAGAAAGTACTGTAGAGTAGCTGCTGACCACATTAAGACAAAACCAAGATGAGGGCGGATTGAGACTTCCAGACACCCAAATGTACTATTATTCAGTACAGATACAGCTTGTAGCCAAGTGGGTCACATGTGATGGCAACTGGGAGAAGACTGCTTAAGGGAACATATGGAGATAGTCCATAATTGGAGTTGCTCATGAGAGCGGAACAAGCTCACTGGAATTACCCATACCTAGTACATCAAACTAGAAGCATATGGGAACTTATAGTGAAGAGCCCTGAAGCGAGCTCCCCTTATTACGACCTAGACCCCTTCAGCATATAGACTCACAAGTCAGAACTTTAATGGCAGGAAGGGGGCTGTCACACAATGGAGGATTTATTTCACAGGAGAGGTTTTTATTTCTCTTCAAGAAGAACAAGAAACATTTGGGGTTGGGTTCAATTTGTCATGCTGGCTGCTACTGCCAGGGTGGTTTGGTTTCCCCTACACACATCCTGTCACAACTATAGTTGATGCTATATTGATGTGTGTTTCGGGACACCATCTTGTGACCCTGATGTGCAAAGCCTTAAAAGTGAATAGAAACAAACCACAATTAAAGTTCCCGGGTAAGTGGGGGAGAGCCACTGGAAGGCAGTTCACAGATCCAAAGTAGAAAGCGGCATGTGCTTTAGAACATGGGGTGTCCTCTAAATAAAGCTCCCGGTGTTACGTTTTTACAGATTTTCATACATAAATACAGTCAGATAACAAATTATTTCCCCATTTGTATTTATGAATAGAAACTGCAAACTACTGAAAAATATTCCCTCTGTAGCTTAAATACGAGAGCAACAGGGACAAAAAGGTATCGGAGGAATCATCTGTATAAGTGTGAGGACCACTGTAAGGTAAGTTAATGTCAGTAATTAAAGCTTGACTGTTTCTAATATGTGTCCCATCGGCATGTCTTGTCTGGCACCCATTTCATGAATAGTCATGGCCTGAAGTAAGAGGCTTCAGAGCATCTAGTTATGAAGGGAAAGATGTGTTTTAAATGGTTGCAATTATTTATTTATTTATTTATTTATTTATTTATGCATTTTTATATAGCGCGGACTTTACCCGAAGGCGTCAGAGCGCTTCACATTAGGAACAGAAATGAAACATAATGAGAAACATTACAAAAGAGCAGATTACTAAAACATACGTTACTTACATAAGGTAATAGTGACAATTGTGAGCAAACAAAAAAACATGAGGTAGTAAAAATTGTGAGCAACCAGAAATACATGAGGTAATAAAGGTAATAATGACAATTGTGAGCAAACAAAATACTTGAGGTAGTAAAAATTGTGAGCAACCAAAAATACATGAGGTAGTAAAGGTAATAGTGACAATTGTGAGCAAACAAAATACTTGAGGTAGTAAAAATTGTGAACAACCAAAAATACATGAGGTAGTCAAAAGTGCACAAGAGGAAAAGTGACAAGTGTGCAGTTATAAGAGAAAACAGAGTATAATTTGAGGTATAATACTGCAATAAGTGCTGGCACAAGAACAGGCGTTACGTAGGCAAGGTGGCACTTGTGCAAGTATCAAAGGTAAAAGCATGTGAGAGGTAGCAACCGTGTGTTACATGGGCAAAGTGTTGTGTGCATGTTACAAAAGGGCACCGAACACAAGTACATGGAGAATACTGCAAAAAGGCAGACACTCCCACCACAGGAAAACACTGGGAAGGCACTTCCATGGTCATGGAAAGTAGAAAATATCAGTAGTGGGGAGTCTTCCACCAAATAGCAAGAGGACGTGAATTACTTTTGGAGGTGTCTCTGGAGGAGGAGAACTTTGAGGTCCCTTTTGAAGGCCTGGGAGGAGGCGGTGGTCCGGAGCTCAGGTGGAAACGAGTTCCAGATTCTCACTGCGTTGCCTGAAAAGGATTGGGCCATTGTTCTTTCCTTCTTGAAAGTGGGAGGTTCAAGCAGTAGATTCTCGGCATTGCGTGAAGGTCTAGAGCCTCCAGAGAGTTTCAGTTTATTCGCCAGGTAGCGGGGAGAGGAGGAGTGCAAGGCTTTGTGGGTGATACAAGCGGTCTTGTAGATAGCTCTAGCCTCGAAGGGAAGCCAGCGGAGGGTGGATAACATCGGTGTGATGTGATCGCTTCTTTTGGCCCCATGGATGAAACGAGCTGCTGAATGGAAGACAGACTTAAGTGGAGACAGGTGAGATTTGGGGAGGCCAGTAAGAAGAGAATTGCAGTAGTCTAGTCTGGAGAGGACCAGCGATTACACCAGGGTTATAAGGTCCTGCTCCGGGAAGAAGCGACGGGTTCCCCAAAGAAGGCGCAGTTGGTAGCGAGCAGATTTTGCAATAGAATTGATGTGGGGAGTTAGATTGAGTTTTTTGTCTAGAATGACACCAAGAGATTTTGCGCTGTCGACAATGATATCTTTGTTGTTTAGTAGATTCATCTGATCCATCCATGATTGAACCGGGGGAGGAGAGAGTGAGGAGGAGAAGAGGAGGAATTCGCTTTTGGAGGGATTCAGAATCAATTGATGAGATGACATCCAGTTTTGAATGGAGTCAAGAGTAGATCTTAGGATGGAGAGATCATGAGTGGAGGCAACCTTGAGGTAGAGTTGAGTGTCATCAGCATAGAGATGATAGTGAATCCCGGATTTGCTTAGGAGGTTTCCCAGTGGTTCTAAGTAGAGATTGAACAGTGTGGGTGCAAGTATAGAGCCTTGGGGAACACCTTGACCCACCGCCACAGGAGAAGAAAGACTGTTCGCTATTTTGATCATTTGAGATCTGTCAGAAAGGAAGGATGCAAACCATTTAAGCACAGTGCCCTCCATGCCCATTCTCTGTTGAAGAATATTGAGGAGGGTGTTGTGATTAACAGTGTCGAAGGCTGCGGAGAGGTCAAGGAGAATTAGCAGACAGGACCCCCCTGAGTCGAGTATCCCCAGCGCATCATCAACCACTTGCAGTAGGGCTGTTTCAGTGCTGCAGTTTTGGATGAAGCCGGACTGACAATTGTCAAGAAGATCATTGTCCTTGATATGACGAGAGAGTTGTTTGGCTACACATCTTTCCGTGATCTTTGCAAGAAAGGGAAGTTAGTGATGGGGCGGAAGTTGTTGAGGTCATTCGCATCAGCAGTGGGCTTTTTCAGCAGAGGGGTAACCTGCCCAGTTTTGAAGGAGACAGGAAGGGAGCCTTGCCAGAGGGAGAGGTTGATCAGAGTGGTCCAATAGGAGAGGGAATGGGTATAGAAGTCAAAGGCAATGGCACTGGGGATAGGGTCAAGAGAATGGTTGGAGGGCTTTGTTTCGCGTATGCACTTGAGAAGGGCATCTTCAGATATGGGGTCAAAGCTCTGCCAAATGGCTAAGGATTTGCGCTCCTCTGGAGGTGTAGGATGAGCAACCTGATCCACAAGTGATTTCACCTTTCCATCGAAGAAAGTAGCGAAATCCGCTGCTCTCTTTGTAGAATCCTCCACCTTGGAGGTTGGGGGAGAGCAGCTCGGAGTCTTGATGAGATCGAATAGTTTTTTGGGTCTATTTTTGGCGGAATCAAGGAGGGTTTTGAAGTGCGTCGCTTTCTCAAGGAAGATGTGCTTGTGGTATTTGGATCTTGCTGTGCGAAGCAAGGCTAAATTGTCAGTGGAAGGCAATTGCCTCCATTGCTTCTCCAGGAATCTTAGCTGCTTCCTTTCCTCATAAAGGGATTTGTTGAACCAAGGTGCTGAGGGAGTGGGCCTTATCCTTTTGCTTTTGAGTGGAGCGGCGTTATTAATTTCAGCTGCAAGAACTGTGAGGCATTGGGAGGTGAGATCGTCAACAGCTATGTTCGGGTCTAGCCTTGGAAGTGAAAGCAAAGCTGATTCACAGAGGGGACCGACATCAATGTTTTTGGCATCACGGAACCAGGAGATGGCCCTCTTGGGTTGGCCAAGAGTTATAGAGTGTGGAAGTTGAAGAGAGAATGGGATGAGGTGGTGGTCAGACCAATCTACATGAATAGGGGTAGTAGTAGAAAGCATGCCTGCTTTAGAAATAACAAGGTCCAGGATTGCGCCCTTAGAGTGGGTTGGTTCAGTGCAGTGTTGGATAAGATCATTTGCCGAGAGGAAGGTGGCCAGTGAGTTCGCAGAGGAGTCTTGCGGTGCGCCCCAGTGGAGATTGAAGTCACCCACGATGGTCTGATTGTCACTTTGAGAGTATTGGTCGCTGATGAAGTCTTTGAGATCTTCTATAAACGAAGAGCTACTACTACGAGGCGGGCGGTAAATGATATGGAATCTGAGCGGTGAACGGTGTTGCAATTGAAGCTCAAGAGAAAGGCATTCAAAGGTGTCGGAGGAGCTGCTAGGAGACGCCTTAAGTTGGAGGGCGTTTCTGAAGATGACTGCAACACCTCCCCCCGTGTTTTCAGTTCTGTCATTCCTAAATATGGAATAACCTGTGGGTAATAGGAGATCAAACATAGAGTGAGAGGTATCTTTGAACCAGGTCTCTGTGAGGAAGAGCATGTCAAGTTTGTGAAGGGTGATGGTGTCGGAGATTTCAAGTTTGTGTTTTACTGCAGATCTGCAGTTGTGAAGCATACAGCGCAGCTCTGTCAAGACTGTTTTGGTGACGGGGGCACTTGGGCTCTGAAGGGTGATCGGGATATTGTACATTTGCGGAGGTGCTCGGGAGGGTTTAGGTGGACGCTTTATTCTGAGAGAGGTGATTGTCGGAATAGTGTAGATAGTGGGGTTGCTAGGGTATGCCTGTTGAAGAAGGGTGACGTTCAAGGGCTTGTGTGAGTTAACAACGCTTGCAGACGAAGGGTTGAGCTTGGCTGTATTGGGGTGAGGGGGCGAGGTGCATCTCTGGGGAAGTTGGGAGGGGGTAGAGGTGCATGGAGGGGTGGGGATCTTAGAGCATAAAAGTGAAATGGCAGCTGTAAGCTGAGAGATGGAGGTGATCAGAGAGCCTAGCGTATTTTCCAGTGAGAAAGAGGCAGAGTACGGAAGGTTGGGTGGCTCGATTGAAATAAGGGGGGGTGGAATTGGTGGTGGACGGCAGGGAGAGGTGGGGGGACAGGGGGTGTGTTGGGGGGTGGGGTTCACAGGTGGGGAAATGTGGAGGTTGGGAGCGGGAGTAAATGAATTGGGGGTTAAGGGAGAGTTGTCATTGTTGGTGTTGCAAGAGGGAGAGGAATTAGGGACAAATTTAGAGGGAGAAATGTGCGGAACACGTCGGTCGGGAAGTAGGAGGGGGGAGGCCTGTGTGGCGTCATGGGAGTGTAGGAGGTTTGGGCGGAAAAGAGGTGCATTGGTTGCGGAGGTCCTGTCAGTTAGGAGAGGTAGCAGTGAGGGAGCGGTCATCTGGCAGAATGAGGGGGGTTGAGAGAAAGGGAAGTTGAGGAGGGGAAGTGGTTCTGCTGGGCCTGAGGGAGGGAGAAGGAAGGTGTTCCTAGAAGGGGACAGGGGGTAGTGCGGCAGTACTGGAGGAGTAGGAGGGAGGAGAGAGATGCAGTGGGAATGTGGCAAACACGGGGTGAATGACGAGGGAATGAAGGGGTGGAGAGGAGGGACGGAAGGAGGGCTAAGGGGAGCATAGAGACAGTTAATTGGGGAAGAGTGTTGGAGGAGAGGTGGACTAAAGAAGGGGGTGATGGGAAGAAGTATGGGGGAGGAGAATAGATTGGAGTATTGTGATAGTGCAGATGGGACGAGGAGTGTGTTAGCTAGTGGTAAGGCTGAAGTAATGCGGGAGGGGACATACTGTGGGGGGGGAATAGGAGATGAGGTAAGTTGGGGGGGAAAGGGAAGAGGGCCGACCTGCGCTTCTCGAGAGTGCAGCCAATTTGAGTGGGGTGGGGTCGGCGGAGGAGAAAGGGAGTAATGGGTGGAGCTGGAAGGAGAGTCAAGGGGAAACCCGGTTGCAGAGACGGGGAGTAAGGTGGGGAAGAGGTGGTCAAAGAGCGAGAGGCAGGAGTCTTTGCCTTGGATCATGACAGTACCGTTGTTATAGAGTGAGATAGTGAGGTAGCCATTGAAGCACCCAGAGGGGGAAATTTTTAGTTGTTTCCCATAAGGGATAGAGGAGGAGGAGGTGACGTTAAGGGAATTGTAAAAACTGTTGGACCAAGAGGGGATGTCGCGAGTGAAGAAGATGAAATCATTTTTGAGCCTCTCAAGACGACCATTGTAGAATTGATCCACAAAAAGGGAGTCCGGGAAACGTTCAATAGTGTTATGCTTAAGTCGTTTTATTGTAGCTTTAGTCTGGTCGGGAGGATAAATGATTTTGTAGCAATTGGCTCCAGTCTTAACTCGAGAGGTGGCCATGTTGGGAAGCTGAGGCGAAGGAGGGTGGGGGAGAGATGAGAGGGGTGTTGCTGGGAGAGCGGTAGTGAGGAGAAAAAAGAGGGCAAAAAGGGGGCGCATAATCCAAACGGTTCTGGTGGAAAAACCGGGTTAATGTGCCGTCAGGCTGTAAAAAGACCTAAACGATGCAGCTGGCACTACTTGCTGCGCAGCTGTCAAAAGGCCTAAACGGTGCAGCTGGCACTTTTTATTGGACACTTTGGGATGCTCACTGCCCCTGCCCTCTGGACTTTCTGCTGCGTTTGAATGTCATTTGCAAGGATGTGCAAGACGTAGGTGTGGGCTAGTGCAAACTTACAATAATGCACATTATGTCAGGGAGGCCGAACGGGATGGGGCGGCAATTGTCACAGCTCTCAACCATTCACAGCAGTATGTAGGGTGAGAGCGAGGTCTGTCTAAATGTATTATTTATAACTGCCAATCACATAATTCTCATTCTAAACAAAACAAAAAAGATGTAGATTATACATGCATGACAAGATTTTTGTGACAGCAATAGTACTCCATATAAAAGAATTCTACTCATTTTTATAAACGAGCACATTCAACCTTGCTTTGTTTCAAATCTGTCTCATGAAGATGAAATTCTGATATTAGCATAAGAACCGCAGCCCAAGAATGTATCCTATGCAGAGTGGGCTCTCTGAGATTATCACAGATCTTGAACAATGTACTAGTAAACTAAGCACTTGCTCTTAAGGTCTTTCAACTGATAAATTCAGATTAAATCAGGTATGGCAGACTACACTTTTCATCCTTGATTAGGTCGATTCAACAAGTCCTTTTAAAAAAAAAAATATTATTAGATACCTGGTGCAATCTGCAATTAATAAAATACATAAATACTTCATATAGAGAACATTATACACAAATTAAATATCACAATAACAAATCAGTCAATATGTCAATATGTAAACAGTAATCAGGCTTTCACTACTAGGAGGGTTTCAAAATATATACACAGCATTCCTACACAAGCATCAGAATCAGGGAAACATAATATATTGGCATAAGGCCTACTTATAGACAGGAATCCCTCCAGCCCTTAACCCCTTCGATGCTGATGACGAGCTCAGCTCGTCATCACCCACGGGTGGCGTGTGCTGATGACGAGCTGAGCTCGTCATGTATCGCGGTAATTTTAAAATTGCCCCACAGCGCAAAAATTGCCGCAACAGCGATGCGGTTAAGGGGGGGCCAGATATTCTGCCCCATCTCCCTCATTCTCCTGCCTCTCCGGGTATAAAGGGAGGATTCGATGTTATGGATCCCCAAATATCTAGAAAGCCACATCTGAAAGGAGGGAGCCGTAGTATTCTTCCAACCAGCAGCCAACAATATTCGAAGAACCGCCACACACATAAAAACAAACGTTTCCTCCTTCTTCTTCAAACCCAGGTTGCAATCCATTCCTATTATCATTAGGGTAGGGGATAGGTTGATCTTAACAACTAGCAGCCCCTCCCCAAAATTTTTCAATCTCAGCACAAATCTCGCTTAACTTCATACAGTGATAAAACATATGCACCAAGTTAGCAGGCCCCTCGTGACACCTTGGGCATTTATCGTCATCCCTCTTACCCCACTCAAATAGCTTGGCTGGTGTAAAGTATAGGTTATACAACGTTTTGTAGTGTTGAGCTCTCAGATTCGTAGAGCAGAACAGTTTCCCAGCCAATTTTAGCGCCTTATCTAAATCGGCATCCGAATCCCCTAATTTCAACATCCAAAAGGCCTCCACCTTATACAGATCATCTTTGGTTTTTGAGATTAGTGCTTTATATATCATTGATTTTAATACCCCCTCCCAAGACATACTCAAACATGTTGATTTTACCTCCTGGGGTAATCCGTGGCCTAGGACTTGATAGATTTGTAAAAGCTTGAAGCCTTGACTAGCTGAAATTTCGAATTTCCGATGCACATCATCAAAACTCATCAAGTTATTCCCTTCAAAAAGATCCCCTAATCTTATAATCCTTGAAACTTCCACGATCTCCATAACATATCGCTGTTAAGGTGTGGAAATAATTAAGTTTCGGGATTGCCAAGGATTTTTGAATGACTTTCCAGGCCCTCCAGACGCTGTCCAGTGTTTTATACCGTTTTTTGTTATAATAGCATCTGCCAGTCTTACGCAGTAAGAACTGCATGGCTTCCCTACCTAAAAGCAGTTCAAAGATGGATGGGGGATTTACATTCCCAACCGGGCAGTCAGATGAGTTTGTGACACAATCTAATAGTATCGCCATCTGACTGAAAAGATAAGCCACAAGATAAAATTGAATATTGGGGACAGCCAGCCCTCCCCTATCTTGCGGCAAAGGCAGATATTTCAGAGGGCGTCTAGTTTTCCCATACTGCCATATAAAGTTTATAAAAACTGCCTCAATAGAATTTAACACGCTATCCCCCACCATAAACGGGATAGAGCAAAAAATATATAGTAATTTGGGGAGCATGGTCATCTTGAGCACATTGGCTCTCCCTATTATAGACAGATGTATAGAGTCTATTCTTTTTAACTATGCTGTCATTGAGTTAACAAGTGGAAAAAAAATCTTTTTAATGATAGTCTCCATTAGGGGCTGATCCTAACCACAAGATAAACTGCTGAATCTGTGTATCTTCCATCCTGCGTTATAATATTGTTCGAACAAATTATCTAGGTCTTGCTTTCATTAAGAAGATACCCTGAACACCGGCCAAACTCCGTAGTTATCCCTATAAGGGCAGTCAAAGCCGTATCTGGTTCTATAGTTGTTATAGCCAGATCATCAGCATAAGCCTGCAGCTTGGTTTCAAATCCATTACAAACCACTGGCTTAATACCCTCACACCCTAAAATCCTTCGTACCAGTGGATCGATATACAGGGCAAATAAAATTGGCGAGCAGGGGCACCCTTTTCGGGTCCCCCGAGAAATATAAATTTCATCTGAGCTACCTCCCATTAATTGAATTTTGACTATCGGATCAGTGTACATAGCTTTATTAGCAGTAATTATTTTAGGGCCAAAGCCCCTCTGCTCCAATATCACCCACAAATATTTCCATGTGACGCGATCAAAGGCCTTTTCCGAGTCCAGAAGGATCATGGCGATCCGTCTCCCCATGACAGCCTGCACATTGAACAACGTGATGGCACGCCTGATGTGATCAGTTGTCCCTCGACCTGGGATAAACCCATGCTGCCACGGGGAAACCAAACCGCCAATGACACTTCCCAACCTTTTAGCCAAGACCTTAGCATAGATTTTAGTGTCCATATTTATGAGGGATATTGGACAATACAAACCCGGATCCTCCTTAGGTTTGCCATTCCATTTACCATTTAAGAAGTCTTTATTCGATTTTTCATCTTAAAAGACAAACATACAAAATATACATGATAAAATAGACAAATTCATTCTGACATTAAAAAAAGTATTAAATCAGTTAGAACAGACATTCTTATAATGGGTACAAAACATTGATTAATAGCACAATATTAAAACCTGGAAGATCTAGAACAAACTATTAAAAATCGCATTTAAATGATCATAGGCGACCTAACACTGGCTGTTTTTTAGATACCTAGTTCTAATCACCCACGCCCATCCAAGGAATTTTGCCAGACCAATGACAATAAGAGGCGTTAGGATAGATCTTAGAATTCTGCTGGCCTCAATAGCTAGGCGAGTACCCAGGGTTCTGCAGACCGGGCTGAGCCATTTGGACCTAGGAGCAGCATACAGAGGGCAAACAAACAAGAAGTGATCAACACCTTCACCCAAAACTTGACAGTGCGGACAGCAGTCAGACCCACTTGTACACCATTTGTTGGTAAACACCCTTAATGGAAACGTACCACATCTAAATTGATGGAACAATTTACAATCCATAGTTTTGGTGATCAGATCCCAATATTTTTCGAGCTTGGGGGCATCTTTAAGGTCGATGAATTTGCTAGATAGATTGTTTGCAGGCAAACTCTGGTGACGGATTGAGGTCACCCAATACCAATACAGCGCTTTTAATATTTTCTTTGGGGGAAAGACAGCTGAATCAGGAGATACCCAAAGATCGCTTAACCCCAGGGCATAGAGTGATGATCTAAGATCTCTAAACCAGCTTATGTTCGATGAACCTGAGATGTCTCTGACATCTAGACAAGCCCTGGCGTACAGGTTGAGTTCCGGCGTCGTCCATAGGCGCCTCCAGAACGCCAATGGCCTAAATCTAGCCTGCTCCTCAACCGGAAGACACCCAAGATCATACATGAGTGGGATCCTTGGGGTTGACTGCGGCAGACCAGTGGCCATCCTGAGAAATTTGTTTTGGGCTAATCTCAACGGGTCCAATTTACTATACCCCCAAAGTTCCGCCCCATAGAGGACAGAGGGAAGAACCTTGGATTCGTAGATCTTAATTAGGGGCGTGATGGGCCGAGTAAAGGAGCGTTTGTGCTCTTTGATCAGTGCACCCCCAATCTGCAGATGTTTTAAGGCCATAAGCTCAATCTGGGGGGTCCATCTTAGGGAGTCACTAAATGTCACTCCTAAATATGTAAACAACTTCATTTGTTCTAAGGGCATACCCCCTTAGGTTTGCCCTTTTTGTGGAAGACAATAATATCCGTTTCTTTCCAGGAGTCTGAAATTTTCCCAGAGCAGAATATGCCATTAAATAAATCCAACAACAGGGGAGCTATCACAGCCTGTAGGCATTTGTATAATTCAAGTGGGATACTGTGTGGCCCTGTATCCTTCCCTGCTGATAAATCATGCAATGCTTCTAACACTTCACTTAGTGCCAGCTCATTATCCAAAGCCACTCTATCCTGCTAGGCCAAATTGTGGCTGAAACCTTCAAATGCCAAACTAGCAATCTCTGCCCTGTCCTCTTCCTTATAACGTTTTTGATAGAAATTCTTAAAGACCTTACGGATATCCTCTGGCTCCACATACTCCTGGATACCCTCATGAATTTTCGTTATTATATTTCTACTATAGCCCTGCCTAATACGTAATGCAAGGAGTTTACCTGCCTGCTCTCCCGTCTCAAACATCCTACCCCTGTGTGTCTGATAATCATCGGCGTTTTGCTGTGCAAGCCACCTTGATTGCCAGTATCTTATGCCAACTGCCATCGGCCTCATTCCCACGTGTAATATCCCTCAGATGTTGCTATTCTGCCTCTGGGTGAAAGTGAAGCTAGAGAACCTCTAGTTCCATCCCCTTAGGGCACACATTTTGTTGTCTTTCCAATTGAAAAAAGACTTCCATTCATTTGTTTTTTGTTCGTAGATATCTTTTTAATTACTTTGCATTAGGCTTCTGCATTTCATCTTTATTTCTTTTTCATATGAGTATTAATCAAATGCACTTCAGGCCATGTCATTTCAAAATTTCCAATGCATTTCGGGCAGTCATAGTATGCCCTTCATCAGGGAATCGACAAAGCCTTTCCTTATGCGTTTTTCTACATCTGGGATGTTGTTTGGCGTGCTCGAATCTGTTAACAATCTTCTGCAGCCACTAGAGGTTCTCTAGCTTCACTTTCACCCAATGTCCTAAGACGCCGTCGGACACTCGACGTCACCTTCAGGAGCACCAAAAAACAGAGTCATACCCATATACTAGCATCACAACAAAACCAGCTGTGCATCTATCCTAATACTTATCGCTATTCTGCCTCTGCCAGCTGACCCATCAGTTTCTCATGCTCCTCTCGAGTTTCTTTCCTCAGCCTAGCAGAGAAGCTGATCGTCTCCCCTCTCAACGCCGCCTTAAATGAGTCCCACACACTATTACGGGATGCACTATACCTATTTATATCGAAAAATATTTGGGCCCAATTCTTTAGATGATCCACGAATTTGGGAGCCACTAGCAATCTCCTCTGAAAAGTCCATCTGGAACAAGAGTTAGTAACCTTATCACTTTCATATAATAAAATTAGTGGGCTATGGTCAGAGATCACTTTTGGTGATTTTATAATACCTACTCTACGCACCTCCGTAAAAGATATAAGAAAGTAATCCAGCTTAGTGTACTTCCCAAAGGGGCATGAAAAATAGGTGAACCCTGGATTATAAGGTTCTTTATACCCCCACACATCCAACATATTATGTGATTTAATTAAGGAGCACAAGGCTCTGAAAACCTTGGGTTTACGTCCGGCAACATTTACATCATTATCGACATCTATGAGATCTGCAGATATATTAAAGTCACCACACACTACGAGGGGGCATGGCCAGTTCAATAATTCTACCTCGAGTTTATCGAACACCTCCAGTTCGTCCTGATTGGAGCCATAGATTGTACACAGTGTAAACCCCACCTCAAGTTCCACAATTTCCCACCTACCCAACGTGTCTGCCAGGCAGCGTCTAGCACCACCAAAAATGGATTTGGCCAAAATTGCCACCCCTCTAACAGTAGACGTCTGTGTGGAATATACCAATAAATCAAACCCTTTAATAGTTAACAAATGCTTTTTAGCCCAGGGTAAGTGAGTCTCCTGTAGACAGATCATGTCTAACTGATTTGACCTCACAAAATTACCCAGTCTTTGCCTCTTGCTCCAGTCATTCAAGCCCCCTATATTAATCGAACAGATCTTAAGCTTCCCCATAATTCTGTAGAAAGATAACCCCAGACCATTGTCTCAACTGAAACCAATAATTTACAAACGATGCATTGGCCCAAACAAAAGCAACAAAGCACCAGGTAAATTCCACTGTTTCCCCCCTTGTTATCCTACCCTTCGTAGTGATATCCAACCCACCACCCAATGCAACAAGTCCTATTGTGGTAATAGTAAGTAAGAAATTATGTATTTTATTTTATTAATCAAAAGAGTACAACAAGAAAATATAAAACACATTTGGTGCAAATGTCAGGTGATTGTAACAAGTTCTATACACATATACGTTAAAATCGATGTTTAAAAACAGTTTGCTTAAGTCACGAAGTTAATACTTTGTAAGTTTGGTCTAGGAATATCATGAGTCCTTTTATTGCAATATTGTCTCTGACACTAAAACAGTATCTAACAGACTCCACAGTAGTTCTTATTTTTGCCTTCATAAAAATTGAACGTAAATACATATTTCTTCAATACAGGAGTTTGGGACAGATACATGAAATGTGCAGAAGGTTTTCCATTTTGAGCTTACAGAATCAACAAACAGTTTTCCCTTTGAGTCATGGGTTCCATTTCCCCTCAAATTCATAAATGGAGCTGTAAAACAGTCTGAATCTTAGAAATGTATTGTTAACATAGCCTGGCAGGTTAGACCCGAGATATTCTTGGCTTTGTGAAGAAAAGGTGCCAGAAACGAAATCCATGAGATTATATTGTTTTGACTTTGCCAAGTCGTTTCCCTCTGTCTGCATGTTAACGTCCCATGGATTAGACTTTTCTGGGCCGGTCGATTTAACTTTGCCAGCCACTCTAAATATGGTAAATTGTCTGTTTCAAGGGTGGTATTTGAGGATAGAACATACAGTTCCTGGTAATTATATGTTGTTTTCCTGAGTGCATGCTGGATAAACATGTTTAGAGTTGATGGATCCTCTCTAGCACAATCAAAGGAGTAATTCAGGGTGCTTCTGTGGTGGAGTGACATTAAAGATTTTAGGTTTAGTTTGAGCCTAATAAAGTGTGTAGTAGCTGTGCAGAGACGGTGGAGATTACGCAAACGTTGCACAAATATTTTATCCAGACTGTGGTTTAATGCAGGAGATGCATACAACAGATATGGAATAAGTTTCATGTTTAGTGCTTTCAATGATGGGTAAATTACTCTACCACCGATTAGATTTGCAAATCGTATAACAGATATTGTCGTCATGGCTGACTTGAGCTTTCTGGTAGAAAGATGGCTGGTCAACGATATCTTGCAGTCAAATGTAGCCCCAAGATAATCTTATTGTTTTTTTTTTTTTAACATTTTTATTGTCATTTCGTTTTCATACACATTGACATGTTCATAAAACAGTAAACAGTCAACAGTAAACATCTCCATCTTGAGCTGAGCTGTACGATAATCTTATTGTTTGACTGTTTCGATCGTGGCACTTCCTAAGACCCATGACACAGGTTTAGGTTTCTTTCCAAAGATCATAATTTTCGTTTTTGACACATTAGCGATTTGGCCATTCTCCAATAAAATGTATTAAGATGATTAACAGATGTTGTAGACCTTTTGAGGTTTCCGACAATATCACAAAATCATCAACGTAGGCCAAATGTAATATTCTTGCACCTCCCAACTATGATGGAATGCCACGATCGGAATCCAGCTAATCAGTTAAATCAGAAATATGCAAGGAAAATAATAAGGGGGTCAGAATACACCCTTGCAGGAGACTGTCTCAGTGCGAAACTTGAATGTCAAGACATTGTCGGTAGATAACCTTACATGCAGCAATGTGTCAGTATATAATTTGACAAGTAAATGCAGTAAACAAGGGTTGATTTTCCATTTCCTAAGCTTAGCCCATATTCTTTGCCAGTTTACTTTATCAAATGCCGTGGAGCAATCCACAAAACAGGCATACAACATTGTTTGATTTTTTTAATGATTTTTCTGCAAAAAGGGTAAGACCCATAATATTGTCTACAATCGAACAGCCAGAGCGGAATCCAGTTTGTGTTAGTGGAATTAGTCGTGGTTTTGCAGCCCATATAGTCAGTTTATTTACTAAGCGCTTGGCGAATAGCTTCCCTTCGAAGTCTGGGAGGAATATTAGTCTGTAACGAGCTGGATCTTGTTTATGACCCCTTTTATATATAGGATCCGCTACAGCACCTTTCCCTGCACTGGTCATGGTTACATAGAAAAATAGCTGTTCCAGTGAAGTCCAAAAAGGGACATCAAATTTGACCAGGTCTATAGGTATACCATTAGGACAGGAGCTTTGGAAGGGCGAGAACTTCTTATTATATTACATATTTCCTCCTTAGTGATGGCAGGATAGCACAGAAAGTCTGCTGAAAGTTAGCATGGCCGTTAATTGCAGATTTATATAGGGACTTTATATGTATTTCCCACTTGCTCTGCAATATTGTAATATATTTTGAATGTTCATACGGTGCATATAGCAATATTATGGTGAAATTGTTTTTTGCAGCTTGGAATTAGTGCACATTGTATCTTGTCTCTTCGATGTTTATTACTGTACTTTTACAAATATAAATCAAAGATAAATCATTTCAATGAGTTTGCTTCAGGACCTTACTGGATTAAATGAATAGCCCACTGACCCCTTCATGAGCAAAGTATGCAGAGGTCACTCTGACTTTATAAAACACAGCAGAGGGCGTGTGATGTCACTTTGGCTCTTCACGGTCGCTGGGCCCTTGATAGGACCCAGAGCCTTCCCTGAGGCCAAAATGCCCTTTCGTTTCGTGACGAGATGGGCCAAACAATTTCTTCTCTGTCCTGGATATTTGGATATTTGGAGTGTTATTTATAAAGCGCAAGCGGTCGCTCCGGAAGGAGCATCATGGCGCTGGAGATCCTGATTCCAGTCACAGAGTGGAGAGGGGGATGCTAAATGGCAGCTTTGGACCAGTCGTCGGGGAGCGTGAAGATCCAGGTTTTGAGCTGCTTCCGGAATGGTTTCTCAGCTGTTTGAAACCTGAGATGTCTTGGCATACTATTCCAGGCTTTAATGGCTAAGTTGCTCAGGGTTTTGCCGCCTTTGGATTTCAGGTTGAATTTAGACACGGTCATGAGATTGTCTTGTGCAGATCTAAGGGAGCGGCACGGAGTATAATGGGGGAAGCGCTTAGTTAGGTAGGAAGGACCGGTTTTGTTGAAGGCTCGGAAAGCTACGATGAGAATTTTAAAGAGGATTCTCTTGTGTAGGGGGAGCCAGTGCAGGGACTTAAGGGCTGCAGAGATGGAAGATTTTCGTGGAAGTTTCAGGACAAGCCGGGCGGCAGTGTGCAAGACACTTTGTAATTTGGCGAGGGTAGATTTTTTGGTCCCTGCCATGAGTCCGTTGCAGTAGTCAACACGGGACAGAATGAGGGCTACCGCTACCGTTTTTCTCGATTCGAGCGGGAGGAAGTCGAAGAATTTCCTTAATGACTTGATTATGCCGAAGCATTTACCTGCCGTATTCGAAGCGTGGAGGTCGAAGGATAGCTCGGAGTCGAAGAGGACACCGAGGTTCCTGGCTGATGAGACGGTTTGGGGGGGGGCAGCAGAGTTGTCCGGCCACCACAGGGCAGGGCAGAAGGATGCATTTTTTTTATGTCCTGTTTTATTTGTGTATTTTTTCTCGTGAACACAATCTTCAAGCTTCTGATTCTTATGTCAAGATCTTCAGAAGGAGCTAGTTTAAGGGTGTGCCGTGAAGTCTTGCGGTAGACACGTTTTGCCTCACTTCATTCCTGAGTGCAGGAAGTGTGAAAGATATTTCTCTGTACAGTTGGTAGCTTTGTAATCAAGATGGGCAGTATGGAATCTAGAATATCCTGCCAATATAATAATATACTGGTACTAGTCCAGTCAGTCACCTCTAATCCCAGAATTTGAATAATCGTTTGTAAAAGATGAGTGTAATGCACGCAGTGTTTCATACAAGTTTGAAGCTTTGTTTTTTAGAGCGATAGTCCATTTACGTACCTTGCTGTTGACGGCAGTCAGACAATTGTTGTCATTGACCTAATAGAAACATCTATTATTCCCCCTGTTTTGGAATTACACAATTACTTCAACTACTTCATAGAAAGTTTTTCTTTGCTTAGGTGTGTTTACAAGGAAGGTAACTGAAAGGATTGTTTCCAAATTGAGCAGTCAAATTAGCTTTCATGTGCAATACTTAGTAGGATGTATATTTATATAAATGGTGTTATTCCATTCATTGCTAATACGCCCTATAGAATGTGTAGCTTTTTTGCGAGCTAAGAATCATGACAGCTGTTGAATAAGGGTTCAACAAACACACAATGCGCAATATTCCTCAAAGAAAGTTCAGTGATATAACATACTGGCTTTCTCAGGAGTAGGAATGTCCAACGTTGTACAATTTTGCTTGAATCTCATGATCGTACCAGCAGGCAAATGATAGTTTTTAGTAGCATTAATTCCATGAATAAGTCAGAAAGAGCCTCATTTTCTGAATAGTTTCTTGAAACGCATGTACTACTATTTTAAAGTTTTCAGATGTGCAAGGCGTTTCTTCATTTTATGCCCACATAAACATGTTTAACTCATTAACAATCAACTGCAAGTGCTCATCGTCTGTTTAAATAAATGTGGAAAAACACCACCAACAGCACCTCCCTTTTCCCACAAACAGAATAAATTGGATAAATACAGATAAAGTAACTGAAAAATAAAAATAAATAAATACAGACAGAAATGTCATAAAATACATACCATAAAACCGGGAGTCTTCATTATAATGCACAGCTCGAACTGTTGCATATTAATTATCTCTATTATACGTATCTAACCCGGTACAGCTAAGTAGAATTTTTCCCAGGTAGGTCATCCACATGCCCAAAATGCAGAGCTGATTGTGCTTTCTTCTACCTTATGTGGAAGTGTTTCAACGTCACAGACTTTTGGAGAGTTTGCTCTGCGCAGCTACATAAGGTTACCAGAGTCCACTTCATGCTATCTCCAGACAGGTGCTTCTTAGGTATTATTGCTAAACCAAAAAATAAAAAGATTCACTATATATTTTTGCAACTGGCACTGATACTGGCGAAAGGGGCATAGCTATTGGGTGAGTGACTTTGCGTGGATAAGGAATAGTATGGAGTGGTTATTAGCTGAAGAGGTACATCTCAAAATGTTTAGGAGACATGAAATGGTTATGGAGGACCTAGGAGGAAGGGGGGCACAATGAATGCATTACTTACTAACACAAATCCTCATCAGTATCCCTATTCCAGAACACACACACCAAAATGGGCAACTATGAAAGGGGACTCTATGGTGGGGGGAACGGACCTACAAGTAGTTTGTGAGGGAAAACCTGCAAATAACCCTGCAAACCAGGAAACTGTTGTTAAGTATAGAGGGCTGGAATACATTCGTAATGTTCATATGGGCGCATATCATTATTATGGTGAAATTGTATTTTGGAACTTGGGATTAGTACGAAATGTATATTGGGACAGATGTACGACCGATTTTTGTGGTCGCAAAGGGGAATTTGGCCCATTTACGACTGTAAAAAAGGTCTGACCAATATACTAACCCTATTTTGCGAGTCCCTAACCTATTAGATACATGAAAAATATGGTTAGCGACTCGCTATTAGGAAGGGGCGTGCCAGGGGCGTCCCTTCCTAATAGCGAGTGCAAATGGCATGTACCATTGTTTTGCGACCACATTTGTGGTTGCAAAATACTTTTCAAAAGGGTGGTAAACCATTTGCAAACGGGAAGGGATCCCCAGGGGACCCCTTCCCCTTTGTGAATGGGTGCAAAAATATTTTTGGAGAGCAGGCAGTGGTCCCAGGGACCACTGCCTGCCCTTATAAAATTAAACTGAAATGTTTCCTTTTTTTTTAAATGCCTCCTATTTTCCTTTAAGGAAAATGGGCTCATTTAAAAAAAAACCTGCTTTATTGAAAAAGCAGTCACAGACATGGTGGTCTGCTGACCCCAGCAGGCCACTATCCCTGTGACTGCGAGCCATTGCCTCTGGGGCCACAAATTGGGACAGCCTCTTGAACATTAATGAGGCATGCAATTTGCGACCCCATTGGGAATTGCAAACAATGTCTGTACATTCATTTTTGTGAGTTGCAATTTGCGAGTCCCAATTTGCGACTCGCAAAAATGAATGGTCGTACATCTGGCCCCATGTCTCTTCTATGTTTATTACTGTACTTTTATATTTGCAGATTTAAATCAAACATACATCATTTCAATGAGTATGCTACAGAAACTTTCTGGATTCAATGAATAGCCCACTGACCCTTTCAAAAGCAAATTATGAAGAGGCCACTTGAGGTTCTGTAAATTACGAATTCGTTCGTGCTCAGCCTCCATTTTGAGATCGCCGCCATTTTGTGTTGCCCTCACTCAGGTAGCTTGGCGAACGCGATGTTTTTTCATTTCTGTTTTGCGTGTCAGGTGGCTTCCTCGCCTATGTTTACTAACGAGTGTCAGGGTCTGGCCGAGTACACTAATTCCTGTCTGAGCTGATTAATCCCCGTCCGGACTACATCTCATTTCACACCATTGTTTCCTTTAAGTTATCTTATCTGCTGTCCTTCGCTACACGTCTCATGCATTCTCCTGTTTCTCGACTGTCCTTCTACGACACACAGCTGTGTTTTCTTTGCTAGTAAACTGAATTGTGTGGATTTACCTGTGATTTGCTTAAGGGTTGAGTGACAAACATACTCGGGAACTTGAGTTGTTTTGGACTTAAAGTATTGTCTATAACATTTGCCTATAGCTCATGCTCGTGTGAGATTGCATTTTTGCATTGTGCTGTATGATATATAAACCTGTGCGCCACGGAGTTAAGTGGCAGTCTCTTTTGAACCTCAATGTATTGACGACTTCTAAGACCACTGTACTAGCTGCAGCTAATAAATACCATCTTCTACGCCAGACGAAGAGTCCGTGTCTCTGTTTTTGACAAGGCAGGTGAATCCCGGGGATTTAGGCGTACCCTGCGCCACCGGGCCTTAAGGCTGCGGTTCTCCAACTGGCGACCCCTGCATGTCGGAAGTGGACCGAAGGTCTTTGACGGCGCGGCTACTCCTCTCCGACGGCTACTGATGACTGCTGCCCTGACTGTCGCCCTGCCTTGGACCCTTCTGAAGTTTTGGTAGAGCGAGACGATAGACGGACCTTCGCTGGCGCAGAACGATTTTTAGTTAAGTATTTGGTGGGTCGCTCCCACAGACCTTTGTTTTGTTTTTGTTCTAGTCTCTGTTCAGTCATTGCAATAACTGAAGCGAAGGGGTAAGTATGATTGTACTGCTTTACTGATTTATACCCTTTGTTGTTTGTGATCAGTCTAGAGAGGTGACGATGCCTGGGCTGAGTAAGTTCAAAAGATTTTGTTGTTTGGGTTGTACAAAGGATTCCCAGTTGGAGGAGTCATATCCGATTCCTCCGGTTGGAACTCCGACTTATGAGCTCTATTCGAAACATGGTATTGGTCCCATTACCTTTAATGAGACATGGGTCCGATATATGAAAAATAGTGGAGTTTTGAGTTGGCCACAGAATGGTAGCTTCGATCCCACTATATTGGATAATTTGGAAACAATTCTGTTCAGGAGAAAAGCCCAGCCAGCTATGTTTGACTCCTTTCGCCTCTGGCGTAAAGAAGCCAAACAGAAAGAAATTAAACAAGCGAAAAAGGATAAGAAAGCACAAGACATGTCAGTCCTTCAGGCTGCCCAGCAGTTTAAAGATAACGAAGTAGATGATGCGGAGGAGATATCAGAGAGACAGCATCGTATGGCGATAGATAGATGCTATCCGATGTTGCCTACTTCCTCTTCAGATAAAAGTAAGAAATTAGAAGAAGATCCCCTAATGACTTGTTTATTGAGTTCACCTCCGCCTTATATTCAGAATGCCACTGCACCTCCGTTACCCCCTCCTGTTGCTCAACAAGTGGTTGCTCAATTACCGATTGTCCAGCAACCAGCCCAGCCCCTTAATGCTTCCCTGTTTACTTCTGCTTTGCCTTCACAGCTTGTACATCAACACCCGCCTTCTCCCGCTCCTATTCTTCGACATGCTACGTCTCAGTCTCCATTGCCTTCTACATCTGTAATATCCCCTATTCTTTCGAGGGATTCCCCTGTTTCACAGAGGAGGATAGCAGATGCTGTTACAAATTTATTTTCTCCTTTTGTTAGGTCCCTGAAAATGTCTCCAGCCTTTTCTAGACGACAATCTCATTGTCAGCTTCCTTTTGCGGATGAGAAAATAGCTCTGGGTTCTCTCGCTCGCAAATGGACTGAACATGGGCCAGAATATAGTATAGATGACATTATGAGTTGTTTTCATCAATGGGGGAGCCCACGCAGAGATATGTTTTCAACATCATGTGTCAAACTCTTATCAGAGGTTGGGAGGATATGGAGTTAGATACAGTCCCTTCGGATCTCCTGAAATTACAGGGTGATTTTGATAAAGGTTTTATTGTAGGACACAGAGTTGAGGAGGCGGTAACTAGACTTATTGCGTTTCGAACAATGTTTCTATCCCTGTCCTTTTCCGAAGTTGATTCCGTTAATAAAAAGGGTAGTAAGAACTATCCGATGCGTGAAGTCCCTCCCGTATGGAGAGACGCTGTGGTTGGTCCATCTGCTGTCCCTGCTCATTTCCAGCGTATATGGGTTCACGAACCCTGGAAGAGGTCTGAAGTATTGGCACTTAAGCAAACTCTTCCCGACCCCCGTAAGAATCCTGCTGGATATTACAAAGAATTGTCCCAAACAGTTGATGCCTGTATCATGAATTTGGCTGATATTGATATGTTATTTGGGAATGTTGTTCCGCAAGGTATATGGGCACCGATTCGTAGGGAAGATCATTTGGCCGAATTAGGTGGTAATTGGGCTGCTATTAGAGCTGCGGATGCGAATCAGGTGGTTGGTGCAAAGCCCGAGGATTTGATTACGGCTCTTCCAGGTAGAATAATTGAGTTAATGAAGACAATGATGCTGGCGGTACGAGTGAATTGGGATAAGTTGGCCGCGTGTAAGCAGAAGAAAGATGAAAGTGTTTCGGATTTTTTCACTCGTTTCGAAGAAACGTTTATAGACCATAGCGGTCAGGATTTGAGTGTAGAGGGTGGCCAGCGATTATTTATGGACAAGTTCGTATATAATTTACTTCTTGAATTATCGAATAAACTGAAAAGTTCTGAAAGTGCATGGGCTGTCTCTTCTCCTGCCAAGATATTGGCCACTGCACAGTATTATGAGAACAGGGATAAGGAGTAGAAGGAGAAGCAAGAGAAGATAAATAAGGATTTGAAAACTAAAGTTCTTTTACAGCAGGCGAATCCGCCTCGTTCGAATCAGCATCAGCAAAACACTCAGTTTCAGCAGCCTCCACAGTTTCAGAGACTGTTGCAAAAACCTGAGTATTTTAGGCCGAGACCTTCATTAGGTCCTAATCAATGTGCATATTATAGGGAGGAAGGACATTTTAAAAGTAATAGTCCAGTCTTATCACAGTGTAATAATGGGATGTCTGCTTCTCGAGGTCGTGGTAATTTTCAGACGGGATCTAGGGGAAGAGGACGAGGTACGCCCTCTCAGGAGCAGCGTTCTCGTGTCCCATCTACATCGAATTACTTTGACCAGCAGGCAGTTCCGTCTACGCAGTATTACAACGATGATTATTACGTTGAAGAAAGGGCTGACAATTTTCAGACCGAATAGGACAGCCAAGGACGAAGTGAGGGAGTTGTGTTGATTCCATTAGATCAAGATGGGCCACATGTCACTGTTAATACAATGGGTATTTCAGAACCGTTTCTTTTGGATACTGGTGCAATGAGAAGTTCGATTATTCATTCTAAACTTCCTGGGGCCCCTTTGTCTGGCTTAATAAATACTTCTGTGGGATTTTCTGATGCTCCAGTTTGTAATCCGGTTTCTTGCCCCCAGCCTGTTTCCATTGGTCCTTATGATTTGGAAGCTCCACTGATTTTGACAACTGGTTGTAACAAGAACTTATAGTATTTAGATTTGCTAAAAAGGTTGCATGCAACATTGTTTTGTTCCCCTTCTGGTGTGCATCTCACGTTGGGAAAAAGATTAATGTCCCCTATGTATTTATCTCGGGACAAGTTTCCACCTGAGTTATGTTCTCTCCCAGAAAGTCTTTGGGCCACGGGTCAGAATGACGTGGGCCATCTGGCGATCCCACCGTATGTCGTCACAGTTAAGGATAATGTTCGAATGCCACGCATTCCTCAATATCGTATTTCTAGTGATGGAGAGAGAGAGCATTATTGGCCATTGTTGATGACTTCATTCAGAAAGGTGTGCTTGAAGAGACTAGAGGCAATGTCTGTAATAGCCCTGTTCTCCCGATCCTTAAAAGGACGGATCCTTCACAGCCTCCTGTCTATAGATTTGTTATTGATTTAAGGGAAGTCAACAAAATAGTGGTACCACAGTTTCCTGTTGTTCCGGACATTACAGCCTTATTGAGGATGATTCCTGCTTCGGCAGCTTGGTTTTCAGTGATCGACCTTAAGAATGCTTTCTTTAGCATTCCCATTGCTGAGGAGAGTAGGGATATTTTTGGTTTCTCCTTAGGTGGCTGAGGTTTTCGTTTCAAGAGAGCTCCTCAAGGTTATTGTGAAAGTCCCTCTATTTACAGTAAAGCTCTTAAATGTCAACTTGATACTTTTCCTTTGCCCCCAGGTGCTACGCTTGTTCAGTATGTGGATGATTTGCTGGTGGCTGCTGATACGAAGATGTGTGTAGGAGTGTGACTGTGGCGTTGTTACATCATTTGGCTTTTTTGAATCATAAAGTATCGCCCTCCAAGTTACAGTATGTCCGACAAGAAGTGACCTATTTAGGTCATCTCTTGTCGAAGAAGGGAAGGCGATTGACCCCAGAACGTATTCATGCTATTTCACAGATGTCTGTACCCACCACACAGAGAGAAGTGCGTGCCTTTTTGGGTATCACTTCCTATTGTAGACAATGGATTCCTAATTTTTCTCTCTTAGCGAAACCATTGGTGGCATTAACGCTGAAAGATACGCCCCATCCGCTCCCTTGGACGGATGAATGTCAGAAAAGTTTTGTTGATTTACGTACTGCCCTGGGTTCCGCTCCAGTGTTGGGTACCCCAGATTATAGTAAGGCTTTGACACTGTACGTTCATGAGAGAGAAGGTTGCGCGTTGTCAGTTTTGACACAGCAATTCGGAGATAAGCAAAGGCCATGTGCCTATTTCTCCGCTACATTAGACCCAGTAGCTAAAGCTTTGCCCAGTTGTCTTAGAGCTACAGCAGCTGCCGCAATTTCTATTAGACAGTCTGCCGGATTAGTATTAGATAACACACTCAATGTTATGGTTCCACATGCAGTTGATACTTTGTTAAATAGAACCAAGACGCAGCATCTCATGAGCGCTCGTTTGTCTGGTTACGAGCTGACACTTCTAGAATGCCATATACATAGCAAAAGATGTACCACGCTAAATCCAACTACATTGTTGCCACTCCCAGCTGAGAAAGATGATCAGGAAAAGCATGATTGTTTTCTTCGAACAGAAGAAGAAACGAAGGGGAGAATTGATTTAAAGGACACTCAGCTCAAGGACCCGGACGGGATCCTATGGGTGGACGGTTCTTGTTTTAAACTTCCAAATGGAGAAACCACTTCTGCCTATGCTGTTACCACCTTATGCACTATTGTTGAGACGGCACGTATTGGACATAATTCAGCCCAAGCAGCTGAATTAATAGCTTTGACTAGAGCATGTGTACTGTTGAAGGGAAAGAGAGTGAATGTTTATACAGATAGTCAGTATGCGTTCGGTGTTGCGCATAGTTTTGGAAAGTTATGGAGAGAGGATTTTTCACCTCTCATGGGACAAAGATTTAGCATGGTCATTTGGTAACTGATCTTCTTGAGTCACTTACTTTGCCAGCACAGATAGCGATCATAAAGTGCAGTGCACATAAGAAAATCACAGATGATGTGGGTCGTGGAAATGCGTTTGCAGATGAGATAGCAAAAACTACAGCTAGAAACACCACTAGTCAAATGTATGTGGTAGGCCCCGCAAATTGGGTGAGGGAAATTGGAATGTGTGAAGATACGATTGAGAGTGTGAAAACGATTCAGGGAGCAGCTACTGAGAAAGAATTGAGCGTGTGGAAAGAAAGGACAGGAATGTTAGATTCAACGGGTTGTTGGACAGAGTTGTCAGAACATCAGCGATGGTTGTTACCGGACGCTTATGTGTTGCCGGTCGTGACTATGGCTCATGGCCCGGCTCACATTAGTGCAAAAGGCATATGTAAGCTTTTGGCTCCGGTATGGCAGAATGAAGGAATTCCGAAATGTGCAGAAAATGTGGTTAAACATTGCATTGTTTGCTTAATGCATAACCCAGAAAAGGATTCCCAACTCCAGCAGGCCATTTTGCTCCTCCGTCATATCCCTTTGAGGTGTTACAGATCGACTACATTCATATGGATCGCTGTAACAACCTCAAGTATGTTCTGGTGGTGGTATGCGCCTTTTCCCGCTGGATAGAGGCCTACCCCTTGAAAGATAACACTGCTTTGCCAACTGCTAAAGTGTTAATTAAGGAATTTTTTCCCAGGTTTGATATGCCGCATATTGTCTGGAGTGACAATGGAAGTGAATTAGTTGGTCAGATAATGCAGAAAGTATGTTCTGGTCTAGGAATTAAACAAAAATTCCATGCGGCAAACCATCCACAGTCAGCGGGTTTGGTTGAGTGTTACAATGGTACGCTCAAGTTTAAGCTGGCGTAGATTCAAGCCAGTACAGGTCTTGCTTGGCCCAGATGATCTGCCCTTAGCTCTTTTGTCAACCAGAACTACTGTGCACTCTCGTATGGGACTTAGCCCATATGAAGTGGTATTTGGACGTCCAGCAAATGTTTGGGGTGTCCCTCATCCCAAAAGATACTCAGATATACCATATCCTCTGTTAACTGATTATTTGCACGATTTGACTACTAAATTGAGTGTTATTCATCAACAGGTACAAAGTGTTCTGCCAGAGGCCTCCAAAGACCCAGGTCACACCATCGTTCCTGGCGACTGGGTCTGTGTGAAGAACTTTCAACGGTCTAAGAATTTGGAGCCTAGGTGGTCTTCACCTACGCAGGTGTTGCTCGCTACTCGCACGGCTGCAAGGTGGTGGGCAAGCGCAATTGGGTGCATGGAGTGCCCTGCAAAAAGATGCCACTTCCATTACCCTTTGACCAGTGGACTTGTAGTGGTGTAAGAGAATCTGACACTGCAGCTCTTCCTTGTTTCGTCCCGTTCAGCTGCTGTGCCGGTGCATCGTCGTAATAGACAACGCCAACCCAGAAATACTGTTTAAAGATCTGACCGTACCGAGCAAAGCACGCTACAATCTAAGGCCAAGACCCAACGAACTGAACTCTTGAACATTTTTTTATTAATTAAAGACATTCTTCTGTTCTTATGCTTTTTTTGTGTAATACTAGTATTAGATGTGCCATCTGTCTCCGTCGCAGGGTCACGGTAGGAGACTCAGACTGTAACCTGATTCTGTTCTTTAGTAAGCGGCTAGTGCCTCAGGTATACAGAAGTGATTAGCTGAGTGATTGGAGAAGAGTGCCGTGAGCGACATTTTTTTTAGATAAAGATGGATGGTACAATAATTGTAGGTAGGGAAATAGGAAGCAAGAAATGAGAGTAAAATATTGTAAACTATTACGTAGCCGATTTGGCGTAGCTTTGTGTGTTCTTATGTTTTTGTGTATTTTATTAGCTTGCACAGGATGGATTGTTCATATCCTACAATCAAGAAATGTTGCTAATACTACGACTTCTTTGCCTTCTCGACTTTCTGTCTTTTCACACAAAATGCATACTTTACCCCCACATGAGCAGATAAGGAGAGCCGAATATATGAATAATACGTTTATTCAGTTGTTGCACCAACATCAGTTGGCTATTAATATGACTGACTGTTGGGTGTGCGGACTCATGCCACATAATACACAAAAGGGAATGCCATATCTGGTTCTTCCTTTTTTATACGAAGGTTCAGCTTGGGCCTATTTGACAATGTTTTCGGACGCATACCACAACAGACTTAGAAGCCCTGTGAGAACTCCTGGGAATGGATTAGATTTTATTCATGGTTCCTTGATAAAAAGCATAGTGGTAATGGCCAAGATTGTAGAGAAGAGTAAGATTCCATTGGATGAAAAGAAAGCTTATGATGGATGGAATGTTACCCACTATGTCTCCATTCTCAGCGATAAAACTAGAAAAGGCGAGTCTTCTTCAGTGTGGACTGTGCCCCATAAAGGAAATCTTTGTCTCCAGATTAATAGCAAGAAAATTGATGATATCCAGAAATGTACATATACATATGTTCTTTCGTCTCTTGATTTCCCTCCGCTAGATCCATCTCAAGGAACATACTTTGTTTGTAATGATCGAGCCTACACTTGGTTACCTTCTAACTTTTCTGGAACTTGTTACATAGCTTTTCTTCTGCCCCCTACATATACGGCTTCGTCAGACCATCACAGAGTTAGACATAGCAGAGGCGTATTAGATGCCAAAGATACGGCAGAGCAAGAGGGAGGAGATTTCCTTAAGGGATTCCTTCCACATTAGGCAATTGGTTCGAGTGGTTAAGACCACTATCAATGTTACTGCAGGTGCGATAGGTAACATTACAGCAGAGCTTCAAGCGGACCTTCTTATGACGCTTCAGAACCGAATTGCGCTAGAAGTGATTCTAGCAGATCGAGGAGGTGTCTGTAGATTGATCGGATCTAGTTGCTGCATTTATATTCCAGATGACGCTCCAGCAGTATACCAGGACATTTCCAAATTGTACACAGTCTCCGAGTTGATACATCAGGATGAAGGAGATTGGTCTTTTATGGGATGGTTGTGGGGAATACTGTCAACTTGGGGATGGAAAATCTTAACGTTCTTTGGAACAATTCTAGCTGTCATATTCTCCTGTTGTTTGTGCATTCAATGTGGTCCTGCAGTGTGTGGCCTGTTGGCTACCTTGTGTGTTCCACGGTCTGCTGCTCAGAAGACAGAGAATATTAGAATGATGGTGCAGCAACAACTTGAAGATTTCATGAATATCAGTATTGACTCTGACTCAGATTAGCATGAGTTGGTTTGTTTTGCCTGAGTAATGGCAGAAGGAGGGTCTGAGGTTCTGTAAATTAAGAATTTGTTTGTGCTCAGCCTCCATTTTGAGATCGCCGCCATTTTGTGTTGCCCTCACTCAGGCAGCTTGGCGAACGCAATGTTTTTTCGTTTCTGTTTTGCGTGTCAGGTGGCTTCCTCGCCTATGTTTACTAATGAGTGTCAGGGTCTGGCCGAGTACACTAATTCCTGTCTGAGCTGATTAATCCCCGTCCGGACTACATGTCATTTCACACCATTGTTTCCTTTAAGTTATCTTATCTGCTGTCCTTCGCTACACGTCTCATGCATTCTCCTGTTTCTCGACTGTCCTTCTACGACACACAGCTGTGTTTTCTTTGCTAGTAAACTGAATTGTGTGGATTTACCTGTGATTTGCTTAATGGTCGAGTGACAAACATACTCGGGAACTTGAGTTGTTTTGGACTTAAAGTATTGTCAATAACGTTTGCCTATAGCTCATGCTCGTGTGTGATTGCATTTTTGCATTGTGCTTTATGATATATAAACCTGTGCGCCACGGAGTTATGTGGCAGTCTCTTTTGAACCTCGTTGTATTGACGACTTCTAAGACCATTGTACTAGCTGCAGCTAATAAATACCATCTTCTACGCCAGACGAAGAGTCCGTGTCTCTGTTTTTGACAAGGCAGGTGAATCCCGGGGATTTAGTCGTACCCTGCGCCACCGTGCCTTAAGGCTGCGGTTCTCCACACTCTGTCTTTATACAACACAGCAAAGGGTGTGTGATGTCACTTTCCCTCTCCCAGGAATTTTAATACATTATCATTACCTTCCTCATCCACATTCCTCAGCCAATTCCTCACTACTTTCCATTTGAGGGCTGACTCGCATCAAAGAAGACAGCTGTAAGAAGTAATCCTTGCTCCAATTTCTTTCTTACATGCATAGAGAAACCATCAACTCCCTTTTACTATTACAGGGGAAAACTTCCAGAAATGATCTAGTTTTTTTCTGTATGCATTCGTTGCAAGTGACACTGATTCATTAGTGCAAGTCCTATTGTATTTTATTTACTTTTCTTCTTCAATTTACTAACCGTGTCTGAGGCCTGCTTGTTTAAAATATTGTTAGGAACATTGCAGAGATGTTCTGTAGTGGGGCTGGGTCCTGCTCAGCCATTTTCATTGAATGGGTTTCTGGCACCTACACTGTTTGTTGTACCTGGGGTCCACCAAGTTGACAGCAACAAGTTGCAATGCCAAAGTTCTGAGGATGGTGGTGCCGGGACCCAGTTACTTCTTAAGGGCCATGTGTGCAAGAAGAGGCCATGCTGAGAGCACAGTTTAAGCAGGGGTGTGGTAATCATTGAAGGAAGATTATTTATGTCCAGAGGATGGGAGTGCTGGGAACCGCTTTACCTTTAACTACGACTGTACATGTATAGTGTTTTACTTGAATTTGGATATGTCTGCTGTCTTCTAGTTATATGGAGATTTTGGGTCCCCATTATGGGGTATTGAGGACCCTTTCTTTTCCACTTGTGCAGGTGAAAAAGATGTAGAAGAACTCTGAAAAGACAAGGCATTGTTAAAGAATGTTTTTTGAATGAAGACAGAACATTCCAGACAAACAAATGGAATAAACAAGACTTGTTGAAAATTTCTAAGGCATTTCAAAGGAAACAGGAGGGTCAACACAGAGATTTCTCCATCTAAATCAGATTCTGCAAAATGGTCCATGTCCTCTTTATGGGTCTCCAATAGTTTTGATACAGGTAAGGCAAAAACAAGTATAGCCAATGCAAAATATACTCAGAAAAAAGAAATGAAAGACTTAAAGGCTGTTATTTCTACAATTCTGGCTCGGCTGCTGGATTAAGACCAACCCTCTTCCACTAACTTACATTTCAAACAGTTTAATATGCTTGTTTACCTGAAATTGTCTAATATTTTGTGGCACAGGGGCTATTAAAGCGAGATAGGAGAGATCCAGGAGACTTTAGTACCTAGGTTTATGGGTAGGTAAGCTTTATCCTCTAGCCATTACATAGAAACAAATAACACAAAGCCGGCTATTTATCCTTCTCTTTCAAATCTCACTAGCCAGTCTGCAAAACTATTATCAGATAAAGTGGCTATTTTACATCCAGTGGTTAAAGGAGCAGAAGCATCTCTAAAGAAAGGCTATTCAGGGTTTAATTTGGTTGCATAAGAAGATATCTATTAAGTATATGTTTCTCAGTCTCTAGTAATATTTTCAATTTCTATCAGTCACCAATTAAGAGAGAGAAGATGTAGGGGGGTGTGTCTTGACGCCACTCAAGAATGGCCGCCTGCTGAGGGAGCTCCATGGCGGCTTGGAGGAGGTTCATTACTTCCATTGGACCCTTCCCTCGTCACTACGCTCAGGGCCGGTTTCCGTGATGTGAAGGTTTCCGGAACTATTTTGTGCCAGTTTTCAGCTCCGGTGAGCTTTACGTATCGTCAGTGTTAGATTTGGGGGTCTCTAGTTGGCACAGGTAGGTACTTGTGACAAATAGGGACCCTTGCCTCTAGTCAGGGTAAGAGGGTACACCCCCTTTTTAGCTTGGCACGAGCAGACAGGCTTATCTCAGAGGCAGTGTGTAAAGCATTTGTGACCACATACAGTAATCCAGTGACAACACTACAGATGGACACCACACAGTTGTATATTAAAAATAAGTATTCTTTATAAAGATTTAACACAAGACCAGAAACGACAAAAATCCACAATACTGTACTTAAAATTATAGTTTTAGCTTAGTTCTCTTTAGATCTTAAAATGCGACACTTTGAGTCAATGTACCTTTAGATGCTGCACACAGGGCAAAAAAAGGGTTGCAACGATGGAAATGCGGCAAAGATCCGGTGCAAAGAAATAAAGACCTCGTCTTTTTGATGCGGCGCACTTCTCTGATGCTACAAGATGTCTCGATTCGATGCGTTAGCTGCAGCGGCGACACACTTGTTCAGAAATGCGACCACAGCGCCTTTGGCGGAGACACTCTTCTCCCTCGATGCGAAACGTTTCCGCTCGATGTGACAGCTGCAGCGGCGACACCCTTGTTCAGAGATGCGATGACAGCGGCTCCAACGGCGGCACGCTTCTCCATGAGTGCGAGGGGCTTCTTGTGATGCGGTGCAATGTGTCAGCTACAGTGGTGACATCCTTGTTCAAAAATGCGACGGCAACACGGTTCTTCGGTGTTGCGAGATGTTTCTTGCGATGCGGTGCAATGCGTCAGCTCCAGCAGCGACACCCTTGTTCAGAGATGCGACGACAGCGGCTGCAACAGCGACACGCTTCTTCGGGGAAGCGGGACATTTCTTGAGATGCAGTGCAATGCGTCAGCTACAGCAGTGCCATCCTTGTTCAGAAATGCAACGGCAGCGACTGCGACAGCGACACGCTTCTCCCTCTTGAGTCGTGCTTCCAGCTCCTTGCAAAACAGAGTCCCTCGGAAGGTCCTAAACAGCAGCAGGCACTTCCAAAGAACTTTGGGGAGTTGAAGTCTGTTGTTCCTGAGTCTTCAGCAAAAGGCAAGCTCTTTTCTCAAGCCCTTGGAGATCCTTCACAAGTTGAAATAAAGTGCACACCAAGTCCTTTCTCCTTTCTTTGGCAATCAAGCAACAACTGCAGGCCAATCCCTAAAGCAGCCCTTCAGCTTAGGGATAGTTTCTCCTCAGTTTCTTCAGGTTCCTCTCCTCAGCAAAGGTTTCTTCTTGTTTGTCCAAAAATGATCTAAATTCTTGGGTTTAGGGTCCCACTATTTATACTCCAAAATCCTTTGTCCTCTGAGGCCAGAGGGGCCTTTGCCTAATCCAAACCAGTTCTGGTCAGTGGTGGAGCATCTGTTTACATGACTCCTTCTTTCCTTTCACAGTGCAGGGCAGAAACATCAGACGCCCCACAGGAGGTGGAGCCAGCATTGTGGTGGGAAGGCACAGCCCTGGAGCACTCGGTTGACATGACCCCTTCTCTCCTTTCAAAGTGCCGGGCAGAGGCATCAGACGCATCACAGGAGGTGGATCCAGCATTGTGGAGAGAAGGCACAGCCCTATTCAGGTCCCAGGTGCAATTCCTCCCTTCCATCTCGATGCAGATTACTCTATTCACCACTGGGCAGACTCACCTTGTCTCCTGGAATCCCCCACCCCCTGTCACTCAAACTCCAGACAAGGAATACACAACCTAGGGGGAGAACATGGCGGCTAGCAGCAGCAGCTAGTTGGGAGGCTCCGCGATACCCGGATGGCATCTTGAGGCTAATCACTTGTGTTTCTCGGCTTTCCCTGTGCTATCAGCTTGCGCAAGCCAGGTTGATGCGATGAACACATTACGAACTACGGAGTTTTGTGAAACTCACCACGTGTAGCTTGGCGTGTAGCTTGACGTCTTTGGCTGCTGGAGCTCAGTGCCTCGGGGCTTTCTGTGCATTTTCCGTGAGCGCGGAGGCAGTGCAGCCCTCAGTGCGACGCTGCTGCCTGATCCACGCTCCGGCAAAAATCTTTCCATCATCTCCGCGTTTTCGGGGGCGAAGACTTGGCAGGAACCGTTAGGAGCACCGTGACAGATGCCGCCATTAGTCACGAAGAACTCACTACAACTACGGAGGAAGAGGTGAGGGGGCGACAATGCAACAGGACTGAAAGGGGATAGTGCAGGGGGCTAGAGCAGCGTGGGAGGTGAGAAGGGAGCGCAGTGCAGCCTCAAGGATTTCTCATACGGGTAGAGGCCAGGGGTTCACGAACAGCTATGGACTCTTTTCCCCAGAATCCATCAGGGCAGGCACTGAAAATGATGCTGATTGTAGTCCATATACTGGAATAAATGCTGAAGACACTTTGCCTCCTTCCAGGAGAGACTTACAAGGAGTACCTGTCCCTAGATATACCCTCAGAAGTAAAGGCAGGAAACAAGAGGTGGTAGCGCCTAATATCTTAATACCCGTAATTATTTAAAAAAAGATCCTGTAGATCTTGCGCTGCATAAAAATAAAGCATCCGTATCTATAACTAAACCCCCCCTTTCTTCTAAAGCCAAGTTTAAATCGAAGAGGAAGAAGTCTGGTCTCAAAAATCCACCCTCTCAAGATGTTTTGCACAAAACCAAGCCCGCACCTTCGCTCAAACAATACTTTAGGGTAATTCCCCCTACTCTTGAATTAAAACCTTTATCCGGAGGTCCTGTTTCCACTGGCTCTAATTTTCCGGAGGGCTTTCTGAGTCCTACTAGATATCAGCCATTGGAAGATCAAGCTGATTTAGTAGATATGCAGAGCTCTGGCTTGAGCAACAACATACCCAGCCCTCAAAATGGATCAACATTATCCAGTAATGACGATTCAGTATCTAAGGAAGTTAAAGACTCTCTGCTGAATAATATGGGCGTCAAGACCCAGGGGAGTACCTCTTTAATGAGGCAATAGACGAGGATGATAAGGGGGTTCTGGTTTGCTAATTTTACAGTCACTAAGTCATGAGATGAGGAATGGGTTTGAGGTCTCACAGAAGAACCAACAAGAAGTGAAATCATATTGTGAAAAATTAGAGGAAAGGTTTGACGCATTAGCTGTCAGAACTACGGAACTAGAATCTACCGTTACAGATTTGAAAACCTTGGCCATTCAACACACAAACAAAATCGATCACTTAAGACAACGTGAGCAGGGATATCAGGAAAAACTAGAATCCATTGAAAATGCTCAGAGAAGAAATAATCTTCGTCTTTTGAAAGTTCCGGAAGGGGCAGAAGGCAACAATATTATTTCAGTTTGTTGTTTCGGGAGAAGTGCCACGAAGAGCCAGTCCGGGTTTTGCAGTCCGCCAGCAGCAGCAGAGTCGCAGCAGAGTCGAGCGGAGTCAAGCGGCACCAGCAGAACGGGAAGGCGGCTGCTCCTCTGCTACCGTTACCGCTCCCCGTTACCGCTGCTGCTGTGGGACGCTGCTGAGGGACGCCGCGTAAGGCGAAAAGCAGGAAAAGCAGGAAAGCAGAAGGTAAAGGTGACAGGCGGGAGGCGCCAAGGCGCAGTTGGGGGTAATCGCAGAAATCACGGAAGGCTGCGAGAAGTGGTGGAATCAGCAGCAGCAGGACCGTAATCCTGAATCCCCGTGGCCCCCAGGTCGGTACAGAACGGGAATATCGTCGTAAAAATATCGACTAACATAAATATCGCTGCAAAAATATCTACAGGAAGAAATATCGATGACAAAAATATAGTCTGACCAGAATATCGACAGACAGGTAAGTAATATCGATAACTTTAATATAGTTGTAATAAATATCGTTTACAAAAACATAGTTTACAAAAATATCGTTTTTTAAATTATAAGTAATATAGTAATAGTAATAAATTATAAGTAATGTAGTGTTTTAATGAGTATTTGTTGTCAAAGTAGTATTTTTTGTAGTATTTTATTAGTTAATAATGTATTTTATGTTGAATTTAGTATTAATAGTTCCGTAGCGGGTTGTGGGTTTATAGGGGAGTAGGGTGGGAAGTAATTTAAATATAATAAAATATTAGATTAATTAATGTTTTAAATGAATATAAATAGTGTAATAAATAATAGTTAATTAATTTCAATTAGTTAATTGATTCATAATTATGTTATTAATTATGTTAATTGTTTAATTATTTTTAGGTGTGTGTAGTGGAATTTTTTAGTGAAAATGTAGTAAATTAATTACATTTTAATTGAATAATTATTTAATTAATGATTAATTAACTAAAAATAAAGATTTGTTATTTTATAAATGACTAAATACATTTAGTAATTTTTACACCTACACTATCCAACGCTTTTCCTACTGTTGCACCTTCTGGAGTGGGAATAGTTATTTTTACCCCTACGTTATCCAACGCTTTCCCTACTGTTGCACCCTCTGGAGTGGGAATAGTAATTTTTACCCCTACGCTATCCAACGCTTTCCCTACTGTTGCACCCTCTAGAGTGGGAATAGTAATTTTTACCCCTACGCTATCCAACGCTTTCCCTTCTGTTGCACCCTCTGGAGTGGGAATAGTAATTTTTACCCCTACGCTATGCAACGCTTTCACTACTGTTGCACCCTCTGGAGTGGGAATAGTAATTTTTACCCCTACGCTATCCAACGCTTTCCCTACTGTTGCACCCTCGGGAGTGGGAATAGTAATTTTTACCCCTACGCTATCCAACGCTTTCCCTACTGTTGCACCCTCTGGAGTGGGAATAGTAATTTTTACTCCTACGCTATCCAACGCTTTTCCTACTGTTGCACCCTCTGGAGTGGGAATAGTAATTTTTACCCCTACGCTATCCAATGCTTTCCCTACTGTTGCACCCTCTTGAGTGGGAATAGTAATTTTTACCCCTTCCTATCCAACGCTTTCCCTACTGTTGCACCCTCTGGAGTGGGAATAGTAATTTTTACTCCTACGCTAGCCAACGCTTTCCCTACTGTTGCACCCTCTGGAGTGGGAATAGTAATTTTTACCCCTACGCTATCCAACGCTTTCCCTACTGTTGCACCCTCTGGAGTGGGAATAGTAATTTTTGCCTCTACGCTATCCAACGCTTTCCCTACTGTTGCACCCTCTGGAGTGGGAATAGTAATTTTTACACCTACGCTATCAAATGTTTTAACTAATAATATATTGTATATTTTAATTATATGTATGTATTATTGTTGTTATATAAAGTAATGTGTTAAATATATGTATATGTACACATTTATTAAGTTTATAATGAAAAAGTGTAGTTAATTTGTTTTAAATAGTTAAAAAATAAAAGTAATGTAATGTATTTTGTTAATAGTACTTATATTTATTTATTATTTAATGTAATTTTAATTAATTTAAAAATTAGATATTTTTTACATCTATATTTATTACAACGATATTTTTGAGTAGATATTTAGGTACTTACCTGTTTAAGTATAGGGTGTCGATATTTTTGTAAACGATATTTTTACAACTATATTTATGTCAACTATATTTTAGTAATCGATATTTCAACACCCTACCCCCAGGTTACCCCCGCCTTATAATGCCTTATAACGCCTCACAACGCCTCACAGAGCCTCACAAAGCTGCAACAGACATACACAGTGGCAGCGGACAGTCAGTGAGTGCGGCAGCAGGGGGTAGAGAGGGGTTGACTGAGACACGGGCAAGAGGACGAGTGCGGCCGCCGTTAGAGGCTGCTGCAGAGTAAGAGCCCGGGGGACTGACAAGGCAGAACCGACTAGGTCTGTTCTTGCTCGTGGCAACCCCTGAGTGCTCCGCTTGTGTTCTGCCCCTGATCCCCCCCCCCCCCCCGCCCCTCGTGTACCTTGGGAGCCCTAGTGGTGAAAGAGCAGTGACAGAGAGAGCTGCAGCAGTGGCAGGACACGCCTGAATGAAGATTGTGGGGATGACAGGTGGCAGATGAAAAGGTGAAACGCAACCTTTGTCTCCAAAAGGGTCTAGGATGAACGGTTAAACAAGACAGAGACAAAGTTACTGATAAAGTTTCTGATAAGCCAGGCAGCACAAGGCTTAGTAACGTTGGGTTTCACCATGAGGTCTGGCAAAGTGAGGAAGACACCGGGGGACAAGATTCCAGCCTCTCGAAGTGCTCTTAAATGGAAAAGATTGGAAAAGTTGAACTCCACCAAAGCAAATAGTTCTAAACAGAATCCACTTATCTCACCAATTGCCTCCCTTTTTGAAAAGTCAATTCAAAATAAAAACTCGCCTAGTACGCGATTCCAGTTTTTGAAAGATCCAGGGGGTGTTTTGTTCTCATCAACGGTAGGAGTTCTGGGCCTATCGACACCTATAGTGCCAACAATGGAGATTAGCCCAGGGGGGCCAGCGGCAGCAATGTCAATCAAAGCCGTTTCGACACAAGACACAATAACCATCCTTGGTGATACGGATGAACCCTCAAAAAATATTAGTCTAACGGAGAGTCCAGGACACACTGAAAAAACTAAAAGTCTCTGTGGGAGAACCCATGAAGTCTTAACAGTAGCATTAGTACATACTACCCCAATGCCATCACTAAACCTGCAGTCTCCAAAACTGTTAATAACAACTAATCCAAGTCAAGTATTACCAACCACAAAAGAGTCTGCAAATATGGTGGAATTAAAAACCACTGATTTGATGGAGTTGGCATGCGACAAAAGCAAATGCGAGAATGAGCCGTCCAATTGCCTCTCGGAGAAAGGGGAGTTAGAGGAGGATGGAGTTATTGAGAGGGAGAATGAGAATAAGTACTTGTCTAGTGAGTATCCTACTGAACACTTACAGAAATTAATGGGCCATGGGGGGGTCCCACTGACAATAATCAATACCAATAATAAGAACCCAATAAAAGAGGAACTCATGACTAAAACACAAATGGATATGGCCTTTGTGAATCTGGTTGCCCCTCTTCTAAAAGCCTTGCAAACATCGGCAAAAACAATGATAATGCAATCTGATAAGTTGGATATCCAAATCGACTTAATGAATATTATAGCGTCAAATATAGCAGGGATAAATACAAAGTTGGACAACTTGAATAAACTGATTATAAGAGCACAAGCTCATACATATCAGTCACAATCCACCTGCCCATGTGGCCCAGTTTTGGACAAATTGAGCTCTCTTCCTATCATCCTCGAACAGATTTTAACCCTAAACCAAGGTTTGATTAATGCTGATCAGATGCTGGACAGTGCAAGCAGCTCTAAACTTGATGAAAACTCATTGACCGATGAAAAACCCTCAAACATGATGAGCCCCAATGTGGACATAAAGGCCATGGTCAGGATCAAAATTAATGAAGTAGCAAATAAAACAGTTTTGTTAGACTCTTGTTATAACGAGATCACAAAGCCAAGGTTATCCAAGAGACAAAGGAAAAAAGAGAGAAAAGCTCGAAACAAGAAAAGTGAGGTGGTGTCAAACAAGGGATATGGAGTGTATCCTATTTTTGCGAATTTGAATCAAAGTTTATCAAAAATTGTTGACAAAGGTGGAAGTAACATGGATACCTCAGTAAGAGAAGATACGAATACTAAAGGTAACTTAGTGTCCGAAAAAGTGTGTAAAGCCCTTGAGCAACCAGTCACTGTTACCAAATCTCCGCAAGTTAAAAAAATACAGCATTATAAGATGGATGGCACAAATCAATCGCGTACCGCTGATCCAGACATACAGTGCAATATTATGGGTACTAAGTGTATGCAGCCTGAAGTAAAGTATAAGATCAAGCCCATTGAAGCCATCGCCCACTGCACAGATAAGGGAGAAGGGGAAGGATGCCAACAACTTAATGGCAACTCCGTGAAATTTATACCAGCTAAGTTACAGGATGATGGTCACCCGACAGACAAAATTACTCTTCTAGAAGGTTCAAATAAACTCGCACAAATGTCAGTGAATAGTGACGAATGACAAATGGCAATTCCAGCTTCCTCTATACAATCAATAGAGCTTGCGACTGTACCTAGAGAGGATCGATTGATCCATGAGCGTCAAAGACTGAATGCGGAGCATAGTGCCCTGACCGAGAAAACATGGAAATTCTGTGTAAAGAATCCAGAGAGCACTCAGGTAAATATGGAATCAGGCATCCCTAAGCAGCGAGTCAATCACAAAGCTGGATTGGAGCTGCACAAAATAATCTGGACACCAGAGTATAAGTCTCAGGGGGCACATGACATATTAAATAGGAGCAACATTTTGAAGCTATTGACGGAATTTGAAGATCTAAAGGTTACTTGTACAGACGATCTTGAGCGGGTTGAATTTCTTAAAGGCACGACTGATGCCTCAGCAGAACAAACCTTGACAACCTGGAAATCAACACAAATAGCAGAAGCAATTATGGGGAAAGTCAATATCTTTCAATCATGGGGCATCCAGATATCGCACCAAATTTCCCCACGCTACCCTGCTCCATTGAAGAGGCAGGGTGGAGTTCAATATTCCCTGAAAATGGACGAAGTATCTTTAAATAAAATAAAAAAACCAGTATATTCCATATTATTTAATGCTAAGGGTAGGAGTGAACCCATGCCAGAACATGAAGAAATAAAACGGGGAAATGGGGAATCAGACAATTCCACAGACCTTTCCTGTCTTCATGCGCATTGCTGGATAGTTTTTAACAATTGTATATGCACAGTTGGTGTATTTAGGTTTTAATTTGCGTCGTTAGCATTTGCGCTGCTGTCGCTTTTGTTAATTTAACTTGCACAGTTCATGTATTTAGGCTTGAAACAGCGCCGCTTGTAATCACGCTGCTGCTGCTTGTGTAAATGTTACCTGCACAGTCCGTGTATTAAGGTTTTAAAACAGCGCCGCTTGTAATCACGCTGCTGCTGCTGGTGTAAATGTTACCTGCACAGTCCGTGTATTAAGGTTTTAAAACTGCGCCGTTTGTAATCGCGCTGCTGTTCCTTCTACTTATTCATTGGGGCGCTTGCTACAGTAACAACTTGGGGGCAGAGTCAGGCTTACCCGCATTTAAATTGTGTCCTCACCTGCACTTGGCGGGACGTAGGTAGTAGGGTCCCTGCTCCTGGTGCTCCGTCCGCCATCTTGGGTGGGTAGTGAATCTTGGGCCACTCTCAGGCGCCATACTGGTCGGGTCTAAAGGCTCTAGCAGCCGGAAGCCCGCGTACTGGAGAGCTCACATAAGCTGCTTTTTGAATTGGCTCTACAGACCTTTCCTGTCTTCATGCGCATTGCTGGATAGTTTTTAACAATTGTATCTGCACAGTTGGTGTATTTAGGTTTTAATTTTCGTCGTTAGCATTTGCGCTGCTGTCGCTTTTGTTAATTTAACTTGCACAGTTCATGTATTTAGGCTTGAAACAGCTCCGCTTGTAATCACGCTGCTGCTGCTTGTGTAAATGTTACCTGCACAGTCCGTGTATTAAGGTTTTAAAACAGCGCCGCTTGTAATCACGCTGCTGCTGCTTGTGTAAATGTTATCTGCACAGTCCGTGTATTAAGGTTTTAAAACTGCGCCATTTGTAATCGCGCTGCTGTTTCTTCTACTTATTCATTGGGGCGCTTGCTACAGTAACAACTTGGGGGCAGAGTCAGGCTTACCCGCATTTAAATTGTGTCCTCACCTGCACTTGGCGGGACTTAGGTAGTAGGGTCCCTGCTCCTGGTGCTCCGTCCGCCATCTTGGGTGGGTAGTGAATCTTGGGCCACTCTCAGGCGCCATACTGGTCGGGTCTAGAGGCTCTAGCAGCCGGAAGCTCGCGTGGCGTTATAGTATAAATAGAGATGTGCAGACAGGCGCGCAGCGGGTGCGCGCAGAGGACGCGCCGTAGACGCGCCGGAGGTGCGCCAGAGGTAAGCCCGTTTGCACCCGTTCGCGCCCCGGCTACTTCACATATGACAGAGCCTCGTGTGACCGCCCATGACTCTCTACGCTCTGTTGGTGGCAAGCACTGTTTGTCCACCTCACCCCCGCATAAGAGTTTATCTTGCGGTCTATTGAATGTCCGATCGCTTGTAAAGCACCTTGCCGAGATCGCCCTCCTGATAGAATCCTCCCATTTGGACATACTATTTGTGACAGAAACATGGGCTACGGTAGATTGTGGGTTGGAACTGGGTTGGGCTTGCCCACCAGGCTATCTTATAAGACTCACCCCCCGAGTTTCTGGTAGGGGAGGGGGAATAGGATATATCTTCAGAGAATCAATCGCCCTCACAGACTTGGTGGTAAAAGAGGTACTAGGATTTGAGCTCATGGGCTTTTCCATTGCGGCCCAGGGCGGTACCTTGGTAGCAGGTCTACTTTGCTACAGACCTCCCTCTTCAACCACAATGGCCCTTCAAATACTAGTTGACCTGATCTACGACCACTCTAACTCCCATTCTAAATTTTTAGTATTGGGTGATTTTAACCTCTGGCCTTCCGGTCCTCATGATCTGGCTTTCAGAGAACTCTGTCAAGCGTGCAGCAATATTCATCTTACACAGCTGGTTTTATCATCAACCCATGCTAAAGGGCACACTTTGGACCTGGTATTCGCCGATAAAGATCTGGTTATAGTGGAAGAGGTTGTGGATCAGTGTTGGACTGATCATTCACTGATTACTATGTCCTTTGTGATGCCTGCTCCATTGAAACCTAGCAATTTGGGTGGTATGAAATTCCATCGACAATGGAATCGTCTTCTTAGGGAGCCGATCCGTCCTACATTACTGCCTAAAACCTTCTCAATAGAGGATACTGTGGATAAGAGTTATGCAACCCTTTGCCAGCACATCTCAACAGCTTTGGATGAGCTGGCCCCCTTGCGAAGAGTGAGGGACAGCCTAGAGGAGCCAACGCTTGGTTCACCGAAGAGCTTGGACAGTATAAGCTCCGCTGGAAACAGGCAGAGCGTACCTGGAGGAGAGGGTATAAGGAGCAGGATAGGGTAGCGTATAAAGCGACCCTGCACGAATATAAGGCTCAGCTAAGAAGTGCAAAAGCTAAGTTCTTTGAAGACACCTTAGCAAAGGCATCCAACAAATCACAGACTCTGTTTAGGTTGGTTAATAATCTATCCAACCCGTCTTGTACAGTGCCAACTATTCCGGCTTCACAGGTATTATGTGACTCATTGGCCCTCGCATTTGAGGAGAAGATCAGAACCATCTTGACGGGTCTTATGGCATCTGGACAGTCTGCGCAGTTTATGTCTTCCCCTTTGGATCCTTCCGACCACCTGAATAACCTCAAGGAAGTTTCTCATCGGCTGTCCTGTTTTCCTATTCCCTCGTTAGAGGAGTTTTGCGTCTTGGCCAATGGCGTATCCTCAAGGTCACCACTTGATCCTATGCCCCACAAGATCTGGAAGTCATAGCAAAATGAGTTGTTTCCACCTCTTCATTCCATCTGCTGCCAATCATTGACCACAGCAACAGTCCCAGACAGCTGGAAGTTGGCAATTGTAACTCCTTTGTTAAAAAAGGCTTCTCTGGACCCTCTCTGTGCGGCCAACTATCGCCCTATATCGCTTTTACCATTCGCGATTAAAATTCTTGAGAGGTGGGTCACGAGAGCATTGTCTAACTTCCTAGAAATAAATCTCTGACTGGATGCGGCCCAGTTTGGCTACAGACCAGCCCATGGTACCGAGACCGCTTTGGTTACCGTGTTGGACGACCTACGGACGCGTGTCGACAGGGGCAAGTCAGCATTTTTGGTGCTGCTTGACATGTCGGCCGCTTTCGACACGGTGGACCATGAAGTTTTACTTGGCCGTCTTCGGAACGTGGGAGTGAGCGGTCTGGCTCTAGACTGGCTCACATCCTATCTTGACAACAGACAACAAGCTGTGGCACTTCCACCTTTTCAATCATCCACACAACTGGTGAATCAAGGAGTCCCTCAAGGATCGGCGATTAGTCCGATCCTTTTTAACCTATACCTCCGACCTTTGGTTGAACTGATAAAGTCATTCGGCATATTAGTCATCAATTATGCCGATGACACTCAGTTGATCTTTTCATTTGAAGGATCAGAGATAATTTCAAGGGACACTTTTCACCGCTGTATGTCGGCCACAGCAGCATGGTTGCGAGCCAACTCACTCCAATTTAATGGATCAAAAACGGAGGTGCTCCGTTGTTCTTCAGACCGTATTCCACGTGCATTACCGGACGATTTTTGGCCGACTTCCATCCCGGGCTCAGTGGAAGCTGCAGAATCAGCTCGCAATTTAGGAGTTCTGTTTGAACCCAATTTGCAGCTTGATGCTCCTGTAAATAGGACGACAGCGACATGTATGGGCCTGCTTCGTGCTCTACGTAAAATTCTGCCAATCTTTCCTCCAAGAGCTAGAGTTGAGGTAGTGCGTAGTTCTATCCTCAGTAGGCTAGACTACTGCAACGCACTACTTCTGGGAGCTCCTAAGACCTTGATCCTAAAGTTGCAAAGGATTCAGAATATGGCTGCTAAACTGGCTCTGTCTCGACCACGGTCCGCTTCCTCATCTACAGCTCTAGCTGACCTTCATTGGCTACCGGTCCAGCAGAGGATCGCTTTTAAAGCTCTTTGTCTTGTGTTTAGGGCTCTGCACGGACTAGGACCGATACCACTTCAAAACCTTTTTTCCTGGTATCAAGCAGCCAGACCTTTGAGATCCTCCTCTGCGTCCCTGGTGAGGATTCCCAGGATAAACAGAGTGAAGATGGGCGGCCGCGCTTTTAGTTTTACGGCCGCCACATTATGGAATACTCTACCTCTGGCTTTGAGAAGTAGCCATGATCTGCTTACGTTTAAGAGAGATCTTAAAACTCACCTGTTCCCTAGAGCAATGTAGCCTAGTCTATTTGACGATTGGATACGGTCTCAGCGCCAGGATACCCTTCTGGGTGACAGCCGCGCTTAACAAGCATTAAATACATACATACATAATTGGAAATGGCTCCCTGGTATGTTAAATGAAAAAAGGAAGGTCTAACCAATTGATTGGAAACTGAAACATGACACCAAAAAGGATATACATGTCGTATCCTGGAATATTGCTGGTGCAAAACGTTTACTGGAGGGAGGCTTTCCATTGGATGAATGGCAAGGTTGTGATATAATTGCTCTACAAGAAACCTGGCTACGAGAAAAAATTGCCCTTGCCGGGTTCATACACCATAGTATAGCAGCGGAAAAATGTAAGATCTATGGTCGGGCCATTGGTGGTCTTTCAGTATACGTGTCTTCATCCTTAAAGATTAACTCAGAACAATTACAGTCACCAGATTCTAGTATTCAGCCAATTAAACTAACAGATTACAGTAAAACCAATCCAATAGTTCTTGTAAATTATTACACACAACCGAAAATTAAGAAAAAAAAGTTAAAGAACGAGATATTTTGCAAAGTCATCATGAACTTACGCTCGACTGAACCATTAGCTGATATAATAATCACTGGTGACTTTAATTCTAACCTGATTCTAACACCGGTAGAGGATGATAAACTAACAATTGATAATGCATACTGGGGTGTTCCCGAACAGATACAAAGTAGCGTAGGAACGCGAAAGGACAAACAGGCAATCCAATTAGTGACCGAGTTAGAGTTCCTTGGGCTGCGTGTACTGAACGGGAGGTTCCCAGAAGATCAACCCCCCAGCAAAACATACGTCGGTCCTTTTTCCCAATCCACCTTGGACTTTACAATGGTTAGCCTTTCAATCTTTCCTTTGGTAACTAGCTTTCAAATCGAGTTTACAGTGCTGAGTGACCATGCAATGCAGCACATCATATTTAACCTCAACAAGGAAAGATTGCAATCGTCATATATATTGAAAGGTCAGCTAAACTCTGTTAACTTGAAACGTATAAATTGGTCCAACACAAATGAACAAGAGTGGGATTCAACAATGAAGGAAACATTGATAAAGATTGGGAATGTCCCAAATGCGATCCAAGGATGGTCTCTTTTTCTGTTAAAATTAAAACAAAAAATGAAGCTGCCTGTCATGAAATCCAGCACTGAAGGTCCACAGAGTAAGCTCCCGAAAGAGCTACAAGCTCTTAGAAGACAACTCCGAAAAGCCCAAAAGAAGCTAAAGTTGGCAGACCATGGTAAAAACCAATGGGCCAGCTTCCGTGCTCAGCGAAAGGAATATAAAAATATGATCTGGAAACATAAAAGGTCAACAAATGATAGTTTTTGGTCAAAAATAATGTATAGTTCAAAATTACAGAATACGCATACATTTTGGCAAACTATAAATCAATTAACAAGACCCTGTAACGTTTTAACTTCAAATGTCCAGGAATCAGAGTGGGCATCATTCCTTGCGTCAAACTTTACGGACACCACGTTAAAAAGCTATTGTAGTGACCTTTGTTCAAAAAGTCTAAAAATAATATGCCCCGCGGAATATCAAGTGAGCCAATCGAGGACCAATAAAAACAGTAATGATCTGAGTACAGACTTTCAGATCAATCCATACACAGCGGAAGAGATAATTAAAATTATTAAAAGAGCAAAATCAAATGGGGCTCCAGGCCTGAATGGTATTCCACAAGCTGTGTACAAATATTCACCAGAATTTTGGGGGCCTTGACTGGTCGAACTGTACTCAGATGTCCAAAATTTGAACCAAATCCCAGAAAGCTGGCAAGGATCAATATTTATGCCACTTTATAAAGGTGGTGAAAGATCCAAACCGAACAACTATCGTCTAATAGCGCTGCAGGATGTTGAGGCAAAATATTTTGCAACACTACTTCTAAACGATCTGGATACCTGGTCGAATGAAAAAGAACTGATCCCCATTAATCAAACGGGGTTCAAGAAGGGGATTGGAACTATTGCCAACATCCTATCATTCACCATGATCGCGGAGAAGTGTATGAGAAAAAAGCAGGATCTACACATTTGTTACGTCGATCTTCAGGCGGCGTTTGACAGTGTCGATCGTAATTTATTGTGGACGAAACTGAGAGCATGGGCCATTCCGTAAAGCATTTTAAGGGGTTTGCTCCTATTTTATACGGATACATGGTCGCAAAAGAAAATAGGTGATGGCAATCAGCTATCGAGAAAAGTCCCTACGACGATTGGTCTTAAACAGGGATGTGTTCTTGCGCCTCATTTATTCAATCTCTTCATCTCGGATTTATCAGGGCAATTGAATAGTTGCAAAGCTTACTCACCGAAACTAGGTGATTTACAGCTCAACCATCTGGCCTATGCCGATGACATAGTGCTCATGAGTTTAACGAAGGTGGGTCTAACCAGATTAGTAAACGAACTTTCGGTTTACCTGCTGGCAAATAAACTTGCTTTAAACATCGTAAAAACAAAAACTATGCTGATAACCAATCGCCTCGGATCACATCACGCTATTTGGTTAAAAGGAAAACCATTAGAGAAAGTTTCAGCATACAAATACTTGGGCTTCTACCTTGACGATAAGCTTAATTTAAAAGAACAGAAGAAATATCTGACTCAAAGAGCGGGAGCCTTGATATTTGGTTTAAGTACATTTACAAAAAAACTGGAAGGTCCATCACTCAAACCTTTATTAACTATGATGGCCAACAAAGTTCTCCCAACCCTTACCTATGCAAGTGTGGCAATGCACGGAACGGATGCGGATCTATTGAATAGTTTAACAACCAAAATTTATAAAAAGGTTTTACGATTACCCAATATGACATCACCAGCCCAAATGCCACTCGAATTTGGTTTAAAAAATTAAGCCCTGGGAAGACTATACTCATACATTAAGATGTGGTATCAGATAAAGCAAAAAGGGGGCGTGGCTTAGCACGCGAAGTGAATGGACGCTTGTGGGTGAAGCTCCGCGCCGAGCTCCCCTTCCCGGTCCTTTTATCCGGGATTATCCTCGGCGAAGCCAGCCGAAAACCACGGGCGACTGCACCGGTGGTCCTGACGCAGCGCCTGCCCGAATTTGGCACGGATCGGAGCAATACCCCGACACCGGGGGACACTGGCCGCCCGCGGCCGCGAGCATTGCCTCTGATCCCGGCGAGTGCCCAGGAAACACCGGGGATCCAGACGAGGCGGAAGGCCCGAAATCGCGGCCCACCCTCACCCCGCACGGCCTGCATACCGGTGCACTGACGATCACCCACCACCTGCGCCAGGGCGGCCCCGGGGAGAGACGACCACATCAGCCTGGCCGGACTCCTCCTGCAAAGTCCGCGCTGACGGACGGACCCCAGGGTTGGAAGCAGCAGCCTTCTGCGACGGACACCACGCGCATCCGCTACATAGCGAGGCGCAGAGGTGAGCGATCCAGCCTTGAATCCCTGGGGGCCTAAGGGACGGCGGCGGCAGGGACCCACAGCGAGACGGCCACAGCCGGGAGGCGGCAGACGAACAGGCCGCAAACCACCACACACGCAGCCCTGGCCACCAGCAGCACTAGAGCGGAGTCGGGCACCCGCAACTGCATGTAGACCCCTGACTACCCACGGCGCTGCGACCCACTGCTCACCGGCGGCAATAATACCAGCCATCCAGGCACGCAGGCCCAGCCCGGGAGAAACAGCGGCCGTCGCCGCCCACAGCCACGCGTGGTGCCACCGGCCCTGGCGTCCATGCGGGAGACGCCGAGGGTCAGGACGGATCGGAGGCCACGGGGACACAGTACGCACCAACCCTACACACCCGCGCCCCAGTGCACCAGAGACCGCTCGCAGCACACGCTGATGGGACTATAAGGCGAAACGACTACATTGGCACGGCTGGTACCCTCACACACTCGCCGGAGCTGATCGCAGGACACACCCTGAGGCTGGGAGCGGCTGCTAGGCCCGGACGCGACCACATCGCGACGAACATCGTGCAGGCCCAAACGCACGGAGAAGAGGTAAGGAGCGCGACTGGGCTCCCAACGTCTGGAGAACGGTTGGGCAGTGGCGGCCGGGTCACACACTGCGACAGCTGCCAGCCGACAGCGGTAGACATTCAGACTGCACCACACCGGCGCAGCACACACCCCGCATGGATACACACAAAACCTGCGCATACAACCCGCAGGGATACGCACAGAACTTGGACCCATTGCCACAAGCGTGCTCGTAACTGACCAGGGACACACCGAGGAAACACGCCGCAAACTCGGCGACACCCAGACGCACTGAACTGTGCCGGGGAAAACGGCACCCACCGGTCACCTACCGCCCAAGAGAGAACGAAAACCTCGCAATCACCACGCGAGCTGGCTCTGCTGACGCCGGTTGCCAAGCCTCCGCTGGGGGCCGATAGCCTACAACCACCAGCCCACCATCGCCCAGGCTGAGCAGGACCACGCCGGGGCGAGGAGAGCAGACTCTACCTTGGACACTGATGTCTGGCGGAGCCAGGACACGGGCTGGCACCGGAGGCGCGATGTCCAAAGGCAAAATGGACAAAACCAGTAAAACCGCGGACCAGGACCAAACGGCAGCAAAGCTAGACACCATGCTCGCAGCCATGGAGCGGCTGGAAGAATCGCTTCAACTCACACGCACCTCTCTGGCCACCAAGATCGATAGCGTAGCCATAGACCTCACGCACCTCCGAGCAGACCACAAAAAACTTACCGACCGCACCTCGACACTGGAAGGAACTGTGAAAGAGCTCCAACCCCAAGCCAGTCAGACACATACCCACATACAAGATTTGCTGAACCGAGTGGAGTTCCTAGAGGACAGGGCTGAGGATGCGGAAGGCAGGGCACGAAGGAATAACATACGCCTGGTCGGCGTTCCGGAAAAATGGGAAGGGAGGAAGCCGGAGGAACATATGGAAAGATGGCTGGCATCCATCCTGCCTGAGGGCTCACTCTCGCCTCAATTCGTGGTGGAACGCGCCCATCGAGTCCCGACCACACCCCTGGCGACAGGCTCTAATCCACGACCTATGCTTCTCCGCATTCTGAATTACAGAGACAGAGACTCCGTACTGAGAGAAACGCGCAAACTTGAGGAGGTGAGAATAGAAAACACCAAGGTAATGTTCTTCCCAGACTACACCATACAAGTACAGAGGCAGAGACAGTCCTTCCTGGCGGTGAAAAGACGCCTCCGCCAGCAGGGCCTACAGTACTCCTTGCTATTCCCCGCAAAACTCAGAGTGATAGCCGGAGAGAGAACCCATTTCTTTACAGACCCAGACGAAGTGGAGGCGTGGTTGGACAGCGGCACAGACTCTACCCCCAGAGCACCGGCGGACCGCACACGCGGGCGACAACCTGGCGGGAGTAGGAGACGACGCCGCCCGAGACAACGGGCGCAAGGAAACGCGAGCAGGTCGCAGAGGACGTCTCCCCCTGCGGACGCTGCACAGCGGGAAAAGCAAGAAGCCCTCCGGCTTGTACGTGACCTCAGCCGCTCCCCGGCATCTAGCGAACCACCTGGTAATGACACAGGAGACCCCCCAAGCGACGACGAAGCACTATATGGGATTTCGGACTCTCCTGTGACGGATCCTGGCCCGGACGTCACCCCCCAAACATCAGAGTACATTGGCTGACCAGCTCCCAGAGCATATCCACCGGGGCTCCCCCAAGAACACTCGGCAGGCCATCTGCGGTGAGCTCGCAGTCTCGGACTGGACAACCCTGGCTCGGCGAGACCTCTGGTAAACTGTGAGCTACGACTCGACTTGAAGATACCCCGACAGACACTGTCCTCCACTCCTGCGGACACCCATCCTGCTACACACTGATCAAGACACGTAATGTATGGCATTGAATGTTTGCTTTGTACCAGTGACTCTTATGATTAAGGCTGGCTTAGGCTTTCATATACCCCCCGGGAAGGGGACCGACCCCTATATGATGACTCTAGAAACTTTTACTCAGCTGCTACTGCTAGCACTGCACAGCCACCCCCAGAACTGAACTAAACTTTGTTACTCTCCTTGAGAGCATGGACGGGAGCACGTTTGCCCACCGACCTTTTGGTATTTCGCATGTTTGCGATGTTCATTGGCTACCTGTTTTATTGGCCATGTTAACCACCTGTTTTCCCCCTTCACAATACAGCAATGGCGTGCGGGACAGACAATATTCCTTACGAGCGGCGGGCGGGAGGGAGGTGGGGCGGGGGGGCCGCCTCGGGGTGACCGTTAATGTGATGCAATGTCTGTGATTAATATATGCACATGGAATGTGAGAGGGATGCACACACCGTCCAGACGGTATCAAATATTCTCATACCTTAAACGCCACAATGTGCAGATTGCTCTCTTACAAGAGACGCACCTTTGTGAAGCAGAAGTCACCACCCTACGCCGCAGATGGCGAGGCCACCTCTATGCCACGCGCCACTCCTCATATGCCAGGGGGACGCTGGTATGGATACGCCCGGGTACCCCGTGGATAGCGCAGGACACTTTAGTGGACCCTGGGGGGGAGACATGTAGCAGTCAAGGGCAGAATAGACGGGAACCCGATAGTGCTAGCCTCGATCTATGCACCCAACACAGGGACTCAGGATTTTTTAACACAACTATCCAACATCCTGGCGCCTTGGCATGGCATACAGTGGGTACTAGGCGGGGACTACAACTGCACACTAGATCCTTCCCTGGACCGCTCCCGTCCTCCACCACCTAATTCCCAAGCTCATCACGCAGCGCGAGCCCTCCTAGACTGGTCCGTGCAATGGGACCTACAAGACGCATGGCGCAGTCACAACCCAGACACAAGGGCCTACTCCTTCCACTCAGGGGCACACAACCTGCATGAACGCCTGGACAGGTACATGGTGTCTAGAGACCTGCTACCGGCGATCAGAGACGCGCAATACATGGGCCGCACCCATTCGGACCACAACCCACACCTTATGACACTCGCCTGGGAACAGCCGAGGCCGCCAATCCCCACCTGGAGATTGCAACCAGACCTCTTACTTGACGGCACATTCAGAACCTCGATAGGGGCACAAACGGCGCAGCACTTCGACAATAACAATAACACTGCTTCCACACCCCAGCTAGAGTGGGATGCATTCAAAGTGGTCCTAAGGGGGCTATGCCTCGGCACCCAGGCACATACCCGCCGGCAGCTAGAAGCAGACCTGAAACGGCTGGAAAGGGATTTGCTACAAAAGGAACAGGAGGAGACGGGAGGGGACAACACAGAACTGCTTGAGGCAAGGACGGAACACGACCGACTGATAGGCAGACTGAAACTGGTCAACTTCGCTGCACACTCGGCACGCACACATCGCTACGGCGACAAGCCAGGCAAACTACTAGCTTGGCTGATACGGCGAGAAGACCGTTCTGCCCCAGTGACGGCCATAAGCCCGACCACGGACACTGTGGTATACACCCAGACGGGCATACATGATGCCTTCGTGACACACTACAAGACATTATACCGGTCGCAAATGTGCAATCCGCAACCAGACATCCAAGCATATCTGGAGGAACTCACACTTCCCACCCCAACTGACAGCCAACGAGATGATCTCGGAGCGCCGTTGGCAGCGGAAGAACTACGTGAGGCCATATTTGCCCTCTCTAACGGGAAAACCCCTGGCCCGGACGGGCTGCCTGCAGAATATTATAAAGCATACTCAGACATCCTCATCCCCGAACTGCTTAGAACATATTCGGCGGCTCTGGACAGCTCATCCTTACCAGCGTCCATGAACGAAGCACTACTGGTATCACTTCTCAAACCCAACAGAGAAGAGACACTTCTTGGGTCATATAGGCCATTAGCCCTGCTCAATACGGACTACAAGATCCTGGCATCAACATTGGCCCGTAGACTGGCGGCCCTAGTACCGGCCCTGGTACACAAAGACCAAAATGGGTTTGTCCCAACAAGATGCACCTCCCAGAATATTCGGAGGCTGTTTCGAGTGCAGGAATATGCAGTCCAGACGTGGCCAAGATCGGGTTGCCTAGTGCTGGACCTGGAGAAGGCGTTCGATTCTGTCGAATGGCCCTATCTGTCGGCAGTGCTGCGTAAATTTGACCTGGGCGATGATTTCATAGAACTAGTGGGCTTGTTGTATGGGAAACCCGAGGTGAGGGTGCGCACTGGGAAACTGATCTCCGAGCCCATCCATGTTAGAAGAGGGACCAGACAGGGCTGCCCGCTTTCCCCATTACTGTTTTCCCTAGCGATCGAACCCCTAGCCGAACGGCTGCGATCCAGCGGAACGCGATGGGGCATTCCGCTGGCAGATGGCACACATGTCGTGTCACTATATGCGGACGATTTACTTTTGTACATTAAAGACCTAGATAATATGCCGCCGGAACTGTCGGACATATTCCGCACGTTCGAACTAATGTCGGGCCTCAAAGTCAACTGGGCTAAATCGGGGGCATACTCGTTCACTCCTGACGCCCCAGACCCTGTACTCCACATCAATAATGAACGATTACCATGGTATCACACCACGTTCAGGTACCTGGGCATACATATATACAGGACCCCCCTAGACATATTGGACGGCAATCTGACACGGGCCATAACGTCTGTTAGAACACAGATTGCCTTCTGGAAAACCCTCCCCATCAACGTGCCAAGCAGGGTGACCTTAACGAAAATGATAGTACTCCCCAGGCTCCTGTACTATTTTGCCAATCTCCCACTATACATCCCTGTCCGTACATTTAGAGAACTGGAGTGCATGCTTAGAGATCTGATATGGAACACGGGCAGGCCAAGAGTAGCGCTGACGAAGTTACACAACCCGGTCACGGAAGGCGGCATGGCGGTCCCGAACCTGGAGCTCTATTATCTGGCGGCACAGGTGCAATGGGTGGTGGCCTGGATCGCAGGAAGGAACCTCGAGGACACGGCTACGGCCACAGACATCCTCTCCCCGCTGCAGATACACACCCTATTCCACCCACTGACGAGCCCCAGGAATCACACTCAATTACATGTAGCTGTGGCCACGAAATGCTACGGCAGATGCTTACGTCTCACTAAAACCACCATACCATATGCACCAGCGTTGCCACTCCTGGGTACCCCCAAGGCCACGACAGTCGTGACGGAGGCGGCACTGGAACAGTGGACACGTGCAGGCATAGAAACAATGACGGATCTGTACGCAGATGGCGCCCTGCTCCCCTTCGAGACGTTGACTGCTGACACGGGACTGCCTGCGGGACAATTCCTGCAACATGCCTCAATACTAAGGACACTTACGCGGAAATGGGGGAACATTGCTAACGAGCTGCCCACACACCAGTTAGTTCAATGCATGCACGTGATGGGCAACGGGACGCATGTAGTGCACTGGCTCACACAGGCGCTGCTCTCACACACACAAACTACATTACAACCTCTGCGGGATAAATGGGCGGTAGACAGAGGGAAGGAATGGACGGACAAGGAGTGGGCGGTGATACTCTCGGGCCCCCGCAACATTCCACGTAATGCACGCTTCAAACAGATACAATTTTACGTTCTGCACCGCGCATATCTATCCCCGGACAAGATTAACTCATACTTCCCGGGCACGGAGGCCAAATGCCCAAGATGTGACACTGAGGGAGCAGACCTCCTCCACATGCTATGGCATTGTCCCCGGCTTCTAGCATACTGGCAATCGGTACTAGCACTGTTGAAGCGCTGCACGGCGATGCCGATCCCATTTTCGTGGGAGGCATGCCTGCTGGGCCTCTTCCATAGGACCAAATTAAACAGGGTACCTTCCCGCTTCTGGGACCTTGGCCTCATCACGGCCAAAAGACTCATCACAAAGCACTGGAAAAGGGCGGCACCACCAGCGATGGGACACTGGCACGCTTCGCTAGATAACTGGGCGAAAGCGGAGAGTATATCTCTACATAATGAGGAGACGGCGGGACTGCGTAAATACCCCATAGCGACACTCTGGGACGACATGGTCCGCTCCTTCCACAATGACTCCCGGGCACCAGGGACTCCAGAGAGCCAGCCACTCCCAGACGGGGAACACCGTGATGGCCACCACACGCCAGGCGCCACAGACAACAGACACACCACCCACGCACCAGACACCTAGATCCCCCCTCTTTCCCCCCCCCCTGCCCGGCCGACACGCCAGGACTGCTACCACCCTCCCGTATTACCACCAAAGCCCCCGCACTTGCAGGAACAGACAGAACATGACAGCCGCGCTACCACCGTACTCTCCCCTTCCCCCCCCCCTCTTTTCCCCCCAGCCTCGCCCCCCCCGCCACAATCTTCACTACCTGATACACCGCACGCCGCATGATTCCAAGTTCGATATCCCTACCCTATTACGCTTTTATTGAAATTGCTCGCTCAACAAGATCCGACACCAGAGATAGCATGAACACGCAATGTTTGGACGTCAGCTTTATTAGCGAACTGTTGCAACACACTTTGCGACCCACCCCGTGATTTATGCATGAACTTCTTTAACTGTTGACTCTTCATATACCAAGACTCTGTATGATATATGCTTGTAATTCTTTTTTTCAACAATTGCGCTGAATAAAAGATATTTAAAAAAAAAAAAAAAAAATCAGATAAAGCAAAAAGCAGTTAATAGCAATCTCAATACCTATTTATGGCAAGAACTTCAATCCCCCAAAAAATCCAAAGGCTATCAATTCCTTACGTATGCTTTGGAGGCCCCAAGTTCAAAAACTTTATGGGATACAAATTTGTCATTTGCTTTATTAAAAAAGATTTTAAATAAAGCAGCTAAACTTCACTCACTTGTTTTGGATAAAGAGATTTTTTCGCATCGTTCGCACTCCTGGATTGTAATAAATGGCTATAAGACACTGACACCGGCACTGTACTTGGAAACAACTTACTCCATTTTTATCAAAAGGAAGCTGATGTTATTGAGATTTGGTAACTTTCCAACATTAGCTGAAGAACCAGCCTGGAAACAGCAGGCAGCTGTCTTATGTCGTTTGTGTGGCAGCTCCAAAGAAGATCTTATACAAATAATTTGCCATTGTAAGACGCTGTCCAAAGAACGGACATATTATTTAAAGAATAGTTTTCGGATCAAGAGGTTGCGAACATGTAGATCTGCCATTATTGGATGCCTAGATACAACTGCTCCTCGGTTACATTGTAAGCTGGTGAAGTTCTTGCAGGCATTTGAGAAACGCATTAAACAACATGAAGATATCTAATGCTAACGATTTGAACTATTGCACAATGATGTAAATATTGATCGGAAATCTTTGAGTTTTTACTTTTTGCCTTATAATAGACGTTTTATTACTAATTTATCGTATTTTACAAAACAAAACAAAACATTTTTTTATATAATGGATGTGTTTTATCTTCTAAATTGTTATGGTTTTAATTAACTGAACAATAAAGTTTAAATTCAATATTGAGTTTGTAGTTAAACTTATTAAACAAGCTACTGTGGTGGAAGCTTCGGAGCAAGATCTCATTTAGAGACATTCAGAGAGTCCACAGAGACCCATTCAGATGAAACCCGAATAAAACTAGACCAATAAAGATTCTAATACATTTCCTAACGTATACTGTAAAGCATGGGTACTCATAAACTTTCTCTCGGGGGCCAAATTTACAGTGTGGTTTGTGTCCGAGGGTTGCACCGGTGGGGGCAGGGTCAGTGGGGGAGGGTGCGGGCTAGATCAACAAAAAAAACTATGACCATGAGGTTGATCACAGGTTCCAGCAGCGGATGCCTTCGTCCACTGAGCCACCAGACCCGGCATACACACTTCTCTCTCCCTCCCTCCCTCCCTCACTCCCTCTCTTGCTCTCTCTCTCTCCCTCTCTCTCTCTCTACTTCTCTCCCTCATTATCTCGCTCCGTCTCTCCTTCCCTCGCTCCCTGTCTCGCTTCCTCTCTCCCTCTCTCTCCCTCCCTCGCTCCCTCTCTCTCTCTCTCTCTCCCTCCCTCGCTCCCACCCTCCCTCGCTCGCTCCCTCAGTGTGTCTCTCTCACTCCCTCTCACTCCTTCACTCACTCACTCACTCACTCACTCCCTCACTCACTCCCTCTCTCACTCCCTCTCTCACTCCCTCCCTCCCTCCCTCACTCCCTCCCTCTCCCTCCCTCCCTCCCTGTTTCGCTCCCTCTCTTGCTCCCTCTCTCTCCCTCGCTCCATCTCTCTCTCCCTCGCTCCCTCCCTCGCTCCCACCCTCCCTCCCTCCCTCCCTCTGTCTGTCTCTCTCACCCTCCCTCCCTCTGTCTGTCTCTCTCATTCCCGCCCTCTCTCACTCCCTCTGTCTCTCACTCCTTCTCTCTCACTCCCTCTGTCTCTCACTCCTCTCTCTCTCCCTCCCTCTCTCCCTCACTCCCTCTCTCTCTCACCCCCTTCTCTCTCTCCCTCTCTCCCTCCCTCACTCCCTCTTCTCACTCCCTCCCTTGTTCCCTCTCTCCCTCCCTCTCTCCTTCCCTTTCCATCCCTCTCAATCCCCCTCTCTCTCTCTCTCTCATGCCCTCTCTCTCTCTCTCTCTCTCTCTCTCTCTCTTTCACTCCCTCTCTTTTGCTCTCTCCCTCTCTCCCTCCCTCTCTCACTCTCTCTCCCCCTCCCTCTCTCGCTCCCTCTCTCTCTCTCGCTCCCTCTCGCCCTCCCTCACTCCCTTGCTCCCTCTCTCCCTCGCTTCCTCTCTCCATCCCTCCCTCTGTCTCCCTACCTCTGTCTGTCTGTCTCTGTCTCCTTCCCTCTGTCTGTCTCTCTCTCACTCCCCCTCTCTCACTCCCTCTCTCACTCACTCCCCCCTCTCTCACTCCCTCCCTCTATCACTCCCCCCTCTCTCACTCTCCCCCTCTCTCACTCCCCCCTCACTTCCCCCTCCCCTTCTCCCTCCCTCTCTCACTCCCCGTCTCACTCCCTGTCTCCCTCCCTCCCTCTCTCTACCTCCCTCTGTCACCCTCTGTCATCTCACCCTGCCTGTGTGTCAGCCTGGGCTGAGACAGCTTCCAGGCGCACACACACACACAGCCGCACCCAAGCACTTCACAGGTCTTAAAGGTCATTTGCATGCTAATGAGGCTTTGTTGTATTTCACCTCATCTTAGGCCCCTGCAGCTCCACTCTGGCTACGCGAAATCGCCCGCCCCCCACAGATCAGCAGAGACTCTTAGAGTCGCGCTGAAGCAGACACTCTTTAAAAGAAAAAAAATAATACATGGGTACGATGTTTGCAAGGTCCGCGGGCCGCCAAGGAAGGCTTGCCGGGCCGCCACCGGCTGGCGGGCCGTACTAGGAGTACCCATGCTCTAAAGGATGAGATCCTCAACAGGGCCTTAAAAAGCAGAGCTCTTTCAGCAGAGGGGATTACCTTTCAGATCAGGTCAGATGTCTGCTCAATTACGGCATCTAGACAGTGGGAGCTAGGGAAACTATTAGACCCCTTAAGGCACCTGGGCGCAACTGCACAATTGCAATTTCCCGCATCTTTAAAGGTTATGTATAAAAACAAAATGAGGGTCCTTAAAAGAGTGGAGGAAGCGGAAGCTTATCCGCAACTGATCTAAGAATCTGCTCGTGAGGCAGAGGTGGGATAACTCCCTTTTATATCTCTGCCAACATTTCATTCATGCCCCTGCACTTGTCTTTATATTTTTTTTATTCTTGATTTTTTGGTCTGGGGCGTACAGGCTACGTAGGAATTGCAGGGAAAAAAGAAAGGGTAAAGAAGGAAATAAAATTAGTTTTATTTGTATCTCGAAGTGTAAATATGCCGTCCGGAGAGGGAGCCTCAAGGCCAGAGTAGGGCCAAGAAGAAGAAGGGGGGTTCTCCAGGGGAGCACTAGGGAGGGGAAGTGGACGGGGTGGGATAGTGGGAGGAGGGAAGCTGGGCACTGGGTGGGGAGCATGTGGGTAAAAAATGAAAAAAAATGTCCGATTCGCCAATTTAGTTTATTTAATCGAATATACCATCCATTAAGGAAGCAATGTCACAGCATAGGCTAGCCCAGGATATATACCTGAAGGTCTTAACATGGAATTTAAATGGTCTGAGGGTAAAGCATAGAAGGGAGAGGATATTTCAGTAACTGAATGATGTGCCCGAGCAGATTTTTATTCTCCAAGAGACTCACTTTACAGAGAAAAAGCTGAGGGAGGTTTGTAAGTCGAAAATGGATCCAGGATGTTATATGCACCTCTCAGCAAGTAACTATAAGAGGCGTCACCATTTTGGTTAAAACGAATCCAGCATTAGTAGTAGAAGAGTCTAAAGCTTATAAGAAGGGCAGATGGACCATAGCGAGGATTAAGTATCATTCATATAAATTTACAGTTGCGGGATACTATGGATAAAATTTGGACGATCCCTCCCGCTCAGAGAAATGATGGAAGAACTTCTAGACTTTAAAGATCCTCTAATCCTAGCGGGAGATTTTAATTTAGTTCTCGACCCCCAAATTGATAAAACATATAAGGATAGATCCATATATAATTCTAAAACAAGATCTCTCCTGGTCAACGCTAAGCATCAGTTGGATGGATAGTTGGAGAAAAAAGTGGGGGGCAAAAAAGGAATATACTTTCCATAATAAGAAGCTAGGACATAAATCTAGACTAGACTTTTACTTGATTGCAGAGGAGCTATGGGGAATTATGAATGAGGTTAAGCATTTAGGTGGCCACCTCTCAGATCATACGGCAGTCTCTCTAGTTTTAAAGCTCTCTGGCCAGCACAGTATTAACAGGTGGACCATGGATCGAAGCATCCTGCTCGAGGATGAAGTGGTATAAAAACTGTTAGAGGACTCAGAGAGGTTCTTTGAGCTAAATCTAGGAACCGCCCCATTTGAAATCGTTTGGGATTCTTATAAAGCCTATTTGAGGGGGTTGATCTTTGCCATTCAGTTTATAAGGCAAAAAAAGTTCAGGGCTATGGTAATTGAGATGGAGGCAAAAATTGCCAAGTTAGAATCTGATCTTTTAGCTCAGAATCAATCCTTTGAACCAAGTATCCGGCAGGAGCTTTCAATATGTAAATCTCAACTTGAAGAGGTGCTCATGGCAGACTTAGGAAACGTTGGCAGGCCAGTTCTCTTGCTCATTTTGAATACGGGGAAGCTAGCGGAAAGCTCCTAGCCTGGACAACAACAAAAAAGCAATGTAGGAACGGGTTTAAAGGAGTCTTGTCCGGTACAATGGGTGAGATCTCAGAAAACGCTTCTGACATTGAGGAAGCTTTTTTTAATCATTTGGAGCAGGTGTACAAAGAAGATTTATCTCCGCAGGATAGCTCAACTCAAGCATGGCTAGAGCAATATGCAGTCTTGAGAATTAAGGACGAGGCATCTAACAATTTAAATGGAAGCATAAGTCTGAAGAAAGTGGTTGATGTAATAGAGTCGGGCAAGAGAGGTAAAGCGCCAGGCCCGGACGGGTTGCCAGCAGAACTATAAAGGATCCTAGTGCCAGTTATTGTCCCAGTTCTCCACAGGCTCTTTTCTTCTATTTTTGAGGGAGGAGGGAATATCCCTCCGTCATGGAATGAAGCAACTGTAGTCCTTATTCTTAAACTATCTAAACTGGCGGCACAATGTGATTCTTACAGGCCAATCTCTCTGCTGAATCTTGACTATAAGATCCTTTCCAAGATTTTAGCAGAGAGATTAAATGGTGTAGCTGGTAATCTATTGTACTGTGATCAGAAGGGATTTGTGAAAGGCCGGTCTATACAAGACTTGACTCAAGCACTAGTGGGAGCAATCGATTTGGCATCTTTTTATAAGCTGCATATGGCGATTATTACACTCGACGCCACCTAGACGTTTGATCGCGTAAATTGGGCTTATTTAGCCAGAGTATTGGAGAGATGCAATTTGGGTAAAAAAATGTGTAGAGCTATCTCCTCTTTCTATCAACATCCATAGCCAGAGTATTGGTTAATGGCAGCCTTTTTGCACCCATAACTATTAAAAGAGAGACAAGACAGGGATGCCCCCTCTCGCCCCTGCTTTTTAATTTATATATTGAGCCCTTGGCGGAGAAAATCAGGCAAGACATTAATATCGCACCCTTTAAATTTAGAAATTGGGGGAAAAAAAGTCTCACTCTACGCAGACTATATGATGATCTATACTTCGGATCCAATACAAGCAATTCCGTTAATCTATAGTGCAGCTACACAGGTTGGTCAGATTTCTGGCTATCAGATTAACCAGTCAAAATCGGAATGTATGGTTTGGAATTTAGAAGTACATCTTCCTATTCTAAAACAAGGGATAAGATATCTAGGAATTCAAATTTCTCAGGATATCGAACAATTAACAGACAGAAATCTTGCTAAATCAAATAAAGAAATTGTTGATTCTCTAAAGGGCTGGTCTCTCCTTCCCCTCACGTTAATTGGAAGAGTAAATATTATAAAAATGATGCTTCTGCCCAAATTAATATTTCTATTTCTGAATATTCCTCTAGCATTCAAGGAAGATAAGCTAAGAAAAATCCAAGCTAAATTAAATTATTTTGTATGGGCCTCAAAGGGTATTAGGATTTCATGGAGGAAGCTGCGGAGGAAAAAAAGTAAAGTTGGTTTGTGTGCCCCAGACCTGAGGCTTTACGCGTGGACATTGCTACTTAAAGCAGGGATAATGCTTTTCAACAGGCCAGATGGATCGGAAGCAGGCACAATGTTCAAGGAAATGTTGGCAGCATTTTGAGCAGGTGTACAAAGACGATTTATCTCTGCAGGATAGCTCAACTCAACCATGGCTAGAGCAATATGCAGTCTTGAGAATTGAGGAAGAGGCATCTAACAATTTAAATGGAAGCATAAGTCTGAAGGAAGTGGTCAATGTAATAGAGTCGGGCAAGAGAGGTAAAGCGCCAGGCCCCGACGGGTTGCCAGCATAACTATATAGGATCCTAGCACCAGTTATTGTCCCAGTTCTCCACAGGCTCTTTTCTTCTATTTTTGAGGGAGGAAGGAATATCCCTCAGTCATGGAATGAAGCAACTGTAGTCCTTGCTAAATCAAATAAAGAAATTGTTGATTCTCTAAAGGGCTGGTCTCTCCTTCCCCTCACGTTAATTGGAAGAGTAAATATTATAAAAATGAAGCTTCTGCCCAAATTAATATTTCTATTTCAGAACATTCCTCTAGCATTCAAGGAAGATAAGCTAAGAAAAATCCAAGCTAAATTTAATTCTTTTACATGGGCCTCAAAAGGTATTAGGATTTCATGGAGGAAGCTGCAGAGGAAAAAAAGCAAAGGTGGTTTGTGTGCCCCAGACCTGAAGCTTCACACGTGGACATTGCTACTTAAAGCAGGGATAATGCTTTTCAACAGGCCAGATGGATCGGAAGCAGGAACAATGTTCAAGGAAATGTTGGCAGGAATTCAAGGGGGATCACATGGTTTCTTATATAAGTATGGGGACCCGTGCTTCTTTAAAAAGGTCCGACTGAAGTTGTTGAGCGACATGGCTTTTACTTGGGCAAGAGTAAGGAAATCTCTGAAATTTGTATACTCTACAGCCATGGCTCCTATTTGGGAGTCCCCGGGTTCTCCAGAGTGGACAGAGGATACCCTTGCAAAACCTTTGTTGGCTGCTGATATAAAATACTGGTTCCAGCTAATGCCCGAGGGGACGATGCTATCCTGGAATGAGATCTCCATCTTGACTGATAACAACTTATCTAAGTTTACATATCTCCAAATAAAGAGCTAGGGTCAGGCTGTAGGATCGGAAGTGGGAATAACAAACGTCTTGGAGAATATGCTTCAGGGGTAGAGCAGGAAGACAAAGACAGCAACTCTGTACTGGACTATCCTGGAAGCAGAGGACGGTGATTTCACCTTGCCAGTCCACCTATGGGGAGACCACATTCCGGACGCAGATTTAGAGGAGTTATGGCAAGTATCCTTTGACTTACTACACACCACAGTATCTCCTGCCAATTTAAAACGCAACCATTTCTTCTCAGTTCACAGAGTATATTGGTCCCCTGCTAAGCTTTCTACATTTTCAAAAGGTACTACCTCCTGCTGTCCTAAATGCCAGCAGGAAAAAGCGGATGATCTTCATATGTTTTTAACATGCCCTGTCTTGAATAATTTCTCTTGTGTGGTGTCTGAAGGTATGAAACATTTGTTTAATTTCAATATACAGGTGAGCGTAACACTAATATTTTTTGGTATTTTTTCTAATTATGAATCACTCTCGACAGATGTTAACAAGCTGTCGTACTTAATTATACTCGCTCGTACAGAAATGTGTAAATCCAGGTTAAAAGATACCGCACCCACCTATTTAGACTGGATTAATGCAATCAAACATACATTGAATTTAGAGAGGGCAGATTGGAAAAGGAAAAATAATTTTTGGATTCCTTGCATTGCCTTGTTAGATAAGCTGTAAAACAAGGTCCAATGATTATGCCTTTTTGCAGAATAAAATACCCTAGGATCACTTCCATGATTGGCAAGTTAGATTAACTGAATTGACCTTTTTTATTAGGGTATCTGCGAAAAGTGCATCCAATGAGATCTTCGGAGTTTATAACATATACAGGGGTTCATCTACTGCTCAGTGGATGGTAGTGATTAAATATACTCCAAGAATATCTTCTGGCGTATGAGGACTAAAAAAAAAAAAAAAAAGGAACACACAACCTAGCAGAGGCAGGCTTGGATAGTTTGACAAGAAAATACCTACTTTCAAAAAGAGGTATTTTCAAACACAGAATGTTAAAATCAACTTCACTAAAATATGTATTCTATCATTCTGAGTCAGGCATACTAATCTAATTTCTAATGTATTCTCAGAGTCAGTTAGGATTATAAAATATAATAATCTAACTGCCCATTCTAGTCTATGGAGAACAGGTAGCCTTGCAATAGTGAAAAACTAAAATGGCTGTAATTCACTATTAGGACATGCCACACATACCAGGGCTTGTCCTACCTTATACTTACAATGCACGCTGCCCTTGGGCCTACCATAGGGGTGTCTGATATGAAGAAAAGGAAAGGATTAGGGACTGGCAAGTGGGTGCATGTGCTCAGTCTACATGGCAGTACCAGACTGCACACAGGTTCTGCAATGGCAGTCCTGAGACACAATTTTACCGGCTGCTTCTGTGGGAGGCACAACCAGTGCTGCAAGCCCACTAGAAGCATTTGGTTTACAAGCCCTGGGCACTCCTGGTGCCCTGTACTGGGGTCTGACTGGTAAACCCAACCAGCCAATCACGGAATCACTAATTCATACATTAATTTACAATAGGGAGAGCATATGTACTTTAGCACTGATCAGCAGTGGTAAAGTGTCCAGAGTCATAAAATAGCCAACAGGTCTGAAAAAATATAGGAGGAAGGCAAAAAGTTCTGGGATGACGCTACAAAAAGGTCCAAGTCCAGCACAACCCTCTTCCAGCCAAAATGCAGGGTAGACCAACCACTACCTTGATGGGCTTCTCTGCTTTGGGCGATAGAACATGGACCTGGCCCACAACAGCAGGGGTATATTCCAGGTCTACGCCAATCCGAACCCATTTCAATACCTCTGTCCATACTCTCAGGGCCCACCATGCTAACCCAGGGGGAACCCTTCTCCTCACCTGTGGACACCACCTGTGCAGCATCTAACCTTAACTTGCTCTCAGGTGTATCCCAACAGACAGACAGCAAGCCACAGTGGCCACTGACAGTAGTCAGGGATGAGAGCCAGGCCTCATGCCTCTCAGGGCTCTTAAACATCTGTGGCGTCAGAGAGCGGGGGAAGTAGCCCTAGGTGCTTGGCACCCTTTGTCCACTCTCCCTCCTGTCAGGTATGACATCCTGACACTGACCCACCAGCCCCAGGCGGGTACCTGGCGGCTGGACCAATGACTGGGGTGGCCTCTCCCACACCCGGTTCTCCTCTGTGGGGCTCTGTACCCTCCCGCCTGGAGCGGTACCCCCTTCCAGAATTGTCAAGGTGCCTGTAGCAGGTGTCCTGCACAATTCGCCCACCAGTTCAGGGGTTCTATCCAGCAACAGGGCAATCAGGTTAGGGGGGACACCCTGAACCTGGCCCTCCAAACTTGGGTCTAAACCCTCTAGTTGAACCGGGGTCAGAGAGGAGGACCCCCCTGTGTACCACCTTCCAGAGAGCTGTACCCTCCCACCTGGAGTGGTACCCCTAGAAGCTACATCGGTTAGGACACTGATTACAGTTGCCCTTTCCTCCAGGTCAGACAATACCCTAACCTGGCCTCGCAACTCAGGGACCAACCCCTGCGGTTGAAAACTTGCCTGGCAAACCAGGACTTCCTGGGGAGTGCATATACCCTCCCCGAGGGTGACACATAACTCAGGTGTCGTGCAACAGTCGGCCTGGCGCAGATCTCCTGACTCCTGTCCCTCTGACAGTGCGCGAAGATCCCCCAGGACAGAAGTGGTGTCACCATTGTCACTCCTTGGTGACTCAGCCCTTCTGGCTGGCCCCTGATCCACTGGTTCTTCCACTGGGGATTCTTTCCTCGTCTCACCCCTCAATCTGGACTTCTGCACCCTCCACTTAGGAGCAGCACTGCCAGACACCAGAACTGATGGAGACTTGCTTACAGATACTCCCAGTTCACCAGACACTAGGGGATCCCCCTCAACAGACGGCCCATCAGGACAGCCTAGGCTCCCTTCCTGGTGTTCCCTTAAAGAACCATCCAGGCCCTGAGACTGGGTTTCAGGCACCTTCTCCACTGAGACATGATGTGAGCCCCTACACCACTCCCACTACAACGGGACGTAGCTGGTCTACTCTGAACCACTTCCACCACTCTGGGTTGAATGATACCTGAGCCACTCCCCAGAGGGTCACTCCCCAATGCCTCTCAAGACCCTCTGGAATCCACCAAAAGGTCTGCCTTCGATGTAAGCTCCCTGGGGTCAGAGAACTCAGTCTCCAACAGGTGTTGGCATAGGTCTGGAAAACAGGGACTTACAATATGCTCTCCCACAATTGGATCACACAGCCCCCCACAGGGGTTAACCAAACTATCCTTCACCTCACCATACAGTGCCTCGCACACGTATTCCACACCACTCTCCTGAGATTGGCATGGCAGTATCTGACTGTCTCTGTCACTCAAACCACACTCTTCTGGGCGGTTTTCACACTCACATACCAGGACTTCAACTTTGGGGGAGCCCCTCTCCCTTCACCTCACATCTAAAGTCAGTAGAGCGTCCCTCCCACCACTAGGACCATGAACCCATGCGCCAGTTTCCCCATTCTCCTCAGGAACGCTGCGCACTACTGGAACTACCTCATATCCTTGAACCTCCTGGTGTATGTTAAAACCCCTCCTTCAAGTCAGGCACCACATCTCTGGGTGTATGTACTGCTCCCTCAGGACTGGATAACTCCGTTGTGCTGCCACCATCTGAGCTGGACTCCACCTCCAACTCAGCCAAGCCCACTTCCTGAGCTACACAATTTTTCTTTTCAGCTAAGGCTCACTCAATTTCCTTCCACTCCCAGTCTAGCTGCCTCAGCCTCCGGTCACGAGCACAAATCAGATTCCTCTCTTCACAAGCCAATATTTCACACAATGTTTCCTCCTCTGGGCCACTGACCTCTTGGTATTCTGGCTGGGGATCCTCCCCCTCAGAGTCCTCCTCAGAGTCATCTGTTAGTGTTGCTCCCCAGCATAGCACCTCATAGCTATATAGGGCTTCCTCAAGATCCTGCCTTGTGGATCTCCTCTTCACAGGTAGCCCCCTCTCCTTGCAAAATACTTTTAGCTCCCCTGTCTTGTAGATGTACAGGTGACAAAAGTTGACTTCCATTTTGACAAGGTCCAACAGGTGCAACAACTAACCAGAGTTCCAAAAACCAAATTCCAAAGGTAAAAAGGGAAAAATAGTAGGTGGTTGCGTTTTGGTCTGCACTCACTAGTAGTGTTCACCAATCACTGTACATGAGTCACAAATGTAAGTCCCGAATCCTCACCACTGACTTCCAATGTTAGATTTGGGGGTCTCTAGTTGGGACATATAGGTACTTGTGACAAATAGGGACCCTTGCTTCTAGTCAGGGTGAGGGGATACACTCCTAAAATAACCCGTGCTCACCCCCTTGGTAGCTTGGCATGAGCAGACAGGCTTATCTCAGAGGCAATGTGTAAAGCACTTGTGACCACATACAGTAATCCAGTGACAACACTACAGATGGACACCACACAGTTTTATATTAAAAATAAGTATTCTTTATATAGATTTAACACAAGACCACAAACGACAAAAATCCACAATACTGTACTTAAAATTGTAGTTTTAGCTTAGTTCTCTTTAGATCTTAAAATGTGATACTTTGAGTCAATGTACTTTTAGATGCTACATGCAGGGCAAAGAAAAGTGTTGCAACAATGGAAATGCGGCAAAGATCCGGTGCAAAGTAATAAAGACGTTGTCTTCTTAATGCCGCGCGCTTCTCCGATGTTGCGAGATGTCTCGACTCTATGCATCAGCTGTAGCGGCGACACCCTTGTTCAGAAATGCGACCACAGCGGCTTTGGCGGTGACACTCTTCTCCCTCGGTCCGAGATGCTTCCGCTCGATGCAACAGCTGCAGCGGCGAAACCCCTGTTCAGAGATGCGAATACAGCGGCTCGGACGGCGGCATGCTTCTCCGTGGATGCGAGGCGCTTCTTGCGATGCGGTGCAATGCATCAGCTATAGCGGCAACATCCTTGTTCAGAAATGCGACGTCAGCAGCTGCAACGGGGACACGCTTCTTCAATCTTGCGAGACGTTTCTTGCAATGTAGTGCAATAGGTCAGCTACAGCGGCGACACCCTTGTTCAGAGAAGCGACGGCAGCGGCTGCGACGGCGACACGCTTCTCCTTCTTGAGTCGCGCTTCCAGCTCCTTGCGACACGCAGTCCCTCAGAAGGCCCAAAACAACAGCAGGTACTTCCAAAGAACTCTGGGGAGATGGGGGGTTGAAGTCTGTTTTCCCTGAGACTTCAGCAGGAGGCAAGCTTTTTTCTCAAGCCCTTGGACATCCTTCACAAGTTGAAATAAAGTGCACACAAAGTCCTTTCTCCTTTCTTTGGCAGTCAGGCAACCACTGCAGGCCAATCCCCCAAGCAGCCCTTCAGAAATAGTCTCTTCTCAGTTTCTTCAGGTTCCTCTCCTAAGCAAAGGTTTCTTCTTGTTTGTCCATAAGTGATCTAAATTCTTGGGATCAGGGTTGCACTATTTATACCCCAAAATCCTTTGTCCTCTGAGGGCAGAGGGGCCTTTGCCTAATCCAAACCAGTTCTGGTCAGTCCTGGAGCACTCTGTTTACATGACTCTTTCTTTCCTTTCACAGTGCAGGGCAGAAACATCAGCCACCCCACAGGAGGTGGAGCCAGCATTGTGGAGGGAAGGCACAGCCCTGGAGCACTCTGTTGACATGACTCCTTCTCTCCTTTCACAGTGCAGGGCAGAGACATCAGATACTCCACAGGGGGTGGAGCCAGCATTGTGGCGGGAAGGCACAGCCCTATTCAGGTCCCAGATGCAACTCCTCCCTCCCATCTAGATGCAGATCTCTCTATTCACCACTGGGCGGACTCACCCTGTCTCCTGGAATCCCTCACCCCCTGTCACTCAAACTCCAGACAAAGAATACACAACTTAACAGAGGCAGGCTTGGATATTTAGACAAGAACATACCTACTTTTTAAAAGTGGTATTTTCAAACACAGAATGTTAAAATCACCTTCACTAAAAGATGTATTTTATCATTCTGAGTTCAGGCATCCTAAACTCGATTATAAAATATAATAATCTAACTGCCCATTCTGGCGTATGAAGAACAGGTAGCCTTGCAATAGTGAATAACGAAAATGGCTGTAATGTAGTATTAGGACATGCCACACACACCAGGACTTGTCCTACCTTATACTTACAATGCACCCTGCCTTTGGGCCTACCATAGGGGTGTCTGATATGAAGAAAAGGGAAGGTTTAGGAACTGGGAAGTGGGTGCACGTGCTCAGTCAACATGATAGTACTAGACTGCACACAGGCTCTGCAATGGCAGACCTGAGACTTTTTAATTGGCTGCTTCTGTGGGTGGCACAACCAGTGCTGCAAGCCCACTCACATAACAACGGGAAATATTTTGCAAATGAAGTTTTTGAGCCAAACGTGTGTTCCTTGCCCAAACTCGCTCTATTTGATGTATTTGATGAACTAGCTTTGCGCATAGTTTCTTTACCTGAACAGCTGTATCAAGGATAATTCTGTCTCATAATGTGCTTTTCTTCATATGGTGATTTCGGAGATACGCCACAGTAAAGCTTGATAATTACAAGGACTATAATACTATGTGGAACCACTAATTGGATATAGAAAGTGTACCATTGTGGTTAATGTGGCTTCTTGAGATAATATTCTCATTCTCTTACGAAATAACTGGTGCAATAAGTCTTCCTTTTGTTTCTGGATAAAGTACTTGGTTTTTCAGCAATCCCTCGCACATTTTACACAGAACTGCATATTGTCCAGAGGATTATGAAGTAAAAGTATTACCAGAGTCAAAGAGAGTTCACAGAGTTTTCCTCATTTTGCTGGACTTTTAACTATCTCTTCTCCAGAACGATGTATTGCCCCCTCAACAGGAATTATCTTCATTGATTGCTACGAATATTTTACCGCATATTACTGCTTTTTGCGATTCTGGTGTTTTCATACCTTTACTCTTTGCTCAGTATTCATTCTATGGGGAGAACAAAGTCTGCTTGCCGACTCACTAATTTCTCCTTACCATTTTCATCCTTGGTGGACTATAATCCTTACTCTGCTCTTTCCGGCAATATGGATCATTCAGACAGTGCATCATCTTTTCCCAGCAAAGAAATATTAGGAGCATCATCTAATATTCCGCTCTCTACCAACAGTCTGACTTCTAATGCAAACACTTCATCTACATCGTCTTCTGGGAAACGTGTCAAAAAGGATCCTCCCTCTCCTTCTAAATCTCCTCCACCAATTACAATGGAAGTACTGCTTGAGGTCAGAGCTCTTCAGCCTTACATGGAGGAATCTAATAAAAGGTTCCAGGATCTTGATGACAAATGGACCATTATAGAAAGTAGAGTTACACAGATTGAACATCAAATGCAGTCTGCCCAGGTTGTGATAAGCCAAGTTCACATGATAAATTCTGAGATCTCACTTCTCAAAAAGCAAGTTGAAAATTTTTAAAACTGCAATAGGCGTAATAATTTACACATTTATGGTACACATTATGGTCTTGCGGAGGGCTTGGAAGGTGCAAATGCTATTTTTTACCAATCTCTTCTTCCACAAGTGCTTGGTCTTCCTATATCTCCGGTCCTAAACATCCAAAGAGCACATCGTTTGGGTTGCGCTCCAACTCTTCCATCAAACCTAAAGGAGTTCTAATCAATTTTTTGGGAGTTTACCGACTTATTGAAGGTTTTACAAGCAGCTAAACTCAAGGGCCCCAATTACCGGCAGGACTCCAGTCTCTTTTTTGCTCAAGATTACGCTAAGGAAACAGCAGATCAAAGGAAGAAGTTCCAGACATGAGACCAGCACTCCGTAATCTCAATACCAGATTTGGTCTCTTCCACCCATGTATTTTTAAAGTGGCATATAACAACAAGACCACAAACTATGAAGATCCTGCATCATTACAACAGTTCTTGGAACAATGTAGAGAAGAGAAGATGGAACTATCCCGACACGCTAATGTTTGATTTCATGTTGTCACACATTTGATATGTTCTGTTGTTTAAAATACTGTTGTGATGTTCTCGTTTATTGAAGTATCTTGTTTTCCCATATGTTGTTCTCATGTTGTACTCACCTGTGGTGTTTTTCTTTTTTATTAGGTGTGGTATTTCCTATATTCTGTTTACTCCTTTTCCGTTTCAATGATGTCCTCCCTCCCTGATCAGCCTTGCCAGGTTAGTTGTGCCATTTTCCTTGCCTGGCTTTGCCACCCTCAATTTGTTTATGCTTTCTGTAGTTAGTCATTTTGTTGATGATTTCTATAATATATGTATTTTATTTGTTGCCTTTGTTGTCTTTTCCCTTCTCCACTCTCCTTTCCTTTTTCTAGGTTATTTCTCTCTCTTAACTGTAGGCTCCCTTTTCTTCGCTATACTATTTTCCATCAGTCAATTTACGTCATCTCCTCTTATTCTTTTGTTTTTTATAAATATTCAACTCTTACTTCATTGTTTTCCTCTTTTATTCTGGTTAATTCTTTCATTCTTCTTCAGTGACTTTTTTACTTTCATCTTGCTCATATTTCTTGCAATGGTTTCTCACATTTCTGGAATGTTTGTTGTATATTTTTTATTTATCATATTTCTTTTCTCGTTCTTTCATTATCTTGTTTATCTGTCTTCAGTCGCCTTTTCTTTTTTTGCTAATTTTTTCCCTACTCTATTTTCACCTTTCTATATTTCCTTTTGTCAATCACTCATATCTCTTTCTCTCATTCATTCTTTTTCATAACCACTCATTTCCTCCTTTATGCTTCTCATCTTGATCACCTTGTTAATGCAAAATGTATGCTGATCACTATCACATATAGCTTATTATTACATTTTAATTGTTATAATATTTTTTATATGTAGTCTATATTTCATTAATTATTGTAGATGACTTAAAGAGTTGTTTCATGGAATGTTAAAGGTTTGTGTTCTCCTATAAAACGTCAACGGGTACTTTCTCACTTATCTAATTTAAAGTGTGATATAGCGTTATTACAAGAAATTCATGTTTTAGAAAAAGAAATAACTAAACTTAAACGTCAATGGGTTGGCCATGTCTTTGCTTTTCCAGGTTCAGGTAATCGTAATGGTGTAGTCATTTTATGTCATAAACATCTTGATTCGAAAATTCTTTCACATAATTCTTATGATGCGGGTAGATGGGTCTCTCTCGCATTGTTATTAAATAATATTCCCTTGAATTTTCTTAATTTATATGCACCCACTGCCCCAGATGTTACTTTTTGGCCTACAATATTATCTAAATTGATGTCTTTTCATGATGATTATTTGTTGGTTGGTGGGGATTGTAATTTAGTTATGGACCCTATTATTGACCACAACTCTCGTTCTAGATTCACCCCCTCTCCTATGCATTCTCAATTCACATCCACTATTCAACAAAGATCTCTAGGACATGCCTGGCGGGTATGTGATCCTACATTCCATGAATACTCTTTCTTTTCTCCAGTACACTCTTCTCAATCTCATTTAGACTACTTATTCACCTCAAAAGCACTTGCCCAACATATTATTCCAGGATATTGGTTCAATATTGATATCCTATCATGCTCCTGTCTCTTTAGATCTCGATCTTCTCCCCCTAATCATGGTACTTGTAGATGGAGATTTAACAACTCTCTTTTATTGGTTTTCAATTTTACTCAACAATTTGAATCTTTTACCTCCACTTACTTCCGTGAAAAGGAGACGCCTGATGTGTCTCCACAGATTGTTTCGGACGCCTTGAAAGCAGCCTGCAGAGACTTAATTATCTCCTTTGTATCCTAACAAAGGAAATCCTCTTTACATACCTTACAATCTCTTACGTCTCATATCAAGCAATGAGAGCAGTCTTTTTTCCAGACAAATTCTAATTCTTCCTTGGATCAATTAATCAAAGCCAAATTTGAATTTAACAAATTATCGACAGACACGCTAACTCATTTTTGCTTAACTCCTCTGCTAAATATATGGGGGTCAATATAAAGCGGGGAAACTTTTAGACAATTATCTTAAAGTTAAAAAGAATGCACTAAAACGAGTTCTATTCTGTCCTCTAACAACCGCTTTGTTTACAAAAATTAAGAAATGTTATCAGAATTTACCCAATTCTTCCAAACTCTTTACACTCCTGAAAATCCGGTGTCCCAGAACCTTATATTACAATACTTATCCTCTTTTAACACTTCTCCTCCTACTGGTCTAGATTTCTCTGTATTAGAGGAAGAAATTCGAGAATCAGACATTCTTTCTGCTATTCAAGTTATTAAACAGGGTAAAACCCCAGGACCTGTCAGTTTTACGCCTGAATTTTACTCTCATTTCTCTCGTCTTCTTATCCCTAAACCACATCTTCTATTTCATTTCTTAATTTCTTCTAAAAAGACTAGTGGCTCCTTTCAAGAAGCCCTGATTTGCCTTCTTCCCAAAGAGGGTAAAGATCATAGCCTTTGTAAAAACTATAGGCCCATCTCGGTAATTAACTTGGACTATAAACATTTTGTAAAATGTTTAGCTTTTCGTTTAGTGAAATGTTACCCCAATGTGGTTTTATTAAAGGAAGACATCTCTCCGACAATACTAGACTCTTTTATAATGTTCTTACTAAAGCTAAATTATGTATGGACTCTTTAGCAGCTATATCTCTTGATGCTGAAAAAGCTTTCAATAGAGTTGGTTGGTCTTTTATCTTCTCCACTCTGTCTTGGTTTGGTTTTGGTCACAAATGTATAAATTATATTTCCTTGTTTTACTCCTCTCCTGTTTCCTCCATTTTGGTTAATGGTCTTGTTTTTTCCTCTTTTGCTTTACATCGTGGGGTAAGACAGGGTTGTCCTCTTTCTCCTATTCTTTTTATTTTAGCTCGAGAACCCTTTTTGATTAAAATTTGCTCTAATTCAAATATTATTGGTTTTAAATATGGCTCTAATTAACTGAAACTCCCTGCTTAGGTTGAAGATATTCTAATTTTTCTATCACAACCTCAATTCTTGTTACCGGCCTTTGTGTCGGAAGTTTAGTCCTTTACTGCTGTTTCTGGTTATAAACTTAACTCCAACAAATGTGAAATCCTCCCTTTAAATACATTATGTTTTTCCTTAGATTTCCTTTCTTCTGGTTTTCGTTGGAACCCAGATAAAATAGAATGCTGAGATCTGTGGTTTAAATCTTTCATTGAAGAGTCTGTTACAAAGGAATTACAAACATTATTAAGAAATGCGACGTCCAAGTGGAATCCTTTATTTTTATCCTGGTGGGGCCGCCTTGACACAATAAAGATGAAGTTAGTTCCTATAATACTCTTTTATATTTCCAATCTTCCCATAAACATTCCTAATTCACATTTTAAAATGATGTATTCTATATTATCGAAATTTCTGTGGAATAATAGGAAACCGCATATGTCTTTACTTAAACTTAAACCTAAAACAATTAAGATGTGTCAACTTCCCAGATTTTCAAACCTATCATACTGCATTTTTTCTTAAGAAAACTTCTCTTCTACTTCAAAAAAACAATGACCATTCAGTTTTACCATTGTGGACTGTTATCGAAAAGCAATTTCTTTATCCTTTTTCATTCCAGGAATTCTTATCTTTGACTCATCGACCTCTCTCCCTTTCTCTTCCTATTTTCAATAACAGTTGCAAAATTAGTCAACCTTTATTTATTGATCACCTTTCGCCTAAAGATCGCTTCATGCAATCCTCTTTATGGTATAATAATCGTCTTAAAATTAATCATAGAGTCATCTTTTGGAAGGAGTGGCATGCTAAAGGACTTCACTGGGTTTATCAACTTTTCCAGAATGATATGTGTATCTCTTTTTCAGCTGCTCAAGCGCATTTTTCTCTCCCTAGTTCTTGTCTATCTAAATCTACCTCTCTAACTATGCTGATCCAATCAACATACAATAATTTAACATTCATTACCCCTCCTGCTCCTCCCACCATTCTTCCACTCTTGTCTCTTTATTCGTCTGCATCCCAAATATATAAACATCTCTCTTCTTCCCCAGTTATTTGTGATAAAACAGCAGCAGAAATGTTATGGGAGGTGGATCTCAAATTGTCCCTATCTGTTTCTAATTGAAGCAAGATTTGGATTAAGATAAGGCAATCCTCTGAACTTCTAATACTACCCAAACATAATTTTTTATTATTAACCCCTACTTCCTTTCACAAAATAAACCCTTCTCTCTCTTCTTCTTCTTGGTACTGTAACAAGCCCCTTACTGATTTGCATCACGTTATTCACTTGCCCCATTGTTTATAATTTTTGGTTGCTGGTCTGGAATCAAATTAACAATATTTTTCATACACAGATACCCTTCACTTTTGTTAATATATTTTTAGGTAGTGTATCTTCGGCATTGGAATCCTATCCAAACACTTTTCATATTGTGGATTTACTTCTTGTGGTTGCCTTCCAACAAATTACAACGGGAAGGAAAAACACAACTAACATCTCTTATCACGCTTGGTGGTAAGGGGTCTGTTACAATCATAGGTTAGATAGAGCATATGTCCATCCTGTATCCCTTGCTATAAAACGAGAATGTTTATGGTCACCTATTAATCATTTTCTAGACACTTCTGCAAATGTATCACAAACTCATAACCTCCGTATTGAAGAAGTTCCTGAACCTCCATGAACTGTTTTTACTGTTATTTATTCTTGCTTACTTCATTTTTTATGTTTCTTAATTATGTTTTTTCACAATTATTAGTATTTACATAAGTGGTTAAGTTAAGAGTAGTATTTTATATATATCATTTCCTTACCCTTCCCTCCCTTCCCCGTTCCCCTCCTTTCCCTTTCTTTCAAATTAATTAACAGATTATACAGTTAAGATTGTATCCCCCATTTCTGTATTTATTGTACTATCTGATATTAATTAAATAAATTTCCTTCTCAAACTAAAAAAAAAAGAGAGAGGAGATGTATGTCAACCTTTGGCAGCTACAGAATCACAGGCAAAATATATTTTAGACATAACCATTGACATCCTAATGGCTTCGGCTGTGGCAACTGGGGCAATGGCGTCTGCCTGAAGGCATCATTACTATAGGAATTAGAAAGCAGACATAAAAGGCCTGACTCCTGAAAATGCCTTTTTAAGACCAGGAATCATACTCAACCTTTTAAACACCAGACCAGAGGTTATAACAAATATAACAAGCATTGGCAGTACCAAGTGGTCTGGCACAGCCAGCCAGCATAATGGCTATGGCAATTTTTGTGTTTTTCTGTCATGGCTTTTGCAAAACGTTTTTGGGGTAAGCTGGTGGGCACTCATCAATCTAAAGAAATATGGTTGAAGGCAAAACTATGTAATGTAACCCTTCAGAAGTGGTTAGTACAAAATATTGTTGGTTTCAGAGGGCATGGCAGGAGGAGGTCATTTTGGGGAACCAATTGATGTCCGTGAGTTATACCTTGGATCTTTAAGCCTGACTTCTGGTAAATTATCTTGTTATAATTCCTTGGCCGAGGGATCTCAGCAAGAGTCAGGCTCTGTCTCCAAGTGTACCTATTTTTGTGGAGAAGAACAGAGTATTACTGGCTCCAAAATCAAAGAGAGGAAATGCTGGTACTCTGATTTTTTTCTATACAAAAACTACCCTCAGGAGATTGTCAATAGATCTCCAGAATGGCTACCTGCATGTGCCCATCAACTAGGAATATCAACGGTATTTCTGAAGTTCGCATTAGGGGGAGAATCATTTGCAGTTTTGAATTCTACCATTCCTGTTAAAGGCATCAACAAGTGTCCACTAAAATTCTTGTTCCTATAATTGCATTTCGTCTTAAGAAAAATGTTCTTGTTTATCCTTATGTGGACAATCTGTTGAGTGACTCTTAATTGCAGGGCACTCTGAACAAGAATGTTCAGTAGAAGGAGCGGACTCTAAGCATCATTGTATTCTTCCTGAATTACAAGAATTCTCTGTTTCTTCCATGGCAAACCTTGTTTACTCTGGAGCTTGGCTTCAGATGGATTTTGGGGTTGTATGTTTACCTAAAGGTAGGAAAGCTGGGGGCACCAAAGAGCTGGCCCATAAGGTGGCCACCACTGAGTGAGGCTCCGCTGGCCCTGAGAATAATTCGGCATAGATCCAAACACATATTTGCCATCCCAGCCCTTCAATATATGATCCCACCTGAGTGGAGTGTTGGTGGGACAGCCCCGCCGCTGAGTAGCCAGTGCGGAGAAGATGATGAGGTTGCTCTGTCAGGGCTGGATTCTGTAGAGTGGCCCGTTGGAGGCCTTCAGGCTCCGGATGATGCAGCAGACTTGGTGCTCACCCCTTTGGGACTGTCGTTGTGCCTCCTGCACTGCGGTGCTGATAGCGGGGTGACTGGGCACGGTTCCGGTGCCAACCAATGCTGCAGAAGCCTCTAGACAGAATGAGAACTGCTGAGGTTGTGCCATGGATATGGTACCATGATCCCTTCATCACGAAGGGCGGGCCTCCAGTCACAGGTAAATGAAGAATAGGAAGAGGTATTGCTGCCCGGTGGGTTTGACGCTCAAGCTGTTTGTTTGTGGCGGGCCATGGATGGGGGTCTGCTCGCCACCTTATCCCATTGTGCGCTCTTTGTCGGGCATTCTGGAGATCAGGCTGCCTGCCACCCCGGGCAGCTTGCAGCCTGTTTGTGCCCCCAAGCAAGTGCTGGGTTGATGCCGGTCATCATAGGACATCACCACCATAGTTAAGCAGCATTATATCCCAAAAATGGGTTAACCAAAAGATATAGAGGAGGGACATTGCTGACCGCGATTGTCACAATTGCCTTTGAGACCAAGGCCTGTTCAAGCTCCCTGGACAGACCCTGGGGTGGCATCCGCTTTCGTAACATATTGAGCCGACGTTGAGGCCCCCGGCTACTTATCTTTGGCGGCTTAGTGAGAGGGAGTAAAATTTCATCTGCTCCCCTGACATTACAACTCTTTTGCAACCCCGCCTGTACGACATACAGGATCCCTGCCTCTTGTACTGACTTGAAGATGGGAAACCAGACAAACATCAGGCTGGTCTATGACAAGTGCTGTACCCTGAGACCGCGGATGAGGATGACTCTGGCGAGCCTGCTCCTGAGAAGATTTTGGGGTGCAAGAGGCTAAAAATATTAGACACTAAGATTGACACCTTGACCAGCAGCCTCAACTGCATGAGTAACCATCTTGATAAACATGATAACCATCTGGACCAGCTGGAAGAGCAAGCCTCTGACTCAAGAAGAGGGAGTGGTGACACAAACAGAGCAACTTTTATGAATGGAAAAGTTTCTTGAGGTGATAAAAGCCAAAAATGAAGACTTTAAGGACCACTCCATGTGCAACAATATTAAAGTCCTGGGACTCCCCGAGTTTACCTCCAAGACCACTGTGGAAAATTACAGAGTACCCCCTCCACACTGTTAGGAGACGACTTAACTACCTTGTTCTCTGTGGAAAGTGCACACCAATCCTTGGGCCCCTGCTGGGGGCTTTGGCATAACTCCTTATAGCATGATTGCTCCATTATAGAGACAAGATACTATCCTGTGCCTTGCAGATGAACAAGGAGAGCTCCAATACCAGGGCAACAGAGTATCAATCTACCCGGATTTCAAATTTGCTGTGCTGTCAGCCCACAAAGAATTGGTCCTTGCAAAACAGCTGTTGATGGAACCGAGAATCTCTTCCACCCTCCTTTACCCAGCCAAGTTATGAGTCACCCTTAATGGGAAAACTCACCTTGTCACAGATCCCAAGTTGGCCTGTAAATGTTGTCGTAAGCACTCCTGTAAACCTTAGGAAGCAGACTCACAGGGCCGCCATATCAGCGACAATCATTGACATCCTATTTGCCGCATTTGATATGTTCACTCCTGGCCACCTGGCCCCAATAGGGGACCTGGAGATCCCCCAACGTGCTGCCCTGTCTAAGAAATGATTACCACTATGTAATATGACTGCTCTTTTGTTCAACGGAAAAGGGATTTTCTTCAACTGGTTTGGGTGGTTGAAGTTGGTGGGGGATTGAAATGTTGGGCTTTTCACCTGTTAGAAGTTCTCTCGTCATATCTCTTGATGCCTTACACACCACTCTCATGAGCCCTTAGCGTCCTAGAGCATCATGGGAGACCTGGCTTGCAAAATGCCCAATAGAGCTGACTGTGGGAGACTTGACTGACTCTCCCTTAGGCATGACAGGTGTTACACTGCTGACTTAGAATGTTAGAGGGCTGAATGATGCTCGAAAGGTGAGACAGAAATTTGGTTACCTTTGCCATCAGAACACGGAAATTGCACTTGTGCAAGAGATCCACCTTACTGAGCACACTCAAACGTGCCTGCGATCGGGGTGTATGGGAGAAGTGCACATCTCCAAGTACTCAGCATATGCACGAGGGGAGGCTGAGATTTTCAGGAGAGGACTACAGTGGTGGTCCATGACAGATAAAGAGGGCAGACCTGTATGGCAGACCTGTAAGGTCTTGCTCTCACTGGCATTTGGATAGAGTGGCCCTCCACCCATTTCCAGTATGGAGGGCATTAAAACATTTGGCTTTAGCGATGAGGACTTCTCTAAATTATTAGGACAGAGTGCCTCCATTGATCGCCCTTTTACTATCAGTAAAGGCCAAGATGACGAATAGCTTAAACTACTTAATCTAAAAAAAGGGCTTGACGCACTGAATCCCATGCCGAGTTTATGTTACAATATTTAAAGGCGGGGGTTATCCCTAATGGACTCAGAATTAGAAATGTCCCGGGATTGTTTGTTGAAATTCTAAAATTTCTGGAAAGATGGTCTCTCATAGCTAATCGCTGTTCCAGAGACCTCATGATTATTGAGACAGCTAGGAAGATAGTAGAACATCTTCTGAAAGAAATAGCAGAGATGGAGGAGACTATGAGAAAGAACAACTCAGTTGAAGAAGCTAAAAAGAAACTTGACAAAGTCAATATTGAATTGGAGGGGTTTAGCGATTATCTTATTAAAAGAAAAACTGATAAATTGAAGAAAGATATTTGCTATTTCTCAGAGGAGAAATTATACCCATTCCTAGGTGCCCACTTTTATAACATCGTGAGGGACCAGGGTAACCAAGCAGATTATCAACATTGGACACACAGGAAAGTACTTACCTTTTCTGCTACTTCTGAATCCAAAGGAGAGGGCAGCACTAATAACCCAGACCGATATAGAGACAGGAGGACTCCAGTGGAGAGTCAGAACCGTAACATGCGTTTATTAGGGAACCGCCGAGGATCCAACAGAATGAGATTCAGAACACAGGAGAGAGGTCGTTATCACCACCAGGACCATCCTCCGCAGTTCTTACAAACTCGACGGAACCAATATTGGAGGGAATGATTACCCAATCCCACACTGACCCTCTTCCGATCTTTAACCTGTCACACGTCTATCTTGATGAACCCTCTATGAGTGTTCTTGCAAAAGGGTTATCCTTTGTACCCAATACTTTCCTGAACAGATTTGAAATGAACTGCGATGTCCAATCTTCCTTCCGGAAAATTAGATTGAACATTTTTTTGGAGAATAGAAATGCACCACATGTCATCAATAGATCTGGCCTTCGGCCTGACTCTACCTTCACCCCCACCTTGGATGAAGTGGGACCAGAAGTGGCCCTGTTTTAACGTACAGTGCATAACAAAATCCAGAATATGATGAGGTTTGTACCTAAATCTCCCTTTAATCTTAACTACTCGGAATACCAAGCCTTTAGAAACCTCTCCACCAACAATGAGATAATTATCAAACCCAGCGACAAGGGAGGTAGCATTGTTGTTCTGGATAGTGGGGATTACAAAACCCAAATCCAACACTTGCTGGGAGTACCGGAGCACTATTGCAAAGCCTCCGCATATCCAGAACAAAGAAAACAAATGATATCCTCACAGTAACTCAAGATGCTCTAGCCAGAGGCTCTATCTGTAATTTAGAGTTTGAGTACCTTAATAAATCTCATACGAGGATCCCTATACTATACGGAGTAACTAAAATGCATAAGGACACTAACAGACCACCCTTTAGACCTATTGTGTCTACACTCGGCTCCATTACTGAACCCTTATCAAAATATGTCGACTTTTTTTAAACCCCTGGTGGCCAATCTTCCATCTCATGTGAAGGACACTGGGCATCTGGTCACTAAAATTGAAGGTATAGCGTTCAATCCCCAATGTGAGACCCTTGTCTCCATGGATATTGAAGCGCTCTATTCAAATATACCTCAGAGGGCAGCACCCGAAACTGTCAACAGAGCACTTCAACAAAATTAAGGTTTGGTCAACCGTGTTTTCATTTTGGAATGCCTGGCCATTGTCCTACAGGAGAATTACTTTGAATTTGATGGATCAGTCTTTAAACAGATACTAGGTGTTAGCATGGGAGCAGCCTGTGCCCCTAATGTAGCCAACATCTTTATGGGAGACTTTGAGAACCGGTTTATTTACAATGAGGTGGCACCCTTCTCAGAAAATATTCATCATTGGAATAGATTCATTGATGATATTTTTTTCATATGGAGGGGCCCAGACGAACAACTTCAGGAGTTTTTAACTTGGATCAATTTGTGCGATTCTCATCTCAAGTTTACTCCCAATCCGAGCGAAAACAGGATTGAATTCCTTGATATTTGGATACAGGTTGTGGACCAAGTCGTTGAGGTATCATTGTATACCAAACCCTCCGCACGGAACACCCTTCTCCATTACCAAAGTTAACATCCGCGGTGTCAAAAAGACATACCGTTCAGTCAGTTTCTTCGTATCCGGAGGAACTGCACTACTATCGCTGAATACAATATTCATGCAGATCTTCTTAAACACAAACTACGTAATCAAGGTTATCCCAAATGAGTAATAAGAGATGCCTTCAAGAGGGCTAAGTACTACAACCGCGAATCACTGTTCCAGGGGAAGACCAACTCGGAACAAGATAAAATTCTCTGTATCACTAGACATTTGAATGCCAACAACAAATTACGCCAGATTATTACCTCCAACTGGCACATTCTGAATTGCGAGAAAACAAGGGAGAAAGGGTTTTTAGCTCTCAGAGAAACCACAGGGCGCTCTGACAAGAGTAGACGCAATACGTACTAAAACTCCTTTATCTTTTCGTGGTGCAACAAGGTGGGCGGAGAAGACCCTTTAACCGCCCAACAGTATGTCAGGAAATCCTACATACAATACATATATTTACCAAATGCCTTATGCACACACTAATAAGTTATCATACAGTTGTGTCTATGTAACAACACAAGTATAAACAGCCAAAGCAAACAGAAACACGAGAAATTCTTCTGCACAGTATCCTTTGCAGTTCAAAATATTTAATTGTTCCAGAACCAGCCAGCCGACACGTGTTTCGTCGCGTATGGAAAAAAGTTTCGGCGACCTCGCTTCTCTTTGAATATACAATCCCCGGAGCACACTTCCTTTATGCTCAGTACAGACAATGACTTTTATAGTAGGTCACGGGCCCTGCCGGGTCGGAATTATCACCGGTGGAGCTACCTTTCTGTTCACGCAACCTTAACTACAGCCCTGAGGAGTCGCTGAAACTTTTTTCCATACGCGACGAAACACGTGTCGGCTGGCTGGTTCTTGAACAATTAAAAAATTTGAACTGCAAGAGATACTGTGCAGAAGAATTTCTTGTGTTTCTGTTTGCTTTGGCTGTTTATACATGTGTTGTTACATAGACACGACTGTATGATAACTTATTAGTGTGTGCATAAGGCATTTGGTAAATACATTCTGAATTGCGGACAGGGAAATATTCTTCCCAAACCTATGTTTGCGATCCACCGCAATAAGAATCTTCGCAATTCGTTGGTCAAATCCATCTGTACCTCTAGACCAGATTTTATACAGAAATCCATCATCGGTAATAATCTGGTTACAGGGACGCACAAATGCAGGAATTGCCATGCTTGTAGTTACGCTATGGTAACTGACCCTCCATAGGGGAGATCAAACATACACATTCAAGCATATGAGTAATTGCAGGACTGCTAATGTCATCTACCTGATTCTCTATTCCTGTAACCTCGATTATGTGGGGGAAACAGGCAGGGAATTCAGAGTTAGATTCAGTGAACACAAATCTGCCATCAAGAATGGACGGCCTGGAGCACCATTGGTAGATCATTGGAAATCGCGTGGTCACGCGGACGCTGACCTTAAATGGCTTATATCTAGGTGGGACTCATAGTTCCCCTTTCTCATTATAAGTAAGGGTTTCTAAAAACTCAAGCATGCAAAGCTTTGATGGCAAAATTCAGAGACGGTTTTGAACATACCCTTATTAGTAAATGCTTTATAAATGATTATTAGGGCCATAACCATTGAACAGATACTTCCGATTTTCTTACAATGCACTTGGATTTCTTGAATATAAAGTTTGGAAAGGTTGAAAACCTAGCCCTACCCCTGGCTCCGCCTCTAGTCCCACCCCACACTCCACCCTCTAGTCCACCACTCCTTTTAGTGAGTACCTGCACTTATTTTTCACCATTTAAAGCACTGCTGGTAGCCATTGTTATGGCTAGACGGATATGTGAATTGACTGCAATTATGTGTTGCCCACCTTATCTTAAAATTTGTGAGGCTCAGAGTGTGTTAAGACTAGGGCTATAATGTGTTCCAAAGGTTAATTTTCTTTTCCAGAGATCTCAGGAAATAACTCTCCCAACCCTGCTTTCCACTGTTGATTCAGTTCGTGTGGCCACTCTTGACGTCAGAATCGTTAAGGTTTACATAGCTATATGAACAGATTACAGTAAAAATGAATACTTGTTCATTCATTCTGGTCAAGCTCATAACGGTAGTAAATCATTTCTGTTCACTTTAAGGCGGGGGATTAGGGAAACAATTGCAATTTCCTATACGAAGGGGGTGAGTTGGGGGTACACGCGGGTGGATGGCGTCCACCCACTTTTTCACAGGGTGAGCGCCGTCCACCCTGTAAGAATTTGGGCCCCAGTGAGTAATGTGCTGAGCTCATACCGGTGTCATTTCCAAACACGGGGACACTTTCAGCAGCGCCTGCTTTCCTTCTGCAGCAAACAACAACGTGCAGGCAAGGACGGGCTTAATTATTTAGGACTCCTACTGGGCCCATAACAAAGGCCGAATTGAGGGGTCATTAGGCCTCAATGTGTTCCAGTCTCTTGGCTGGAAGCAGTCAGGATCTTCACACCTAATGCAAATGGACATGTGATACTCGCCTAGCGTGTAATCTGCTCGAGGGTCGCTTTTCGTGTTTACAATGCCATTATCAATCTGATGTGGCTATAAATATCATATACAACAAGGCACCTACACTAACTTCCTCTATAGAACTAAAATGCCTTCTTTTAAATGTAAGGTCCCTCCCCAAACACCAATTGCAGATTTGGGACCTGATTTCCACCCAGCAGCCCGATATATGTTTCTTTACGGAAACATGGATGAAACCCCACACGACTCCAGCGATCACATTAGGGGTCGCAGCAGGCTACAGGATCTTACATGTGGATCGCCCAGTCAAGACTGGGGGTGGACTAGCTATTATTTTTAAAGACATCTACAAGGTTGCAATTTTAGAACAAAAATTCACATCCCTTTTGGAAATCATTTGTTTTAAAATCAATTTAGCAAACATTATTTCATGGAAAGGGGCATTGGTATATCGCTCTCCAGGCTCTAATCCAGATTTTGCTCTATCCCTCTTAGAATTATTGGCCCCACTTATTAGGGCAAATGAAGATTTTCTCCTACTGGGGGATTTTAATATACACATGGACAATTCTTCACTCCCAGAAACAACTCAACTAATCTGGGACTGAAAGCAATAAATAGTGGTATTACACACACGGGTGGCCACACCTTGGACATAATATTCTCCAACTGCACCAAAATTAGATGCCTGCCCGCCAAAGAAATCTATTGGACAGACCACTTCTTGATTGAGTTCTTTTTGCCTGGTCCCACTAAACGACTGCATAGATCACCACCCCCGCCAATCTTTCGTCGCCAATGGCACAAAATATCTGCTGAAAAGCTGCAGGAATGTTGGCTAGAACCAATATTTACAGATGCAGATTCAGCCGAGTTGGCATTGGACAAATTCAATACTTCTCTTAAAATAGCTATCGACACCTTGGCCCCTTTAAAACTCCACAAGCAATACCCCTCAACCAAACAAGAAAAATGGTATACCTTAGATCTTAGGAAAGAAAAACAGAAATGTAGGCGGTTAGAAAAAACATGGAGGAGGTCGAAAAACGAAAAAGAGAAGGAACTTTTTTTAAAGGCCCAGGCAATGTATTACAAGAATATAAAGATAGCAAGGAAAAATAATATCTCGTTGCAACTCGCAGAGGCTGGCAACTGCCAGAGGGAATTATTTAAAATCCTGCAAACTTTCGTTAAACCCACAGCAGGGGAGAGCCCTGATGATGCCTCACAAGAACTTTGTGATGAGATCTCTACGTTCTTTGAGGACAAAATCAATCTCATCTATAATAAAATCTTAGCATCACAAGACATAGGAACCATGGCCCCCCCTGCTAATGACTTGCCCATACAGCACAAAAACTCTTTTCTTATTATCCCACCAGTTAGTGATTCAGATCTCTCACTCCTTGTTAACAACGTGAAAACTGGCTCCCCCAACGATTTCCTCCCTGCAAAAATGGTGGCCCCTTTGACCTCCATTCTGGCCCAATCCATCCAGTCAGTAATGAATCTCTCACTGGCCAAAGGGCAAGTCCCTAAGGAATGGAAGATTGCGGTGGTAAACCCGATTAGGAAAAAAGCGGCCTCCCCCTGGACAGATCTTACTAACCTCCGGCCCATCTCCCTCCTCCCCTACATCGGTAAGCTGATGGAGAAGCACGTGAACACCCATCTATCCAACTTTATCGAGGCAGCGGAAGGCCTGGACCCTTCTCAATCAGGGTTCAGGCCAAATCACAGCACCGAATCGGCCCTTCTGGCAGTGACCAACAACATTAGGATGACACTAGATGAAGGGGGGTCTATGATTCTGGTGCTGTTAGATTTATCCGCCGCCTTCGATACGGTGTCTCACAAAGTGCTTCTCTGTCGTCTGAGGGATTTAGGGCTGGGAGGTGCAGCTCTGTCCTGGATGGAAAGCTTCCTTTCCTGCCGCTCTCAAGAAGTCAGGCTGGGCTCCCATAAATCCATCTCCAGGGAGCTCACCAGGGGGGTGCCACAGGGCTCATGCCTAAGCCCCACATTATTTAATGTGTATGTGGCCCCCTTGGCCGACTTAGTGAGGTCCTATGGGTTTACCCCGGTGTCCTACGCCGATGACACCCAACTTCTGTTCCCTTTTAAAACCTTCACACCTGATCTGCTAAAATCTTTTGCAGAAGGCATGAGGGTAGTCTCAAGATGGATGGCTGAGAACGGGCTACAATGCAATGTGGAAAAAACAGAGGTCTTGCTGTTTGGAGAGGCAGTGACTCTGTGGTCCGATGAATGGTGGCCGGTAGAACTGGGCCCAGTTCCCATTCCAAAGCAGACTGTGAAAAACTTGGGAGTACTATTTGACCAGGCGCTGACATTTAAACATCACGTCAACCAAGTCGCCGGCACATGTTTCAGGGCTATTGGTCTGCTGAAAAGGGTGTTCCCCTATCTACCCGACAACCATAGGAAGACACTAGTCCAGGCACTAGTGCTCAGTAGATTGGACTACTGCAATGGCCTTCTTTTGTCAACTAATGAAGGCCAAATGAACAAACTGTAAGTAGTCCAAAATACGGCAGCGAGGTTAGTCCTTAATGCTCCATCTAGGACTCCCTCCCGACCCTTACTGGTGCAACTCCACTGGCTGCCAGTGCGGCAACGCACTAAGTTTAAAATTCTGTGCACCATTCATAAATGCCTGATAGGTGAGGGCCCCAAATATCTTACAACTGCCTTTCTACCCTATGTTCCAGCCCGCTCTCTACGGTCCAGTAATCTTCACCTACTACAGGTCCCTAAAATAAAAAGGTCCCGTCAGGGAGGGCGTGCTCTGGCACACACTGGACCCGCTCTCTGGAATTCTCTTCCCCCTACATTAAAAAGTATTACAAACCATTTAGCTTTCCGCAAAACTCTTAAAACTTACCTCTTCACCAGTGGCTAATCTTCCCCCGGCCTTGGTTACTACTGGAAAGACCTGGTACACCTGTATTTTTCCTTCAAATAGCAAAAGCGCGGAGATACCCCTTCGGGGGTCTATTCAGGCGCTATAGAAGCACATTAAAAAAAAAAAATGAAGCGGAGGGGAAACAAAGGCTCACACCTTGTTAGCACTTCACACATACTTGAGAGGCAGCTTTTCACTTTGTTGAGTCCCTGTTTAGGAGATATGCATGCAATGTAAGCATATCAGATGTGTTGGGTCTTTCCCAGTATTTACACAAAGCAAATTGGATTTATATACAGCTGATGAAATAATTTAAGTACCACTATTTTTTTCTTGTATAGCTAAACTCATTCCAATGCAGGGTGTTAAAGCGTGCATATTACATGTACAATAAATTATATACGTTTGTAAATGAATGTACAGGATGTGTCACTGTAGCAGTCACTCTAAGTCACAGCTTTCCAAACTGTGTGACGCGACACATTACTGAGTCACGCCCCAGCCGTAGGTGTGTCGCGGGATGAGATGAGATGACTTCTGCTGGCAATCGGCAGAGTGGAGCTGCAGGGGCTCTTAGAAGGGGTGAAACAACAATAAAGCCCCATTAACATGCACAAGGTCTTTAAAGACCTGTGAAGTGCTCAGGTGCGGCTGTGAGCGGTCCCGGGATGCCACACACGACGGGGGGGGGGGATTGAGTGGGGGCTGAAGCCCTGTCCAAGGGGGGGGGAGGGCATTGCATCATCTGCATTATTTGTCGATCCTGCTCTCTCTTTCTGTTTATTATAGTTTCTACAGGCAAGTTGAATTATAATTGTAATACAATTTATTATTATTAATGTGATTTTGTCCAACATCCTACGGTACCTATTTTCCTCCCCTCCCAACTATTGCCAGTGGGACTTTAAATCATCTTTAGCACTTCATGCCAAATTCCTGCTGTAGTTTAGGGTTGAGTAATTTTGAGGACCCGGGGGTCATCCTGAGGCATTCTATTGTAACCTTGCACCTCCTCCATAGCATCCTTCCTCCTGTGTTGTCTTTAGATATCAGGTTCCCAATTAGTATTTTCAAATTGGCAACTTCTTCCATTAGTACATCTAGTCTCTGCACTACCACTGCTATCAGCCGAGTTTTGTTAATATTTTGTGCCCTTTCAGCTAATGGTTCGTGCTCGCTAAAAGAACAAGGGTTTGTTTTTATTTGAGCTTGTTGGTTAATATGTTGTGGGCGCAAAATTTGGTTAGGATTTTGAGATAAAAATGGAATGCTTCCATCATCTAACAATGTTGCAGAGACTAGTGGTGAATACTTATTTGAACACGTTATTGTCTGTGTACCCTCCTTGCCCCTGACACTACAGTTTGAGCCCTCTACAGCTATTTGGTTTAATTCCTCTAACATTTCTGAATCTTATGTTTACTATTCAATAGTGACTCGACTTCTTCTATCAAGTCATCAATCTTTTCTAGAGTGCAATTCTCAGCTGCATTTTTCCTTATTGTTGGTGATTTCCCCTTTTCCGGGCTCTCTGTGGCTTTCTGCGCGCCCATTGTAGCAAAACTAGAGCTGAAATTTCAAAAACAATGAATACTTTCTTTCTTCTTTAAACATTCTGGCCCGTTTAAAACAACCTCAGTCATACATGGTTCGCCTACAACAGTCAAGATTTAGAGTTTGTCCGTGGCCTCACTGAATACAGAGGTTTTAGAATGGACTCGCACCACCCAACTGCACCGTGTTTTGGTTCCACGTCTATTGCAGTTTTTAAGAAGCAGACAGAGTTCCATTTATGACTACAAGCTGGACACTTTAATCATTGTCCAACTCCGGCCATGGAAAACGGATGAAAAGTAAAGGAAGTAGGGCAGTGCTTAATTTGAGCAGGAGCTCTTCTAAGAAAGCAATTAAGTTGATAAATAATGGTAGAAAACATCCTTTACGCTTTACCATGCAGCTTTTGCCCAACTTTTTTGTTGAGCAAACTAGAGCCAAAGGTATCAAAGCGCTTTACATGAGCACCAGTTGTGTTACAGACGGACACTTGCATTTGTGTGTGTGGGGGGTGTGTGTGTGTGGGGGGGGGTGTCTGTGGGGTTGTGTGTGTGGGGGGTGTGTGTGTGGGGGGTTGTGTGTGTGGGGTGGTATGTGTTGGGTTGTGTTTGGGGTGTGTGTGGGGGTGTGTGTGTGGGTGGGGTGCGAGGGGTGTGTGTGTGTTTGGTGTGTGTGTGTGGGTGGGTGTGTGTGGGGGGGTGTGGGGTTCTGTGTGGGGGTGTGTGTGGGGGTGTGTGTGGGGGTGTGTGTGGGGTGTGTGTGTGAGGGTGTGTGTGTGTGGAGGTGTTTGTGGGGGGTGTTTGTGGGAGGTGTGTGTGGGGGTGGGGGTGTGTGTGTGGGGGGTGTGTGTGGGGTGTGTATGTGGGTTGGTGTGTCTGTGGGTTGGTGTGTGTGGGGTGTATGTGGGGCATGAACCCACCATAAGTGGTTTGGGCTCGCTCGCTGCGCTTCCTCGCGTTACTGTGTCCCTGAATTTTTTTTTCACAAAACGGTGTGTCACCAATATGAAAAGTTTGGAAAGCTGTGCTCATACAACTCAGATTGACCATATCGCAAAGAGACTGACTGGTCCTCATTCCCATTGTGAAAACTGAACTTTCGTCTACACATATATTGCACTCTTAAGTTAGTAGTTGAGAGGAAACCGCCGAAAAGTTGCAATGTTGTACTTAAAGAAACTTAGAGGGCGGGTTATAAAGGAATGGTGACTGCTTGACCTTATGCAGGGAGCCGTCCAGAGAAACTAGTCCCTGTCTCGCGGACTGGGCAGAGATACTAGCCTCAGGGGGAGTGAGTGACAGGTCCCCACGGGCAGTGACCCCGTCGCCTCCTGTCTGAGGGGGGCGGCAGCAGGAGAGCCTATAAATGCGGCGGCGGTTGTCACAGCCCGTAACCCCGTCCGCCTCCTCTTAGCTGACAGCAGACTCGCCGACTCTCTCCGGTATCGACTGCTCGGCCTGACTGCTGCTATGGCCGCTGAAGATGCCGTGGTCCCGCCCGAGCTATCCCGGCTCATGGAGACGGACCCGTACTTGAAGCCCTTCGAGACGGACTACATCAGGAGGTAAAGTAGACGCCCCCGCCCCTGCACACAGACCCCAGGAGCGCAGAGGAGGAGCAATCACGAAGTCACTGCGTGCACTGCGCCTGTGCCAATCTCCCCGCCTCCCTGGGCTGTCACAGCGCTGCGTACACCACGTCCCTTTCAGTGAGACAGATAGGTGGGACGACGGGCGTGGAGCTGCAGGGCTTTCCGGGCTCCTCATCTTCAGGCAACGCTGCGCGTGCACCTAGCTTCCTCCTCTTAAGCGACCGGGGCATCCCTTCACCAGTTGAGATGTTGTTGGGGCAGTAATATAGCCCCTGGCGAATGCGCGTGCCCTCCTCCAGCATGCAGGACGAGGCTCTAGTCTACAGACCCGGAAACCCCACCCATTGGCGTGAGAACTAACTGCGCTCCTGTCTGAATGTCACCAAATGGAAACTGTTCTCCTCTCTGAATGTCACCAAATTCCATAAGACAGCCTACCGCATTCTGCACGTAGTCTGCGGCGGTAACCTTCCCCTGCCCTCTGAACGTTTCCTGGCAAGGGCGGCCGCGCAGGGAGAAGCTCGACTTTAGTCTGACCCTGTTTGCGATGCCTCGCGCCTATTGGGCACTCCTAGTTCAGAACCACTGCTTTTATGTATCGATTTCTATTTTCTTCTGTATGCGTACACGCAGGGAATGTTGCAACCGCGCCGTTGGCATTAGTGAAAGTAGACTCTCTTGTGCTCAGAGGAACTTCGCTGCAATGCGTTTCCGAGAGGTTAAACAGTCACTTCCTATTAGTATCCTGCCCCCTTCCACGCTCAGCAGAACATCATTGCCACGCAAATGCAATCGAGTGCAGCATAGTTATACTAAGCAAGTAAAAGGATTGTAGTGCGTTGTCTTTAAGCCACTACTGCGCTTATTTTAAAGTAATCTGAGCACAATGGCGCCCATTTATGGATGTGGGCTTCAGCATTTTAAATACACGTTGTGATGAAACACCTTCAACATTATCGTACATGACGAAACTTTGTCCATGACCTTGAGCTGCACCTTTCCGGTGGCCACCGGGGATTTCAGTGTGATGAAACCTGGCAGCTTATGCGTTACTACTGCTATTGTAGGGTGATCCTGTTAGTTTTTAAACTGTTCACCTTTGTCAGCTACCTATTAACTAATTACGGCCAGACCAACTAAGCGTTAATCTATTTTCGTTCAATGAACCTCAGCATGCTTATCCACAACGAACTTAAGTTCGTTTCTGCACTGTGTAATTTTAATAACGCATCAGGATTCAGACTGACTCATCGTATGTGTAGCGAGTTCTTTTCAATTGGTTATAGTACGTGTCAATCCTGGATTTATAGTTTTTGCCACATTCCCTCAGTTCATTGTCAGAAATCTCCTCTCACTCGAGTTGCCCTAATTTGTTTCTACCATTAGTTTGCCAGATCCATCAGTTCTGCATCATAGTCCTGTTCCACTCCCCTTGTTTTTCAGTATGACAGAAAGCAGCTTTATCCCTATCTGTGGGGGCTAGGGGTGTCCAGCCAACCATTTGATAACCCTATATAATGTTTTCCATGCAACAAAACATGAGAATCCTCACAACGATCACTTCCTGCCTGTTTCGCCAATAGTCATTTCAAATGAAATACTCTAGGCCATTTGACAAAATCGCCATTGGGAGTGCGTTGCAATTCGAATGACCTCATTACTATTCATGAGGTAGGTTTCAAATTGCCACTCAATTAAATTTATTTATAATGATTTAGAATTCCGAAGAATTCCACATAAAATACAAAATAAAACATCATTTCATACATGAAGAGATGCAAAACATTGCCGGTTGGCTATCACAAAGATGGTGGCATGTGGGGCAGCAGATTATATGCCTGCGATTGCATTTAAATTAATATTTTTGTTTTTTTAAATGAAGCCCATTATTGTTATAGGAAACAGGTCTACATTTTAATAAATGCTCATCTTAGGCGTTTAGGAGCTGGCAGTGGTCCACTGATTGCCTACTCTCAAACTCTTTATTATTATTATTATTATTATGATTATGATTATTATTATTATTATTATTATATATATATATATATATATATATATTTTTTTTTTAATTCACAGAGGGGAAAGGGTCCTATAGAGACCCCTTTCCTTTGCAAATGGGTTATCACCTCCTTTGAGTGATCGTTAACTGATCTCAGTGGTTTGCAAACAAAATTGTGGCTGCAAACTATTGAGGCATACCATTCCAAGTACCAAATTTGAAAGGGGTGGGCCTAAGCGCACCCTTCCAAATTTTGATTCAATGTCCATTTCTAAACATATATTGTGATTCAGTGCACACTTACCAAATCGCACAATGGGTTAAGTAAATACTAAAAAGCCATTTCTTGGTTGCAATTTTGTGATTTAGCGTCCCCTCGAGGTTTGACTGTTTGAGGGCTTCATACATCTGACCCAAAATGCTCCCCTCACTGGTCAACTTCTAGCATAGCAAACCACTTTGTGGGACAGAATAAGCAATAACTTCCCAAAGTTCCCAAGAAAAATAAATAAAAAAAAGATTGCTGTCTTTGGGGGCCTTTAATTTGTATCCCTCATGTGTAAACTTCCCATGTCTCTACTGTGTCTGAGCTATCCAGCCCATTGCTCTTGGCCCTATATAGTGTACCATAAACCATCAGCGGATTTCTCTTTCCCAATCTTCTTTCTTTGGAGGTTAAGAATATTTCCAGATCATGGGAACTCATTTCTTGCCCAAAAAAAACACCAGGTCAGCAAACTTACAACCGTGTGGCAAGTGTTTCTTGCATCTGATCAAGCCTGTAGAGACTGCTCAGGTTAAAGCAGATTTTTGTGCCCAAGAGCACTGTCTGCGATTGTTGACAACAAGGAAGAAATAACGTGGACACTCCCACAAATTTTGATTAAATTATGTTCTATCTGCTCAGCACCCAGGGCATAATCCCAAAAGGGAGGAATAGTTTTTTTTGGTAGTCTCTTTAGCAGATTAAATTAAGATAATTAATCAGAATTGGCTTACACCTTTCCATATGAGAAACTTCTGAAGTTCGTTTTACTCCTTTAACCAACTACACATCAAACGAGTCACACTCAACGTCCCTGCACCACACAGCACAGCTGCTTCGTATTGTAAATAATCTGCATCAAAACATCCCTCTAAGGGACAGAGTAACCAACTCATAACATGTGCATATATAATCTTTATTGCTTGATTAAAATCATTGCAATCACTTCTTACAATTCCAAGAAAAACACATTTACATTACAAGCACAACATCTTCTCATCACGTCCCATAAATACAATTGAAAAACTTATCCATAAACCCAAATCTAACCACTTTACATCCTTAATTACAGGATATTATTGCACATTTTACATTTTAAAGTGACGGCATGCATTGCATACTCTTTCTATATACATGGCGGTAAAATATTTGAACAAATAACCATTCATTTCCACTATGAAACACATGTTATATTTCAAAGTACTAATGGTAAAGTGCAGAAGTGACTAAAGCGGAGAAGTTTCTATTATACATTTCTTGCACAAATTACCTTTCAAAGTGCTAATGTGCAATACTTGCAACAACCATCATATCAAAACAATAAAAGTGTACCAATTTACTGTGATGGTAACCCAGCTATTGTTACATTTCAAATTAACACCCTTGCAACAAAAGTTATTAGGTGATAGATAACATTTATGAGCCGATTAATACTGTTAGTCACCAAAGCCATAAAAATAGTGGAGATCTGCCTTATTGTATTAAACATTTTTCAACTGCCATTAAAAATGTTACCAGTTGACATAATAATGGAACCAATTCACCAGATAATACCATGATTAAGGCCTGTCAAGCAGATCTCACGCCACTCATCAAAAAGTAAGGTCTTAGAACTAAACATCTAAGATTAATCAGCTTGGGGCATATACACACTATTTGTACTAGAGTTTCCTGTGGCCATCCGCAAAATCTACAGTTAGAATCCGGCCACTGCTTGATCCAAGATTGAGTGCCCTCCTTTGTTGGGTTCATTCCCATATCTAACTTTAAAAACATTTATTAAACTTTGCAGAAAAGAAAACATTCAGATATGACTGAATACGCAGGGTTGGTATGAATTAATCACATACCATGCATAATTTTTTGTCAGCTAATGCATTTTTATCCAAATTAAACGATTCAGCTTTGATGTGCTTTTTTAAAATTAACTTATAATTGGGCATTTTCAAATCTCGCAGTGCACTTTGCAGGCCGATATCTTGTGGGGAAGTTAAAATATAAGATCTCTATTTAGCCGCATAGACAGACTTGTAGGTTAGGAATATTTCCAGTCCATAGGAACTCATTGCTTGACCAACAAAGACACCAGGTCAGCAAACTTACATTCCTGTGGCAAGTGTTTCTTGCATCTGATCAAGCCTGTAGAGACCGCTCAGGATAAAACAGATTCTCGCTGCCCAAGAGCATTGTCTGCGATTGATGACAACATCAGACAAATAACGTGGACACTCTCACATATTTGATTACAATTATGTTCTATCTGCTCAGCACCCAGGGCATAATCCCAAAAGGGAGGAATAGATTTTTTTGGTAGTCAGTTTAGCAGATTAAATTAAGATAATCCGAATTGGTTTACACCTTTCCATATGAAATACTGCTGAAGTTCGGTTTACTACTTTAACCAATTACACATCAAACGAGTTACTCAACGTTCCTACACCACACAGCACAGCTACTTCGTAATGTAATACTCTGCATCAAATCATCCCTCTAAGGGACAAGTAACCAACTCCTTAGCATTGCCCAGACCAACAGAATCTGCAATACCCTATGTTTCTCCAGGTCCAATGTAGCACAGTCCTTGGCAAATGTTTTGCATATGTCAAGAGACCCTAAGTGAAAGACTGTCCAAATGGAATGCCAAACGGCTGTTTGAAGCTATCTAACAAGTGGAGATATTCTTATTTATATATAACCAAACAATGAACACCCCACATTGGACCAAGTGGATGTGTAAACCCCAGGCTTAAGCATGTTTGCTAGTTAAGTGGTGTGTGTAGGTGTGAGTGTGCATGTGCAGTAAATGTGTGAATGAGTGGATTAGATTTACCCAGGCCTGTGGTGTCCATTTTAGAAGCCCTTGCCCTGTTTGTGTGCAAAAGATGGAGGTGAGCTTGATTTTTTTCAGATGGTGGAAGGAGATTGCAGACATTCCTCAGAATGGAGGTAAGAGCCCAGATACTCCTTCCCTCCATGGGAAGAGGTGTGGCGCAGCGGCCAGGGCTACTGGCTCTGGAATCTGGGGCTCACAGCTCGATCCCCGGCGGCAGGTCAGCCCAGCACCATGTGACTCTGGGCAATAGCTTGCGTAATCTTCCGACGGCCCCCAGCGCCGGGATGCCTTTGGGTAACTGTTTGCGCTTTACAAATACTGAATTTATTTTAGATACTGAAGTGGGGAAAGTGGAAACAGGATTGAATAAGGCTCTTTCCTATAAAGAGCAAAAGCTAAACAAATATTAGACTGAATGTGGCACAAATCAAGCATTGACCCCCCAGTCAAGGGATCTGGGCTAAATACATCCTTATTTTGATCACCATGCCACCCCAGTTTAGACCTAGCCATATGCAAATCAGTCTTGACCCAGCTCCTTATGGGAACAGTCCAGCCTTAACTGACATTGTTCGGCATTCTTTCCATCAATTGTTGTTTTTGCTTTTGTCACCCCGGAGAATGGGTTTGCCCAGACGTGGGTCCTGTGTTCTCCATGCCACTGAAGTCAAGCTAGCGTGGCTGATCAGGGGTGATACCCTGAAACCGGTCCCAGGATGCTTGTTTCCGGTCCAGGTGGGTCCTGGCCTGACAGTTCGGGTTGGACTGTTCCCACGGGGAGCAGGTTTAAGACTGATTTGAATATGGCTGGGTTTGAACTGGGATGGCATGGGGAGCAAATCATTTATAGAGTAAGCCCAGATCTCTGTGGTAGCAAATAAACAATGGATTTAGGCCCATATCTCTGTACTGGGGAGAGTGTTTGACAATCAGCATTCTGTCCATCAATTGATTTTATTGGATTTCTTATAAGAGGGATGCTGATTAGTGTTCCTGTAACTGCTATTTGGTGGATGGTGGGAGGGGAGAGGTGAGTCTGCAGTATCTGTTGTCAGATTGGGAAGGGCCGTTGGAAAGTGAGAAGCCATTTGTCGCTCTTCTTGTTCACTGTCAAAGGTGACTGCTGAAAGTCGAGGTGCAGACTAGTCACTCTGCTTTTGTGCTTCTGTTGGGAGTACTCCAACATGGAGACAACCCTGCTGTGAGGCGAGTTACTCAAAGACGAAGTCTGGATGACAGCCTGTGAAGCTCACATTAAAAGGGAACTGACTCAAACTGGTTCTGAAAAGGGAGACTGGAATATACACATACCCCGTGTTAGACAATTTGTTGTTGGTTGACTGGGGTGTGAGCCCTGGTCAAGCATCAACTGCAATTATTTCAGGGTGAGGCACAGGCCAACCCTAAATTAAACTATGCTTAACCCTCTTGTACACTGGCACAGAGCAGTCAGACTTAACTTAGAGGCAATGTGTAAATACTTCAAACTGTAATAAAGTGGAAACCCCACACAAAAAGGATCCAACCCCAAGTTAAATCAATAAAACGTCAAAAGAACAAAATTCCAATCATTAGAAACGGAGACAGGCAATTTGAAAGATTTGAGAGAAAATGGCACCAAAAAGCACATAGCACCAACTGTGGATATCTGGTTGCACAGGACTGAGACAGTCACAAGTTCAGGCAGACTGCAATGGAGCACCAGCCGGCTACAGGGACCCAGTTATCACCAGTACTTTAAATCTAAGTTTGGGGAGCTTTGCAAGGATCTGCTGTCGAAAAAGTCTTGTAGGTGAAGCGATGCGTTGGTTTCAAGATGCTGCGATGCGAGGGCCTTTCGAGGATCCCATCTAAAGGACTTGTGATGCGGAGTCTAGCATTGGAAAAGGGTGCACAGGTGCAGCGATGCTTCTGTTCAGAGGAGCTGTGATGCAGAGTATGTCGTCTAGGCTGCTGTTGACTACAAATGTGAGGACCTGCACCCAGGATGCATTGTGCAGAAACAGTTCTGATGAGCTGCAATGCAGGTCTTTGAGCTGGTTCAATCAATGCAGCAGTGATGTCAGTTCTGCTCGGTTTTACGCATCAGGGGAGATGCGTTCTTTCTGCTGGGTCCACAGAGGCTGGCAGAGCACCAGAAGCGCATTTCAATGGGTCCAGGAGTGGGTGGCACCACTTGGCAGGATAGAATCCCAGATGGCAGATTCTAGGTGCAAGGTTGTTCGAAGCCTGTGTTTCCCTAAGGCTTCAGATAAGGAGACCAGCCAAGTAGCCCTTGAGTCGTTTTGGGTTCAAGAGATACAGGCAAGGAGGCAGCAAGTCCGCACAGCAGGGCCGTACGACAGAACAGCAGAGTGTCAGTCTTTTTATTAGCACAGCAGTCCTTCTTCCTGACAGAGTATCCACAGGTTCAGAAGTGTACTGAAGAGTTGGTGTCCAAGGTCCAGTATTTATACCCAGAGGCAGTGTATAAGTCACTTGCCTTCCTGGCCCTGGCTCCAGATTGGGGAGAGGATGTAGCCTAACGGCTAGGGCGGTCGTCTCAAATCTGGGGAACCGGGTTCGAGTTTCGGCAATGACGCTCAACATCCTGTGATTCTGGGCAAATCACTTAATCTCCCAGTGCCTAACAAAAATGAATGTGACCTCATGTAACAAAACTGGTGCTCATGTGTAGCGCTCTGATACCCAATTTCGGGTCAAGTTCGTGCTGTATAAAACTTAGTGGAAAAAAACGAAAAACGGGGTATGCAGCCATTTGTGTGGGTACAGGACACAGACTATTCAAGTGTAAGTGGGACTAGACCAAGCTCCTCCTCTCATCCTGCCAGTGATGGTCGTCCATCCAGTCACACCTAAGTTCCTTGTTGTGTGTGGTTGTCTAAGAAGAATGCACCAAACCGAACTATCAAGTACACAGTCATGCGACCCAGAGACTGACTGCTGGCACTAAATGGCAAAGGAAGGAAAACAGCAACTTTTTAAGTGTCATTTTCAAAATTGTAAATTAAAATCCGACTTCACCATAAGTTTGTTTCATTACAATTCCAAAGACCTCAAACACTGAGCTGATTACCAGTCCTTTTTCCTCTCCATATGTAAATGGGAGATCAAAATATATGCAGTAAGCTCAGTTAAAAAAAAAATTCTTTGCTTGATCCCTTCGTGGATACTGATTACTGTCCAAGCCTATTTCAATAGGGAGTAATAACTCTTTGTCAACCTACCTGTAAGAATGGGTGCTGCTTGGGGAGCCAGCTAGAGCTGTGAGGACCTTGGGGCTACCCCCTTAGCCCCAACAAAACCTCCGGTGGTGATGTCCCAGATGGACACCAGCGGACCTACTGATTAAAACAACTGCTGGCTCCCACCAGCAACGTATGGTTCCTGGTGAGGAGCTAGTTGGGACCTCGGTGTTCCTTGGGGCTCCCCCAGCAGCCGCCAACATAAAAAACAAGCATTTGCAATGCAATAGGTCTCTCATTATTAAAGTTTGAGCTATTGGCATTGCTAGTAATAATGCAACACCAATAGCTCAAACGTTCAGTAATGCTAAACCTATTGCATTGCAAATGCTTGTTTTAAGATGTTCAGAGAATTCCAGAGGCAACGTTTGGAAAAATCAAGGCCTAGTATGAGCTGGATTTCTCTCCATCCTTCGACAGCTCTCGGAAGCATCATAAGCAATGCCTGGGAGGAGCAGACTGGAGAGCTGTGGCTCACTGCGCCCTGGACATTTATTTAAAATTGAGTTGGTCCAAAAAGTTACCGTAGGGAACATGGCCATTGCAGCAGAGCAGAGTTCAGTAAGTTAACAAACATCAACAATGGACGAGATAACCTCTTGACACAAATATTCCCTATAGTACCCGTCAAGAAACATGTTGACTCAGACTAACAAGCTTTGGATGAGTAGGGATGTCCTCCTAACAGACTCTCTTGAACACATGCCTGACAGTGTGAGCTGTGTCCTCACTCCCTGGGATTGATGTAGTAAGATGCTTTGGTGAAATGGCACACAGTGAAGGCCTGACACTTGCCATCTCTCAAGGCGAGCTTTAGATTGTCCATGACCAGGCAGAACACACATAATCTATCATTTATTTATTCATATTTACTGCACTGCTTTGCATGGCGAGCTACTTTCAGTCTCCAGGCCTCACTTCCATTATCAACCAGTGTCTGTAGAGGCAGGATCATTAGTCGCTGCACAAACAAGAGCATTGATCCAACAAGCTGGTCCACCCGGGGCGGGCGCACTGATAAGCATTGCGGATCTCCTACATACCCTGTCCTTGTAAAGGGGGGGTCCGGCGGCACACGCTGCTGCAGCCCTCTTGTGATTCATGTCATCAGAGCGTGCTTCCCTGCACAGCGAGCGCCCCAGATGTCATTGCTGGCTGTGCCAGGGTTTCCCTGCTCTACTTACAGCTCTAACAAGCCCAGACCGCTCAATTATTTCCACTCCCCCAGGACACTCCTTCACCACAGAGGAGCGGGGGCGAGGGAGCATGGCAGCAAGGCGAACGCGCGCTGCTGCCCATAACAGACACCAATGGGAAGTGGGAGGAGCAAAGACTGGACATGTGCTCGCCTTTGCCCAATTGCGTGCTGTATTTTTTTAAAGGGCGCGAGCTAAAGCCAATGCAAGTCGGTGAAAGCAAAAGCACACGCACAAGCGTGTGGTCAGCTTTCAGAACCCCCTATATGAGGTCTTGCGCTGTGCGAGCAATGCTGCGCACAGCAAAGCTTGGCGTGAGACCTAAAAAGGGGGTAGGTGCCCCGGGTTTACACACCGGGGTACCCAAAACAACTAAAAGTAGGAAGAAAAAAATGTAGGAGGAATAAAGAAGCAGCAGGAGTCGCTCGTTTATTATTCACTGAGCCTTGCAAGGAGTGCCCCATAACGCCTTGCCAGGGCTTTTTACATATATTATTTGGAACCAGATGGTGCCTGTAGAAGGGGCAGGGAAACCACCAATCCCTTTTTGTATGGGGGGGGGGACTGCAGGGAGTGCAACAGCCCCACAGCAACATAAAAAGAAAAATCCATGATTCCAGTAGAACTTGCCATATTTTTTAAAGCACTCTGAGCTTGAGTTGTATTCTTTTCAGCTGGGGTGCTGGCCCCCCTTGTGGGGCGGTGTTCTATGGCTGCACTTTGACTTGAGAAATGTTTTTTTGGGGGTTTTGGTTCGTTGAGTTTTTCAGAGTAATATAGATTACACATCCATCTGACATATGGGACTGCGATACACAGGAACAGGATTCCCTTGAAGAGGAACCTGCCACCATCAACCCACATATTAAAGCTGATGGAAAAAAATAGAAAAGAAACAATACAACTCCAGCATCATCATGCGACCTCAGTGGGTGCAGGTGGAAAGTACAGCTATAACAATGATCATTACATTTTCTACATGTGGTATAGAAGGTGAGTGGAAAGGATTGAGGAGTAAGTCGCAACCATGAAAAGGAGAGGGGAAAATACACACCAAACCATCTATGTGCAAAACTTGCAATCTTTACAAAGGCGTTGTAGCTCATGTACCATTGACTACAGCATCTCCTACTGGGTTCATCTGATCAAGATGAGTCAGAGGGGTAGAGCGTGGGTCCTGAAGACTGGTCAGGGGTTGGCTGGGTCACTGTCAGCATGGACAAGTTGTCATTTCCTCCCTTCAGTACACTGTCTTCCGATTCGTCCACCCGTCAATCTCCTGATCGGGCAGTTTCATAATCATACTGCCCCAGATTAAAAGGTTATTCTCCGCATTATCTGTATGGACTCTCCGGAGTCTACATTCCACAGCCACTGTCCACTCCAGGAGATCTGATATCCATTTGATCTAGGTCAGAGGAGTGAGGCTTGCCCAGTGGATAGCTATACACCTCTGGGCTAGTACTAACCCCAATTGGGCACATTTTTACTGTTTCCCCCTCCCCGCCCCCTTTTTGGGGAGAGGCAACAACTCCAACAGACAGCAACGTATCGTAAGACCAACTTTCAAATGTCACTTTGTGCACCTCACATAGTACAGCATCCCAGAATCGGCATAGAAGGGGACAATTACATGTGACATGGCTGCTATCAGCTGAAATTGCATTACAGTGGGTATATCCTGCTGGTCGCTCCTGGTAGACCTTTTGCAGGTGTTGCGGTGTGGGGTAATATATAATAAAATTGCTATCCACCTCGCATACCTGAGTTAGGGCCCTCCCCATTCAGTGTCTGTGAGCAATGTCTCCAAATTCACATCCCAAGGAGTGTGCTGTGTAAGTAAGGTAACCTTTCTGTCGGAATTCAGGGCAGCGTTCAACCGAGATATAATACTCTTTGTGGACCCAGGGTCCAGTATCGCCTGTAATACCCGGGATTCTCCTGTATCCTCCGGGAACATCCTCCAGATATCTCGAACAGTGTGCCAATTGCTGGTGTACTGTAGAAATTGGTCCTCTAAACCAAAATGCATACCCATTTCTTCCCCAGACAAGAAGATTCTGTTCAAGAAGAGTTTTCCTGCTTTCTTGCAGCCTCTAGTCAACCACATCAACAGAGTCCTGTATATGCACAAAAGGATGTAACCATAGGGTGTCCGGCACATCACCTGTTTGACTGTCCTTTCCCATGCCAATGCCACCTGTTCGACCAAAAATGGGGTACCTGTCGGAAGGGCACTGCCACACATGAGTAATCTAGGTACATCAGCCAGCTCCACTGTGCCCGCGAGGAGTTTCTTTTCGCAGTTGAAGCCTTCGTCACACAACAAGGTGGTGTATTGTGACAGGCCAGCCAGATAGTACATTTAAAGTACGGAAGGCCATTACCTCCCGACCTGGGGTCTAATTTAAGGATCTCAAGGTGAACTCTGCTTCTCTTACCTGCCCACACAAGTGTTACCAGTAGGCTATCTATATTCTGAAATAGCGAGGGCGGTAAATCACAAAAGTAGTTCTGCAGAAGATCATTTTTTGTATAATACCACCCTGCCCATAATCGACAGCATCAGGATAGTTCAAAATTGTACTGAGGCATTGAGCCCAGCCATCACTCTGCCCTTATTCAAATCATATTGCCGTTGTTGCTCATGAGCAATCTGCATTCTCAAATACCGAAAGCTCACAGTTTCCCATTGTAGTCTTACTTGGGGGGAAGGGGAGGGGGGGGAGTTCAATAGCATTAATGGCCGGTAAGGGAGGCCGCACTGTCGTTTGTTGGTGGACACAAAGCCCCGAGACTTCTCTGAGCTGTGCCATCAGTCAAAGGAGGCCAGGCACAGATTGCTCCGGATCCACTGCGTAGATTAACGTGTCATCAGCTTACAGAGACATAGTATGCACTGTATCGGCCATACGTACACCCTAATCTCACATCTCCACCCGAAGGTAAACTGCGAGGGCCTCCATAGCAAGAGCAAAAATGAGCTGCGACAGTTGGCAACCCTGACCAGTACTTCTCTGAACGATGAATTCCTCTGAGACCGTGCGACCTGTACGCACTCTTGCAGTTGGGTTTGTATATAAGCGCCTCGCCAGACGGAAACCTCTCACCTAGACCCATACAACTGAGCACCTCCCACAAGTACATCCAGGATAAGGTGTCAAAGGCTTCCTCTGTGTCTAATGTGATCAAATCTGCACGCAGGTCTGTACATTTGGTCACATGTGGTATGTGGGAAAGACAACTTAAGTTCATATGTGTATCCTTGGGTTGCATAAAACCGCATTGGTTGCCCAGGACCGAATGTGTTATAGCCTGGCTCAATCGCATTGCCAGCACTTTAGCCAGCTACTTGATGTCTACTTTGAGCATAGAAAGGGGTCTGTCTGCTCCTGGGTCAGCAGGATCCTGGCCCGGCTTAGTGAGAATAATAATAAGAGATGTGCATCTGGTCAAGCAGCATACCAGACAGCAAGCCTCGTGTATCCTTTCTAGAAGAGCAGGGAGCAAAGACTAATTTTGGTAATATTCGACCGGAAGACCATCTGGACTCATACACTTCCCTCTAGCCGTACACCTGAGGACTTCCTGCAAGTCCTCCAGCACATTATCCTCCCTAATATCCTCCGCTTGAGCTGCAGTAAGTTGGGAAAGGGCAATGTCATCAAAGAAAAGCATCACCTCTGCAATATCTGTAAGAACAGGGGCTGAAAATACCGTCCGCAAATGGCCATAAACTTGAATATTTATTGCCCCATGTCCAGCAATCATTGTGCCATTTTGGTCGCAAAGGGCAAGGGTTAGAGGCGAGGTGGGTGTTCCCACTTCAGTAGCATGCTAATATGCAGCCTGATTTATCACAGTCTTGATGAAGACGCTGGTAGTAGTCCTTTCAGACATGATAGTCTAGCTTGTCCCAAATTGCCTCCACCCATCAATGTGCCTCTGCCAGAGCCATCCCCTGCTGCTCTTGGCCCTTGCCTTTCGCTGCAGACTCATGAGGGACTCCTCTGCTGCTCGCAATTCCCTCTCCAGTTTTCTCCTTATGCAATATACTTTGCCTAGACTCTCCCCACGGACTACCACCTTAAGCGCTTCCCAATCCGCACCTCTTGAGTGCGATGAGTTCCAATTTGTTGTGCAGAATCCATTCAATACTTCCGCCACATCTATATTAAATTCCTGGTCTTCTAGTACCTCAGGGCGCAACTGCCACAAGGGGATTATAGGCCTATGTCCTGAAAACGCAACTCCAATAGTAGTGGGCCTGATAAGACAGTAACTACACTTGATAATACACCCTTTGAACATCAAGTCACTGTTGTTGGATAATAAAAAACTATCCAGTCTGCTGTACGTGTCGTGGGTGGGGGTGTAACAGGGGAACTTCTCCACTGAAAGGTATAGCTCCCTCCATATTTCGAGCAATTGTAATGTAGACATAGTGTCACATAAGCTAGCCACCATACAGGGCCTGAACCCATCCTGGGATGGTGTCGGTCGAACTTTCCCATCGAGCATGCAATTAAAGACACCTGCCCAAATTATAGGGAGCTCAATATATGGATATAATACAGACTCAGTTGTCAGTGTTTGGAGCATATGTGTTAAGCATGCAGAGCTCCTAGCCGTATAATAATCCATATATAAGTATGTAACATCCTGTCTGAAACCAGTCCACGTTACTGAAATGGGAACCCAGAGCCACCCATATGGATGCTCTTCTGGCACAGGATGAATAAGTGGAGTAGAGTTGTCCCCCTCCATTTCTGGTGGAGCTTCTGTGATTCTGCGTCCAGCAGGTGCATCTACTGGTAGAGAGCCATGTGTACTCCAGTCTTCTGGAGATAGGTGTGTGTTCTGTATCTCTTCACGAAAAAGTTTAGCCCCTCCCATTACACGTAAGCAATCGCACAGAATCACTCATCACACAATGTCTCTCGTTCCCAAACCTCCCCACCCACATCCATACCCCCCTCACCTTCCTCCCAACCCCCCCATCGCCTTCCAACACACAATGGATGCTGTATCAACAACTAAATAAAACCGTATGCAACTTCCTCTAGCCCTCCCGAGAAAATACCTTGCAACGTAACTAGTGCCTTCCCAGGCACAATTGTACACCCACCCACTCATTAACAATCCCAACTGACTACAGTGTGTGGCAAATACCTCTTCAACCCTGTGTCCATGCTAGGTTTCATCCATCCGCTCACTCAAGTGTTCGTGCGCACCCACCCCCAATTCCGCATCTACCGCATTGGTAGAGGCCGTAGTTACAGCCTCTACCAATGGCCTGGGTTCCTTGTACTCCCATTGTTGTCTCCAAGCACAGAGTACAGTCAGGTTGCACCACGACACTTGCAGCAGACCTGGAACAGCGTCTCTGCCGGCTTCTTCTCTTTGGAGTAGGCGGGGGACCACTTCCGTGATGCATCGCATCTTGAGCCCGTCCTACAGACATCGAGGGCTGGCGATCTTCACTATAATCCTCCAGCCAATCCCAAGTTTCCTCTGGTGACATAAAGTAATGTGATTGGCTATCTCAGCACTTTCAGTTCGGTGGTGCAGAGCAACGTATATTTTAGGCTCATTGTTCTTTTTAATTTTTTTTTACGCCACTAAAGGGCTGCCATTGTAGCTGGTCTGCCCTCGTATAGCCGGGAAAGATGCCTATGCTGCTATTCTCAAATATCTGGTCTTGGTGGCTCCCCACCTCCTGAGGGGTTTCATCCCGGTCTTTGTAGTTGAGAAATTTCACTATCATAGTTCTGGGTGGAGCTCCCAGCTTCGGCGGTGGGGCCAGTGATCTGTGGTTTCTTTGTACCACAAAAAATGTTGATAGCCTCATGGTGGGAAGTGCCATCTTGATCCATTCTTCCAAAAATGTTTCAGGGGTGCTAGCTTCAGCACCCTCTGGCAATCCCACAAACCGTAGGTTACATCTGCAGGAAAGGCCTTCCACGTCCTTCATCGGTACCTCTAACTTGCTTGAATGAACCTCTTGGCTGGCCACTGCTGTCTTCAATTCAGGGACCTCCTCCAGCAGTTCTGTGACCTGTGACTTTTTTTCCACAGATCTCTCTGCTATCTTATGTAGGTCAGTTCAGAGTAGGTTCACATCAATGGCCATAGCTTTGATTTTGGCCTGAACTGCCTGGCAGAAGCTTTGATTGCCTCCAGTATCTGGGTCCCAAGGGTTCAGCCGCAAGCTGTGTCACCTTCCCAAGTGTCTGCAATGGAACATTCCCAGCACCTTGTACCGTGAACTGGTCCATCTGTGTCTGCTGCATGCCCCCGGGCAGTTTGTCTTTACCCTTGGCTTCTTAGGGGGCTGAACCTTTTATGCTAAGCTCAACACGGGGGGGGAGGTCTACCCCTATCTCCACGGATTCCCGGTTAGGGTGCTGCCACTGAGGTGTCTCCTCCACATCAAACCCTGTCCTCCTCTGTAAATGGATCACCACCTGTGAAACTAGTCACATCCTACACTAGCGGTTAGCACCCGTACTCCAGGGGCAACACCACTGAGGGCACACAGTTTCTAATTTCAGGTATCCACTACAGGCTGGAGTCAGTGCTGCCAACCTGGACCGACATGTGTATGCATATGGTGTGCCAGGCTGTCATGAGGTTTTAAGGGCAATGCTCAACAACAGTTGTGGACCTTGCTGCCTCATGTCACCAGGGGGGCCTCAATTAAGGCCAGACCTCTATCCACATGGCCCACGCTCCAGCTGAAAGGGTTAGCCCATGGGAGTGCAGGCTTGTGTCCAAGTCAGCACACCTCCCCACTGCTCATTCCTAATGCTCCCTTTCTTTTTCACTTGCCCAACTCCCCAGCAAAATTCTCAAGAGTTTTAGCTCAGATGGGTGGGGTCAAACAAATGGTGGCAGTTACTCACAGGAGAGTATGGTATGTTATGTTGGCCTCCAGTCGTGCAGTTGTTTAATACTAGGGGGGGTACAGAGTCTTCACCTCAGGGACCACATTCCTGCCCTACTCCCTGCACCACAGAGCATAGGGGGGGCAAAAGGCCTACTTGATTCAGAAGATTCTCTCGCCATCACCCACTCCATCCATATCAGGGCACCAGCCGATCCGCTCAGCTAGGCCTTCGCACTCGCTGAAAGTCCCTCATGGAAACGGGCCTGCCTTCTGAGCGGTCCAATGCTGCTCCTCCATGCCAGATTTCCGGCAATGCCCCTGAGATCCTGGAGCAATGTTTGTAGTCTCTTCACCCCCCTCCTGGTGCTAGAAGGGGGGGGATTTTGTGCGGGCACCGTGCCGCCTGGGTCTCCCACAGCAAGGCAGTCACCGGAGGTTCCAGGGCGCAGTCTGCAATGCTGCCTCACCTGAGGCGGAGCGTCTGGCTTCTCATTGGATCGCCCCGTCGTGCTACCTCCTCGGCTGCAGCTTCACAGGCACAATAAGACTTCCTGATCCCGCTAGACCTCACCATGGCCACAGCGCTGCAAAAGCATGTGGGGGAGACTTGCTTTCTACACCCCCTTGTGCCACCCTGCTACAGAGTACTTTCTGAGGTTTTGGGAGGTCAGGGGAGCGGTAGGATGATGTAGACCGTCTATGTTGGCCCGGAGCTCTGGCTTAGTGCTGTCTCCCGGCCATCTTGTTGGCCACGCCCCCCCATCCGACCTGGAAACAGTTAAACGAAAGTATTAAGGGCATGTTGATGTGTTTAATTTCTTGTTTTTTTTTGTTCTTTAGTAAAGCTTTATTATAAACCAATTATGACAACCACTTTTTATTAAACATTCCAATTTGTGAATTTGGATAATGTACACTTCATTATAATTTTTGGTAAGTTTCTAACGGAGATAATGGGTCTGCTTTATGTATGTTAATATGCTGATACCTTCATAAAGCCAAAAAGCCCACTTTTTATCTTTGTGTACTTACCCTTTGACAAAGTCAGTAGATCTGATAACATCCTTTATATTGTAACATCAGATAATCAGCTGTGCACACCCTCAAGGGTTTGGCTTCCAAACCCAATCCCATGGCAGGCATGGCCTTTTTCCGGGTGTTTGGCTGCCCACATGGGATTTGGCGCAGGGCCTGGCGTCCGATCAGCTCCTGGCATGGGGTTACGCCGTGCATGGCTTCAGGTTTGACTGCCCCCGGGGGGGGGGGGGGAGGGGGGATTGGATGCCAGTACAAGCCAGGCACTACAGCCACCTCCATGCCATGCATGACTTTTGGCCATGCGCCGCATGGAGCTGGCGTTACGTATGGTAATATATTACTTTACGTTAAAAGACCCCTAGAAATTCACACACAAAAAAGGTTAAAGTGTTGTTATAGTTTGGTATGGTGGTAATATCTTATTTTGGATTTTAAAAAAAACTCTCTAAAAAGACTAAAGGTTAAAGTGGCATTCTAGTAAGGGGAAAATGTCAGTGAAAACATAGTGTTATACTAACAAAACCAGTGATATTCACTGGTTATAGTTACCTCAAGAAACTAAAACTGTTGCCTTAAATTAAATAACTCGTGCCCTCGCCATGCATTGCTTTTGACCTCCCATATTGCATACCTCATTGATAAAATCACTGCAACATTGGAAATGTTATCTTTGATGACAGCAACGCATTGTGGGGCGCAAGGTATTGTTACATGCAATAACTATAACTGGTGAATTTCAATGGTTTTGTTAGTTTAAACATAATACCATTTAGCTAGCTATAATGAAGATATTGCTATACCTAAATAGAACATCACTTTAACCTATGGCGTTTTAGGGAGCATATATTCAAAATAATTTTCTCAGATTGGGGACCCCGGGAAGTCGTACTATAGGAGTACTCTTTCACAGAGTCTTGCATCACTCTGTGAATTGACTCCGAAACCTTCACCGCTCTAATTAACGGCAGTGATAAGAGGACACAGTTCTTTCTATTTGTATAGGAATAGTTCCAGAATATCACATTTTTGCTAATTTCTTGCCAATTACAAAATTATGCAAGTGTACAGAGCCCACAACTACAAGATTTCTACTTTATATGCTCAAAAATGCCTTTGAACATAGTCCCTGAAGTGCTCTTGTTTCGGGGTCATGAAATTAGATGCAACAAAATTCATGTTGTGAGTGACTGCCATTTGAAATTGTCTTATTGGCTGATAGTCATTCACCCTTCACTTTGGATCACTCTGTTACAGTGGACGCCTTCAAGTTCCTCAAAAGTCTGAGGGGGGTGATAACTTGTTTTCTTTAGTTGTTACGAAATGGTTAACGGTTGTGGCCTCCCTTTTTTTTTTGTAACCTCACTCTTTGTTTACTAACATGGGTTTCCATGTTATGCTTATTATATTGTCTGTCTTTTTCAGTGTTACATGGTCAGTACGAATGGTGGCAAGTGGCCTCACCAGTGAGCTATAGGGTTGCTGAGCTTGGGGTGTTTACCGGTGTTTTTACCTTTTTTTATTATTATTATTCTTAAGTGTTTTTTTAATATAAACATCTTATTTCTGATCTCCTTGTCTGCATTTATTTATTGGTAGCTGGTGATAAATAGATAACTCACACCAGAGCGGGACCAACTTTTGACAATATGATAGGGAACTTTTGAAATAAATATACTCTGATCCTCTATTGCTAAGGTACGTGGTCTAGATTCTTTGAACACAGTTTGCCATTTTTTATCAGTAATTTGTAGGACGTTAATGCCAAACAGCATTATGATTGTCTGTGTTGATTGCTTTTTTTGAGTCCAGGATCAAACACAAATTTTTTCCAAGTTAGCAGGTGTGTAATTATTTAGAACAACATCTTCCATAAATTAGATTTTCCCTCCTATTGGTTTTTATTTCTGTTAATAATAAGCGCCTTATTATTAACTATGAATATATTTCGAGTACCTGTGCATGATGCCTTATTGATATCCTGACACTACTGTAGCCCAGTAACCTATGAATTTATTAGGGGGTATTTTATCTTTAATCTTAAAGTATTAATAATAAATCCAAATGTATATAGCTGTCCTAAAAATAAATATCCTGGATGATATGAGCAAAGATTGAAGCAAAATGTGGACAGCAGCATTATATCCTCAGCATCTAGCATTGCTCTTCTAATAGATTTCGAGCTCTAAAAAATTGACTTATTGCTAGGCTTTCCTGTTTTTCATTTTTTATTTTTGGTAAATTCTGGTGATTTTCCCCCCCAGTATTTTCAATACACATTTTGCACCATTAAAACAACAAACAGTGTTTTCCTGTGTTTATGGAATGTTTTGCAGTTTCTGCACTGATAGTGCATATGTATAGACCGTATACCTACAGGGTATATGAGGTCCAAATACATTTTTACAAACCAAACGTATAGTAGTGCACAATACAACATTTCTTTAGTGAGTCATTGGTCATGTGCACTTGCTCTTTCCTTCCCATGTAAACGTGTATCTGTGAAAAGGCCCTCAACATTGGCACTTGAGATGGGCAATGCAAAAACATTCAGTACACAATTTTCTAATTGACATAGCTTTCCATACCAATACTGGTTCACCTAAAGACTGCGATTCTCTAGGACAGTTTCTGCGACATATGCGTTGACCTGGGAGCATATGCCCTCCGGTTTTTGAAGCAGTCAAAATGAAACAGTACTTTTTAAAGTCTGGAGAAAATTTTGCCTTATGGAAGGGATCTAGAGATTGTGCAAAGTACCACAATGAGGCTTCATTGACTTCAAATGCCATGGTTGGTGAAGGGACATTTCTATGCATCATTGCAAGCCATTTCTCATGCAGTGTAAAATAATTTTTTCTGAATTGCTCCCCAACATTTCTTTGCTTAGCAAGTGGCAAGAATTCTAACATGGAACATGTTGCAGTGCCAAATCACTAAAATTGTCACTTTGCCTACTCTCAAGGAGATGTTTCTCATCTACACCAATTACGCTGACACTTAGTAGACAAGGGTGTTTCCAGACTCTAGTTTTTTCGGTCTCGCCTGCCGATGCGCTTGCGCATTCGAGCTAGCGAGAGATATAGGGGCTTATCCAGAGTTTAACCAAAGTGGCGATTTGATGCAGTGCACGTGCGCTTTTAGGTCAATGCGCAAGCGCAATGAGTTAAAATATGCGTGCACAGCATCAAATCGCCAGCCATCTGTCCCCCAGCTTGGTGCCACCAGCAGCTCTTCCCGCTCTGCTCCGCCCCCTGCTGCATCAAAGCGTGTGCTCTGACTCAGCCATTTCTCCTCCCCTTTCAGTTTCACGGCCGCCAGGCCGTGTCTCCTGTTTTACTTTTTTCTCCTACTTGTTTACTCTCTCGTTCTCTTCCTCTCGTTTCTCTTGTTAACACAGCAGCCCGTGCGGCAACTGAGGGCTTCAGACATGCTACAATTCTTAGCTCATTATCGCCCAATCCCTTACCCTGTCCTTGCATGAATATGGCAGCTGCACACTTTTGTTTGGTTCTGCATATCAGCGCGGCACACCACATTTTATGTTTACATGTATTGGCATCGTATTCTTGCACTGCTGGCCCGGTCGGAAATGAGGGCTTCAGACATGCTACAATTCTTAGCTCATTATCGCCCAATCCCTTCGCCTGTCCTTGCATGAATATGGCAGCTGCACACTTTTGTTTGGCTCTGCATATCAGCGCGGCGCACCGCATTTTATGTTTACATGTATCTGCATCGGCTTCTTGCACTGCAGGCCCGGTCGGAAAGTGTTATGGTAACCATGTTGTTCCTGCTTACATTTCACATGCTTTACCTTAAGCAGTCCACGCGGACCCAGAGGGCTACAGACACACTACAATGCTGGCCTCATTATTGCCCCACCTCCACCCTGTTCTTGCAAGAATATGGCAGTGGCCCACTTTTGTTTGGTTCGGCATATACCCTGTCCTTGCATGAATATGGCAGCTGCACACTTTTGTTTGGTTGTGCATATCAGCGCGGCACACCGCATTTTATGTTCACATGTATCCGCATCGGATTCTTGCACTACTGGCCCGGTCGGAAAGTGTTAAGGTAACCATGTTGTTCCTGCTTACATTTCACATGCTTTACTTAAGCAAGAATATTGAGGCTGCCCACTTTTGTTTGTTTCTGCATATTAACGCGGCATGCCATGTTTTGGCTTTGCATGTATCAGTGTATTATTCTTGCTTTGCTGGCCCGATTGGAGTGTGTTAAAGTAATCATGTTATTGATGCTTACATTTCAGGTGCTTTTCTTTCGTTCTGTTATTTAATTAATCCACTACAAATGCACACGTATGTATGCATGCGACCCACCGTAGTGCCGAAGTCTGCCTGGGTGCATGTCTTTAGCGCGATGAGTAAGTGCACAAAGGCACTCTGTGAGGAACGCACCTTTTAACAACACTCTAGCAGCACTCGCGCTCAGCTGCCATTTGCTCCTTTTATCGTCTGCCTCTTCCTTCCCCACTGCTTGTTATTTGAAGGGTGCATGCTCATCCCCCCCGCCAAGGGTCTTTAAACCCAACAAGCTGAGCATTCCTAATTTCTAGCCCCCCCCCCACAAACAAATTCCATGGAGACAGAGCCCCAGGCTGGGAGAGTACAGGAGTGGGGCCGGAACATGGGAGCTGGGAGGAGGACGTTTGTGCCAGCAGCGAACACCAGGCAGTGTCACGTATTTTGTTAGAAAGGGTATCTTTTGAAAATATTGTTTTTCTCCTACCTTATTATGGTTACAAAATTCTAATTAAGTAGCGGAAGTACTTTTACTGTTTTAGCCAGGCTTCTCTTTGAGTGGGACTTTGGACAGCTGTTGAACGAATTTTGTCACTCTACAGACCGCTCTAAATTTGGCAGATCGAAACTGTAAATTGCGGGTAAAAGAATGGCACTAAAACGCCCGCCCACCTTTCCGGCTTCTAGTGTAGTAGCAACCCATCGAATGAAAGGTCTATGTCCCTCATTTGACCACTTTGGATTTAAAGGATAACTGTTAAAACCCTGTGTTTAGTATATCTTTTTAGTCCGCATGTTTCATGTGATTTTTGCAGTGCCCCGACGCTCACCGGTGGTGCTGGTTCATAGTCATTGTAATTGGTGCGTTGGGGTCGAATGAGGTCGTTCAGAGTCGGAGCTACACACTTACCTTTAACACACCCTCTCCAAATCGCCAGCCATCTGTTCCCCAGCTTGGTGCCGCCAGCAGCTCTTCCCACTCTGCTCCGCCCCCTGCTGCATCAAAGCGTGTGCTCTGACTCAGCCATTTCTCATCCCCTTTCAGTTTCACGGCCGCTAGGCCGTGTCTCCCCAGCTTGGTGCCGCCAGCAGCTCTTCAAAGGATTTCTCCTCCTCTAATTATTCACGGCCGGCCGTACTTTCACTTTCACGTCCGGCAGGCCGTGTCTCGTTTTTTTTTTTTTACTTCTTCATGGACTCCTCCCACCCTCCCTACTCCTCCCACCCTCCCCGCTCTTGCTGGTATGTCTTTGACATGTCCGTGGTTTCTTATACCCTACTTTACCTATATTTTTTTGTTTTCAACACATTTCTTCCAGTCTTTTCCTTTCTGTTATCCTTATTCATTAAGCGATTTTCCCCGAGTTTTCTGTTAGCCATGTTACTCTCTCATTATCCTTTTGAATATGTATATTTTTTATTATCCTCCGTTTCTACTATCCATCCGCTGATTTACTTTTTCTTCTATTATTTTTGTCTCCTGTTCTCATTTTCTTCTGGTCCTCCTATCTTTCAGCATCTCACAGTTTACCTTTTTCTTACGATCTTTTACCCCATCCCCTTTTTCTTACGATCTTTTACCCCATCCCCTTTTTAAGTATACCAGTTTTTAGGAACTGGAAAAAAAAACGATATAAGGTGAACATACCGCAGTTTTCCTGCATGTAAAATCAATCATCTCGCTGACGTAGAAGAGACCCTTCACACACCTGCTTTGGCCTTAAAAGATCGCACCCGTTTTATGTCCCGGTCCCCTTTTTACTCACAATCACAGGATGGGGCACCAGCTCAATTATTGCTTCTTAAGAAGACTGCAAGTGCGCTAAAAATGCCAAATTCTCAGTTTGCGTATGAAAGGACCGATTCCCAGGGTTCTTGGCCAGCATCTGTGTTTGAAGTTACTGCTCGTTTCTCGTACCCCAATCACAATCCTTCCCTTTGAAGCCCAGCAGCGGGTGTTGTTGCTATCACTAGTGCAGCAGGTGCAGTGGCACCGACGCCAAGTGGTTTGCAACTCCTGCTGCAGCCCCGTCCTTGCTGCATTTTAGTACCCACATGGTGGGCAAGTGTTACCCTTTTCTTTTGTTGCATAAGGTAGCATGGAACTTAAGTTGTGCTCGCGCGCTTCTGGTGTTCTGGAAATGGACACTTGTGTACTAGCTATGCGCTTTAGACGTGTTTTCATTCATTCCAGTATTTTGCACTAAATGCAGGTGCACTGTCAGCTTGCCAACGCTGTAGCGGGCTTGACTTGAACAACACCGCACCTCATAGCTCACACATGTGATCTTGTGCAAATGCATCCTATAATCCACACACTGGTTCAAGAGCAGTTGGAAGTCTTTCAAGGCATTGCAGGTACATGATGTGGTTCACGCTGTTCTAAATCTTCTCCACATTTTTTTTGGTCATTGGTGGTAAACCTGTGCTGAAAAATCATTTTTGTGTTTTAAAATGTAATTTTTTCAATGAGCAACCAAACACGTCGTCTTACAAGTGCACCTGCAACCAGCGGCACAAGTCCTTCCTGTGTCGACTTATAGTTAGTTCGCGTGCGAGGAGCGGCCACCTAGTCCTCACTCTAACACAATAACTGCCTCTTTTAACATATACACTGGAGGATGTGTCTACTGTTTTTTTACTCTGGGAAACAGCGGTTCTACTGCATTTACCTCTAACCCGCTGTATTTTCACCGACATGTCGTGGGAGTATTAATTTTCGGCGTTAATGTTCAATGCTGCATTAACCGCTTTTCAGGACTACAGGTGGGAGCACACCTATGGTAAATAGATAATTACATTACAACAGTGACATTTTCACAGACACTTATTGCATCTGTCAAATAAACAAACGAGGATTTTCTTTTTTACTTTTCTTCAGTCAGAGCTAGGAGTGTGCACATTTCAGCGAGTTAGAAAAGACAAATGCTTCCATGGATTGTTTGAACAATCTGCTCGCTTATGAGCTTTTAAACATTGTAGCATTCTGTCATTTGTATGGGGGCTTGCAGCGAGTTTCCAATACACAATGCTTCCCTGGCATTCCCTTTCTGAAAATTGCCAGCTCGCGTATGAGCTTTGATGTAAAATTGCAAAATTGTAGCAGCCATGATTTAAGATTCTGAACTGGGAACTGCCACTCTCGCTTAGTAAATTAGACTCCAAACATTTGTTCTCTTGTGCCTTCAACATAAGCCGGCTCGGCAGTGAACTTGCAAAGTAGACAAACTCGTTTGGCTCAATTCAATGCGAGGGACATTGACTTTAGGAACAGAATGGAACAGATTAGGCAACGCTTACTTACAGGGGAAAACTAAATATGTACCTTTACTAATGCTATAGATGTAACATTTGCTAATTTTATAACTATTGCCATTTCTAATAAAAAAATTAATACTTTTATATTTTGAAAAACATAAACAAAATGTTTAAAATATTTACATTTTTTACACCAAAAGCTCAAACTTTTCTATTGCGAGACCTATTGCATTTCCAATGCTTGTTTATTATGTCCACTACAGCAATCATGTTTTCCTGTAAAAATCTAAGAATGCAGTAGGGTGTACTTTTTTTTTTACCTCACTATCTATATGCAACCAATGATCCTCACATTTCTTGCCTTTGACATAATCACTAAGCAATATTCTGTAAACGATAGCCACATGGATAATATAGCATTCGTGGCCTTTAGGACTGAGAACCACCTGCTAAACACAGTTGGGATGACTTTCTTTGATGCCACACAAAGCATAAAATTAGAAACATTTGTGTTTTCGTTACGGCGCATAATGAAACCGTGCACCAGAATGGACTACAAAGTCATTAGCATTCTTCATTAACTCTGAAGATTGTAAAGATGCTTTCAGCATGCCATCTAGAAAGTGGCAAGGATCTCTTACAGGGAAGCACTTCAGCTCAGGTATCGATTTTGACAGGACATCACACAACTGAATTACTGCAAATACAAAAAATATTACTTCAATCTTTGAACTTGATAAGAACTTTTTGCAGCAGCATTCCAAGTGACACTGCGTTCCATGTTTTCCAAACATCCGGTGTCATGTTTTCAACACTATCCCAGATGCTTGGTGACTGCACACTTTTCACATACCTGTCACTACACCTTGCATTGAACATTTAAAGCCTGCGGTGTTTGGCAATTCACCTACTATCAATACTGACTTGTTAGAAAAGTGGGCTAATTCATCAAAGGGTTTCACCCATTCTCTGCAGGTAAATGTGGTGTACATATTAGGAAAGATTTTACCTATCAGTGAAAGTATCAAACTTAGCCATAATATCAAATATGATTTTGATATTTCCCGATTCTCAACAGTTTATAAAATAATTAAATAAGACCTAAACCATACTTCTAAACCCCGCATTTTTATACCAAAGACCAAAAAACTGAAAAAAGCAATAGGAAGAAGAAACAATATTTCAATGACATTCCTAAACAACAAAACTCAAGCAGAATAATGTTAGTCCAGTACTTCTTGCTGATACCTTGTATAACTAAGTTACATTTTATTGGCCTCCCGGGAAGAAATAACAAGCATTTACAATGCAATGGTCTCGGCATCATTAAAGGAAGAGCTATTGGCATTGCTCATGACATTTCTTTTTTTTTCTTTAACCCCTTCCACACTCATGACGAGCTGGGCTCGTCATGGTGTAGCCTCCTCGTACACTGATGACGAGCCCAGCTCGTCATAAAACAATGAAGAATAGCAATTCCCAGCACAGGAGGGGAATTGCCTTAGCAGCCATGGGGTTAAATCATAAACAAATGACATTGTCATTTACATTGCCAATACACAGCGCTCTGCACTCAACAGCACACAGCGCTCTGCACCTGCGCTCACTCGTCTGCACACTGACTCTGCATTCTGCGCTCACTCCTCTGCACACTGACTCTGCATTCTGCGCTCACAACTCTGCGCTCGCAACTCTGCACTCTGCGCTCACAACTCTGCGCTCACAACTCTGCGCTCACAACTCTGCGCTCACAACTCTGCGCTCACAACTCTGCGCTCACAACTCTGCGCTCACAACTCTGCGCTCACAACTCTGCGCTCACAACTCTGCGCTCACAACTCTGCGCTCACAACTCTGCGCTCACAACTCTGCGCTCACAACTCTGCGCTCACAACTCTGCGCTCACAACTCTGCGCTCACAACTCTGCGCTCACAACTCTGCGCTCACAACTCTGCGCTCACAACTCTGCGCTCACAACTCTGCGCTCACAACTCTGCGCTCACAACTCTGCGCTCACAACTCTGCGCTCACAACTCTGCGCTCACAACTCTGCGCTCACAACTCTGCGCTCACAACTCTGCGCTCACAACTCTGCGCTCACAACTCTGCGCTCACAACTCTGCGCTCACAACTCTGCGCTCACAACTCTGCGCTCACAACTCTGCGCTCACAACTCTGCGCTCACAACTCTGCGCTCACTACTCTGCGCTCACAACTCTGCACTCACTACTCTGCACTCACTACTCTGCACTCACTACTCTGCACTCACTACTCTGCACTCACTACTCTGCACTCACTACTCTGCACTCACTACTCTGCACTCACTACTCTGCACTCACTACTCTGCACTCACTACTCTGCACTCACTACTCTGCACTCACTACTCTGCACTCACTACTCTGCACTCACTACTCTGCACTCACTACTCTGCACTCACTACTCTGCACTCACTACTCTGCACTCACTACTCTGCACTCACTACTCTGCTCTCTCTGCACTCACTACTCTGCACTCTCTGCACTCACTACTCTGCACTCTCTGCACTCACTACTCTGCACTCTCTGCACTCACTACTCTGCACTCTGCACTCACTACTCTGCACTCACTACTCTGCACTTACTACTCTGCACTTACTACTCTGCACTCTGCACTCACTACTCTGCACTCTGCACTCACTACTCTGCACTCACTACTCTGCACTCACTACTCTGCACTCACTACTCTGCACTCACTACTCTGCACTCACTACTCTGCACTCACTACTCTGCACTCACTACTCTGCACTCACTACTCTGCACTCACTACTCTGCACTCACTACTCTGCACTCACTACTCTGCACTCACTACTCTGCACTCACTACTCTGCACTCACTACTCTGCACTCACTACTCTGCACTCACTACTCTGCACTCACTACTTTGCACTCTGCACTCACTACTTTGCACTCTGCACTCACTACTTTGCACTCTGCACTCACCACTCTGCACTCTGCACTCACCACTCTGCACTCACTACTCTGCACTCACTACTCTGCACTCTGCACTCACTACTCTGCATCCATTTCTGTAGATAAACATCCATTTCCCTACTAGTAATACTCCAAAAGCAAGCCACCCTCAGAAACCCTTTGTTCTTGTTTTTCCTGTGGGCCCAAATTTGCACTCTGCACTCACTACTTTGCACTCTGCACTCACTACTCTGCACTCACTACTCTGCACTCACTACTCTGCACTCACTACTCTGCACTCACTACTCTGCACTCACTACTCTGCACTCACTACTCTGCACTCTGCACTCACTACTCTGCACTCTGCACTCACTACTCTGCACTCTGCACTCACTACTCTGCACTCTGCACTCACTACTCTGCACTCTGCACTCACTACTCTGCACCCTGCACTCACTACTCTGCACTCACTACCTACTCTGCACTCGCTACCTACTCTGCACTCACTACCTACTCTGCACTCACTACCTACTCTGCACTCACTACCTACTCTGCACTCACTACTCTGCACTCACTAATCTGCACTCTGCACTCACTACTCTGCACTCACTAATCTGCACTCTGCACTCACTACTCTGCACTCACTACTCTGCACTCACTACTCTGCACTCACTAATCTGCACTCTGCACTCACTACTCTGCACTCTGCACTCACTACTCTGCACCCTGCACTCACTACTCTGCACCCTGCACTCACTACTCTGCACCCTGCACTCACTACTCTGCACTCTGCACTCACTACTCTGCACTCACTACTCTGCACTCACTACTCTGCACTCACTACTCTGCACTCACTACTCTGCACTCACTACTCTGCACTCACTACTCTGCACTCACTACTCTGCACTCACTACTCTGCACTCACTACTAGGCACTCACTACTAGGCACTCACTACTAGGCACTCACTACTAGGCACTCACTATTCAGCACTCACTATTCTGCCCTCTGCACTCACTATTCTGCCCTCTGCACTCACTACTCTGCACCCTGCACTCACTACTCTGCACCCTGCACTCACTACTCTGCACCCTGCACTCACTACTCTGCACTCTGCACTCACTACTCTGCACTCTGCACTCACTACTCTGCACCCTGCACTCACTACTCTGCACTCACTACTCTGCACTCACTACTCTGCACTCACTACTCTGCACTCACTACTCTGCACTCACTACTCTGCACTCACTACTCTGCACTCACTACTCTGCACTCACTACTCTGCACTCACTACTCTGCACTCACTACTCTGCACTCACTACTCTGCACTCACTACTAGGCACTCACTACTAGGCACTCACTATTCAGCACTCACTATTCTGCCCTCTGCACTCACTATTCTGCCCTCTGCACTCACTATTCTGCCCTCTGCACTCACTACTCTGCACTCTGCACTCACTACTCTGCACTCACTACTCTGCCCTCTGCACTCACTACTCTGCACTCTGCACTCACTACTCTGCACTCTGCACTCACTACTCTGCACTCACTACTCTGCACTCTGCACTCACTACTCTGCACTCACTACTCTGCACTCACTACTCTGCACTCACTACTCTGCACTCACTACTCTGCACTCACTACTCTGCACTCACTACTCTGCACTCACTACTCTGCACTCACTACTCTGCACTCACTACTCTGCACTCTGCACTCACTACTCTGCACTCTGCACTCACTACTCTGCACTCTGCACTCACTACTCTGCACTCTGCACTCACTACTCTGCACTCTGCACTCACTACTCTGCACTCTGCACTCACTACTCTGCACTCACTACTCTGCACTCACTACTCTGCACTCACTACTCTGCACTCACTACTCTGCACTCACTACTCTGCACTCACTACCCTGCACTCACTACCCTGCACTCACTACCCTGCACTCACGACTCTACACACTCACGACTCTACACACTCACGACTCTACACACTCACGACTCTGCACACTCACGACTCTGCACACTCACTACTCTGCACACTCACGACTCTGCACACTCACGACTCTGCACACTCACTACTCTGCACACTCACTACTCTGCACACTCACTACTCTGCACACTCACTACTCTGCACACTCACTACTCTGCACACTCACTACTCTGCACACTCACTACTCTGCACACTCACTACTCTGCACACTCACTACTCTGCACACTCACTACTCTGCACACTCACTCTGCACACTCACTCTGCACACTCACTCTGCACTCACTACTTCGCACTCTGCGCACTCTGCACTCACACTCACCTTCTGCCTCACAGAGGGATGAAGTGAGCGCCGTTCTACTGGGCAGACCTGGGGTCGGGCGGGAGGGTCACCAGGGGCGCGCACGGCTTATAGAGCTATACGGATCAACACAATATTCTCCGGAGTGCCATCCATCTACCGCAGTAGCAGAAATTAGTTTGAAAGCATTGTCGAAGAATGCCAAAAAGCGCCTCATTTAGAAGCGATGAACAGAATTCAATTTTTAGAGCTCCCATGATGTGAAAACAATTTACAATGTACTGTGAACAAACTATTTACGAAGATAAAATATTAGTGAGATAGGTAGTAATCCTTATGCATATTGCCAGATAAGCAGGTGCACCAATGGTCCTCTACACTGGAAAGTCATTTTGAGGATGTAAACACTTCTCAGAAGACAATCTCCTTGACTACAGCGGACCTGCAACAGTGTGCAAAATGTCATGACATTTTGTGTTTATGTACTCTGCTGTATAGATATTTATTGCCCTAAATTTTTTTTCAGTATTAGGGGATATCTTTGAAAATACAAGCCTATTATGAAAGTGGATAGAAATGATTATGATCATTGTGGCTAACACAAAGGTGCAGTGAGGAAAGTGAGTGGCAGATATCGCCACCTCATGGTAACTGAGTATAGTGGGTCCAGTGGTAGCTTGCACAGCCACGTTCTTTCACTCCGTGTCCAGACTTTGACACTGTGGAATGGGGTTCAAGTCCCAGCGTCGGCTCTCCCAGAGATTACAAAAAAACATGCTGATCGAAAGAAATAAAATCAAACAATACCGATTGGCGTGACGAGGATAAATCCATGTGCAGTGCACTGCCCCCTTGCCTTGTAGACACCGCAGCCCAAGAAAACATGATTGACGGAGCAAAACGGTGGTCTAATTGTCCATAGCCAAAGTATATAACAAGCTGAGGATCAACGGGCATGAAAACAGCGTGGTGGGCGCGCACGTGACGCTGCGTGGGTGTGCACATCAGCTGAAGGATCGCCGGAGAAGACACGAGTCTGCCTGCTGCCATGACTGACCAACTGCAGAGGGAAAGAGCCCGGTGAGTGTGGGTAGAGGGGGGGCGGCAGAGAGGGAGTGGGCAGAGAGGGATGGGGGGTGTGTGTGCGTGCGTGTGTGCGTGTGTGCGTGTGTCTGTTTCTGTGTGTGTCTGTGTGTGCACGGCCATGCCTGCCTGTGTGTGCGCGCGTTCACGGACCCTGGTCGGCGTGTTCACAGCTCAAGGTCCCTTCAGAGCGAACTCCATTACAATAGGTCTCGATGCCGAGACCTAAAAATGACTCCGTCATCTTTTCCTTTCTTTGAATGACATTTAATTTGTGGTTGTGAAGGTGTGTTTTCAGTGTTTATATATTTACACTGGTGAGGGCTATTTTCCTATTGATGGACGTTTTATCGGTTATTATAGGTTTAAACATAAAACAGGATACCCTACTTATTGCTAACGCAGCATGAGCAAGAAAGGTGGCAACGTGACAACACCAATGAAACATCACTCTTGACACAACTTCTAGGCTCGGTCTATACCCTTCTTAGGGTCTTTGGAAAGATTCTTCAGGAAGGTATTCGTATTCAGGGCAACCTCTGGGATCTCCTCTCCGTTGCTCTTAAGAGCTGGACTTGAGCATTACATGTATATTCTGGTTAGCACATCCTCATCAATGTAATGTAAACTTAATTTATAAAGCGCAGCTTATGCCCAGAGGCATCTTGGCGCTGTGGTTTTCTAATCAAAAAGAGCAGCTGAGCAAATCACTATAGTGTACCGGGGCGAGGAGGTTTTACCTATCCTGTGTGAAAAGCCACGTCTTTAGTGTCCTCCTGAAACTCAGTAGAGAAGTGGCTGTTTTTAAGGAAAGTGGCAAATCATTCCAAAGCATTGCTGTTATCCTGTAAATGCTCCCCCCCCCCATGTGGCCTTTTTAAATGTGGGGACCACCATGTTCCTGGCAGAGCCTGAGCACAATGTTCTTGCCAGTACATACCATCTTAATCTCTCCATGAACTGGTCAGGTCCTAGTCCATGCAAGGATTTATACACCATGCAGAGGGCTTTGAATTTGCACTGTTGTCTGACTGGCATCCAGTGTAGTTTCTTGATGGCTTCTCTTGCTGATTCATGTTTGGGTATTTTGAAAATGAATCGAGCTGCTGCGTTTTGCAGAATCTGGAGTCTGTTCTGAAGGCCTGATGTCAGGGTGAGATAGACTGTTGCAGTAGTCTATCCGTGTGAGGACCAAAGCCAGGGTCACTGTTTTAAGAGATCGGGTTAGATATATATTTTTTTAATTTAGCATCCTAATGTAGCAAAAAGAAGCAGATGTTATTTTATTAACTTGCTTTTTAAGTTTTAACTCATTGTCCAGTATCACTCTGAGGTGTTTTACCTTAGTCAAAGTGTGGAGAGGGTGTCTAGCTCCAGCGGCCATCAGAGAGGGCTTGTTGCCGAAGATGATGAACTCGGTTTTTGAGGTATTCAACTTCAGACAATTACAGTCCATCCAATTGCTCACATTCTTCATGCATTAGCTAAATGCCCCATTAGCGTTTCTTTCTCTGTTAGTTAGAGACACCACCATTTGGGTGTCATCAGCATATCGGGCCAGGGTAAAGCCTGCATTTTTGATAATCGATGCCAGTGGGGTGACATATAGATTAAATAGTGTAGGGCTCAATGCTGATCCTTGTGGTACTCCGCATGGCAGGGAAAATTGCCTGGAGGCACAGTTGCCTATAGCCACATTTTGCTGTCGGTTCTGTAAACAATATTTTAGGAGATCCATAGCCGTGCCTTTTAGCCCCAGATCCTGGAGCCAGGCGACCATGATCTCATGGCCGACCGTATCAAAGGCTGGCGAGAGGTCCAGCAGCACCAATGCTGGCGTCCCCCCTCCGCCTAGAATCTCGCTTATGTCTTTAGTTGCCACAATGAGTGCGGATTCAGTGCTATGATGTTTCCTAAATCTGTGTTGCTTATCCTCTAGCAATGAATTTTCTGCTATATATTTTGAAATTTGTTGGTTTATGATCTCAGCCGATTTGGCCATGAAAGGGTGCCCCGAAATGGGCCGATATTTGCTCTGGTCTGCGGGGTCCAGATTGTCTTTCTTAAGTGGAAGAATAGATGCAAGTTTCCACTGATCGGGGAAGGTCCCATTTGTAAACATCTAGTTAATGATGAATCCTAATTTTTTTGCCACTTGGGCAGGCACCAAATGCATTATATTGGACGGGCAAGGATCATATGGTGAGCCAGATTTAATTGACAGAATTAGGTCTCTAAGTTGAACTCCGAAGGGGCCATTAAAATGTATAGACTTTTTCTGTCCTCTAAATTGGTTATCATCTGTTCGGCTTGATTAACTTTTTTTGTGTGCTGCAAATTTATTGTAAATGTTTACAACCTTCTCCTGAAAGAAGCTAGCTAACTTGTCACAAAAATCTCAGTTTATCCCAAAGTGATTAGCACTGGCAGGTGTAACCAATTTCTTTATCCAGGAAAATAGCATTTAATTAGAATTACCGGTGGCTTTAATGTGCTCTGTGAAATAGATGGTCTTTGCTGTTAGAATACTCTCTTTATGCTTTGTTAGTTTAGCTTTATAAATGATCCTTTCTTCTGTCTCATAATTTTTTTCTCCATCTTTGCTCTTGCCTGCGACAATCTTGTCTGGATAGCCTGAGCTTCGCATGATATCATGACTGTGACTTTTTACACCCATTTGGATTTTTATTAGTGGTTGGTGCTACGAGATCCAAAGCGGTATTTAACCAGAGCGAAAAATTCTCCTCTACATTGTCTCCTAGTTCACATGGGGTTTGAGGTAGTGGCCTCTCCTAGTTCTGACGGGGTTATTTTATGCCAGGCTCTACCTTTTACTTGTTGAATGGGGGGCCTGTGTTGGGTGTTTTTTCTCTATCTTTATTAGCCATTTAATCACCCAGTGGTCAGACCATGTCACTGGAAAGGGTGGAGGAAGTGTGATGGGATCATCAGTAGAAAAGATGCCATCTAACATATGTCCAGCCTTATGTGTTAGGCCCTTATTAATAAGCGTGAGTCCGAAGGTGTCCATAGTATCAATCAGTTTTTTAGGATCAGGGTCAGTAGATTTTTCCAAATGAAAGTTAAAATCCCCTAGTACTGTGAATTTATCATTAATAACTAGAGACTCAATCACCATGCTAAGATTATTGGTGAAGCTGCTCCTTAGTCCAGGCGGGCGATAAATCAGCATCCCCTTAATTAGCTGATGCCTCTGGCGGCTGGACTAAAAAGGTTAAGGCCTCAAAGCCTTTGGTATATAGTGGTTCAAGTTTTGTTTTAAAATGGTTGCGATAGAAAATCGCCAATCCACCTCTTTTTTTTTTTTGTGTCTGTCCAGTCTGTATGCAGCGTATCCGGGGGTGTGGAAGCAACAATATCTGGGCCAGAACTCTCATCTGCCCAGGTTTCTGTTACAAATGCCACATCAATGTCTTGCATTTGGACAAGGTCATAGAAGTCTAACTTGGGTTTTATTAGGGATCTTGTGTTTAAAAGCATGCAGGAGCTGTTAAGACCAGGGCTTTTTTCTTGCGTTTGCCCAGTTTTTCCTACTTGGTTTGGCTGGTTTTCTGATTGAGGTGTGACTTGTTCATTATTAATGCCATGATGACAGAAGTTTGCCAAGCTCGCAGTAATAGTAGGTCTCTGTGCTAATAGTGATTCTCAAGAATAGCAGATGTTACCCGACTTATTTTGAGGGGGACCAGGGGGACTGGCCCTAGGCACAGTCCAGGCATGAACGGGCCCAGTCTTCCTTGCCTTTGACACACCGCCGGGGGGTTGGTGCGTCCGCTGCGCTTCAGCGCCATAGCCTCCTTTTGACTTGGCAGGCTGTCCTGAGAGCAAAGGACTAGACCGCCTCTTCCCCAAGATGGTGGCTAGCCCATGGCACAGCGGAAGTGAGTCTTTTCCTACTTCCCTGATAGCTCTCTCCACTCGAACAGCCCGCTAATGGCTGCATTGGACCAGGGAGATACCAGGTGAAAGAAAAGGACGCTATTTTCAAAGTGGCCGTATGCAATAGTGAAGTCAGTGCAGATAACAATATACGCTAAGAACTGTTTTCAAAACGCTAAGAGTATTCAAATTTGGGGATATTTTACAAGGTAGCAACATCACAAATTAAAAGAATTTTTTATTTACCACAAAATAATGCAGGCGCAGTGAAATGTTTAAAAATTTGGATGAGTATCAATCAAAGACTCTGGCGACCCAGATGCGTCAGACCTATCCAATGGAGACTCTGTGATGGCCACCAAATTGAAAGACATTGACTCAAACTCAAGATAGCGTTGGACCCATGGTCTATCATGAAAGATATCATTTTGTTAAGGCCTCTGAATGGGGTCATTTGACCGAGTCTTGTTGCGGTTGAGCATTCTGACGAGCAGAAAATGTCAAGCAGGCCAGGGGGAATGGGAAGTGGCTAATAGGAACATGCTCTGCGATCTTATGCAGTTATCTCATAAAAGGTTGCGTTGTAAGAACTAATGTTTTATTAACCAACGGTTGCACAGAGTTCTCTATTATAGTATTCCTTCTTGTCATAAGCCTCATATTGGTCAGTAGATAATGAGCCTGATTGATCCCTAGCTGATGCTAAATGAATGCAGATCATTCCGAAGAGTGCACCCAAATTAATGCTAGTGGAAAAGGGGGTAGGGGTGTGTACCAGGCATAATTAGGGGAACATCCCGAATGCCTTGAAAAAAAAATGCCAATCTGTATGGGGTGGAGGGCACAGCTTCTCGGATCCCCAGGGTAGCCCTGTTGTCCAAAGATGATACAAGCACTTTTAGTATGTGACGAGAATAGCATAATTGGAAGAGTTATAATAAGGCAGGAAATCCTCATCATAAGGCCTGAGGCCTGTCCATATACAGTAAATAATCAATGCACTCGTGAGCACCATGGGTGGCTCGTATTAGATCTATCCGCAAGTCGGTGGCATCCTTCCAGCTAAGATGCGACTCGTTGTCTGAAAGCTCGCTACCATGTTGGATTCTTTTGTGCCCTGCCGACCGGCAGGGGCTGGGCCGCGAGTGCCGTCTCCATTTTCTACCCCTTTTGTTAGCCTCCTGCACTCAGCCGTGAGGCATCCAAAAGTGCATGGCCTTACTTCCTGTGTGTCTCCATCGCTAATCGTTGCACCCTTAGTCCTTTCCATCCCTGCCAGCACTGCGACGCTGCTGTTGTAGGTGTGGGTGGGTGGGACTCGAAAATGTTGGTGCCGCTCCCCCAGCTCCCTGATGCAAAAGGTGAGCTGCCCAGGGGGAGCGTTCCCTTATATCCCCCTCCCCCTTTTGCTCTTCCCTTTGTTCTTGGGGAGGAGGAGGCGAGACATTGCCTTGGGCCTTTCCGCCATGTGGCGATTCCTGGCGGCGCTGACCAGCGCAAACCGGTTCTGTTCCTTTTTGGCTCAGGCGGCCATTACGGCGCCGGCCCTCGAGGCCCCCTTCGGGGGCGGCCTCTGCAATAACAGCCTCACTGTGCCCATTCCAGGAACCCTACCATACTACATGTGTATCTGTATTACTACACACAGCCAACAGTCATTGTTTTTTGTGGTGGTTGTTGGCCGCAGTTTTATTACTCATTACATACGTCCTTTTTGTACAACTCCCCTGGACACTTTCTCGGGCCGGGGTCATAAATCATCATCATACATTATCACAATTGGTTATCAGTCAGTGTCATTTGGACATCATAAATCATGGGTCATAAATCATCAGGTATCATCAGTCATTCTGTCATCGTTTTGATATCATCATCAATCATTGTCATACCTTGTGGTCATAAATCATCGGGATGTCATAAATCATTCTGTCACAAATCTGTCATCATTTTTGTTGTCATAAATCATTCTACATGGGCATCATAAATCATCAGCTAGTCGTAAATCAGTGATTAGTCTTTTGCTCATTTGCATATCTTAGGGTCGTAAACTACCCTGACAGCTTGTAGATTGTTCTTTGTTGTTTTCCACGCCCCTTTGCGTGTGGGGGTGTAGCCTTTTCCCGGAGCCAGGCCCAACTCGCTACCTTGCTAGTCTCTCCTGCGCCCTGCCGTCTGTCGGGGTCTGGGCTGCGAGTGCCGTCTCCGTTTGCTACCCCGATTTTTCATCGGGAGTACTCACCCAGCCGTGAGGCATCCGAGACTGAGTGGCCCTCCTTCTACACACCGCCCTGTCGGTGTGTGTCATAACCAAACCAATAGACCTTTTGTTTCCGCCACGCCGCAAGGGAGGCTTCCGTCTTCCTGCGGCTCCCCTGCCCTGTGTCGTCTCTTGGCGCCTCCGCTGCTCTTTCTGTGGGCCTGCCCCTGCTGTTATGCCGCTCGAGCTCTATGACACCCCTCTCCTGCTGTGTCATCCGGGAGGCTGACATCTGGTAAGGTCTGATGGCCATCTTCCCCCAAACGCCATGGTGTGCTCTGCTCCATCCTAGTCATTATGTTGTGGCACGCTAGTGTCCTGTTCGGAGTCTTACGGCACTGTCTCCTCTCGCCATGGGTTATACATGGGTTATACATGAAATAAAAAATTGGGAGACAGTTAGATACCGATTATGAAGGCGTGATGCCACATACCTTACCAAGTAACCTCATGTACGCACGCCGAGGAAACTTGGCGATGAATAACCTTTATTGTTACCCACGTCCCTGGTACTGCAATTAAGATCTCACTTTCTCTTCTCTCCTGCACATCTGAGCATGTATCGTGGCTGCGCTTGCATCTAATGTTGAGGCCAACCCAGCTCGCGCTCTTACCCTTGTCCCCGGCGACCAGGACCCTACCAGCAAGCTGCCTGAGACCTGTTCTATTGAGACATGGCAATCCTTCCCGTTCGGTGAATGTTGTATTGGTAAAACATTTGCTTACTTTGTAGTCGTCTACTCCATTGTAATGTTGTCTGAATATATATATATATATATATATATATATATATATATATATATATATATATATATATATATATATATATATATATATATATATATATATATATATCTGTTTTTTAACGCTTTTGAAATTGCATTTGCCTCTTCTAGAATACCAAATACTAAAGCAATCGCGCATTTTGTTGTGGTATATCCACAAGGGACATAGTTCCTTGCATGCCACCCCCACTCCACATCTGTACTTTTTACTTACTTGGAAGGATGGAATCACGGGTTGGCCCCACCGGAGTGGCAGGAAACCTAACCCTCCTATTTGTAAAGCTCATGTACCCAAGGGATATGTTTGCGCTGAATAACAGATGCTTACTGTTACCCCCTACTCTCTGGTACTGATTCTATTGACCTTGCATACCTGCCCAGGCTCTCAGCTTTATACCAACTGTGTTCCTCTTGCGTTTCATCTGTGAGAGTGAGAGCTACTAACCCCCCTCCGGACTCTGGCACCCCTCCGCCCTAGCTGACATCTTTGGCAGGGTGCAAATAAGGAAAGTACAGGACGTAGTTGGGGGGAGCCGCAGGGAGACGGAAGCCTCCCAGTGGCGGAGAACTACGCTGATAACGGTTGGTACGGAGGCACACCGGAGGGCGGTGTGCCAGAATAGGTCCACTCACCTTCAGATGCCTCACGGCTGGGTGAGTTGGCCTAAGGACAGGTGTGTAGGACCACTCACTCTGGGATGCCTCACGGCTGGGAAGTTGGCCTACCAAAGACGGGGGGTAGCAAACGGAGACGGCGCTCGCAGCCCAGCCCCCGCCAAAGGCAGGGCACAACAAGAGTCGGACAAGGTAGCGAGGGGGCCTAACTCTGGGACAGAAGCTACTCCCTCCCCGCGCAAAGTGAGCGCAAAACCAACCTACCAAAGAAAATGACCCAAAAGGGCCAAGAGACAATAACAAGGAAGTTTGTCAGGACATAACATGCAAAGTATGCAAGTATATACATGTTTCCTTGTATTCCTAATAAACTGCGGCCAACAAATGACCACCACAAGACGAATGTATACGTTGGCTTTCTTTCTTGTACTGATAAGGAATACAGTATGGCGAATGTTGCATACATGTGGGAGTGGGGCAGAGTGCGGGGGTTATAGCAGAGGCTGCTCCCAAAGGGAGCTCGAAAGCCGGCGCCATAACTAGTGCCGTGCCCCCGGACACAAACTAATGGGGGCTGGTTTTGGCGCGGAAAAGCGACCAAGCAACAAAGGAAATGCCGGCGCCCTCCCCCCCCACAGCAGCCACCAAAGAGGGCCAGCCCCTGGCCAATGGAGGCCGAGGCGGGAAAATACCACCCAATGGACTTGGGGCATACCGGGCTGGCTGGAGGGCGAATGGCGGTGGGCATATAAGCAACGCTCCCCCAAGCAAGCTCCGATCTTATCGGAGCGGGGAGCAGCACCGGCGGCAGGGCCCACAGTTTTGTCCCACCCACCCACACCCAAAGAACAGCATTGTCGGAGGGCTGAGGAACAGGCAAAGCGTGGCGGAGAACTACGCTGATAACTGTTGGTACGGAGGCACACCGGAGGGCGGTGTACCAGAATAGGTCCACTCACCTTCAGATGCCTCACGGCTGGGTGAGTTGGCCTAAGGACAGGTGTGTAGGACCACTCACTCTGGGATGCCTCACGGCTGGGAAGTTGGCCTACCAAAGACGGGGGGTAGCAAACGGAGACGGCGCTCGCAGCCCAGCCCCCGGCAGAAGGCAGGGCACAACAAGAGTCGGACAAGGTAGCGAGGGGGCCTAACTCCGGGACAGAAGCTACTCCCTCCCCGCGCAAAGTGAGCGCAAAACCAACCTACCAAAGAAAATGACCCAAATGGGCCAAGAGACAATAACAAGGAAGTTTGTCAGGACATAACATGCAAAGTATGCAAGTATATACATGTTTCCTTGTATTCCTAATAAACTGCGGCCAACAAATGACCACCACAAGACGAATGTGTGCGTTGGCTTTCTTTCTTGTCCTGATAAGGAATACAGTATGGCGAATGTTGCATACATGTGGGAGTGGGGCAGAGTGCGGGGGTTATAGGACTGTTTGAACTCACTCTCAGCTCAGGGAGTGAGTGCGAGAGAAAACACACAGGTCATGCCTTGGACGACCTGGGAGACCCAATGGGGAGAGAAACGCTTCACTTGAGGATTCGATCAATCTAGCAATAGTCAAATACAACACTAGTCGTAAAACTAATAGCAGTAACGATAATGAACAACCCAAACAAGCAGACGATAACAAGTAAATGTAGAGAAACCTTATCTCCGTCTGCAGCAGCAAATTAGGAGTATTTTTTGTGCCTTGGACTGCTAAAGGTTTTTGCTTTTTGACCTGATCGATAGTTTGTTTCATGGGTATGTTTGTGTGTTTAACTGTTTTGACTGGATGTTCAAAATGTGCAGTAGAGCATAATCTGAGCTTTCAGTCCTGAAAAAGCATTTCCGAAAGATGTGAGAAGAAAAGGATGCAAGTGTCTCTCAGAGAGGCAGATGAGGAAAGTGGAGTGAGGGGAGAACAAGAATAATTGTGACACTTGGAAGACCACTATCCCGGTCACGTCTCACTAATGATTAATTCAGTCTCATATTTTGAAAATTGAAACTAAACGTTTGAATTCCAATTATTCTCAGCAATATCATTAGTACTACTTCTTCAATACTGTTAACAACCATTGACAGACCAATTTGTCAGGTTTCTTTTAGATGAGGCAGGCTTGTTTTAGGTGCATGTTGAATGTTGTGTGATACGTTTGGATGCAATAATAGAAATTGTAAAGAGGGGGACTCAAATGCTACTCCGTTGGCATGCTGTGTGAAGCACAGGATTTTAGTCTACATGTTTTAAGCTACTACCATAATTGCACTGGCCATGCTTCTTAAAATACATAATTAGGCATATTTGACAACATCCATTTTAGAGAGCCCCAATCCTTTCCATAACATCTAAAGCCCTGCTCCACCCAGTTTCCCAGCCCATAAGACTGCCCTTGTAACGGCCCCAAACTCCATCCCTAGTCCAGGGCTCCATTTGGTACGTACCTGCAGCCTCTGTCTGCATAAGTGGTGGTGTGGAGGGGCCGAGTAAAGGGGGATTTTGAGGGATGATGCAGAGGGAAAATCAATTATTTAATTTTCCCTCTGCATCATCTCTCAAAATTCCTCCTTACTCGGCCCCATCGCTGTTACTGCACGGGCTGCGGACGCGTATTAACCATGGGCTCAGTTTGCAAAGTTGCACTACGGGGAACTCCGCGAAGGACAAAAAAAACCTCTGCCACCTCTGGTGCACTACGCGGAGTCCTGCAAACGGTAAGTATAATTGAAAAATGCCATTTGCGTTGATTGCACCGTGCCGGATGCTTGTCCGCACTGTGCAATCATCGCGAACGGCACCATGCACAGCGTAAGCGGTCCCTGTATTCCTTTTCTGACGCTAAAGTAGATTTTCTCATGAACTGCAGCTTTCTCATGCGGTCGGGCAGTTGCTCAACGTGAGCTGACGTGACCAACCACTCGCAAAGAGAAACCTACCCCTCACCCCCCGCTTTGAGAAATCTCACCAGGATGTTGATTTTCCGCGCTCTGCAACTTGACGTTGACTAACGCGTCCGAGGAAAAACGCTGCTCCACTACGTGGAGCTGAGTTTTTCGGAACTCCGCGTAACACAGTGAGCGGAAAACTCTGCGTGCGGAGTTTACCGCCTAGGGTTACTGCGTATCCTATTTTTTTTCCCATTTAAAGCACTGAATCTGTTAACAGTTAATGAAAATAATAGTTTTGAGGTTTTTTTTCCAACGTATGTTTCATCATGGTTGTTGTTTTCTGTTAAATTGTAAGGCCTCTCACTGCGATCTGAGCATATAAGTTAGTCTTTCCACTAGATTTATACTGCTCATGTTTGGCCTGACCTCGGAGGTCTGCAAGTCCGCAAAACATAGTCATTGGCACCTTTTTACTATTACTCTGGGTAGATATTAGCTACCAGCAGCTATAAGTGGGCTTGGGGTGAGGGAGAAAGTTTCTAATTCTCAGAATTTAAAGGGTTAGTTAGATTGACCTGTTATTTTGCTTTGCCCTGTGTACAGCTGCTGGTGTGCTAAATGCATAGTTGGCCTCCCATCCTTCGTCTTTAATGCAATTTAACCGGCGATGAGACATTAATCAAAAATAAGTAAAAGTAGATAAACTACCTTGTATATAAATGCACATGCTGACTGAGGGGATCCTGTTAATAATTTCACATTTGTGTTTACATTTGGTAAATTTCCTGGATGCTTAACAGGATTGCCTTCATTCCTTTATCAAGCAATGAGACTTTGATTCTTAGTACTTAGGACTTCAACATTCGAGAATGTTTTTAATTTCTTTTTAAACGCAAATTCCTTGTTTACTTATAAAGGCACCCTATTTGTCAGAAGAAAAGACTGAATAAAATATAGTATTTGGTTAAAATGAACAGCAAATGTGGAATTTTGTATCTAGACAGTGTAGTGATGAACATTATTTGTTATATTCTTGCATCTAGCCACGGAAAGACATTGATTCAGTGGCCGGTTTGCAAAATGGGTTCTTTTCTCTACACTGACTAAAATAGTTAATACGTGTTCCCTAATGTCTCTCTCTCGATGAAAAACTCTATTCCACTTGTGACCAGTCAAAGGCCTCCAGATGCAACATGTAGACATCAAAGTTTACCCTGGAGTTTGTCTTTCGGTGAAGGGGGTAGCTGTGTATTTGGGTCCAGGGTTAGCTAGCTATCAGGCCACCCTGCCAAGCCCATACATTTTTGAAAGAAAGACTCCGATGAAATCCAGGGTGGTGTAGTCTATGTGGATCCCACTACTTTTTCTTTTCCAGAAAGCCCAGCAAACTTTGGCGAAATTGACAGTTTTCCCTCACATTTCTGACCAGTTAAAGGTATGGAATCTGTGGGTTCCACAACAGCCCTACTAGCGTCCCCATACTTCACATGATAAAAATGGTTCTCCAATTGTGAGGGGTGAGACTTTCACCCACAAAGGAACAGGTTTATACGCGAACTGTGTGAAATCAATGTGGTGCCAATGAGGTCTTCACATAGTTAGTTTTGGTCCATTCCCTTGACTTGCTAGGACAGACGGAGACATCCACAGACGGAGGACAGCATATCAATTAAAGAAATATAGGAACATAGTGTGGTAAAACATAGTATTTTTTTTACCAATACTTTGACTTTTTCCAGGGCATTCTGAGTAAGAACTTGTTGATTCATGCACACCACACCTTCCAGGATCCTCCTGGGAATCTGTTTCGGAAATGCCCAGGTTTATGGGGTTCTCTGGGTGTTTACAGGCTCCTAGCTGAAATTGTGTTCCTATCCCCCATCGAGAGAATGGAAATGTGGTGTCTTGGGCACATTTTAAAGTTTGTCGAGCATTCTGAGTAAGTAGAATGCGGTGATTCTCTCATTCTACACCACTCTGGATTCCCATAGGTTTGAAACATGCCTTGGATTGGTAGGGGTTACTGGCTAGCCCAGAGCCTGCTTACTGCAGCCATTGCTCATGGCAAGTGTAAAGATATTGGGATTTCTATAGGTGTAGTTTTTACATATGAGATGGCAGAGAGCCCCCCTCCTTATTTTGTCTTCACCTTGGGGCAGAAATGCTGTCTCCCTCCTGGGGGTGGGGTCAGATGCTAAGATCTTACACCCCACCCCTTTCCTTTTCTCGCTTTGTCTCTGGTAGGCTGGTGGGATTTATGCACTCCTACTTTGGAGATAAGAGCATTTACCACCTATCTGCTTGTCTTATGTGGGTCAGAAATCCCATCAAACCATCATGGAAAAAAGTGAGAAACTGAATGGGGTGTGAGGCTTTCTCATTCTGCCACCGTACTGCACCCCTCACCATGGGCACCAGAAAGTCGTTGTTGCATTGGGGGGTGGTTGGAGGGTTCACCTCCTATTCTAATGCCTCACAGGACTGTATGCCCACTGTACAAGAAACTAAATAGTATTAGGAGTTGGACCCTTTTGATATTTAGTTTTACTGCTGGGCACTACATAGTTTTTCTTTCTCCTGGGGCACACATACTGGGAGTTTTTTCCCCTTTCTGCCGATACATATGCCAAAACTATGCCCAAAGGGATCCAAATTTCCTAATTTTCCACAAGAATGGTTAAAACACTTGGAACCTTGCCTCTAGGGCCCAGAAAGACCTTTTGGGCATAATGGTCTGGGGTGGCCCATTGCTAGAGTACTTCAGGCCTCACACTATTACATTTAAAGCAAAAATAAAATCCTCAAGTCGAATTTCAAATTGAAAACCCAGTTTATGCTTTTGCTAGGTACTCCCTTAATTAGGTGCACCTAGCGCACACTGGAACAGTGCGTCCGATAAACACTGACAATACACCCCTACACTGAGGAGAGTGCATTTGTGGAAGAAGGGGCTGAGTGTTAAACACACAGCTCAGTTTTTCACTGGAGGTGGCCCATGAAGAGGGGATTGACTGGGTATTCCTTGGGATCGATATTGCCATCTCCCTCCACAAATTGGAGGTAGCACCCCACAGAGCGGCCAAAATCCTATTCTTTTCCTCTGGATATGTGGACAGTTTGCTGCATGTCGACCCGACCCCATTCCATTTTATTTTGTAAGTCTTTTGGTGCTAGTGGTCTTTCTGGTCTCCTTTGGTGGACAGATTGGGAGGGTGTGGAGGGGGTAAAATATCCAGTCTGCCCCCTGGAGCATGGACTGCTTGGTACCGTGGTGTGATATGAACTCGGAGACTATATCGAAATTTTTAGTAATTCACTGTGTTGACAACCGCAGTGGCCTATTGCTGGACTGTGTGACAGTGTTCACATGTATGGCACTATAACCCAATCTGCCCTCTATTGGTGGGGTTAATTCCACACTACGTGTGACCCCGGTTGATTAATCTAGAAATTAGTCTATTTAGCATATTTCATTTGCGAAATAAAGGTGCAGCAACATGTTTTTTCCACCAAACAATGTATAGAATGAATCTCCTAACTCATTGTGTACTAATTGCCACTTGCTATTGTTGTTATTGACGGTTGCCGATATCGGCACTATTTTTTTACACACTTCACCTCTCCCTCTGCCTTTGTCAACCGCACTAGTGCCTGGCCAGTCTTTTTTTATGCCTCTCCTCATTTTGCCCCTCTACCTGTCCGCTCTCTATCTTGTATTTCTGTTTTTCTCCCTACGTCACATTTGTCTACCTGTCAGCCTCTACCGCTTTCTCTCTTTGCCTCTCTATAATTTGCCTCTATTTCTTTGCCACATATTTCTGCCCTAACTCTAGTCTCACGGACGCTCTGCCTATCTAGACCTCTCGCTTACTCTTTCTACCTCTATCCTTCTTCTACCTCACCTTTCTCACTTTACTTTGTTTCTCCTACCTCCCAATCTCTCACTTATCTGCCTGTACCTCCATTTACCTCACTGTCCCTCTCCTGTCTAGAAGGATTTGTCAGCTGAGCTTCCTGTGCTTGGGCAGTCAGAAGGTCGAATAAATTGTGTTGTACCGACTCCTCTTGGTTTGTCACTTTCCCAGTCCTTGCTGGTAGCGATGTTGTTGTGGAGAAACACCTCCCAGTTGCTGAACACCCAAAAACTCACAAGTAAGTGTTCAAAAGGCTTGTACAGGTAGATGGGATGCACTTCCTTCAAAAATGTTTGAAATGTACTCGATGAAAGTGCCGCAATAAATCCGTTTTTTTAGGGTGGAAAGGGGAGGTAGCGCTTCCAAAAACCGGTGTAGGTTAGGAAGTGGTGTTTCCAAGGGAAAACATATTACAGAGGGTGAAAAATAAAATTTATATTTGCAGATTTATTTGAACTTTACCTTTCCACATGCAGAAATACCATGTTACCTTTCTGCATGCAAATTAAAATTATGTATGCCTATGAATACTTACTGTATTCAACAGTCACGGGTTCCCCATAATACACCTGGACATTTTTGAGAATTTTCAAAAAAACAGAAAAGGTACTTTATCCATATATTTGTCAAGTGAAAAACACACTTTCTACTTATTTCGCCTCATCGCAGTAATGGCATGGATGCGCCTGAAATAGTTTCGTACCTTTGTCACACCTCAGCTGAAGCTCGCTGGCTTTAATCAAAACTAGATTCTACTAAAGTAATCCTCATACGTTAATTTTCATAATGTACCGTTGGTACCACGATCTAGTATTTTGATTGGTTCAAATGTTGGTTCCAGTTTGTTCGAATAAATATAACTGACGGGTTTAGGTTCAGAGCATGAATTAAACATCTAAAGGGGACAACTTCACATATTTAAGGCCCGTTTGCTGCTCTCTCCTATCTTTACTTTTCAGTACTCACTCCTTACTGCTTCGTTTTTCTCTGTACTTTATGTAAATAGCTGCAGTGTGGGCCTACCTGGGCTAATTTTGTCTTGCGCGTTTGCTTTTCCGTAGCAGTCCCGTTGGCACAGTCTGTGCCTTTATACAGCCCGATAAATAAAATAAGAGCTGTGTGCATTGTGTGTTGGCCCATCGCAGAAGCGCTGCCTTCACGCCCTGGGGACTTCAGTTGTTTTATCCCATGGCTGTGCGTCCACTCCACAATCTCGGGATGGTATGATGCGGGCTGCCGAAAGTGTACCACAGTGTGAAAGTGTGAGGCAGTTTCCTGTTCTTCAAAGGCCTCGAGGCCTACTATTTGAGATAAATTGCTGGTTTGAAACCCGTGTTTAGTGTTCCTGGTCGGATGACCTCTTCTGATCTGCTGGTCATCCTCAAAGGAGGGGATTTAGTTTAGTGCCTCGGGGAATCAAGTTTTGAAAAAGATTGCAATTCATGACAGCTAATGAATACTCTTGGAGCCTTGCAGCAGTGCTTTGGTGTTTTTTTCACGCGTTGTTCTTGTTCTCCGATGAGTGGGTGTCAAATACCGCCTCGAATGCTGTTTATCGAGCCCCCTCGACCGCTTTAAAGATGTTGCATGCGTCATCGTCTGCTTGTTTTTCGTCTAAAATACAACCATGAGATTCTCCTGCTGGAGCAGTGCCCCCAGACATGGTACCTTGGGCAGTATGGCATAACGTGAGCATTGGAGGTCAATCAACAAAGCAATTTCCAGTCATTCATGGTAAGTTAAGGCAGAGCTTAGTGTAACCCCCTTTAGCCATAGTCTTGTGAAAGCAGCATTTAAAGAGGTGCTAATGTATGGAAAGGTTTGTGCGTCTGTTTTATGTTTCGTTTTCTAGTGGCTGAGATGTGCGCCATTGTTTTTGTGTGCTATGTTTTTATGCTGCTTTGTTGCAGTGTTGCACTGTGATTGTTGAGTGGTGTATTGTTTTGTTGTGCGCTATGCTTTATTTGTGTTCTGTTTTGTATATATTATTGTCATGTATATTTACTTTAGATAACCAAAAAATAAACTGCTTCGTATCAACCCAAAAGCTGAACACGCCTTGAAGTTCGTATGACGGGCAACGATTTACCACTGTCTAGGGTGGTAAAATAGGACTTATGCAGCTCTTCAACTAGTTAAGATACAAGTGAGCCCAAAACTGTGGCTGAGACTGTGTCCTAACGCTTCCAGTGTTCACTTTATTTGTCTTTGGCACAGTTTTCTCCTGAATAAGGCCTTAAACTGTTGGAAAAGTAGGAGCAGTGCTATTTCACTACCTTAAGCAGTGGCAAGTGGTTGTTTGCCACAAATTAAAGGACTATGTTAGTTTTGACTGGAAATGTAGGTTTGCATGTTTTGACAAATCTACACAAAACCGATCAGAACTCAAGAACAAATACAAAACAATACAACCGAAGTCAAACCACAACCGAGCACAATAAGTCAAAACAAAACTCGATGCAACATGCACTGTACAACAAAACCTCACGTTGCAGTAATGCATCACAAAAAAACAGAACACATCACCATTCAAAAATGCCACAGAACAAATATGCACATACATTCTTGTACCACATTACAAAGTATAAAAACCTGCTTTCATAATAATGGTAAGAGGTACTTGCAACAGGCTCTGTCCTAACTTAGCATCAGTCAAAACATTTTTTGTGATGTTACCCTACCTTAAGTGTATTTCTGTTAACATTATGGATGTGTTCTTCACTTTTTGAACACTTAAGGCTTTTCCATGTCCACTCTCACCCTTCAGCCTTTCCAGGATAGAGGCATATATTTAAAAAACAAAGCCCTTTTAACATAGCTATTTTTTTCCACAAGTGAACCTGCTGTTTTATGCCTTGAAAAATACTGAGATTTTCACACCTAACATAAACGTAGGAAACAGATACTCACAAAAAGAGCACGAAATTACTGTCTTCTAACTCATTTGATCTTTAAGCCCATTTCACAGGACAAGAGGTAACCCTTTGGTCAGTGCTAAGCATAATGGGGGTAACAGCATTGGAAATTGGAATTACCACTATATGAATCTCTTTACCTAGTGCCTTTTAGGACTACCCATTCACATTTGTCATTAAGACTCTCCCAGTCTTTCTAGTCCCTTGTATTTGAGCAACTGAGGTCTTATTTTGCCCTTTTTCCTTGTATTTTTTTGCCCCAGGTGTAAGCCGTTCCTTTAACAATACAGGTGAAAACTTTTCTACTCAAAACTACCCCTAAAGATTTTTTCTTTTTACTCATTAATTTTCATCTGTATCCCCCGTCTCTGATGCAGCATGTTACTTATAAATGCATTGCCCAGGATGCAGGTGAATCCTTCTCGCCTATCTCCTTAAAATACACCAGGACATGCTTCATGCCGAAATGTTTTTCTTATCACATAATCTGCCTCATAAATGTGACTTTTAATAATTCATTTTATATTGACGATATTGGAGTTTTCCAGCCTCAGTTTTTTTTAAAATACTAACTGCTTAACTAAGTAGCAAAAGGTGTCAAACCTCTTCTTTCTGGATATTCCACCCACTTGAGCCATATCCTTGAATCCTCTTCGTTTGCAAGCTTGGTTCCTGTGGAACTAGTATTGGCTTTTATGCACATTTCAAAACTTAGTGTACGTGCAGAGTGTATGCTATTTATTAATATTGCACAGGGTGTGTAAGAGCCATAACTCACAAGAGCCTGAGATTCCCGTGTTGGTGAACCTCCACACCCTACAATATTATTCGTTGCCTGTGTTCAAACATTGGGAAAAAAAAGGTTTTTCCTATCCCATGTTGAAAATACATTTAACAATTTGAGCCGGATTACCAATTTCCCAAATGTCTAGTCTTTCTTGAATCATCTGTTGTAGTCTCCTCTAGTACCTGCTTCACATGCATAGAAGTAGAAAATTGTCACTTGGATAGGTGTTAATTTATTTCGTTCATATCACAGATTTAACTGTGTGGCACCATTACATTTGTAAAATGAGGAATGTCCTGTACCTTACATTTTATTTTAGTTCATTTGTGTGACTGCTGTGTGTCCGAACCCATTTCAGAAGGCCACCGACAAGCTGTGGGATACAAGCCTCAACTGTTACACTTGTGGCCTTTCACTCTTCCTAACCTATTGCCCAAATAAGTATGGGCCATGAGTAACGTGGCCAGGCACTACCCCTACTGCACTTGACAGCTGAGTGGTAAAGCGGATCAAGCCATCCAAGGCTGTTTATGGGGAGCCCCTGCAAAGTATGCAGGGGCTCATGAATCCAAATACCCACAGCGGCTCTAATAATATCATTGTCTTGTCCAATACTTCCGTTGGTAAGAAAAACAGTATTCATTCTGCACGCAAATGCAACACACTAAATAAACCACAGAAAATGTCTCCCAAGGCTAAGATCCGGGCTGTGCACCATACCACCACCCACTGCGACTGATCCCCTACCAGGCTGTGCCCCATTCCCCACCAATGGTTGTCTCCCTCCTCCTCCATGCTAACCAACGTCTCTCAAGTGGATCTTTGGAAATATCCCCACAGGTGCTGCCTGTACTAATGATTCCCGTCTGTCTGGCATTGGCCTTGAAAGTTTCAACTCTACGGGTGTTATTCTTCTGGTCGCAAAAGGTGTGGGGGCCTGCTCCTATCTTACCCAGCCTTGGTCTTTAGAAGAGTTCAGGAGCTGGACCACATCTTCCTGTGGTCCAGCAATGAGCACCTCATGCCACATGCTCCTGCGGTCGACAGCTGGCAAGCTGAGGTGGTCACAAATGGTGATGACTTACAGGTGCTGATGCATCATCTTCTTCATGATTCCTGCTTGTAAGTTATTGGAGCTCTTGCAATGCTGCCAGTCTGCTTCTAACCTTGCTTCCCAGTCCTTCCACTAGTGACCCGGACTCCTCCTGGCCAGGCATTAGCCCAATAGTTCTGGCCATATAGGAGTCATGAATGACCGCTCCAACAATGTCAGATGAACTGGGTGATGGCCCCAACAGTCTTTGTAGCCCACTGTCTCTTATACAGGGGTCATAGACCTCAGCTTCATCCCAACAATCTCAGTTGCTGGGTTGATGACCTCAGCAAGTTGAGTGGATATTGGTCATGGCCCCAACAGTCCCAGGGGCGCCCCCTCTGGCACAGGGAGGTCCTGGATAGGGTCAATCCCCCAAAGCAGCCTGCTGCATAGCCCTCAACTTCACAGTCCCCAATGGGTGTTACCGACTTCTGCTAGAGAGCGGACCGCTTTCTAGCTACACCATTCCAGTTTTGGACCAGGCACCTTGGGCTCTGCTCACCGGGATCCACTCGCTAGGGTCCCTGCTAGGCCACCCCCTCTCCCTCTATCCCCGCTTTCCCTCTCCCAAAGGTTCTTGGCTACCTGGCTGATGGCCCCCTTACCCGCTGGGACACTGGCAGACCTTAGTCCCCAGTCCTTGTTGTAGCAGCTTGAAGTCTTGGCAACCTTTTTTCTCCTGATGAGCAATGCTGTTTAAGTGTGGGACTCGGGCTTCCAACTTCATAGTCCAAATTCAGACACACATGTGATTTAGTGTTTGAGCGTTTACAATCTGAGCTATGGAGGTTGGCTCCTTTGAAGTGCTCTTTCCTCTGCCCTGGCCTTTGTCAAAAGGAGTCTGTCAGAGCACACTTTGCTTCAGTCTCAATGACCCACAATTCAGGCAAATGGAATAACCACAGATCATACCTGGATTTCAGCCTCCACTGAAATATGCCTCGTAAAGGTACAAAGTACTAAATCTTCCCCTCAACCAAGTTTCCCTGCTACAACCTTATCAGTCTCAACATCTTCCTGACAATGAGGCCATGCCCACAGACCAGTAACTCTCTGGAATCAGACCTTTGAGGTTGCTCTGCTCCCCTTGTACCAGTGTGAGTGTTCCCAACCACCCTTTGGACTGCCAGCATTCCACATCTCCTGTCTAGGGCTGAAGTACTCATCTCCACTAGCCGCTCCAGGTCCTGGGCTTCCAAAATAGCACCCATAGGCCTCCATGTTATGTACTATCCTCAGGTGCACGTGTTGAACAGGCATATGCAAGTATCACATGCTGTCATGTGTTATACACAATCCATGCAGGCCAGTGGTGAGTTAGGTACACAGCCGATGAACTTTACCAAAGCAGGCCACTATGCACCACTCCAGTAACACAAATAAAGAGGCCTGTTCACATCACTGCTCACTATAAAACACAAAAGAATTATGCTAGAGATACTGTGCTTGTTCCACTTAACACAATGGTAGGGACAGTAGCCCTCTACCACGCTGAGGCTGTAGCACTCTGTGCGCCCCTCCTGTTCAAACAATATTGCATCGCCACAAGACAAGCTTAGATTATGGTGCACATGCATGCTCCATGTTTGTCCCTCACCAAAATCAGTACCAGGGATCCAGATATCCAGGCTGCGCAGGTACTCGGGATAGGGGTGCAAGTCCATCACCATGCAAGGTACGTTTCTGTCCCAACACTGTGGTTATTACAATCCCACTTGCAAGCCTAATTCTGTGTTGGCTGAGGTGTGGGTGCGCTAAATTTTAGTCTCAGCGGCGTAAAGGAACAGCAAACTTTCTCCCATGTCCCGAGTGACCCTTGTTTTCCACACGGGGAGCCTGCTTGCCTAACTTGGGTTCCAGTTTAGAATACCAGTGTGCCCATGAGTGTTTGGTAGAGAGCTGCATCGCACTGGGCGCCTCCCTTAAGCCGTCCCTGCTGCAGCATTATGGAGCAGTGCCACAGCTCATCAGAAGACAGTCGTTTTTCATCCCCAGACCAACAGTGTAATTCTTTACAGGGTCTAAATGTAATTCCACCTTTATTTTAGGATAAAGCAAAATAGCCATCTATTAAATAGCGTATCTAATGTGACCCACCTCTTTTCCTGTAATTTGTGAATTATTGTCTTTAAATTAGTGTTTTACCGGATAATGCCTTCTAATTTTAATTGCGTCTGAATTTACTGCAGTTTGTTAAATAATTTCCTCCTTTACAGTTAATGCGCCGCGGTAGTAGTATACCCCGATGATTTTTTTGTATTTTTGGCTGCAAGCCTCTTTATCAGCTACTGTCTTTCCAGTCACGCTGCTGTTCACGTCTTTGCTACATGCTCTGCTGATTACCTTGCAAAAGGGCAATGCTGTAACTGTTCAACTGACCTTTCAGTTTATTTTCTCTTGTGTAATGCGGAGCAAGAGCTAACAGAGACTTAAGTCTGCTGCTTTTCGAAAGAAACCAGATTTTAACATTTCTACGGCATCCTGCTCGCGTAGGCCTTCCACGGCGATTCTCTTTGCGTCTCTTATTGAAAAAGCCGATTGGTAGTCTCCAATGATTTTAACATAAAAACATTTTATGAGGAGCCTGTTTTGATCAGTGTTTTAATTGGTTAAATCCCCAATAGGGTAAAATGTAATCTACGAACTTGAAAGTAATAAACCGAGGTTTGTAAAATGCGTTGAAGCTTACGGTTGGCTTGGCGCAGCTTTTTCAATTGCACATTGGTGCATGTTATGACCCAGAATAAAACTGTAAAAGCAAACTCGCATGGGTAATGAACAAAAGCGAGTATAGAAGAACATCGCTTATGGGTATCAGCCTCAAACCCTGCGTACTTGCTAAGTCACACGGTGCCACATTGTGACACATATCGGCTTCCATCACCTGGTGAGGAGCCGATATCTCACCGAGGCAGAGAAACAAGCTGAAACCCACTGTAAATAGTGGTTTTCCAACTCGTTTTCGAGAGGCTTTGAACTGCCGACATCCATTATAGTGAAAACACCCCAGGACATCGGCACGAGCCTCAGCAAGCTTTTTTGGGGGGGGAGGGAGGAGGCTTGGGGGCGGGGTGAGGTTCAAAAGTCAAACAGTTCCTATGCACGCGCAATTATGTAAAAGATAGTATAACCGCTGCGCTGTCGCGCATATTCCCCCCGCGGTGCAGGCACATTCCATGCGTGCGCAGATTGGACGGCCCCTGGCTCTCCGGCGCACACGCCCACCGTGACATCAGATGGCCGGGGCCCTTCTGACGCATGCAAGACAGTTTGTTTGTAAAAAGTATGGTGCTTCCCCCCACAAATTCCCCTCCCTCACAACCAGGAAGTGCTTTCCTGGTACACCTTAGAAAGAAATGTCACCAAAGGTGTTTGCCTGTATTATTGTGTCCCAAAATCATTTTGTGATGCACAATTTTCTCCATGTTTTCATCCTTGAGGAAGTCAAGGGTTCACACCCCACTGACGAAACACGTGTTGGCTGGCTTGTTACAATATACTTCATTAAAAGTGAACACTTCAAAGAGAAGACACCTGTGTCATCATCCTTGACCAACGGAAAGTCTTTTATACTATCTTCTACACAATTGTGTGTGCATGCAAAGTGTTGGATGTATTAAACCGGACCCGAGGGTCCCTTACTGAGGGTTTTGGGGTTTCTTTCCCTCACCTATAGCACCACATTTCACTGTGTTCTTAGTTATTCCACTGTACTCGGGAAGCGCCATTGTATTTCCTGTGATAAATAACACCCCCCTCTCAGGGGTTCAAAAGTGCTTCCTCTGCACTAGGCCCCACCCCATTCAAGGACCCGCCCCCTCATCCCACTGAGATTGTACTTCACGTTGGCACATATGACCCTGACTTGTGATTTAGTACCTTTTTTACTGCCCTTGTTACCCTCCTCTCCGAGATCATGCATGCAGCACAAGCAAAACAACATAAACCGAGCTATAAAGGCAATGTTTTCTTACTATATTTTCCACTCTTTCCGGTTCCTCAAGCCATAAAGCAGCATATAGGAGCCTGTTGAGCAGGTACAGTTGTGAGACAATGTCGAGCCAGTGACGTCTTTAGCAGTCAAGGTGTGCCTGCTTTCACCTTTCTACCCCTGGTGCTTTGAAGAATCGTCATTCGAGTGGCGAGTCCCATTGACTCCATCTCTTCGGTCCCCTCCACCGTTGTCTGCCTTGTGGCAGGGATATGGACTGGAGACCTGCTTGTAACAACTTTCTGTTGTGGATCCTTTCACAGGTACTAGGAGCCCCCCACCATGCATTAAGTGAAGCAAGTTATGCTAGATCTTCTACATTCACAATAATCTAGCAGTTTTTGATTCACTGTGTTTGGTTACTCCAAAATAAATTCTAAACTGAAACCACTTCCAACTTGTCTTGTCCGGCAAGGTTCTTCCACTTTTTCAAGCTCCAGGTGGTACTAAGAAGTGATGAGTCAACAGAACAAGTGAAAGAGGATCTACAAGAGCTGGCCAAAAAAGGATGCAAATCCAGGCATCAAGACTGGATCTCAAGTAGGAGTGGGACCGTTAGAAATTGGGTTTCTGGTTGTCCGGGGTATGCACCCTGTCCAAGCAGGAAACAATCCTAGTCAGGGTGAGTGTAGTACACACTCTAGGGGCCTAATTATTACTATTACGATCTGATGAACTGCTGTAGCCACTGTGATGGTGCGAGGACCGGAGATTCAACAACCCTATTACAAGTTGAGCTGTCGCACCGCCATGGGACCACCGCAACCTCCAGGGATCAGAGATCCCTGGTGGAGTTGCGGCTGTCTTAAGGCCACAATATGCTTGGGGGTGCCGCTGCGGCAGTGCCAAGCATATTATGAGCTTCCTTTCTGCCACGGTTTTCACAGCAGGGATCATCCCATAAACTATAACTGAGAGGGGTAAAGGGGACCCTACAGAGCCCTATGTTGCCTCAGGGTCATGGGGTGCATGCAGGAGGGCCACATGTTGTGCCCCCCCCCAGTTCCTGCATGGCATGCAATGCACCAGTCCATGCCGTGCTGAAACTCCCTTTGATGCTCCCATTGCGGTGCCTTTTCGACAGGCACTGCTGTGGGACTGCCAAAGAACCACCCATCCGAGACTAAAGTCATAATCTGGCAGGCACAGTCAGTACAGCTTTGGCAGTCTTGGTGGTGGCATGGCGACCCTGCTCCAAGACCGCCAAAGTCGATAATAGGCCCTAAAAGTTTACCTATGTTCACCTTCCGGTAGCTTGGCACAGAACAGTCAGGTTAAACTAAACAGGCAATGTGTAAAGAATTTGTACACATGTACACACACACACACACACACACACACACACACACACACACACACACACACACTCGCACGCACAGACACATACAAACCGTGAAAACACCACAAAAGTACTCTAAACTAGTTTAGAAAAATGGCCAATATTTATCGGAGTAAAACGAGACAAACTTCAAAAATCCAACATATACACGTCCAGATATAAATTTTGCAAGATGAAAATAAATAAATTAAGCAGTGGTTAGAAATCAGTAGCTCCAACTGGGCCCATCTGGTTGCGCTTGACCAGGGCAACTCTAAAAGTTCAGTCCAACCACTGCGGAGCACTTCCCGGATGCAGGAGACATGCTTACCCGCTGACAGTACATTGAATTTGTCTATGCTTGTGGAAGATGCGTAGAAATATGTAGGTGATGCATCGGCATTATAGGTGATGCATCGGTTCCGAAGTCTGACAAAGTCATTGATGCGTCAATGTCGAGCGCTGTGTATCTGTCCTGAAGCGTCAATGTTGAACCTGTGGGCTGAAGGCAATGCATTGGTTAGAAGCTATGCGTGGCTGAGAATACTTTGGAGTCTGGATGGGGCATCCCAGATGCCGGCAATGTGTTGTCTGAGACTCGCACAGCAGTGGTGATTCGGAGGTGGTGCGCCAGCAAAGTCGGGGCTGCGTGGTAAGTTGAGCTTGTTGCATTGCGCACTCTGGGAGTGGTGTCTATGGTTTCAATGCAGGCAGCGGCAATGCATCCTTTTCACAGGGAATACACTAGTTCCGAATTGTGTTGATGCATTGGCTTCATGGGTTGCAGCACAAAACACTCACTTCCAAGGGCCCAGGACTGGATTTGGCACCACTTGGCAGAGCAGGACTCCCAACAGAGAAGTCTACGTGCTGGTAACAAGATGCAGGTGAAGTCTTTAATATCCCTGAGACTCAAGTTACAGGAGATGTTAGAACTGGCTATTTCTGGTTGGCTAAGGCTGACGCCAAAGCTAGGCAGAAACCACCATTCTAGTCAGGGCAAGGGAGTCACACGCCAAGATAACCCCTGCTCACCCCCTTGGTAGCTTGGCACGAGCAGTAAGGCTAAACTCGGAGGCAATGTGTAAAGCATTTGCGCCAGCACACAACAGCAACAACATCCTAGGCACACCACAAAAGGAACTCCACACAAGGTTATTATAAAATAACTTTTGTATTGTAAAAACACATCAGATAGTATCACACAATATACATGGTGCCAACTGGCACAGGCAATATTCACAAGGGATTATTTACACCAGATCCATATACTAGGAGTTAAGAGGGAATTGCAGGACTAGGTCGCCCTCCACTCAATCAATCAAAAATCACAAAAAACCTGGTCCTCAGGGCAATTATTCTTATAAATCTGTGAGCATCTGTGGATTGTCAAAAGATCATTCCAATCACACCTCTAAATCTAGAGATTGTTGCCATGCTCCAGACAATTGCCATAAAATAAAAATAGCCAATCTCTGATAAGCCTATAACTAGACAACACAGTACAAACATTCACTAGAAGGACGACATTTGAAAAAATGTGTGAATAGCTAGATGACACCTCACGGGCGCACCACCAATGGGGCCCCTGGTTGGTACTCACCAGGATGGCCCTGTTCTCATCATCGGTGTCACCTAGCTTAACGTAAACATGTCCGACTCCCAAAGGAAAAGAAGACAGTGAATGGTGCAGTGTACGCAAAAACTTATATGTGACAAGGACTAACAACGTTCAACATATAACACAACAACTACTGTGCATACAAGATACAGAACCCTTTTATTTGTATTCTCTTGTTGCCAACAGTAAACATATATACATAAAAAGGAGAGATGCGAATACTACCTATCGATTCGCATTCAGCTCGCTGCCAAGCTGAATGCGAATCGATAGGTAGTATTCGCATCTCTCCTTTTTATGTATATATGTTTACTGTTGGCAACAAGAGAATACAAATAAAAGGGTTCTGTATCTTGTATGCACAGTAGTTGTTGTATTATATGTTGAACGTTGTTAGTCCTTGTCACATATACGTTTTTGCGTACACTGCACCATTCACTGTCTTCTTTTCCTTTGGGAGTCGGACACGTTTACGTTAAGCTAGGTGACACCGATGATGAGAACAGGGCCATCCTGGTGAGTACCAACCAGGGGCCCCATTGGTGGTGCGCCCGTGAGGTGTCATCTAGCTATTCACACATTTTTTCAAATGTCGTCCTTCTAGTGAATGTTTGTACTGTGTTGTCTAGTTATAGGCTTATCAGAGATTGGCTATTTTTATTTTATGGCAATTGTCTGGAGCATGGCAACAATCTCTAGATTTAGAGGTGTGATTGGAATGATCTTTTGACAATCCACAGATGCTCACAGATTTATAAGAATAATTGCCCTGAGGACCAGGTTTTTTGTGATTTTTGATTATTTACACCAGGACAGGGCCACATGGGCCACTGTCAGAATCAGCACTTAGTAGAAATTAGAATGAGTATAGCACAAAATAAGTTATAAATCACATCCAGTAACTACTGGGAACAGGTCGGTACCACCTATGCAACCCTAAACACCTTAGGAGAATGTCACGCAGGGGACCAAGACCTCACTAGGACCACCTGTATTAGAAAGAACAACCACCTAAGAATAAAATACATTTAGGGGTATGAACAAGAACACATTAGCCATGATGCATGAAACACATTCAGAGGAGTAGTAAAGGAAAACACATGATGCCTAAAAACATTCAGAGGTGTACGGACAACCACCTAAGTATCAAACAGCGTTTAGGGGTCTAGGAAAGAACACATTACCCATGATGCATAAATATACATTCAGAGGAGTAGTAAAGGGAAACACATGATGCATAAACCTACACATTCAGCGCTGTTAAGAACAAGGCACATGATGCATCACAAACACATTCAGAGGTGCAGCGCTAGGAGACACATGACGCCTAAAACATTCAGAGGTGCAGCGCAGGGAAAGAAAGACACATGATGCATAAAAACATTCAGAGGTGCCCCAACACAACTCAATAGGGTAAAAAAAACACACAGTAGGCAATTACCATCCTAAACATAGCAGGTAACCACATTACGCAAAACTTACATAAGTCACCACCTGTGGCAGTCCCTAGGCCAACTGTCCTTGTTGGGGCTAAGACGTCCTGTGTCCAAATGTCAGGGCGCGCTGCCATGCAGCGCCAGTCCAAGCACAAGTCTAAACGTAGCAGCTGCCCACAAAGTGCTGGGCAGCTGAGGACTCAAATCTGTGGCCTGGGCTCTCAGTAGCCCTTGAAAATACAACTGCGCCACTCTGAGCCACACAGGCTCTGAACAAATATGCCCCCTGAGCCTAGCAGGCTCTGTAAACAACTGTGGGGGTCGTTGGAGCCCCTCTCGGGGGACTCAGCCTCAAGGAGATGGCCCAGGAGCCCTCTCCGGGCTCTACATACGTTGGGGCGGCCCACTGTCATCCGGGGCCGCCCTGACTCTGTCTCCATTCGGCACCGCCAGCAACATCAAGGAGCCCCCCAGTCCTCTCAACTCACCGGGCTGTTCTCGGTGGGGTTCCTCTAGGCAGCGCGGGATTCTTCTCTTCTCTGCCGGCTGGTGGCCTGGACTTGCGGCGGGGGCGGGCACCGGCAATGTGCCCCGCGCCCCCACCGCACTGCTCCACCGTCTCTCGGGGCTCCCTCCAGACCACGGGAGCCCCGCCTCAGCCCGCAATGCTTCTTCTCCGCTTCTCCTCCGGGGCTCCCTCCGCACACGGGAGCCCCGCACCAGCCAGCACTTCTCCTCCGAGGCTCCACGCGTCCCCGGGCGGGGGCGGGACATCCGGCCGGCCGCGCCTGAATTGGCCGGCCGGCCAACCACTTCCGGGTCGCCGCGGGCAGCGCGGTGGCCCTTCCTCGGCACTTGCAGGCCGGCGGACAGTATCCGAGGGGTGGGCTCCCTCGCGATTAATAACACAAACAGGCATAAGCGGCGTGGGCAGCCGCGAAGTTAGAAATAAAGCGCTCTCAAGCGCTATAGGACCATGAACAGCGCTCCAAGCGCTAGAAAGAAAAATAATGAACAAAATAGGTGCAAATGCCGCTAACAATGAATAAGACAACTATTTGGTCCAAACATACGGATAAGACAATATGTTTGATGGTTTTTAATCCAATTCATTTATTTTCTTTCTTATTTTTGAATTTTTTCACTCTTGTTTAGGTGTATGGTTTGACAGATTTTTATACAAATGTTAAAACCTGGTGTACACAACAAAAAAATGTGACATTCAATATATCAAAAACAATTCTCATATTTACAAAAATTTACATTCTATTGTACATTCATCCACACTCATTCATCAATCATACCAGTACAAACAACACAAAGAAGCATCAATGGTGCAATATCTGCTGGAATCTCAGTATTCACAACAAAAAGCCAATAAGTGTTTTGAAACGTATATATGCACAATTTTCAATTTATCTTCAATTGTTAATTTGTAACTTTGGCTTATAACATAAAGTCTACGCGTTTCGAACTTGTGTTATTTGCGAGTTCTCATCAGGACCAATATCTCGCGTTTATCAGAGTTAACTGGGAGTGTCCACGAAGTCAAAAGTTGTATGTTTTTATGAGCTCGATTGAAGCTGCCTGACTCCCAGTGTTCTGGAGGGGAGAGTCAGGCGCGTTGTGTACGATGTTGCTGAGTTGCCGTTTTTAGTTTTTCTTTGGACGGAACCCGTTGTAGCTGTGGATACCAACTTGGAAATGCTTTCTTGCTCGCATTCACTTCCTGGTCCGCATAGGATCATGGGCTAAAGAAAAATTAAGCGCTCCTAAAGCAGCAGCACAGGGTGCTCAGACGGACAAAGGTTCCACACTTCCCCCAGCGCTATCAGTCCAAAGAGGGAGCACATAGCCCCCAGCAGGAGATGACCCCTACAGCAAGAAGGGTCCAAAGAAGTCCTGGAGCATCCAGATGGAGCACAGCAGCTCCCAGCAAGGCAATTCCTCCAGCGTCCAGGGATCCAGGGGCTGGGCAGGGCCCAGGGAGGCAAGCCTTCCTCCTGGGCCCAAGCAGCAGCACGCCCCTGGTTTGATTCAAGTGGAAACAAGAACATTTTGGAAGGGGAAACAGCCCCTTTTTATACTATAAAATCCTTTGTCTAGCAGGGTGCAGGCAGTGTGAGAACCAGCTAGAACTAGTTATAGGGAATTCCTTTAACTGGCCTGGCTAGGGACATCAGACGCACCCCAGGGGGTGGAGCCAGCATTGTGTGGGGAAAACCCAGCCTCATTCAGGACCCTCAAACCAGACGATCAATCCACAAGCAGGCCCAGACTTACTCCTCCCCTCACATCAGCATGCTAAACACTCCATTCACCACCGGGGCAGACCCTCCCAGACTCTTGGAGCCAGGCTCACCAGCCAGCCTCAGCCAATCACACGCCAGACACAAATTACACAAATATGCCAACTTCTAAAAGTGGCACTTCTACACTAGAAACAATCATGCCGCATACATCATTACGCAGCATTCAATCTCACGAGTTCGCACATACCAAACTCGACCCTGCACTCCCCACACATCAGGAACTACCATGGGCATACATATTCCCCATTCATTCCTATGGGAGGGCAGGTCACTCACCACACATACACAGAGAGCTCACGCACTTTACACTGTACCACAATGAAAAAGTGCACAGAGGCCTAAAATCACCAACACCAGGTCACAGAAGCAGGCTAGGAAAAAGCAAAAAGTCTCGGGGTGAACCTGCCAAAAGGGCCGGGTCCAACAGGAGACATACCCAAACAGGCCCTTGGAGAACCTTTAGATAGATGCAGGATGTAGAGTAAAGTCCAGTCCTCTCACTCCTAGGCAAGGAACATCAGGCTCAGCAAAGCAAGATGCAAAGTGGCAGTCCCTCCTGGCAGCAAAACTGCTCTTATTCCTGGCAGAATGTCCTCAGTCCAGAAGAGTTCTGAGTATATGGTGTCAGAGGTCCATTACTTATACTCATTTTAGCCTTTGAAGTAGGGAGACTTCAAATAAAGGTCTTTGTAGTGCCCAAGACCTTGTCCTTCTTGGCCCTGGCTCCAGATACCTACAGGGGGTATGCAGCTCTGTGTGGGGACAGGCACAACCCTATTCAGGTGTCTTTTCCTCTCTCGCGAGTTCACGCGCCTTGAATTACAACTGTTCTCGGGCGGGGCAGTGACCTTGCTGCTTTTATTTATTATCACCAAGCATTATGGGGAACCCTGTGTACTTTGTTGAACCCTGTGTAGTACAAGGAGTGTGAGGCTGTGTTTCTGCAGGTCACCATCAACTTCAAACCTTCTCTTAAACTCTGCAAACCCAGGGGAGCGCATCTCCACTTCACAAACATCAAGTCACCAACCAAAACAAGAGACATAGCTTCCGATTTCAGGTATAGACAGTCATGCAAAAAAGACCAGAAATTACCATTGTCTGACCCACTAAGCCTCTCACCATCAAATCACACCTGCTCAATACCATGCGCCCATGGCATATTCTTGCTGCAGCCATGCGCACCTCCCTTCCCCCATACACTCATACGTCTCACTCTTTACCAGTAGATAGCACAAGACAACCTGACAAATGCCTAATCAAAAGGGTTGTGACCTATTTACCATGAGAGGGAAATTGCGCTCCCATTTCCACAAGTGGTCACAAAGCTTGGAGTAGGCAAAACAATCCCAGCAGAAGCCTTATTTGTTCGACCCACAGTCTCACATGCTTCTGCTCAATGTTTGCTGAATCTACCATTGACAGCGCTTATCACATGCAATTCTGGGCTTTTCATCAGAGGCGGACCCTTCACTGTATGGGTATTGCCAACATGTCACAAGGATTCACAACCTTAACTATGATAGCAGCTTTAGCTATTTACTCCTCAGTGACTCCTAGCTAACCACATCTGGTTCTATACTCTCAGCGCTACCACTTTTTAACTAGAATATCCTCCTAAAAAAATATAGAAAAAAAGCTTAATCTTACCCAGTTCGGCTGAAAGATGATGCACAGTTTACATGACACCTTCTGGTAAAATCTGTCACCTGTAAGTCAGTCTATAATCCTTCAACGAAAACGCATTAACCTTTTACCTCTAACCCTGGCAGCCTAGCAGATGATCTTTCTGCTGTCCCTGCTCAGCAAACTCATCACCTGACCTGACACACAAGAGGCAAACAAATATATGACAGCACCTTTAGATTTACTCAAGTGGTCAATACGTTCATTAGTGAAGTGGAAGGGCCCTGACATCTCAGAATTCAAGATACCCAATCTTTGCCTCTGGGACTGGCAGCTCTTCGCATGGTCTGACCATGTCCTCGTTTTCAACATTCATGCTGCACGCGGTAATGAGGCCAACCCTAACTCTGTGAGGCCCGCCTCACTGTGGGCAAGAGGAAAATACCATCAATGCTGATTCTCTCATGCAAAACATCTCCTGCCTTAAATTTCACCACATCCCAAGTGCACACCTTTGCATTTCCTAGACCAAATATAAAATGGTACACAAGCAGCGTTGCCCACATTGTTCATTTAATGAAACAGACGGTCAAATTGTCCAATACTCTCAAAAATAGGTCATTAAAAATTGCAACTTACAGAACAATCTCAGTGGCAATACTGGAAATAAAGCAGTTTGGATGGTGTAAAAAAACACAAATTACCTCACCCACTGCAGTTGCTGTATGCTTATACTCAGTCCTGCATCTCTGACACTAGCGATCCCTCCAAAAATATGCAGCAAATTAATTTTATTTCTCACAACAATCATCCTCTTCAGTACCCCAACAGTACCAATAAATTCCGCTTGAGCCATTCTTTAGCCTCATGTTTGTCATATTCTTAACCAGTCTTGGATCAATCTGACTCAGGCTCTAAACCTTTTAGGGAGAGTTCCAGAGACAAAGCCCTGGTACGGGAGGCAACTAGTAGATTGCACAATACCACACCTAAGCTATAAGATGGATACTGCTTCATTAGCCCTGGTTCAGTGGTCCAAAGAAAGAGGTCCTATTCCAAGGCCCTGCTTCTAATTGAGATCTTTCTCCTGGGTCCTGATGACTCTTCCTTCCAATTTTATCCATTGACTTTGGATTGGCTTCATCCCACTCCATCAAAAAAAAACAACTCCATCTCTGAGTCTTGTTCTAACTGTAGGATTTACAAAAGCGCCATTTCATTGCTAGTGACTCTATTTCATTGCCGACTTTGTGTTTACTCTTTTGGGAATTTTCGACTCCGGTTCCTCTTTAAACCTGCATACTACTTAAGCAAAGTATTTCCTTTTTTTACCGTTGGATGAGGTTGGTTTTACAAAAGTGACTGTTCATTGCTGGTGACTCAGGTAAGGGACATTTTCGGTGATAACAAAGATGTCATAAATGTTACACTACAGTATGTTTAAAAAATACTTGTAAGCGAGATTTAAAATTTCTTGGTGTACGCCGCTGCTTGTCGCTCAGACATGTGCTGCAGTACCTCCTGCTTACTCTGCTTATTAATCTACTAGGTCTGTACCTTTCACTGTAAATAGCTAGTCTTTTTCTTGTCTCTCTCACTACCTTATAATTGTTGCTCCGTACAAACATTCACTCAGCACCACCACATTATCACTCAGCGCTACCCCAGCATCACTCAGCACCACAACATTATCACTCAGCACCACCACAGCACCACTCAGCACCACCACAGCGTCACTCAGCACCACCACATTATCACTCAGCAGCACCAAAGCACCATCAGAGCACCACTCAGCACCATCACAGCACCATCACAGCACCACTCAGCACCATCACAGCACCACTCAGCACCATCACAGCACCACTACAGCATCACTCAGCACCACCACAGCATCACCACAGCATCACTCAGGGGCCCACAACATCACTATGCGCTACCACAGCATCACTGAACGCCACAGCATCACTCGTCGCCACCACAACATCACTCTGCGCCATCACAGCATCAATCTGTGCAACCATTCAACAACTGGTTCAAATATGTTCTCTCAATGTTTCAAGCTTTATTACAAATGTCACAGAAAGATGTTAAAATGTCACTTCTGTTCTTGGATTTTCGTCACAATAAAATACACTGAACACAACCTTCACAAACGTTATTTACAAAAGTTTAAGCTATTGCTATTATAAATTACAATAACTTTTATTTAAGTATTAATTATTTAAAAAATGTAAAAGCCATTGTTATTTGTAATAGCAATACATCTAAGTCACGTAAATACAACACATATTGCATTACAAAGGCTATAGGTGTCACATTTGCGAAAGTTAAAACTATTGGCATTGTAAATGACAAAGCTATTAATTTAGCTATTTTCAAAACCAACACAGAAAAAAAAAAAATTGCCATTGACAATACCAATAGCTCAAATTTTCCTAATGCGAGACCTATTGCATTGCAAATGCTTGTTTCCTTACTGTGCCATCACTGTCATGGTCCATCAATATTTGGTACCATTCGTGGTTACCATTGTTCTGATTAATTATTTTGGGAGCATGCACATGTCCCCGAAGGGTCTCTTAGTACCAACTAATGTGTTCATAGAAAGGATGAACCAATCAATAAACTGCTTGGTTTTCAATAGGGTAACCTCATCTTATTCGTTTTGGAACACCAGCCCCTACGCGTTTATACCATCATCACCCTATCAAATTGGATAGAGCTGTGTGCTTTGGAAATGCATCATTAAGCTGGGTGTTCTGCGTTTGCATGTGTTTTTTTTGTTTGCGTTACCCTTTAACTATTCAGAGGTTGAACAAAAGTGGTTCAAGATAAACCTTTACTGTCTGTATCTCAATCTATGGGCCTGTTGAGGCAATGCTGCATGGGATCCCCTCTGATTTTCTTTGTGGCCCAAAGTTTTGCCCAGGGTTTTTCATATTCAGGGATAATTGTTACTCTTCTCTAGCTTTACTTCAATCATATGCTGTTCTTTTTTCGGTATAGCTCTACATTTAATCTGGTAATAGACCTGCTGTCCTTTGAGGCGAACATTTAATTTTCTCTAAACCAAATGGTGTTTCCCTGCTACACTTCTCTTTTAAAGCCAGGAAAAATATTTTTTTAATTTTATTTCACTGGTGATCTACCTACTTTCGGTTCATCATCCCATCAGCAGCTATGTGTCCGTGTTACCAAGGGAGGGGCATAGCAATCCAAAACATTTCTTGCACACCTCTCCAGTTTTCATCAACATACGATAAGTAATCATGTACGCTAGGGGTGTGATCTAAGGAACTGCACTATGCATTCTCTATGTTCTTAGGGACATGGTATTGACAGAAAGTATGATAAATCTCATTATACTAATTTTTTTAACACTCCTGAGCAAAAATGAACACTGTCTCAATATTGCTGTGAAATGGTGTGTTCCAGTGAGTCCGCTAGTTCTCGTTATGCAGCTGCTTTACATAAAATTTCTGTATAACCAGCCACATGTTAGTAGGTGTTCATATAGAGATTTTTTATGTATGCAAAAACAAAAAACCTATAAAATATTCAGATCTGAAAACAATATTTTATATGAAGCCTCGTCCTCCAGATCCCTGCTTTCCATATAACCTTCATACTGGACATGACCTACCAGGGAGGATTCTCCAGACAGTGGGAGGATATTGGAGTGGTGACCTCCAGATGAGTCTTACAAAGTTGGACTTGACCCAGCTCCCAGAACTACAGGCGCTGCCTCAAAAACTAGTAACATTACTGCAGACGAGGCATTAAGAACTGACCACCATGCTTCAAATTGGACTTTAAAGTATACAAAAAAGAGATGGAGGGAATGCTTGAATTAGCTCACCCGCTGGTTATTTTTCGGGCCGCATCCAAATCCATTATTTTTTTACACACAACGTCTCCTCAGTTTGGACCCAGCTATATACAAATCAGTCTTTTTTTTTAAAAAAACCTTTATTGATGTATTACAAGCGCCGGCCTACAACCACAGGGGCCGGCCGCAAAGTCAGCAATTCAAAATAGGATTTATGCCTCTATCATCGACCCTGGCAATAGCTGCGAAGAGATTACAGCGTACGATTGAGTGCGCCGCCAATACAAAGGGTACATCAAAGGTTTCGTTTTTTGTCTTTTTGAAGAAGCAGTAGTGGCATTACTGTAGGAGGCGTCACACCAGTTTATAAGAAGCAATAAGAGATGAGGGGATGTACCACGCACTGCAGTCAAGAACGGGTGACGAATAATACAACCTTAGTCAGACAACAGACAAGCAGTAAAGTTGATCTATTAGCAAGTGATCAAGTGCGAGCACTCTCCAGAGAACCCACCCTTAGGAGACTATAAAGTAGGAGCTGGTATAGACACCCAATAAAGCAAGAAGTGACAAAAGGAGAGACAGCAGACCCTACCGAGGAAAGGAAAGGGACCATAGAACAAAACAAACTAGAATAACAAAACCCCCCCAACACCCGCCACCCTGCACCCCTGTAATGGCTACGGCCTACCCCACTAACAGCGTGCCTGTCGCCCCGGAACTGCCCTAAAGAAAGGAAAAGAGAGCGGAGGAGGAGAACAACATAACACTCCCGATCTCCCTTACCTCCCGCCATTAGTGACCTCCCCAAGACGTCGTAGCCACTGTTTGAAGCTAGTATTGAACCCCGACCTGGGGAGGGCATCAGCAAAACCAACCGACCCCTGTTACATTATAAGGTACAATCCCGGCATAGAGCACAGAACGGAGCAAACCCCAGAAGCCAAAGTCAACCCTGACCAGTACGGGTCTTTACAATAGCCCTCGCCGCCCAAGCCACAGTCATCTTAAGGAAATCGAAGCGTTCAACACAGTGCAAGTCAATGGTATCGGATCGAAGATAGGATACAAGATGGCGACGTCCACCATTCCGGCAAGGAGATGAAGATGAAAGGCGAACCTCTCCAATAGTCACTGAAGAGCTGTTCATGGTGATCAAAACCTTTAGCAACGATATTCCGCCGAGCAGGGATCGAGTAGGGAAAGCCAACGATGATCGCGGGAGCGCCATCCATGGGGCCAGAGGCATCAGAGTGAGCCAAATCAGGCTTTCGCCCATGGACCTCGAAGTAGCGAGCAGAGTACTCCACAGGAACCACAGCTTGCTGGTAACATGTCGGAGCACCGTCTTCCGGTCTCAAACAAACTTTGTCCAGCGGTACAGACATCCGAGCGTACATGCCGGTGATGTGAGAGTGGAGCTCCCCAATGGCGGCCATTACGGACCTCAACGATATTGTGCTGTCCGTCCCCTCCATCCCCTCTCGCGAAGAAACGAAGCAGGATTCAACCCCAGACACAACTCCGAGGCACCAGGCACACACAAAGCCGATGACAACAGCGGGTGCTCACAAAACTGGCAGAATCAACACCTTTGCCACTCGCGGGAGCCAAGCCCGTCGACCCCGGCCCCCCAAGAGGGTCTCCGGGCGCCGGACCCCCCACCGCGGTTGCCGATCTTCACTTGCATCACCGTACCGTGTCCATAGCGTAAGCAGGTGACTGAGTTGCCAATCAAAAAAGCAAGGAATGACCCAAGTTCGGGAGACCGGGCGCAACCCTGGTCCCACAGCCGATGTTGTGCAACTCCAACCCTGATGGCAGGCCCGGACTGGCCATAGCGGGCACCGGGCGTTTCCCCGGTAGGCCGCTAGGTGGGGCCGGTTTGGAGCCCCTGGGGGCTGTTTTTTTGTTACAGGGGGTCGGCAATATCAGCCCCCTGTAACAAAATCTGAAGAAACCGGTCCTTGCAAACTGCTCAGCTGCACTCCCCCTCATTCCAGGGGGTGCCGGCTGAGCAGTTTGCCAGGGCCGGTTTCTGTTCCCAGTCCGGCCCTGCCGGATGGGCTAGTAATCGAGGTCCTGGCTGCAGCCCTGGAGCAGGCCAAGAATAGTACTCGATATAACTTCTTCACCCGGTAAGTTAGGAAGTCCGGGATTGCACCGCAGGAGTCAGGAGCACTTCTTGTGTGAGGGAGTCCGGCGGAAGAAAAGGATAATCAACAGGATATACGAGCCGCCGGCGGAGGTTGGCCATACAAATCAGTCTTGATCCCAAACTGCCTAGGCTGTTCTTCGCTGAACCGGAACGCAAGCAACCAAGGACTGGTTTCGTCCTAGTTCTGGTTTCATCAGCCGGGTACAGCTTGGTTCCAGTGACCGTGTACACTGGACCCCCGTCAAACTTTATGGATTTGCACAATACATGGGATCATATCATACACCATTTGCATTAGCTCTTAAAGTGTGGCACATAACAATGTACCACTTTCGCTACATATATAATAATTGGAGCGAATGGTATTTTAATTAAACTGCATTTTGCACACGAGCAAAACAAGGAACAAAATGTTTTGACACAACTGTTGTATTACGTCTAAAATGTAGGGAATACAACTTCCCAACTGCAGTAAATGAAAAATATTTGGTGCAGAAGTTTCTCATCAATGTGTTCAATTTCATTTGTTATATTCAAAGCTGTTACTTCGTGACTCGTTTTTTTAAACCACTTCTATTGCACAAGTGTAGTGGTAATACGCGTTAGGATTGATACATGTTTAGCATTGGTTTCAAAATGTGTCACCCTGACTGAGCAAAATGTGTTTGGTCAATTTCCTATTGAGCAAGTAGCAAATTAGTGCAAACGTGCTTTACACTCTTTATTTCCACTAATGGAATGTTTGGGAAATCTCGCTCCAGAGCACGTGTGTAGGCCTGGAATGAATACCACAAAGTTGACTGCTCGAGCTGAGGCATTGAGTATTCACAAGGTACTCCAATTAGGCTTGAACAATGTGCACACTGGAGGTTTTACCCAAAATAAAAGGGTGATGTGGAAATCTTCCTGCGTCTTTGCCCAACATTCAGCTACCTTGTCATGTTTTTGGCCTGTTGACCCCATTTTAGGTCATCCCATGTTAGAAGTCTCAGCTGTCTTCTGTACGAATTTTGTGTGAGGAAATCCTGAAATGATTCTGTCCATGCTATACTTATGTGTTGTCTAAAGCTTGGAAAAAAGTAATGTTAGCATTGTCATTGTGTGACGTTTAAGTCTTTAAAATTTGACAACTTTTCTTATCAAATTTAATTGCTTATCACTATTTCCATTCCTCTCAATTATATAATCCTCTGGGTAGATTTGTCATTGAAACTTTACATAATTACGATGCAATCTTTCAACCTGTGCTTCAGTTTCTTTTTATCATGTTCCCTGGAAAATATTCTACATTGTTAGTGCCATCACTCGGATGTCACTTTTTTGAAGCGTTTGTGTTCTCAAAGATGTTCAGTGAGGTTTTGTTTTAATAAGTAGGACGTAGTTGCTCATTACTGTTACTCCAGTCAGTCGCCTGTATCTGGGCTCTGGATTAATTTGCAGCTTTTTGGTTATGTATTGTGGTGATCCATGCTGTTCAATGGTGTTAATTTGAAAAACCTCATAACATGTGGGCGTCAGCATCTGTCCTGTTAATTACAGAAGTCTCAAGTTTAGGATGTTTGCATAGCAGTGCAGTGTGCGTTTGACAGATGTTCATCCTAGCGCGTGACTCTTGACAAACACGAACTACTTTAGTAACCTTCCATTCCATTGTTGTGTGAATTAGCTTTCCTTGACCTTACCACCATATCGACAAGATGCAACGTTTTGGTATAAATTCACATTCGTTTCCCTTATTGTTCAGAGTGTACCTTTTCAGTACGTTTCTGTAATTTTGGCTATATTCTGGTTGTTAATGCTAGTTTAGGATAGTATTGAATTTGCGTGTAATTGATTTTTTTTTAAACATTTTTTTTACGCTGTTGACTAATTTCCGTGAAAATTATTCAACCTGCCATTTGCTGTCTATGGGGAAAAGACAACAATCCTCAGTTTTATCTGGCCACATGGGTTTTATGCTTATATTCTTTATTGTTAGAATAGATGTATTTAAATAGCAGTACCAGTGTCCCTTCACATAACCCGACACTGCATTTCAGAGGGAAACTTTCAGCACTGTATGCAATATGGCAGGGGTGGCTCCACGTTGAGGCACAAAACTCCACTGATTGAAGACTGAAGGCCTCGTCCTCACCCTGAGCACTGGCCAATGACTAAGCACATACTGAGATTAGTATTACATGTCTTTTTTCATCAGTCTGTAACTGCGAACTCCACTTTCTAAAACTGCATTCACTTTACTATACTATAACCCCTCCATCACAGTTCTCTAGAGTCCATCAGGAGCCAAAAGGGTTCCGTCATTGCTAACTCACACAACACTACATCTCGCCCTCTGTTAAATAAAAAAGAATAATTGTTTTTACAAACCTATATACAATCATAGCTCTTTAATGAGTCTTCCTGGTGCTCTGATCACATGTCCTGATTGTGTAGTCAGAAACTGGACAGGCAGTAAAAGTGTCCGTGATTTGCGTTGGTGATGTAGGAACAACAGTAGTCAAATACTTTTCCATTGTTTGTCCAAACTCAGTCTCTACGTTGACATCCATGCATGGCGAGCAATGAGCCACATGTCTTAAATGCGAGGAAACTCGCATAATGGACTTCCCAGGACGTTGGGCAGTCACCATGTGTCCTTTGCTGGCCACTACATGCAAGGACTCTGCATTGAAGGGAGCATCAGAATTTCATTGTCAAGACTGGCGGACATGCACTCTATCTCCTTTAGGGAAAGTAATATCTACTACATGTCGGTGCTTGTCTGCATAGGCCTTCCTTTTGCTTTTATGATCCTAATCTCTTTTACAAGTGTCTTCCACAATACGTGATCTGCTGTTGGTACATTGAGGTAACTTGGTCGTCATGGCTTTCCCGAACATCAAGGCTGTAGGCTTTCATCTACAGTCGAGTGAGGGGTCGTACGGTAAGCTCGAAGAGTAGAATTCAAGAATGTCCTAAGGTTGAGCTTTTCCAATACAGCAAGCTGAACCGCTTTCTTAAGAGTACTCCTGAAATGTTCGACAAGGCCATTGGCCTGTGGCCAAAGTGGTGTGCTCTTCTAATGCTTCACTTTAAGATGACTGAGAAAGTCTCTGAATTCTTGACTGTTGAAAGGTGGGCTATTGTCCCATTTTCAGTTCACAGGAACATCCAATGTCGCGAAGATGCCATCCAATCTCTCAATTAATTTAACTTGAGTGAGAGATTAAAGTTCTTCTGTCAATCAAACTGGAGTATTCATCAGCAATCACCATCAGGTTATGCCCATTATCAAGAGGACCGAAAAAGTTAAGTTATTTCCTAAATGTGCTTTAGCAAATCTGACATGATTCAGGTGTGTTGGGTGGTTTTCAATGAAAGGCAGTTGCTGAGATAACAAGCCTTCAATTCTCTCAACTCTCTCGTAGAGATGAGGCAATCACACTGTCTCGGAGAGCTCATTTTGTGGCAATGATTCCACAATGTCTTTTATGGGCCACTTCAATTATCTGTTGTCGCAGAATCTCTGGAATAACAATTCTCAAACCTCTCAAAATAATACCTTCTTGAGTAATGGACACTTTATCTTTGACATTTTTGAATTCTGGTATTCACTGACTGGTAAGAGGTGGTTCCAAGACTGATGTGTAATAATGTCTTCTATTTTTAGCATGTCACTAACTTGACCCGTCGCAGTGACAATTTGTTCCAACAAAATGGCAGCTGGCGTGATTGATTTCACAATGACCTTTATGTAGGTTTCAGCTATCTTGAAGGGGTTCAGAGCACTGCAGAGGCACTCTTGAGAAGTAGTCAGCAAGGCTTTGATCTTTCCCTGGAAAGTGCACATTTTTGTAATTGTAATCTTGTAACCCTAGACCCTAGCGTTTAATGTGAGGAGGCATCTTTGTGTCTGAATTGCCAAAGATGGTCAACAATGCTTGTTCATCTGTCACAAGAGTGAAAGGCTTTCCATATATGAATATATGGAAATGTTCACAAGCCCATACTACTGCTAAACTTTCTTTCTCCGGTTGTGAATAAGCATGTTCAGTTTGGGGACAACCTTCTGCTTCCATATGGCGCAATATGCCTTTGAGTATTTGGATGTCTGCTGTGCAAGGATTGCTCCTAATGCCACAGGGATATCATCAACAACAACCTCAGTAGGAAGTGTTGGATTAAGTAGCCTATTTCAGCAACATTCTCAATAGCTTATTTGATTTTCTTAAAGCTTTGCTTGCATTCAATTGACCAATGAAATGAAACCTTCATTTTCATCAATTCTCACAACGGAGCACTTATGGAGGCATATCAATGCAAATGTGGACAGTTCCATCACTGACCTTTTTGCGTACCACCACTATGGGAGAAACCCATGGCGTTGGACCATTGTAATGCTCAATGATGTCGTGTTTGAGTAATGATTCTAGTTGTTTTTCAACTGCTTCCTGAAATTAAATGTAATTCAACTGTGCTTTTGAGCAATGAAACGAATGTCCTTATTTATGTGTAATTGTAATTTCATAGACTTGAGTTTTCCTAACCCTTGAAACAATGAAGGGAACGGACTTACTATTTTGTGATGAGCATTCATGTTCTAGTTCACTGATATCAGTCTCATATCAGCAGCTGTGGCTGAAGCGGAGTAACTAGGCAATTAACGCCGTATCTTCAAGTACATGAACAGGTGCTTGTACTTTTTCTTGTTTCGTCATGGCTACAGATGAACTTTGACTTTTTAATCAGGTCGATGCAGCCCATATATATACAGGGCCGGCTCTGGGTGATGCGACCAGTGCCACCTTGAGGTGGGGGGTGCCATGCTTCCTAGAATAACATTCTAATAGCACCTGCTTTGATTTTCCTTGCCTCCAGCTATTTTCAGCCATCAATAAAAATGTCAAGATAACTCAGGTGATATATTTTCTTCCTGGAGAGAGAAGGAGCTTTGTCTAGTGGAAGGTTTGACTTCTGGTAAGAGAGCACACTGGGTTAATATGCCTGCTGCAAAGAACATGAACATTATTATATATTGGAGCATAATGATTTTTGCCCAGTCTTTCATTATCCTAACATTGCAAAAAGGGCTAATTTGGATAGAAACCAATTCTTAATATTAAAGAGATCCCCTGACAATGAGGTCATGTTTTAAATTCTGAATTTGATTTCCAGACCAAGGACTTAAACTATACTGCCCACCAGTGTGGATGGCATGACGCCAACAACTTGTAGTCCTCTGTATTTTGTAACCTTTCCATGCACTGTTTTCCTCATGTATGATTGTCTGTGTAATGTGTGTGAGATAAAAAGTGCTCTGATACATCACACTAGTATGAGTGGTGCTATAAAACGAAATTAACCTCAGATAGAATGGTTATGGAGACTTGAGGGACACTGTTAAATGGTGGTAGTCCGGGAATCTGTGGTGGAGGTGGTCATTGGGGGCTCCAACAAACATTGTTGCACAGGGCGCCACCTGTGGTAAAGCCGGCCCTGTGTATATACTTTGGTTTTTGATGGCGTAAGTCGAGGCAATGGAGATAGTTCATTTTATTCCTCCTCCGGCATAATGTTTATCGATGCACCACTGTTGATATTCTAACTTATTGAGAAAACCTTTTCTTATGGTGTAATCTTTGAAAAATGTTTGAATGACTTTGTTGCTTTTTAATGTTGACTTTTTTTAACTGTATATTTCCTCACATGCGACCAGTCCCTCATATGCATGTTCTCTGATGTAAACATTGAGATTTCTCAACCATCTTCACTTTCACTTGATATTAATACTGAAGAAGATTTAGATCGACTTTGTTTGGTGTCAATTTGCACTTACTATTTCCTTCGCCTTGCAAACTATTACAAAGCAATTCTTTTTCCCCCCAGCCTTTGCAAATCTGTCCAATGGCGGGACATTTACCCTCGTATGTAAATGAAAAATCCCCACCTCAAGCAAAACGTATTTTTCCGTGGAGCCATTGCTTTGTGTCCTTCTGCATGGTACTTTGGCTTACTTTTCATGTTTATGACTGACTCATTATCTGCACCTTTTGCCTCCATGTGAGCAGTGTGTTGATCAGCATGCTCTTCAGTTCTAACAGCCATGAGAACTCGTTTTAGGTTAAGAGTCTCTCTGCATTAGTGGTCTGAATAAAACTAGCTTCCTCCTCATTCAATTAATTGAACTTGCAGTTTTTGAACGTTTGCTGTCTCATCAAATTCGTTGACAATTTCACTAGTCTTTTGTTGTTCTTGGCTGAAAATGTTCATTTCGTAATCTCCATTTGGCATTGGATTGAACTTGAGGTTCAAGGTTTCTTTGATTTGTCAGTATGTAATTTTGTCAGCTCATGGCATTTTCTTTGACTTCTTTTACAAACTTACCAGCAAGATTATTAAAGTACTTGATAATCTCTAGTTATCTGCTTCTTCTGTTGCATCAATAAAATCATCAAATGTCTCTATGCAAACGCACAATCTGTCCTCAATATTTTGCTTTTTGGTGGTATCGAATGGTGTTGGTGGTTTCAGGAAGGCAGCGGCATTGTAGCCATTTATTAGATTTACTGAGACCGATGGGCTTATCTCCGGCACGGTCTGCTGTCCACTAAGACTTGCTACATCCATACCATCTCTGAGGCCTTGTTCTGCACTGGCCTCTGAGATTCCACAGACTGTCCAAGATGACCCAACCTCCTATGTATTAATTGGAGCCCTTCATTTTTATGGAGACCTTTGGAGTTGTTCCGAGCTGCGCACCTGGCAGCTTTGGTGGTGTGCTGCTTCATGTATGGACAGCTCCATAAGCGCAACTGTGGGCACTTCCTCTGGGGCCACTCCACCCAGCACTGTGATATGACTCTCTACTCAGTCTTGGCAAGCAGATGACTGTTCCTTGTATTTCAATTGCTTTGCTTTTAGGCACCTCTTTGTATTGTCCGACACCTGGCTGATATCTGCCTCACAGCACTTCTGATCTCAGCGTTATCTTGCAATTTGCTTTTTCTATTTGCTGTTCTTTCAAAACCTGGTTCAAAACCAAAATCTCAACATTCTAAAACTGCATTTACTACACTATGTTATAACACCTACGTCACAGTTCTATGGAGTCCATCAGGAGCCAAAAGGGTTCAGATATTGCAAACGCACACTACACTGCATTGACCTCCAGATGAGGCCTTCAAAAGTGGGCTGAACAATGTTGATGTAATTGACCGAGCTGGACACAGTGCTGCAAATAAATATCCCCATATGATAACTCTTAGAGGCACGAGCTGGAGGACTTAATATTAAGCCCACTAAAAAGCTAACAAACCCCCATATACCACTTCTGTATAGAAGTTGACCCACCTGTTCGCCTAAAGATTAGTATGCATACATAATCTCTGCTGACCGAGCTGCAACATTCACGCCTTTACATGATTACAGGTAGGTATTCTATTTAATTGCATGTGAAATATGCCCACTATGGTATTGTAGACATTTTCTAAGTTGAAGATTGAATTTCTCTTGCTTAAACGTAGTGCCATTTAGGAGTGCAAAGGAATAGTTTAATGGTACATTTAGCAGTCTTGAGGATCTCTTGTCACCAGTACTTAAAAATAGTGCAATAGCAAGTACAAAGTACAGAGGCTGGGCTACGTGTCTGCCCCTTTTTGCCAATGGCTGCTATTCGTTTAACATGGTTTGCTACTAGTTTGATAAGCTGTCTTGTTGGACTGCAAACGTAATGTGGGTTGAGAGCCAGTAGGTTTTTAATGTATTTGCTTCGCTGGTACAACAAAACATTATATGCTGATTTATTACCTTATTGTTTAGGAAGTGGGAGCGGTTTGGCTGTCTTAAAGACAGCCATATTCACTAATTGTCCTTGCATGTTTGCTTCTTTCTGATAGACTGATAGCCACAGATTCCTCACCTTTTATATACTACCCAGTAGTCCGATTAGATTAGGAATTATTTTCACCAGTACCTCTGCAGGCCTGAAGGGAGCACCATCTGGCTCTGCACTGGTGCTGTTCCACTCTGGAAATTTCGTGCAGGACCTATACAGGTGCACTCCCACATCTGGACATCAACAGTTTTTTTTTTTTTTTGCAAAACCAGACACCGATCCAGAGCTTCCTCTTGTCTCTCAGAGAAACTTACCTCAATATTTTTCCCAAATTTGTTACTGTATGCAACAGATGTCTCACCCTAAAATGACCAGTACCAATCCCTGTAGGGTCAGACGTCGGTGGTGAATCCCCTGCAGGTATGCCTATGATGCCTCTGGTCAAAACCTGACTCCAAGTCATTCAGGGACTGCACATCGATAAACCTGAAGCACATCAGGGAACTCCAGGTAGGACTTTACATTACTGAGCATAAGAAGTGTCCACGCCAGGTCTGTTCCAAGTCATGCTTCGCATCCAAGAGGTGATCTCGGTCATGTTCCTTTAGTCGATGGAACTGCCTCAGAGGTCGGTATTCCTCATGCTCCAAATCCTCAGGTAAGCGTAAGACACAATAAATTGAAGCGGGATTCCACTCCCTTGCCCCACGTGCCAGCCTGGGGGTGGTACCACACTTCTTAGTCTCACTCCCGCAGTCAGCCCACTTAAGTCGATCCATCAGCTGGTTACTGTACAACCTGAGTTTTTGAAGCCTTTAACAACTCAACATCAGATTGAAGAATTCAACGAAGTGATGCTCTGGCTCTTTCAATCTGACCTCCTCTAGCTCGCCTTTGGGCCCCAAGGAGCCAAGAGACCTTCCACCTGACATACTGCTGGCGGGTTCCCCTCAGGTATGAAAGAAAGAGGTAGTCACTAGCACACCTCTTGATATGGTGATTATCCAATTATTTATTAACTAAATCAAATTTTATTCTATCTTTAGCGTGCTGCTTGGTGTCATTGGGCTGCCTATCCCTAAGGTGTCTGAATCAAAGAATGTAGGTATGAGACATACTGTCATGACCGGACCTTGCGCACAGCTGGGGTGAATCTATTTCAAACTTCTTACACTAATGTTTATTAGAAAAACTCTACTTCTTGCATACAAAAAAATCACATTGCAAATAATCTTTAGTTTCTCAATGATTGTATTTCAATTTTCTTTGATAATTGTTTTATCTGTTTTACTTAGTATCTTGTATCTTTACATACAGTTCAATAAAGCCATTACTTCATGACTAGATTCATAACTGATTTCATGATTCATGGACATATTACAATGTATGTATCCGGTTTAACACAATGCACCAATGACGGCGATTGATGGTTGTTTGCCCGATGCATTTCGGGACATGTAGTCCCTTCCTCAGGGGCCACTGTGAATAAAGCAATATAGAAAGACAATATAATTACACATTTAATGATCTTGTGATAATTTTATTCAGTATAGCTGTAGAAGAGTTATATTGAGCCAACTAAAAAGATCGAGTCACACTGGTTAAAACTCATAGCATAGATATGGCAAGACAATCCACATGGTGTTACCTGGGACTACCCTGTAAGACTGTGCGATGTGTGTTCATTCAATAGTTCAAATGTACTCTAATAGTTACACGAGCAAGAGGTGGTGAAGATTAAACGAGTGTCTGTGAAAAATGAGGAATAAACTCTCGGCTTAAACTGCTGTGTGTAGTAAACAGTAAACTAAAACGACTCAGAAATAAACAACTGCTCTTATTAAGGTGAGAGCAAAACCGTGTACTTTAGTTCTGCGTGCCGTTTATCTACTGTAGGTGAAGAAAAGATACCGCTGCATGCGTCTGCACAAGGTTAACATGCTGATGAAAGCTTCATATTTAAATGAAACCGAAGTGTTTGTGCTTAGTCATGCATCGTATAAAAAGACGCTGACCTTCACTGCAGACGCGAAACGTGGTACATGACTGTTCATTCCTTTCCAGTTGTTAATCTCAGCTTGGGATGGATAACTGGCCCTAAAAGAGCTGTGGTTTCCCCAGATCTATGGACTGTCTGTTGGGCAAGGATTTGGAAACTTCAGCCTGGTCTGAAGTGTAATTTAGGACACATGCGGAAATGATGGGAATCTATATCCGTGCACTTGCTGTTACTAGGGCTCAGGCCAACCAGTTAGGCACTGAGGGAGCTCTGGATCATAGAAACATGGACCAGCTTGCTCCTAAGAGAAGGAGCAGGAAGGGCAAGGAATTATCCTCTCCCAAGTGAGGATCAGTCTCCTGAGGGAGATGATCCTTGCCACTGTGAAGGAACTGTCCTAGAGGAACCTCAGCCTGACACAGCAGTGTTCTTGGCGGCAGGGGGTGCCTTCCAAGGAAGACTTGATTCTGGAGCAGAAATCCTGCCCCGCTCTTGAACAGCTCAGACAGCAAGCTACTGCTGAACAGGCAGGGAATGTCATGGAGTCCCATAGGATCTATTGGGAGGATGGGCTTCTGTTTTTTGAGTGTAGAGGCCTTAAACCTGGTGCCACCAGGAAGTTGGCGGTACCTTAGAAACACAGGGGTTTTCTTCTGTCTCTTGCACATTACATTCCCCTTGCAGGATATCCTGAACAAAGCAAGGCTTGGCTTGTCCTTCATTTTCACTGGCCCCACATGTCTGAAGACACCAAGGAATTGTGTTGTTCCTGTGTCACTAGCCAAGCTAGTGATAGGTCAGGGGGCTCTAGAAAGACCCCCTTAATTCCATTTCCAGTGGTTGGGGTTCCCTTTGTGAGGGTAGGGATAAACATTGTTAGCCCCTTAAACCCTCCGACAGCATCTGGACACAGTTGCATCCTAGTGGTGGTGGACCATGCAACGAAGTATCCAAAAGCTATTCCACTTAGGACCACAACACCACCTGTAGCTGCTAGGGCCCTTCTGGGAGTCTTTACCAGAGTGGGGGTCCTAAGGAGGTCTTTTCAGACGGAGATACAAACTTCATATCTAGCTATAGCACTGCAATGTGGAACGAGTGTGGTGTAAACTACAAGTGTACCAAACCTTACCATCCACAGTGCAATGGGTTTGTTGAAAGGTTCACCAAGACCCTAAAGGGTATGATCATAGGACTCCCAGAAAAGCTCCAGCAAAAATGGGATGTTTTACTACCCAGCCATCTTTGCCTACAGAGAGGTTTCTCAGAAGGGGGTAGGCTGCAGCCCATTTAAATTCCGTTTGGACATCCAGCTAGGTGTCCACTGTGTCTGGTTATGGAGGGCTGGGAGCTGCCTCTCAAACCTCGTAAACATGATATTGGGGACTACGTATGGCTGAGTACATGAAGAAGGCCAGGAAAAATGTTGAGGACAGCCAGGAGCTTCAGAAAGCTTGGCATAACCAAAAGGCTGTACTGACTATCAGCCAGGACAAAGTGTGGGTGTTGAAGAGCTGCCCTGGCCAAAGGCTCCAAGACCAGTGGTGTGGCCCCAACACCACCCTTGAGAAAAAAGGTGAGGTCATCTACTTGGTGAACTTAGGCACTACCAAACGTCCTCACAGAGTTCTTCTTGTGAACCACCTAACACTTTTTGTTGACGGAGCTGACATGACTCCAAGTTAAACCACCTGGTGTACCCATGAAGTGGACACTAGTGACCGTCTACCTGCAAAGAGTAAAATCCACAGGCAGTCTGACATCTCTGAGACTGCATTAGGACTGAGGTCCAAAGGATGCTGGAGTTGTGGGCTCATTGAACCTTTGTACAGCCCTTGGGCTAGTCCTCTAGTCCTTGTGACAAAATCTCACACCGAAGATGGTAAGAGGAAGATGAGGTTTTGTGTTTACTAAAGAGTTTTCAATGCAGTCACTAGGACTGATGTCCATCCAACTCACAGGGCAGATGAGCTGATTGATCCTCTGGCCTCAGCCAAGTATATTAGTACATTTGATCTAACTGCCGGTTACTGGCAAATCGGACTCTGGGGAAGCCAAGCCAAGAACACCATTTTCAACCCCTAGTGGGCCTTATCAATTAATTTTGATGCGTTTTGGCTTGAAGAATGCACCTGCCAAATTTCAGAGGTTGATGAACAAAGTCCTAACAGGTCTGGAAGCCTATAGTGCATCATATCTAGATGATGTTGCGGTCTTTAGTTCCAGCCGAGAAGAGCACCTAATCCACCGCAGGAATGCTCTGTAGCCCCTGCAAAAATCAGTTCTCACTATCAAGGCCACAAGGTGCCTGATGGGGCAGAGCAAGGTTGTGTACTTGGGCCACCGTGTTGATGGCGGCCAGGTTCAGCCATTGGAGAACAAAGTCCAGACCATAATGACTGGGTACTACAGGAGGTTTGCTAAGGGTTATGGGTTCATAGTCACTTCTCTTAATCTTTCCTCCAAAAGAATGCCTAAGAAAGTTTAGTGGACAGTTAGCTTTTGATTACTTGAAGCAGGCCATATGCACTGCTCCCATTATGGGAAGTCTTGAGTAGTCCAATACCTTTTTTGGTTAGACAGATGCTTCTGAGATAGGGGTAGGTGCAGTTCTAGCACAACTTAATGCAGATGGCCAGGACCAACCAGTAGCTTTTATAAGCAGAAGGTTGCCCGGAGGGAGAAGCGTTGGTCGTCTATTGAGAGGGGGGCCTTTGCTGTGGTATGGGCCTTGAGGAACTTGAGGCCATACCTGTTTGGCACTCACTTAATTGTTCAGACAGACCATAGGCCCCCTTTTATGGCTAAAACAAGTGTAGGATGAAAATCCCACAGTTTTGTGGTCCATTTCCCTACAGGGGGCGGACTTTTCTGTTGAACATAGACCTGGGAGTAACCATGCCAACACAGATGGACTCTCCAGGTATTTCCACCTAAACAAATGAAGACTCAACTTGGGCAAGGTTAGTCTCATCTTTCATTGGGGGGGTGTTGTGTAGTAAAGAAGGGTCTGCTTTCATGGTTGCCCCCACATATAGTGGCCATGTGTTATTAAACAATGGAAAACTATATAGTGGCTGAGCCGAACCTGGGCATGTTTGGTACCAAACATGTTGGAATCATACCCCAACACTGCTACCAGTTTCGGCGGTATGATTCCATGCACTGGGAGGCTTCTCCGGTAAGCCCCCAATACTCCCAGGAACAGCCTTTCAAGGTCTCTATGAAACTAATGCTCCTGCTGAACCCAGACACCATTCTGCCCTGCTGCTGCTCTGCTTGAGCAGGGGAATGTAGAACAATAGGTTTCCTGTCACAGGGAGATGTGACCACCTCCCAGACAGGATTTAGTGTATTGGGCTGGGGTGGGTGTGTTTGCCAGCGCCACCTGACTGCTTTGAAGGGTACATTTAGCACCCTCCTTGCATACTCTAGTTAGAACCAGTTCTAGGCGCCCTTACCTTCTGCTCTGGGCCAAAACTGGACACAGGACATGGAAGTATTCTCCTCTCTGTCCAGCCCCTCCTCTTGGAGGGAACCCGAGTCACCCTAACTCCTTATTAGAGTATAAAAGGGCTTACCTGTGGGTAGGTCCTCAGATTCGTTGTGGGACAAGACTCCAGTCTGAAACCACATCACTCTTCGACCGACTGGACACCTGAACTTCACTAGACTTCTCCTGGAACTGAGACTGCATTAAGGAAGACCACTTTAGTTGAGAGGTTCTGAAAATGTTCGCCATCAAATAAGTCCACTTGGATAGTCTGATCTGGAGCTAGCGGATTAGGACCTGTGTTGATTGTACCTTTTACCTGTGATCTAGGGATAACTATAAGTTCTGCAGTGACTTGAGGAGGTACGAGACAAATTGAAAGTTGCAATGTTCTTGTTTGTTTCTGCCAGCACACTGAACCCTCACCAACCACCCCCAGCACCCTGAAGCCAATGATTGACAGCTGGACAGCCCTCACCACCGAAGACACACTGAAGATGAAGTCAATCCACTCCAGGGCCCCCATGGACCCCCGCCCCACCACATTTTCAACAGACCCACCGACACCATCGCACCCATGCTTTGCCACACCGTCAACCGCTCCCTCACAAATGCATCCTTCCCCGAGGACTGGAAGCACACCGAGTTCAACCCCCTGCTGAAGAAACCCTTGGCAGACCCCATCGACCTAAAAAACTACAGACCAATCTCCCTGCTCCAGTTCCCAGCGAAGTAATCGAGAAAGCCATCAACAGCCAACTCACCACCTTCATCAAAGAGCAAAAAATCCTCGACTCCTCCCAATCCGGCTTTGGAAAAAACCACAGCACAGAAAATGCCCTCCTCGCCACAACGGACGACATCCGCCTCCTCCTGGACAGAGGAGACACAGTAGCCCTCATCCTCCTCGACCTCTAATCGGCCTGCGACACAGTCTCTCACCGCACCCTAACACGCAGACTTCACGACGCAGGCATCCGGGACGAGGCCCTCGACTGGATCCACTCATTCCTCTCTGACAGAACGCAGCGGGCCAGACTCCCTCCTTTTTTCTCGGACCCTACACCAACAACCTGCGGAGTCCCCCAGGTATCCTTCCTCAGCCCCACGCTTTTCAACGTCTACATGGCTCTGCTCGCCCCCATTGTCAGAACCCATGGACTCAACATTGTTTCATACGCAGACAACACCCAGCTCATCCTCTTCCTATCCAACAAACCCAACGCAGCCAAACACTTCTTTCAAGAAGGCATGTAAGCAGTCGCCAAATGGATGAAGAGCAGCTTGCCTACAACTCAACACCGACAAAACAAAAGTACTCCTCGTGGTCCCACACCCCGAGCCTGGAACGACACCTGGTGGCCCACCTTACTCGGATGCCGCCCACCCCCATGGACCATGCATGCACCTCGGAATCATCCTGGACTCCGAACTCAAAATGGCCTGCCAGATCAACTCTGTTGCATCCACCTGCTTCCACACCCTCTGCCTCCTACGCTAAACATTCAAATGGATCCCCCTCAAACACAGACTGTCACTCACTCCCTCGTCACCAGCAAACTTAACTACAGCAATGCACTCTACGCCGGAATCAACAAACCTTAAACGCAAGCTACAAAACATCCAGAACGCCGCCGCAAGACTAATCCTCAACCTGCCAAGACACTGCCACATCTCCCAGCACCTGGGCATACTCCATTGGCTCCCTATCGAGGCAAGAATACCCTTCAATATTCTCACCCTGTCACACAAAGCCCTCCACAACACCGGACTAGCATACCTGAACAGCAGACTCAAATTCCACCCACCCCCAAAGGACCCTAGGATCAGCCCAGCTCTCTCAAACTGTGGTCCCCCGCACCAGGAATGCCCTACCGCTCCACCTCAGGCAGACAACATCAATCCCCATCTTCACGAGAAACCTCAAAACATGGCTCTTCGATAGACCTCCTCCTTGATAGATTGGATCCTGCACCTCTTCTCCACACCAGCGCCTTGAGAACCTTACGGGTGAGTAGTTGCACTCAACAAACCCATGATTGATTGATTGTTTGATTGCATCATGATTTTGGATTTAGTTATTTTCTTAGTCATATTTCCTTCACCCAGCATATGGTTTTAGGCAGTTGGTAAGATTGCATTGTTCTTAAATCTAGTTTTTCGGGGGGAGGAGCCAAGATGGCGACCGGGACGGACGTGTAGGCTCTAGGCTCCGCGAGCCGTCCGATCCTGCACCGAAATGCTGGCAATAATCCTGACTGGATCTGGTTTAAAAGGAGGCACGCGAGCACGGATGTCGCCGGTGCTCTTTCGAGACCCCTGCCGACCGATTCTACGGTGAATTAGTACCGTTCTCCGACCTCCAACTCCGACCCGGGACCTGGAGCTGACCGCCGCCATTGGACACGGCTGGGCGCCTTCGGCCGGGAACGCTGACACGGCACAAGCTGGGGCAGGAGAGCTGCTGATCGCGGAGGCGGATCGCATCGCCCCCCCTTTTAAGCGGTAAGACTCCTTGTTGGGACGCCCTGCTCCCGGTGGAAGCTGGAACCCGGAATACAACGTTTTTCTCCCGAATTGCTGCTTGCGGACTGTACGAAGTCCATCTTCGGGTTCCTGCTCTGCCGCTGCCCTTCATGCCGCTGGTCCGAGAATAAGCTTTTATTCGGCCCTGCCCTGGACCTGCGTGTTGCTAACCTGTTGGTGGCTCACACTCTTTCTGCTCTTGCCTGCACAGCCGCCCCCCCTCTCTGCACCGAGAGCCTGTTGCTGGGGTGGCCCTGACGCCCCCTCCCCTGTATGATGAAGATGGCTGTCTCTCCGTCCTAGACGGGCAGTTTCCCTTTCATGCCTGCACTGGCGAATGACCTGGGGGAATATCCGCGCAGCGAAAGTCAGCCAGCAACGCAGAGGGAGCCGACTTGTGGCGACATCCTGGCTGCCCTGCTTGACTTGCGGGTGTCATGGCGGCGACAAGCCCGTGCACTGGAACAAAAGATAGTGGGAGCTGCCCCGTGTCTTACATGGCTGAACTCGACTGGCCCCATGCTGCCGCTATCTACCACTGCTCAAGAGACAGCCTTACATCGCGTGACTGTGGAGATGCGTCCGGACCATGGATATGTAACAGACTGTTTCACTATTGCCGAAGATACTGTTGCCGAGTCCCTTTCCGCTGTGCTGCCTGATACTGTTGCTACTCCCTCAACAACATGGCATTCCCCGGAGACTTCTCGGGCGATGGTCCCCCTCCCTGCCTCTGCCACCGTGACTCCTTCCCTGCGGTTGCGAAGGATGTCTCAACTTGCGGCGGGGGGGGCGCCTCGCCACTTGGACATCGGCACTGTGGTTTCTTGGGGATGCTCACTTCCTCCTCCTCTTCCTTGTTGGGAGAAGCCATTTTGTTCCTTTGTCCAGCTTGAAGGGAATGTACAGTTGTGGACATCTGGATGTATTTCGGCGCACTGGCCAAGGCTGAGGTCCCCTCGTACTTTGACTTGCTGATTGTCTGGAACTGACCTGGTTTGGAACGTTTTTTTGGCTCCGTTTAGTGAATTGGGGGAGACGTTTCTTTCATTGTAAGATGGTGGCTACAACATCCTATCGTTTATTACCGTAACCAATATGTCGGTACTGGGCGGAGAGGGGGTCGGGGGATGGACTGTTTGGTTCTTATTGGTGCGCTGTCTCCAACATCGGTGCTATATCTGACGCAGGTACTATTGCAGTGCTCGTAAGTCCTGGTGGCCTGATGACTGTGGGCTCCTCCCCCACCTTCTTTGTTTCTTGGGAGCTTTAGATTAGTTTACATACTTTTCTTACTCCCTGTACTCAAGAGTGAGACTTTTTTCTTTTTGCTGCTTCTCTTCTAAATTTCGGGTTTATTGGGCGACAGACACACTGCTGGGGGGGGGGTAGGCCGTAGCCTCTGCATGCGTGTAGGGTGGGGGGATGGGGTGATTTTCTTTTCGGTTTTAGTTTCTATGGTGCCTTTTATTTGGTGTTCGTCCTCTTTTTCTATGTCTTTCGGTCCATGTCAGGTAGTACGGGGGGAGGTGGTGAAATCTGTGTATTTTCCTGGTTCTGATACCTCTTCGGGGTGAGTACGCTGCCGTCCTGTCTGGGGATCCTAGCTTCCTGGGTATTCGGCTCTTTCTACACACTATTGACAAGACTAGACCTCAACTGCATGGGCTGTTTTCTTCTTATTGTATCTGTGCATTTATGCTGTCGTACTTGAATAGCTGCATTTAAAAAAAAAACCTTTAAAATTAACCTTCACGACTCCTGAGACACGATACCACTTGGCTTTCCAGTGTAACTTTTGATGATTAATGCGTTCCGTATGTGCTATGGTGTCACCGTAATGTATGCTATGACGCACCAACAGTTTTCGTGGCCGGCCGTATGGTTGTAGGCCCGTATTTGTACTCCTGCTATTGCGTAATAAAGGTTTTCAAAAATTAAAATAAAAAAAAAATCTAGTTTTTCATCAAAGGTGGGTCTAAATGTCTTTAAGGTACGTTTACAATATTAGCTAGTGCTGTGCAATCACCTGAGCTTGAAGTTGCATGTGGTTTAAAGATAAACTGCTAGGACCAAGAGATTTGGAAAATCCCATACATAATGTTAACGCCATAGCATCTCACAGCAGACCCAATTTATTTTTCTGCTCTGCACTGGCCATGGCACAGTGGATGCCGCGTTAGTTGTAGAGATGCTTTGTCAGTTGATGTTTTCTTCATACTGTATGTTTGGTTGCAACACATCACAAACTGGTGGTTCACACAGGGACACTGCTTCTGGCACCTGGGTTCGAAGTTGAGAAGTATATGATATCTATGCATTTGGAAATTCAATTTTAGGAATTCTTCTACACTCCTTTTGGCTGAATGGAAACCGATTGTCTGCAGGACTCTGGTATACTTACTACTAGTCCGGATAAAGGCAAGAGGCCTGCTATGGAAGGTATTGAATTGCAGAATTTGATGCAATTGAAAGTTCTTTCTATGGTATCATACATACAGTACGAAGATATTGACATAGAGTTTGCATAGTTCGTTAGTTGGAATTCTTGACTCTCAGATGTGTGTGTCATGTATTTTATTTTGCCCTACTTATTATCCTTTGGCGACTCTTTATAGTGATTTTCTAAAGGGGTTGTTTACTTTCCCAGTAATTTGCATGTTTATTTTGCTGGCGATCGAGTATTGTTTTTGGATCAAAGCCGACTGGCTCCAGATTATAAAAACAATGGGGCAGATTTATGATGCCCTTGCGCCGCAATTGCGTCACTTTATTTGACGCAACTGTGGCGCAAACAATGTGCCCTATTTACAACGTGACGCATCTAGGAGATGCGTCACGTTGTAAAGCCCTGCGCCATAAGGAGGCGTTCCTGCGCAGGGGGGGCGTTCCTGCGCAGGAACGCCTCCTGAAAGTGGCTGAGTGAAATCTATGAGATTTCACTCAGTCACTTTCTGGCCAATGCTGCGTCAAAACCCTGCGCCTGCTTGAAGCAGGCGTAGGTCTTGATGCAGCATTGTGTAGATGGGGCACACCCGAGCCTTGCTGGAGCTGCGTCGCGCTTGCGACGCAACTCCTGCAATGCACCACATTTCCGGCACAGATGCGTCACGCATCTGTGCCGTTTTTGCAGCATGGTGCGCCGCATTATAAATGCGGCGCACCATGGGTGGCGTAGCTGTGGCGCACGTTAACTGGCGCATCCCTCGGGATGCGCCAGTTAACATAAATCTGCCCCTAGATTTGTAAAGACCTCACCCTGTTAGAACAAGGCTTTCTCAACCGTGACTAAAATGTACTAGGTTATTGCAGTGAGAGAGGACAGTGTCTTTCTGATCTGCTGTACCTTTTCTCCAGAGTTGGCTTTTAAACATCCGCATATTTCATATTGGATCTTATGCATAATTATGGACTTATCACACTTGTAACTTAATTCGCCATTTGCTGCACAATTTGATAATTTCATCAGAAAAAATCTCCACCATCCTAAACGTAGTTAATAAAAACAAATCCACACGTCTCCGTGTCACACAGTATCCGACCCTTTCTTTTCAAAGTATACCTGGCCTCCTTTCAGCTGCTTATTCCTGTATTGTGTTTAACTGACGAAATTCCCTGGCAGTATTAAGGTGTTAAATAAAATAACATTGTGAAACAATATTGCCATTCAATGCGCCGCACTTTACCGCATAATTATCAATGTCATGCCCCATGATTTTGACACCTTGCTGCACGGTTGGCCTTTTTTTTGGTGCTAATAATTCCAGTGATCCCGCCCGTAGGTAGTGTGGGAATCTGACGGCCTTTTCTTAAAAGCGGTGCACTCCATGTTCTCGGATTATTGTGTTTCGCTCTCAGTAAATCGTCGAATTCAATGCTTCTGCATTCTGCACATCAACACTTAACCCAAGATATTTTTTGGTCTAAACTGTTGCGCATTGATTTTTTCTTCCTGTCGTGCTGCATGTGTCCACAGTGGAAATCATGTGAAGACCAAAATGGAAGTATTTTATGGCATTCGGCTGTTCTTCTGAAGCAACGCTCTGGTATTGTCAGTGACTGCAAGATAAATTGGTCTATATACTGTCAAAGAAATTGATGCTGTAGGTTGCGGCACTTCTGACCTAGATGGGAGGCACATGACACCCATGAGCACGTTTTACTGAAATGACATGCGGAGGGTTTTATGATTGCCCGTGTACCGAGGGTCTGACTTCCGAGTCCGTGGTTTCTTTCAAGGCGAGTGTCAGAGTAATAAAAGTTGCGGCTGCGGTTGACCTTCAGAGATGTCGGAATACTCAATTTGGAAACAAAAATCATACATAAAAAGGTTTCAATTGGAGTTCCCATTACATGAAACCAGTCTTGAAACTCTCCTGTCTGTGTGAAATGCCACTGGAGAAAATGGCTGCCAGGCTGCGATTGTATTAGACTGCAAATGCAGATAGTATGCGTTTTACTTCCACGGTCGGATATCTTGATCTTAAAGGCAGCCACACTGTTGTGTTTTTGTGTAAACTTAAGGGTCGTGTTGGTTGATGTGAGTGTAAAATGGTTTTGATCCAGCGACTGTTTTTGTAGTGTTGTGCGTATGGATGAACGACGTGGATAATGGTGTTGCGTGTACTGAGCTGGGTGGCTCCTTATCTAAGCAGATTGTTTACTAGACTTGGTCGTAGGCCAGTCAAGTGACTAGGATGTGATGTGCACTATCGGGCGCAGCATTTTTAATTTAACTTTTTCAGAATGTTTATAAAATGTTCGGTGGTGTTTTGCGGGTGGTGGGGGCTCAGTAGCGTTGACCGTTCTTTGAGAATTGGATTTGGTGCCGAATTGTGTGCTTGATTCAGAACAGTCTCATGTTGCGGGTTTGAAAATCAGATTACGAGTGTTTGGAAAGCTGGAAGTTACCAGTCATATATGGCATGATGATAGCAGACTACATGACCTGTCTGGACCGTGTTGGCCGAATGGTAATTCTGTCCTGTGTATTCTGTTGGATGATCTAGGATGTTGTAACATGATGGCAATTGCTGTTGTCAGTACTCTGATAGCGACAATTTTTTTGTATCGTATTGCAGCATTTTTATAGTGCTTACTACTATGTGCAGTGCGAAAGCTCTTACCCACACGAATAGTAAGCTAAACCATGTAGATTTGGTGACAAAAGCAGTAGCTATACACCCTTTATTCTATGTATGTGTATGTATGTATTTATTTTATACCTACTACTGCTGATCCAATGTATTTCATTAATGAGAAAGGTTGATTAGGAGGAATCCAGTCTGGCAACTTTAGCAAAAAATTTAAAAGGCCCAGATTCCGCTGACTCCTGTTAGGTCAAAGGAAGCCACAAGTTGAGCAGGGGCTCACACCCCAAGCCCCGAAAAGGATCTCGAGGGCTCTCCACCGCAGACCAGCACCAATTGAGCGAGAGCTAGTTAGATCCTATATCAGGCCCCAGCTATAGGGGCACCCTGCACTTGACAAGGTGAGAGATAAAGTGATTGACCGGTTGCTGGCAATAGAAAATTGTTTTTCCTTGTTTTACAATGTTCTCTTCGCCCCTCCATGTGCACCCAACACATTTTGTGGATTCTAGAGACGTTTTTTCGTCCTAATTTACATTGTGAGTCATCCTCTTCACCTTCTAGATTATACTCACAGAAAAACTTCAATTTCCATTGTTAGTTGTGAATCACATTTCAGGGTAAAAAACAGACAGTGAAGTGAAAGGTAACTTACCTTGCTTCCATTACTTGAGCTAGGACAGCAGCATGGCATTGATCTGGTTGTTCTCGAATTGCTCATTTTTAACCCAGCTCTTCTGACTTGTGTGCCTTGTGAAAAGCACTTTTTAGGTCGAGCCTATTGCAGCGCGCATGCGCTGCTCTAGGAGATGAACTTTTGGAATCGGTCTGCACTTTCCTAACACTTGTGCTTGTGGCGGCATTCACCTTGCGGGAGCGAGCAGCAGCATGCAGGGGCCCTCTGTTTCTAATTAGGTTGGCCGCGCGCGCTTGTTTACAATTTCTCTACTCTCTCTCTCTCCTGCCTGTCTCACCCTCGCCCTTCCTCTCAGGCGCCATGTTTCCAGCTCTGGGCCCCCGCCCTTTGACAACAAAGCAACACTTGTTTCTTTTAGACTTCGTTCTCTGACCTCTGCCTCCATTCCTAACCTTCCTTAGACTACCCATCTCTGATTTGCCCCTACAAACCTTCTCCTTCAGACACAGTGCCCTGGATGTCCCACCAAATCTCCCATTAATCATCCACAGGGTTGAAGTGAGATGAGATCTTCATGAGCCAAATAAATGCAGTGTTTTCTCAGTCTGTCTCTAACATTTGCGGCTTATAAACCAAAAGGGCACTGTTTTTTTTTTTTTTTTTTAAAACCTTTATTTTGTGAAATGCACAATACACAGCGTCTGCCTACAACCCCTCGAGGCCGGCCGCTATGACATATTAGAAAAGGATATAAGAAAAAACCAATAGGCAGAACGCCGTTAAAGCAATCTCTGAGTGAGAAGTGTCGGGTAGAACATAGAACAATAATGTCAGGATAGGAAAAGGTTTAATTTTATAATTTTGTCGAGTACTTGTAGTAAACTACGAAAAGAGTCGAAGCAGATCACTGACCAGGATAGACATCACCGTTCAAGGAGCACCCAGAAGGAGGCGTTATAGAGGAAGGCATTTGTAAGGAAATAGGAGGCCGCCATCCAGGAACTAAGAGCAAACGCTATACCACAGAATGATAGAACACAATAAACTCCCTACTAACACTGGACCCCGACCCCAAGGAACATAGAAGAGAAAGAAACCGAAGAAGAGGAGAGAAAGAAAGAGAAAGAGGGCCATAGAGACAAAGAAAAGACATAGAACACATCCCATCCCCCCACCCTGCATACCAGCGGAAGGCCACGGCCCACCCCCCCCCAATAGGCATGCCTGTCGCCCCAAAAGAACCCCAAGTGGGAAAAGAGAGTCTGGCGAGTGGGAAAGAACATCCCAGTCGCCGACTCCCAGAAAAGGCAGGAGGAGGAAAGTATAGCATACTCCCGGTCACCACCAGCCCCGTAAGTATCCCCCACCCTGAGTATCATCGGCACAAATGAAGTAGCAAGTAAAGCAGCAGGTGGGAAGACTCAGTTCCAAATGTGCGAATAAATCCGATAAAAAGCAGTCCCATCCTAGTCCCCGCCCGCCAATACGTACAGCACACTAAAGGAAATCGCCCAGTCCTGGCCCGATCTTAGGTGGCCCCACATATCCACCCCTGCAATCTACAATAGCGGATGGCCCCACATATCCACCCCCGCAATCTACAATAGCGGATTACACGCATGCGGCACATCAAAAACATCGACAAGTATTCAAGTCCGGGTCATGCCAGGCGGTCAGGCAGGATCATCAAGGGAGGCAACATCAGCCCTGGCCTGAACGCTGAAACCCCTCCAAGCATGGCCACCGCCGGGAATGTACTTCAGGCAGAACAAAGGAGCAAGATGGCCGCTCCCGGCATAGAAGAAGCAGAGGAAGAAGCGAGAGTTCCCAATCATCGACCATCACCACGTCCAAAGTGACAAACACCTTTTCCCCCACAGAACGGCACACACTCCGGCGATGTTGAGGAAGCCGTGGCAACACTTGCAGAGGCAGAGTCTCAGCTTTTAGAGTGGAAGGGAACTTTGTATCTGCAGCTTTGTCATGAAAAGAACACTCGACACTGTAGCCAGGGAGAGGACGTTCCACAGTATCCCCCTGTCGCCACATTGTATCCACCTCGAATGGGTTGAGAGGCATTGGGGGGTCAGACAATCGCAATAGTTCCCTGGATGACATAGCGACATCAATCTTCCGCTCCAGTTCCAGAGTGTTTTGCCACCATGTCGCCCTCAAGTCTTCCAGGGCTAGAAGGATATCACCATAGGTCAGGTCAGCTCCCCGCTTTAGCATGGCAGCAGTATGCAAAGGCGCCACCGGGGCACCCTCCAGCTCGACGGTAGGCAGGGCAGCTTGCGTCAGGGATATGGAGGCTTCCGTCTTTTCGGCGAGGTAGACCGGCGCCGGCACCATCTCTGCAGTAGGCACACATCGGAGGGGGGATGGCGACTCCATAGGGCGGAGGGAGAATATTTAAGGCAAGAAGAGATACTGCTCGCAATAAGGGGCTCGCACGATGTGAGAGCCCTCGGCTGTACAGCAATGCGGGTGGTAGGCGCTTCAAAATGGATACCGCTCTGACCGCTGGTAGCATGACAAAGGAGATATCGCCAGCCCGGATCCAACCATACAGGTATCTTCTCCGTCGCTAAGAGGGCTCCGCCGAGCCGCCCATTCCACAGCCGGTAACATTTCCCCAGACGCCGGTCCTGCCCCAGGTCGTCTCACCGTACGTGATCAGCAGTGTCCGGTGGCGGTGGTCGGGCCAGAGTGCATGGGCAAAGTCCAAAGTCGGCAAACTCTATAAATCCTCGACCAAAAAAGCCGGCGGGGACATCGGAGGAATGCGGAAAGTGTCAGCGCATTCGTGATTATATTTGTTTGCGCCGTAGGCAGGATTAAAGATCAGGATGGCATGTAATCAGCAGACGGGCTGCGGAGCCGGGAGCTCAGACGTCTTGTCCGTCCGCCATCTTGGCTCCTCCCCCGGCACTGTGTTTTTAAACATGATTACGGCAAAGCAGTCCTACTTAATTGTCCTTACATCTTTCACAAGGAACACATTCTGCTGCGATATTAAAGAGCAGTAGCCTTCCTTCTAAGCACTTGTTGATTTATGCGGACGACTGCAGTCCAGGCGCAATTGTAGTCTGGCTCAGTGTTTTCCCCGTTTAATCCGAGTTATATGGGAAGTGCCCCATGCCTTTGAAGTGCAGATATACACCGCCTCAATTTCCTTATTTGCTACAGCGCTTCAGAGGGTCCCCGATCTCGTCCAATATAGGCGCGTCTCACCCCACGGTTTGAGTGGACACATCCCTTCACTGAGACACCTCACATGTTTTTCTTGGCCACACTGGACCTGTAGCCGCTCATTGAGAAGATCCGGCTTTCCTCATCCTCTGAATATTTACCTCCTCAAAGGTGCAACCTGTTCTGTAATAGTTGACTGTTGCTCTTATCTTAATATTACACTTTAATTTATGAAGCTTTTCAAGGGTCTCATAAAGCCCAAAGGTATTACATTTCTCCCCCTATCCCTCTGCAGGCATGTTTTAATGCCATAGGTTCTTCTATCCTTTTGACTTCCACGGACCCCCAATGAATCACTGTTGGAAGCCACCTAAGCAATTTTGACGACATGAAAAAAATAATACTTAGAACTATAGTAATCAGTAGACATAAAGAAAATGACAACATATTTTCTTTAATACACATACACAAATCAAAATGTTCATTTTAATGGACATATTGGAGCTTTGAAAAAGGGGATTTTATTTTTAAAAGATTAGGTGCTTTTCTAAACTTTCGCACATCACTTAATCTTTTATATGCACCTAATGCAGCCTTGCTTTTTGTTGGGGCACACCAGTGCTCCACTGAGAACACAACCAAGCACACCACTACTTACTGAACGTGTGCTGCTCCAATGAACCAAATGAAAGATTCCAACTTCATTTTTAGTTGCTAATGCCAAATTCTTTCAAAGTTACTGAGCTTACGTTTTTTAATGTGTTTTGTATATACTCTAGTACTCTAGTAATGATATGTCCTTCTTACCCGTCTCTGATTTGCCCCTGCACATCTTCTCCTTCTTTCACTCATTCTTTTATACCATTTAATGTACTTTGGTCATTTTTTTCTCATTTTCCACATTCAATACTACCTTCGCTCTCACACTATTAATCTGCTCATTTTATCGCTGCTCGTAAATGTTCCCATTTAATACACCTGTCTCCTTTCCTTTGTGCCTGCTCATCACTCCTTTTCACTCAACCATCTCCCCATATACTCTACTTCTATCCCTGCCTCCCTTCTTATTCCCTGCACTATTCCTCCCTTTTGACTTCCTTTTCTCCCCATTCTGTTACTTCTTTTCGCCTTTCTTTATTTCCTTCCTCCAACTTTATCCCCACACTATTCCTGCTTTTTGTCTCTCATTCCTTCTTTTTTTGTCCCTCAGACTATTCATATTTACCTCATTCTTTCCTTCCTTTTTATCCTCAGCACAAATCCTTCATTCCACCTTTCTTTCAGTTGTTTGTGTTCATTCATTCCCCCTTCTCTTCCACAGTTCTTATTTCTTTCTCTTCCTTTCGTGCTGTGTATTTTTGATCCTTTTGTTTTTGCCGCCCTGTGTTTACTTCTACTCACCTTGCTTACTTTGTTTCTCCATTTCTCTTTTACCTTTTAATTCTTAGTTTGTCTTTCCCTAGCCTTCGTTCACTCTGTTCTCTTGTACTCTTCGGTCTGTATCCATTTCCGTCACTGTCTTTCTTTTCCTCTCCTCTTTCTTCCTCTGTCTCCCCTCATTTTTCTCTGCCTCCTGCTCTCTTCCTCCCCCCACCCTTATTGCTGTCAGTGTCCTTCCTCCTGTGTATGCATGTGCTACATGGCTAAACACTTAACAGATCCCAAAGGCGAGACCTATTGGCTATGCTAATGCTTTTTATATATGCCACCACAATTCAGCTTCCTTTCCAAGCTCCTTTGTCTGATCTTTTCTCACACTACCACTCCTGTACAATTCTTAATTCAACCCCTCTGAATACTGGATCTAGTCACTAGAGAATGTTATTTGAGTCGACTGGATACTGCAGCATTGGACTGCTGTAGGTGAACAGAGCCTTTACTTGCCTTGTTCATTCAAGAACACTGGTCATGAGCCATACAGGCACATCGCAGGGAAAAATTAGACTACTCCTTACTACTTTAAGGCTGGTCACAATGTCCTGGGCAAGTTTGCTACTTCCTGGGTGCTTGGTCCCATCCTGCTGATCCTTTGTATTGCGGAGATATGAGCCGCAATCTGCTTTTCTCAGCAATAGAAGATGCAAATATGCTGAGGCCTGCCAGCCCCGAAAACTCAAACTACTCCCTTCGATATTAAGGCAGGGCACAATGTCTCAGGCTAGCGATGCTGAATCTTGGTAATTCCTCCCATCTAACAAACTCTTCCCATTTCAAAGATATGATCTGCAATCTGCCTTTACCATCATTAAAAGATAAAAGTATGCAGAGTCATAACCGCCGTAAAAATCAAACTACACCCTACCACTTGAAGGCCAGTAGCAGTGTTTCGGACTAACCTGTCTGATTCCTGGGCACTTGGTCATGTCCTTCTGGCTGACAAAATTGACCATATGATGTCCACTCCTGCCATCAGCATTTGAAGCTTTAGTACATTGTGCCTGCTTCTTAGAAACTTTACGCACCCCTAATTTTGACCTGAAATATCTTGGTGGCAGGAGCGCAGTTGATGCAGTCGTATGACCAATCTTGGCGGGGTTGGCAAGGTGATCTATATATGTTTGGTTGGATGTTAGTGGAGTGGTTGCCACCTTTGCAGTAGTGTTACCTCTGCATTTCATTGAAATATCCAGGAGAGGAGCACTATGGGATTTTACACCAAAAGAGTGTAATTGTATTAGGTTTAGTAATCCAGGTGCTTATATGCACAGAGACTGCAACATTGTTAAGGCAGACATACTATCATACAAGTAGAATTACGGCAAATGAGTGGGAAAACATTTGCAAGATTATCTCAAATTAGTGACCGCATCAAAACCTGCACGTCTTTTTAAAGGCAGGGAGAATGTCTGCTCTTTTATGATTGTGCCAAATGAGCAAGACCACCATGGAAAGAGTTTTGTATTAAATAGCATCATTGCACTCCGACTAGTGCAGGGGTCTCAAACCTTTTCTGGGATTGGAGCTATTAATGTTGAATGAAAATTATCCCGAGATGCTCATAATATTAGTGTTGTAACAGTGAAGTAATCAAAAATGGTTATATTATTGGCTACGTAAGCAAGATACGAGTGGTTTTCTCCTTAGTTGATGAGGCAAAGTTACAACCCTAATGTTTGAGGGATTGCCCATTGACAAAGCATATTTTAACATGTGTAATACATAACCGCATTAGCTCGATGGCTTCCGGCACAAAAGTAATATAATAAATCTCCCCAATGCCGCATGATTTTTCACTCAAATATCCGCTTTAAATATATTTTGGAAATTGCTATTTTTCTCTAAACATCTGCTTATAAGTTCAGAGAATGCATGCATTTTTGAATATGCTTTTCAATTTTGGTGTATGTATATTCATTGCAACTCAGCCTACTAAATTAGAAACTTTTAGGTAGCTGGAAAGCTATCAGTAGCTCACAAGCTACTTGTAGTGTCTTAAGACTATGAGCGCTAGGGCCCCTTGGACCTGGGCGGACTCCATGAAAGGATTATGTTACTATTTGGGGGATGTTATGGAGTGGTAATTAATGTTTGAGGTAATGAGAAATTCAGTTGAATGTTGTACTCTGCTGAATAAGGAGTCGGTTATGAGCTCTGTGTATGGTGTGTTCATTTGCCTGCACCCGGGCTTGGGAGGATTTGACAACTGGTGACGAGTAGGGGATTTATGCCCCAAAAAAACAGGACTGCTCTACCTGAGAGTTTGCAAGATGCAGCAAACTACTTGTGCGTGCCATGTGTGCCTCAATTGGGTGCAAAAGAGTCTGCAGTTGGCGTATGTATACTTCAAACTCCACCCCAGCCCTTACCGGACCTTGTGATGGAGTAGATGGCCTAGCTGAGAAGTACAATAGGAAAAGCCCGCAAAGACATGACCAGTCTGAAGAAGGAATACTGTGCTGCACCATAACCTGGAGGCATCATTCATGCAAAGTGAATGCTAAAGGCAGCAATGACCAGATACGATGTACAGGCAGTGGCAACCAGGTATGAGAAATGGAAATTTACTCACCAGTTAAGTAAAATGCTCTGATTGCAAAACAGGACCTGATGGCCGATCCGTGCAAAGCAGCAAATGGCATCCAACACAGTCAGTCTCCATTTAAGCGAGGTGACTCAAATGCACAGCCCACCCTTTTCAAACTCATAGGTTGGACTGAGTGGTGAATAGCTCAAAGTAACTACTCAAACAAAAAGACGGAAGCAAAGACTTCATCATGCAAGAAAAGGAAAACTCCCCATCTAAGTTGAAGAAGGCACCGCATGACATGTGAGTGGGACAAGCTACCCAAGCTCAAGCATGAAGCCAGCACTTCCAGAAAGCACAGATTCAGGTGCACCACTTGAGCTGTCTGAATAGCATATACTGTCAATGGTAGTAGAAAGAAGTGAAAAGTGCATGCCAGCTGCTTTCCTAGAGCCACCGCCGACATTTGATTCCACCAAAAAGCAGAATATTGGTGCCAGATGGACTACATGGATCGAGATCTTCGATAACTTCATATATGCTCTGGAACAACTAAATGATGCGAAAATCGTCAAACATTTAAAGACTCTTGCTGGTGATGGAGTAGAAGAATTGATAAAGAAAATGTCAGGCTGGTACAATCTGGTATGTCAAATCAAGGCAGCATCAGGAGGAGTCTGGGTCAATCCAGTGCCAACATAGACTATGAAAGGTACATTTTCTGTCAAGTGAGTCAACAAGTTGGTGAAACGGAAACTTTTTTTGAGAGACTTGGCATGCTTTTAAAACATTATAAATTTAGTGAATATAATAAAGAAGCCATGCACCTCAGAGTCCTTGATTGCTCAATTTCGGACTTGTTCAGAAGACTCATGTTAAGAGAGACACTCAGTTTAGAAAAAGTGCTAAAGGCTTCAAGAGCTTAGGAAAGAGCCCATTGGCTAGCTGCCGACCTTGATGCATGTAAAGTCAAAGAAAGGAAAACTGTTTAAGATATGGATTTTTTTTTTTTTTTGATAAATCCTTTTTTTTGCAAAAAGTAAGACCAGCGGTCATTACATACAGGGATTGCTAATTATCGCATCATTGTTGTACAGAAGGCAAGACAGTTTCATTACAGCTGGTGTCACATCACACAATTGTTGACAATACAAAATTCTGTTATACTGCTAGTGGTTCGTCATGGGAGGAACAAGGGGAGGTTCACAGATATTACCACGGTATTCATTCCAGTTCAACCATATTGCTATCCACTTTGGGGGACACCCTCGTTCCACATAGACTGTTTTTTCTTGGAGCATACACCAGTCCATGTCCTTCTTCCAGGACCTTCGCGTTGGAGGTGCTGCCGCCCCCCCACAGGCATGCTATAGTCCGTTTCGCAATTGCGAGCCCCAGTGTCACCCACAATCTGCCTTTTGCTGATAAATCTGTGGGCTCCCAAATGTTCAGAAGGCACCTTTTAACCTCTGGACACAGTTTCACCCCCCAAACCCTGTGCATACAATTATGTACCCGCTTCCAATAAGATTGCATCAATGGGCATTCCCATATTATGTGTAAGAACGTCCCCCCTCTCTACACATGGTCTCCTGAAGAGCCCCTCCTCACTCCTACCCATCAACTTCAGTCTGGTGCCAGATACGTATACTCGATGGAGGAATTTCCAGTTGAATCAGTCTTAGTTTTGCCAATCTCGCTATCATTTTGGGGGATGAGAGGGCTTCCCTCCATTCTTCATCATCAATCTCGAGCCCGGATGCCTCCCATTTATTACAAAGTGCAATCAGTGGGTCTGGGGTGTGATTGATACGTTTTTTGTATGTGAGGGAGATAGCCTTTTCTGGAAGGTGGCCGTGAAGCAATCTATCCTCTAGGTGGGATGACTCCGGGAGCTGCTCTGCAGGTGGAATGTTAGTCTGGAGGGAATGTCTGATCTGCAAATATCGGAAGTGTTCCGTGTTTGCTAAGTCATAGGTGTTGTGAAGTGAGGCAAATGTCACCACCCCGTTGGGTCCCCACAAATCCTTTATCTTGGAAATACCTATCAGGTCCCAATTACGGAATCCTTTTGTGTGACTCAGTGTTCCCAGTTTTTCAGAAGCCCAGAGTGGAGTAGTTAATGTAAGCTTATCCGACCATCCCAATTTACGATTAACTATTTGCCAAAGTTTGGCAGAGTGTTTCGTTGGACCAGTGAGCGGGTATCTGTTAGGTCTAGAGTATAGTGCCGCCTCGTAATTCCCGCCCAGTATGAGCCATTTGTCCATCCCATAGCCAGTATCATTCCCACTACAGTATGTACCCTGATTTATAGCTGAGAGGTGCGCTGCCCAACAGTATTTACGGATGTCTGGAAGCACTATTCCCCCATCGTACCACCCCAGTGTAAGTTTCTGGAGGGATATTCGGGGCGTTCCCGTCATAAAAGGTCTCTCTGGGTGGCCTCAACTGTAGCAAAATATGTTTGTGGAACTAAATCTGGGTGGTTTTGGAGGGCATATAAAAATCGTGGCAGCACTATCATCTTGAAAAGCGCTGGCAGTCCCAGCAGGGACAAGGGGAGTTTCTTCCATATGGCCGTATCCCTCTTAAACCGTTGCAGGGGCGGTAGGAGATCTCTCATATCGAGCGGCCTTCTCCTTGGAGATGAAAATTCCCCAAGTACGTGAACCCTTCCGTAGCCACCTTAACCTGGCAATGGTGCGGAATCACTGGTGGAGCCCCATGAAGTACGTAAAGGAGTGACTTACCCCAAATAATACTATAGCCTGAATTCTTCCCAAAGCTGGTAAATGTTTAAGGCCACATTCAGAGACTTGGACGGAGACGAGAGGTATAGGAGAATATCATCTGCATAGAGTGAAATTCGGTCCTCCCATCCATCCGTCCATTTAAGCCCCCGCAAGGAGAGGTCTTGTCTTATCCAAGCCGCTAGTGGCTCCAGGGAGATGGCAAAAAGCAAGGGTGAGAGGGGGCATCCCTGCCTCGTTCCTCTTTCTAGAGTAAAAACCTCAGAAAATGTATTGTTCACCACCACTTGGGCTAAGGGCTCAGTATAAAGTAGGCGCACTCAGCCAATGCTATTCAGACCAAAGCCCAGTTTCTTAAAGACCGCTATCATTTAAGGCTATTCGAGCGTGACGAACGGCATCGTAGCGTCCAATGAGACTACTACGGCGTCCTCCTGGATCGTGTTACAGCGACCCAAAACTCTGTGAAGACGGCGCAAATTAAGCGCAGTATTGCGGTGAGGCATAAAGCCTGATTGTTCCGGATGGACCAATGTAGTGAGCATAGGCTTGATTCTGTTGCCAAGCACCTTCGCCAGGATTTTGGGCTTAGCGTTTAACAAGGATATTGGCCTGAAGAAGGAACATAGTTCTCTTGGTTTTCCCTCCTTAGGTATGGCCACAATTGTGGCAATGCTTTGGTCCCTCGGCAGTATCCCCTGTTCGCAACATGCCTCAAACATATGTTTCAGGTGTTGACCCAAGCAGTCGGGTTTGAGCTTGTAAAGCTCAATAGGGGGACCATTGGGCCAGAGAGCCTTTCCGGACCGAAGTTCATTAATCGCCTTGGCCAGTTCCTCCTTTGGGAGCGCAGTTTTTAGGGACTCTCTATCGTCGTCGAAGAGGGTGGGCAGTTTAATGTCAGCTAGTAGAGCAGCCGAGTCCTCCTCCGGTAGATCAGACCCCCTGCTGTACACCCTCTGGAAGTGCACAGCGAACTCCTTGATGATTTCCTGGTGCTCAGTTAGCAGGGTCCCTGCATCGGTCCTAAGCTCAGACACCACCCTCTGTGCCTGTTTCTTTTTGTCCAGCCAGGCTATCAGCTTGCCAGCTTTGTCCCCTTGTTCATATAGTCAGCCATCCCTGTCCCTCGCTAAGGTCTTAGCAGCATCTGTAGCCAAAACTTTGTATTCAGCCGCTTTTAGCTGCATCTGATGTACGAGTATCAGACTGTCAGCACCCTGAGCCACCTCCTCTAGAGCCAGAAGATCCTTCTTGATAGTTATAATTTGTGCCTCCCTTTCCCTGCGACGGCCAGCGATTGTGGAGAGGGCTTCTCCCCTCAGCACCGTCTTAAAAGCCTCCCAGAGGACTACAGGAGATTCTACTGTCCCAGCATTCTCTTGAACGTATAGGTCCATCTATAATTTACGTTTTTCCCTGGCTTCAGCATTACGTAGAAACCAGGCGTTTATAGGTGCCACACACCCCACCCTCCGATCCCCGATAGTGAGATGTGCGCATACAGGGGAGTGGTCCGAAATACCCCTCGCTAAATGTGAGATCTCTCAGATTGTGATATCCTGCTGCAGCGGCGCAAGTATATAATCTATCCTCGAGAAAGTGCGGTGTGGGACTGGGAAGGTGTACTGTAATTGGCTCGGGTGTCGAAGGCGCCAGGGATCGGTTAGCCATACGCCTCCAGGAGGCTGGAAAGCCACATGTGCCCTGGCTATAAGCTTCGAGGTGGGTGTCTATCTAGATTGCCCGACACTACTGGATTGAAGTCTCTGCCTACTAGGAGTTGCCCCTCAGGAAGGGAAAGGAGAAGCCTACCCAGATTGCCATAGACTGGGTCTGAAGACCTGGCGGAATGTAGACCATCACCAGGTTGAGTCTGTGTCCCTCCCATTTCCCAGAGATCACAGCAAAGCACCCCAGTGGATCCCTATCTGAGTGGTCCATGACAAATGGAAAGTTACGGTGCGTTAAGATCCCCACCCCTTGGGATCCCGAAATAAAACCAGCATGAACAGCCAAAGTGTACCCCCATCTGTTTAACGCTTGGCAAGTGTTTCCGACTAGATGGGTTTCCTGCAACACAACCACATCTGGGAGGTGTATTTTAACAAACTGAAGCATTAGACTCCTTTTCAGCTTGTCCCCAACCCATTGACGTTCGAGCTGAGTATGTGAAGACTCTTATCCCACTTCGTAGCCATCAGTAGTCGTTAAGTGTAGCATGCCATGAGGATCTTCTGTGACTTCCAACCAGCATATCTGAACAGTCCCTGTTTGACCTTTCCAAACTCCCTCCCCCCACCTCACCAAACCACATCACTGAACCTTGTAACTGTTGTCCCCCCCACAACTCCTCCCCACCCTGCTACCCTGCCACGTAGGTCTCAAACTACCCACATCCCCAATCAGCAGAGCGCCTGTCGCCCAACACCCCCCAGGAGAGAGAAAAACCTTCCCCCGGGCAAACTATGAAGAGGGAAAATGCGCCGACCCAGCTCCAGCCGCTAAGCGCCCTCCCCCTCCATCTCCGTAGTCAACTAAGTATGCGCACACATATTCAAGCATTGTCTCCTGACACCTGTAACTCGCTCACCCCGTCTAGCCTGTTCTGCTGTGCACACGGCTGGCCGGTGGTGCCCTTCCTGCAAGGACAAGTTATTTAGGTGAAGATCAGGCATTAGTCAAAGTTCAAGCCCTATGCAGTCCCCATTATCCCTACCACCCGTTGGGTAGAGCCCTTCAAAGAGGGGGGGGGGGGGGAACTCTCTCACCCCATAATATAAATGAATTATATACATTACATTGCTGATCGCCAGGGTCCATGTATTCAATCCTGACATCGAGCAGTATCGTCTCTGGGTGTCACCCATATTAGGACTGGGCGACCTCAATCTCCAGGAGCGCTGACTCGTTTGGTCAGTTTCCGACCTGCCGTACAGTGATCCCATTGAAGTGGGGTGGTTCTCCCTCCAGTCTGCTCTTCCTGACTGAGCGGGTGGCCGCAACAGGTCTTTATCCAGCCAGTCTTGCACTTCTGACGGCGAGGTGAAGAAGAGGGATTTGCCTCCTGCGATAATTTTGAGTTTAGCCAGAAAAAACATAATATATTTGATTCTCTTACTCCAGAGCGCTGCTTTCACTCCATCAAAGGAGCGTCTTTCACGTTGAACCTTGAGCGTGAAGTCGGGAAAGAAAGGGATAGTGGTATTCTCATATTGTAGGTCTCCCATCAGCCTGGCAGCCTGCAGGATAGCGTCTCTGTCGCTATAATTAAAGATCCGCGCAATGATTGTCATCTGATGCGCTCCCAGTTTGAGCTTGGGGAGCAGCGCTCGATGTGCCCTCTCGATGGTGAACATGTTGGAGAGGCGCTTTGGCTTGAGATAGTTAAGGATCAAGTCTTCCAGGATAAGATCCGTACTGGGCCTCTCCAAACTTTCTGGTACGCCCACCACGCGAATGTTCCGGCGAGCCCTCCCTTCCTGGTCCTCCAACTTCAGGGCTACCTGAAGATGCTGATGCAAGAGTTCTTTGACCCTTTGCTCGAGTTTCTTGAATGAGGCTTGGAGTTCCCGTATGTCTACCTCATTCGCTTTAGCCTTTTCTGACGTCTTGCCAAGATTCGCACGAATGATATTCATCTCGATCGACATCTTGTTGATTTTTGTCTCCAGGGTGGTCCCCATGGTGTGGATTGCAGCCATAATGGAGGCCAAGGAGGTCTCAGCAGGCAAGGGACGGTCCTCTGCCACCCCCTCGGTTTGGGACGGCGTACTTATCTAGTTTGTTTGCCTGCGTCACTACCGTTCCCTTCGGCTTAATCTTAGAGTCCAGCACACTCAGACAGCAGCCCGCCCGTCCTCCTCCTGGCACTGCTTCGATATCGCAAGAGAGCTAGCAAGTGATCAAAGGATTTGGCCTCCAGGAGGTTGTATTGTGATTTGTAATTGAAGGCCTCCACTCGTGCCTGGCCTCACCGCGCCTCATCATGCGGTTCTCCGTCTACTCCTGTCCAGCCTGGCACTGGGCCTCCATTTCCGGGCACAGGCGCGTGCCACTCGAGAACCAGAGCACTGTCCTGACCTTCAGTGCACATGCAATGCCTCCAGTGCTATATTGCTGCTACCTTTTTCGGGACCGCCTGTCAGTGCCCACGGCCGCCACCTATTCTCTCGCCGTCTCCAATCTTGGGGTGCTCTCTCAGTCCGGACTAATGTAGTCCCAGGCCCCTCCTTCACTCTACTAGCCCAACCGGGCACAGGCCGTCCACCCCTCACACAGGCAGGGGTCAGTGCAGCAAGGACAGGTAGGATGGGCAGAAGCTGCAATGTAGAGGCGCTTCCCAGGTGTCCACAATAAAGTCCTTGAGCTTCCTCACAGGGCCCCACCGCCACCTCTGTGCTCCTCCCCTCACTGCAGACCGGGCCGCTTCCGCTTCCTCAGTACCGATTTTAGAAGGCCCGTCTGGCCGGTGGATGCGTAAGATCTGGCCTCACTCCCTCTTTCGGCGCTTCACCTCTCAAGGCCATCCAGCCACCGCATCTACAGCCGAGGAGAACGTCTGCCCCTCTAAACGTCGACCTCAATGGCCGCCGCCAAGCTCAAATATGCTGCAGCACTAGGCCGTCCCAGGGCCCCAGCACCTTCGCCACTCACGCCGCCGGTGCCCGACCCCCTGCAGGCGGACCCTCCTTTCTGTGCCTCCCAACTGCACCCCCGCAGGGCCAGCGGGGGAAAGCCGATGCCTGGACCCAAGCGCAGTCCCCGTATTCCGTGCAGTCCCCAATGCTGGGACCTCGCGTGGGCGGAGGAGGCGGGCATTTAATATGCAGCCTCCGGGACTTCACATGCAGCTCCGTGCGCTTCAGACTCTCCGCAGCGGCCAATGTGAGCGAGGGCTTCGGAATCAGTCTAGGGTGCCTTCAGGGTACCTGAGGCAGCCCCCGTTATTTTTGTGTGTCACCTGCAGTATATTTGTCGGATTTTGGAGGATTTAGGGCTTGGCTCCGGCGGAGCTCTAAACTAAGCAGCCATCTTCGATGGTGCCTAGCCATGCCCCCTAAGATATGGATTTTCATTTCCACATGAAATTGAATGTCCAGCCATCGGTCAGATGTGCAAAGGTTGCGGAAAGGAAAACCACTTCATAACGGTTTGCTAGACAAAAGAGAAGTCCATTGCATCTTGACAAGAAAATGGATGCCAGAAAGTTCCAGAAGCATTGTCGCCACGCCTACAAAGATAAAAAGCAACATTAATTGCAACAGGTGACCATTAAAGTAAATTATCGTCAAAACGTTAATCAAACAAAAGTTCTACAATGTCTCATTTGAGCAACATTGAAGAGGGTGATTGTGCGATGATCATATCTGCCAAACAGTGATATGCGCAAGTAGGCTTGCTGCTTGCAAATATGAACAAGCGACAAAAATACAGAAGTCAACACAAGAAAACAGTACTTACGGACACTGCCCCAAGTTTACACTAAAGGTCAACGGTTTCCCCATAACATTTATAATTGACAGCAGTGCATTGATTAATGTCATGCCAGTTAAACAGTTGAGCAGTTCGTCAACCGTACCATAACTCAGCGCATCAAACACGAAGGTGTGCACATGGGCTGCTTCCAAACCGTTGCAGAATAGAGTATCATTCACAGCGACCTTACAACATAAAAAGACAAAATTGCAAGCCCAAATTCACGTTCTTCAACGTACGTTATCCAGTGCAGATCTACTTAGTTTTGCAACTTCTGCTGACATGGGACTGATATGTCAATACCAACCTACATACTCCATCTGAAGTTGAGCCAGTTCCCTTTATGTCATCAGTGAGTCAATCAATCCGGATTTGTAGAACCCGGCTGCTTCACCATTGAGAGTCTTGAGGCTCTGTGGGATCATGCTGCGGGATCATGCTGCTGGTTCCTGTTAGTTGGACATCCAGGTCTTGAGGTCCTTCCTGAACTTCTGGAGTGGTGGTGAGGCTCTGAGGTGTAGGGGGAGGAGTTCTAGGTCTTAGCCACAAGGTGGGCGAAGGAGCTGCCTCTGCTGTTTGCCTGGCTGATTTGTTTGGTAGCTGCTATGGAGATGGATTCTGTAAGTAGTTCCATGATTGTTTGGTGGAAATTCATGCATTTGTTGAGGTACGCTGGTCCTTCATTGTGTAGTGCATTGTAATCATGGGTCGACAACTTGAACTGGCATCTCTTCGTGACTAGTAGGCAATGGAGTATCCTGAGTTGGCGGGTGATGTGCATCAGTCCGGGGAGGTCGAGTAGGAGTCTGGCTGCTGTGTTCTGGATGGTCTGGAGTGTCATCATGAGTTGGATGGTGATTCCTACTGAGGTTCCGTGACAATTGTAAGTGATGTTTTCGACTCGCACGAATATGGTCGAGTCTGGTATCTATGAACCGCAAATGACGAGTTTAGTAAGTGTGCGCAGTTTCGCTGTGCTAACTTAAACCGTTCGTTTGTTATGTGGGTTTTTCGTCTGTACCCACGGGTTCCATCTTAGATACGGCATCCATTTTGTCTCTTGCCCTCAAGTAGCCAGCGAACGGACGATGTCCGCTTCGCGACCCTGGGACTCCCAAGATATTTGCGGAAGACACATGTCCTTTGTAAGTGTCTTTATGACGAGGGGGATGATACTGTAAGGCAGATGGCCCCGCTCGAGGCTCATCTCGCCGTGCCGGTTTATTGTCTCAGCCGTGCATCTCATTAGGCACGTCCCTTTGATGCCTGTATCTCGTGTTTCCCGATACCTCCCCTTTTACACCCTTTCCGATCTCCCCACTGTCTCCGTCTTCCTCTGCACCTGTCTTTGTTCCTGTTTTCGATCTGTTTTACTACCGATTGGAATGCACTAATGTTGGGAAGATGGGTTTTTACAGTTGGGAACCGCAAAATGTTTCCGCACTTATGTTCCGGACCTTATGTGTATCATAGTGACCAAAGCGACCCCTCTGGGGGATAATTGTGGGAACCGGGTTGTAAACCTTTGTGTACCATGTTGTCCTATGGGTAAAATTTGTATAAAAGGAGCGATCCACAGAACCAATTTGAAGCAGTCTCCCCAAGTTGCACGTGTTGTACTTGTCGTGACTTCTGTGTTCCCTGCAGTAAATAAACCTTGAATCTTTGACGCCGAAGGAAGTGTCCCGTGTCTCTGTCATTCGTACGCCGGAGCAGGTTACCCACGAAGGTTTCAGGTGTTGTGCCCTGGCACCGCTGGGTCTTAAAGAACCCAGTCCTTCACTACGTAGAGGGAGTTGCTGTAGTCTAGTTTGCTGGTGACTAGAACTTGCAGGACAGTTCACTTGGTGCTGGGTGGGAGCCATCTGAATACCTTCCTGAGCATTCATAGGGTGAGGAAGCAGGCAGAGGAGACTTCCCAGACCTGCTTCTTAGTGGATAGCTGACTGTTGAAGATTATGCCGTGGTTGCTGGTTTCTTAGGTGGGTTTGGGGGTTGGGCCCAGCTCGGTTGGCCACAATTTGTTCTTTCAGAGGGTGTCCTTGCCTTTCTTGAAGAGGAGTACTTCTGTCTTGTCTGAGTTGAGTTTGAGACCGTTGATGTTCATCCAGACAGCCGCATCTTTCATGCATCTTTGGAACTTGTCTTTGATGATCGTTGGTCAGGGAGAGGATGAGTTTGGTGTTGTGTAAGTAGGAGATGATGGTGGGTCCATGGCTCCTGATGATGATGATGGCCAGGGGTGTAATGTATGTTTTGAAGCGAGTAGGGCTGAGCCTTGAGGTACATCGCAAGTGAAGTTCTTTGGAAGTGAGGAGTAAGGGCTGGAGGATGATCTTCTGTAAGGTAGGATGCAAGCCACTTGAGGGCTGCTCCTTGGATTCCCATATGGTGGAGTATGTTGATCAGTGTGTGGTGGGATACAGTGTCAAAGACTGCTGAGAGGTCAAGGAGGATAAGGCTGCTGTTTCTGTGATTAAGCAGCATTCTGATGTCTATCGTGGCTGCGACTAGATTTGGCTTGGTGGTATGATTTGCTCTGAAGCCAGATTGGGAGGGCTCCAGAAGGTTGTGGTTCTCCAGATGTTTGGTTAGCTGTATGTTGATAGCTTTCTCGATGACCCTGGCTGGGAAGTAGAGCAGGGAGATAGGTTTGCAGTTCTTCGGTTTTCCTGAGTCCGCTGAAGGTTTCTTCAGCAATGGCTTCATGTCTGCATGTTTCCGTTTCTGTTGGCTGTGGTGGTCGAGGAGTTGAGGAACTTGATGAGTTCTTTGCTGATGACCGAGATCGAAAGTGTGGTGGGGCAGGGGTGTGTTGGGGCTTTGAAGTGGATGGATCCAAAGATGGGTGCTCTTTTCTTCTAGGTGAGGGTGTTCCAGAACTAGCTCTGCATTCCCCTGAGGCAGAAGCCGGGGGTTAGGTTCTAAATCCTTTTAACATTTTTAAATTTACTACTGTTGTGTGTGATTGTGATTACTACAACCTCACCTGGAACCCCAACTCCCTTGCCGTGGCTAGAACCCCGCTCCTCGAGTAGGCGAGCAGGCTCTCACGCAGGCGCATACAGGGTTGGACGCCATCTTAGGCATGAAAGAGATGAGCACACCAGCTGTTGTCTGTTCCCCACCCTCCTCTGTCCTATAAAATGAAGACCTTTACCCGACGGCGCGGCGGGCGCGCCTAAGGCGCCAAAGGCAAGCCCGTCTGGGCCCGACCGGGGCCAGGGGCCACCCCCCTGCCCTTTAATTAAGACAGAGGAAGCACTATAGCATGGACCTCCTCTATCAGTTATGGCCCTCTGTACCAGCAAGCTGTTGTCACCAGTTCCACCCTCTGGAGACTCCCCGTTTTTGTCCTCACTGTGAGACTGAGCTTATTAGCCCATCGACTAAGACTGATTCAAGGGAATACCACATGCTTCTCCTCAACTGTAGGTCCCTCCCAAAACATAGCCTGTTATTGGACGTACATGCGCCTGATGTAGTCTTTTTGACTGAAACCTGGTTGACCCAAGACTCTGAGCCTGACTTGGTGCAAGCCCTTATACCAAGTTACCAGATAGCCCGTTTAGATCACCCTCAGGGAAAAGGTGGGGGACTTGCTATTATATACAAGGATACATATGTATGTCGCTGTTTGAGTCCATCGCTTACTGTGAAAGCATGCCCTTTGTCATCGAATTCTCTCTTAATAACAGTTTCACCGGCATTCTTATTTATCGCCCTCCTGGATCAATAAAACAGTTTCAAATAGCTCTCCCCTCTGCTGTGGCAGAATTGGTCACAACCCCCTCAAATTTCACGCTACTTGGCGATTTTAATGTCCATTTTGACAACACCTCAGACACCATTGCTACTGAGATGATAGCAAGTTTGGCTGCAGTCCAATTAGAGCAACTTGTCCCATATCCAACACATGTTAAAGATCATCTCTTAGACCCAATATTTAGTAACTGTGAACATTTCAAAGTGGGCACTATTAGTCTCCTCCCTTGGACAGACCACTTTCTGATCCCTTTTAGTTGGACCACATATAAATCACCATCGTCCATTTCTATTGCACATAAAACACGAAATTGGCCAAAACTTTGCGTAGATAATTGGACTAACACCCTTACTACTACCAGACCCTCACTCCTATGCGACCCCCCGCCAATAATAATCTATATAATGACTGGATCACAAGTTACTTGGACTCCATACTTCCCCTCCGTACCTCTGGTTCAAAAAAGCCGAAAAAAAATGCTCCCTGGTACTCAGAAGAGCTTAGGGAAAAAAACTTTTATGCAAGAGATTGGAAAGGAAATGGCGCATGACCTACGCCATTACGGACAAAGCCATTTACAGGGAAGCCATTAGGACTTACAAATCCGAAATAAAATCTACACAATCGGCCTATTATAATGAAAAGATAATGTCGGCCAAGCCCAAGCCTAAAGAGATTTACCAGATAGTAAAAACTCTGACTAGACTTCCATCTCCCTCGGCAGTTAATTACAATCCACTTTCCAGATGTAATGATCTGGCTAACTTTTTTTACCGTAAAATAAATACAATATATCTTTCATTCCCGGACTCAGTTGTAGAACCCCCCCCCCCATCCAAAGAGCGGACTCAGCCATGGAAACAGAAGATTTTCAGCAAAACAGCCTAGATCACTTCCCCCTGCTGAATTCTGAAACACTCGAGCCCTTAATACACCAAATAAAATCTGGCTCCCCATGTAATGTAATGTAATGTAATGTGTCTTGTAAAGCGCACTGCTGCCCTGAGGCGTCCTGGCGCTGTAGACCGCTGGGGAACCCGTCCTGGCTATCCCTGTGAGATGGTCCTTACTGGGTATCTCCAAGGTGAAACCAGGCATCCCCGGCGAATGTGGGGGGCCGTTGTAGAGATGAGGCAAGCTAATGCCCAGAGTTGCCGAGTGTGATCACTGGTTAGAGTAGGCACCGAGGCGAGAATTATCGAGTCCGCTGACCCTGTCCACTACCCTGCCGCGTCGGGAATTGAACCCTGGTCCCGGGCCATTCTATGCTTCCGGGTCTGCCGCCTCTAACCAGTGAGCCACACCACTCCCATGTGATCCTGCCCCTCCGAGCACGTTGGCTCTTGCTGACAAAACCATCCTTCCCACACTTATGGAATTGTTGAACTCTTCCATAATGACTGGGACGGTACCACCGGCTTGGAAGCCCGCCATGGTGCGGGCATTGCTGAAGAAACCCACTCTTGACCCGGGCAACCTTAACAACTACCGCCCGATCTCGCTGCTTCCCTGGGTAACCAAAATCCTCGAGAAACACATTAACATCATTTTAACTCAGTTTCTCGAGTGCAACCATCTGCTTGATGTTTCCCAGATGGGTTTCCGCCCCAAACATGGGACGGAGACTGCTTTGTTGACCGTGACAGAGGAAGCGAGGCGGATCTTGGATCAGGGTGGATCAGTGGCAGTGATCCTCCTTGATCTAAGCGCCGCCTTTGATACGGTAAACCATAAAATCCTTCTAGGCCGTCTCTCCGACCTAGGAATATCAGGAGAAGCCTTGGCCTAGTTCAAGTACTTCTTAAGTGACCGAACCTTCCAGGTATTTGAAAACACATCTATCTCCTCAAGCAAACCTCTTTGCTGTGGGGGTACCGCAGGGCTCTTCATTGAGCCCTACGCTGTTCAATGCATACATGAGACCGCTGGCTGGGATTGTTCATCCGCATGGTATTAACATCATTACCTATGCGTATGACACTCAGCTAGTGGTCTCCTGTATGCAAAAGAACAGCCTCCAACCACAGTCCAATTTAATATGCTTGGAACAGGTCAAGAGCTGGATGACTAACTCATGTTTGAAGCTCAATGATGATAAAACTGAGCTTATGCTCCTTGGCCCATCGGCTCCCTCCACCTTGGAGCTGCTATGGCCCATGAGCATGGGCACTCCTCCCACCTCCAGAGACAACATAAAAAGTCTTGGGGTGTGGCTGGATAAATCATTGACCTTCAACACACAGGCAACCAAAGTATCAGCGACCTGCTTTGGACTCATTAGGATGATGAAACACATTCTCCTACTTCTTCCCTTTGAGGCCAGGCAGATAGTGATACAAGGCTTAATTCAATCTCGCCTTGACTTCAGCAATGCCCTATGCCTCAGCGCGCTGGAGTACAGTCTGCAAAAACTCCAGCGGACTCGGAACTGTGCAGCCCGCACATTGCTTGGAATTCCACGCAGATTCTCGATAACCTGGGCTGAGAGCTTTGCATTGGCTCCCCATTAGGGAGAGACTCAAGTTTAAATCAATGTGCATCGCTCATCAAGCTTATTGGAAATCTGGCCCAGCAATCAATCACTCCTTGATCTCTCCCTACCAACCCAATAAACATCTTCGCTCATCACATGCCTTCCTGGTGGAGGTTCCCAGGATTCGGAGAGCTAGAGCAGGAGGCCGATCCTTCACCTACAATGCCTCTAAATTGTGGAACACACTCCCCCTTTATCTAAGATCCAACTCCAACCTAAGTAAGTAAAATTATATTGTGTATGGTTACTTAAAACCTTTACAAAAGAGTAAATTTCAAAAGAGCTTATTCCATAAAATAAATAAATAAAAATGCATCTACAGACTGATGTCCATTTTGGAGTAATAAAGTCTATCTTTCATTATCTAACTTCAAAATCATTTGTTTCACTAAGACTTTGGGTTTTGTCCCATTGATCACCTCTCATTCGTTTTTCAGCAGTAGGAGGCTAGCTTTCTGAAAAAATCTGGTGGCCCTGCAGGCTATCTGCAGCTGTTGGCTGTTTAGTACTAACATGACTGCCGACCGACAAGTTCTGATTTGGAAAAGGCGGAATATTTGAAGGAGATAATACCGTCTCAAGTTGCTCAGAGAGGGACAGATACACAGGACGTGAATCAAAGTTTCTTCAGAGAGACCACAAAGTCTGCACAGTGCTGTTGGCCATGTTTGCCGCCATCCCGGGATCTGATCTTTTGAGGTGTAGGTTCCCAGCCGCTGTCGTAGTAGCATGTGTTGCGTATATGGTGTTATGTAGTTAACCAGATACGGTTGCGCGACGCATCTCTCATACGTAACCAGTACCATCAAGCCATGTTTTTTCTTAGCCAATGCTGCTTTGTCAGCAATCCAGGACTTGTTTTGCAGCAACATTGGCTACTTTTTAAAGGCCGCAAAGGTATGTTTGGTGTTCCACGTCTCTTGCATGTCTAAGTTTTTCAATGCTTCTTCCAGTGTTTTCCATGCTTTTTTCCTTTTGCTTGATTGTTAATTTCAGACCAACAGTGACCCATCAGCGTGTCCTCTTGAGCTGCTCTTAGTTTCCAGCACGTTTTTAATATGGCGGCTTGTCTGGCTTGGTACTGATTTAGTAACCCGAATTCGAGGCGTACCTGCGCCTGTGATGCAAACTGCGGGATTTGGTAAAGATGTTTAAACAACGCTGACTGTTGGAGGTTCAGGAAATTTACGTCTTTGCCTCTATATAGGTCGGAGCCGTACGTGAGGGAAGGTAACAATTTGGCAGCAATCACTTTCAGCAGGTATTCATTAGATGGACATTTTATTTTTGTTTTTAGTATGTTTAAGGCGAACCGCAATTTATTTGCCTGGGCTTTTCTGTACAGGGTGTGCTCTCTTAATGACCATCTTGAATCAACCAGTACTCCCAGATACTTATAGGTGGCACTTTGCTCTGTTGTTTCCAGCGATGTGCCATCTGAATGTTTGCTGCCCTGGCTGAGACTCAAAGCAGACCACTTTCGCTTTTTGTAGTTGAAATGCAGCCCATGCATACAGGTGTATTTGTGCAGCCTTGTTATAGCGCGTTGGAGACCCAGCGGGGTTTGGCTGCAAAGGACTAGATCGTCAGCATACTGCTTGCTCCTTATTTTGTATTGGGCTAAATTTGGCGGGTCACTTTGGATCTCTGAGATGCTCTTGTCGAGGTCCGCAGTGAAGATGTTGAAAAGGGTGGGGGCCAATACACATCCCTGCTTGAGGCTGATGAGGGTGGGGATTTTTGATGTTGTTCTGTCCCCATTGCCAAGTTTTATCTTAACCCAGGTGGATGAGTACAGATTTATTTTGGCCCATAGCAACTTCGGAGGTATGCCCCAGCTGGCCATTTTTTCCCACAGGATCTCCCTTGGTACTGTGTCGAACGCCGCTTTTAGATCGACAAAACAGGTGTACAGTTTTGTAGATTTGGCCATTACTTTGTCGACAAGAAGATTCAGCGCTGTCAAGTTACATGACGTGTTGGTTCCAGGCCTGAACCCTGTCTGGGTGATTGGGAGGATGTTGTTGCGGCTAACCCAATCTTCCAATGCTTTCAGAAGATTTGATGCATATGCCTTGGCCTCTACGTCAATAACGCAATCAGTCTGTAATTCGCTGGATCTGTGCGCGCGCCTGCTTTGAAGATTGGGTGCAGAATGCTCCCTCTCCATGAAGAGGGAATACTTCCTGATTGAAATGCGTGATTGTACAGTGGGGTGAGGTGTTCAATCGTTTTGGGCAGATCATGTTTGAAAAGCCCATTAGGCCAGCCGTTCGGACCTGGCGCACCTTTTGACCTCAATTTTTTCAAGACCATTTGGACTTGGCATTGCGTAATCCAGTTTGCACCAAAGATTTGATATTCATGCTTTCATTCAGCGGGTGGGTGAGGAGATGATGGTTCCTTACATGTGCATGGGTCATTTGTGTTTGCTCTAGATGGTGGATCCAGTCTTCCTGTAGTATATTTACATTAAAATCAAGGGCTACTCCATTGGCTACTTTGTTAATTTCTGCCCAGAATTTCCTGTTATTGGATTTACTGGCTTCTAATATTTGTAGCCAGATTTCTGTTTGATGATTTTTCTTTGCAGTCCATACTTCTTTTTTGTATGTTTGCCTTAGGTTATATATTTGTCTCTTGGTGTCGTCACCCCTCTTTGTGTCTATCCCTTTAAGTTTTCTGACTTCCTGATTGAAAATCCTTTTTTTACTCCCTATTGCTCCCAGGTGCACTTGGTGTACCTTATAGGGTTTTCTTACTACACAAGTAGTGTAAGTAATCTATGTGTGTTTGTCCTGACGAAGGCTCCATAGACCCGGCTGGGCACTAGGGAGCTGAAACATGTTGACGCTATTCACAAAGTGGTATAGTAAGATCCAGTAACTTGTTCCCAAACCTATACCCACCACTTTTTTAAGGACAAACTTAACCTTTTCCAATAAAGTCCTCTTCAGGTTAAGTTTTGTTTTTTAACAAATTTTCCCTTCTATTTTATTATTTTTTCTTCTCTGGACACTGCTGCCAGAATCTGAGGTTGCCTCTGGGCGAGGCTGGCATACAGCACGTAATTGGACATCCGATGATAATGCCACAACGCTAATGTGGGGCGGAGTACAGTAATATACCACATTCGAACAACTTAGCGTTTATGAGTAATCCATGCTAACCAAAAGGTCTAGCAGTTACAAGTGTCCATTCCACCACTTGATTACCTAAATGTTAAAAATGGGGAAATGAATGGACAATCAATTCCTCCTCCCTCCTCAGTTGATTACTAAGTCTGAAGTTAGCCATGCTTTCTAGGAGGTCGGCCATGTTGTATCATCGGTGCTCTCGTGGTGAAAGTTGAGGTCTCCTAACAATATGTACAGAGTCGAGTCGATGGGGATAGGGGCGATTTAAGTTGGGTATTGTGTTGCAGAAGTCAGGGTGGAGGTCCCAGAGGTCTTCAGGCAAGGGTGCCTCTGATGGTGGATTTGCTGTTTGTTCAGAGTCCGAAGTGGAGGTATTACATGAAGTAGGTAGAGTCGTCTGCAGTGGTTGAGCATTCAAGGTTCACTTTGTAAATTATGGCAATGTCTCTGCCGTTGGATCGGTCCCGGTACGCGATCTTTCAATCGTCAGGTGGCTGTGGCGATGTGCAGAGCGTATGCAGGGTTCTACAATGTTTCTAGGATGAAGGCCGCATCCAGGGCATGCGTCGTGATGGTATCCCAGACTTCCATGGCGTTTTTTTCTGAGTGAGCTTGCATTGATCAGCAAGCAGTTGATCTTTCCTAAGGTGTGGGCATTGTCCTTATTTGTGGGTGTGTGTGACATGGTGTGGCTGATTGGAGAGGTGTGTTTGGTATCTGCTATGACACAGGTGAAGCAGCAGTTCTAGCAGGAGAAAGGGCCTTCAGTGATCCTGGGGGAGGCATGGGTGCAGTTGTTGTTGTCGGGGGTCAGAGCTTGAAGATCATCCTAGGTTAAACGGTGGCAGTCCATGGGAGTTGGGGTCCTGGCACTGTGTGTGGACCAGGTCAAGTCAAGTCAAGTCAGAGAATTTATATAGCACACTACATACCCTGAGGGTCTCAAGGCGCTTAGGAAGGGGGGGAGGATTACTTGTCAAATATCCACGTTTTAAGTTGCTTTCTGAATGCTAGGTGGTTCTGGGTAAGGCGAAGGTAAGCGGGGAGTGAGTTCCATGTTTTAGCAGCCAGGTATGAGAAGGATCTGCCTCCCATGGTGGTCTTGTTAATGCGAGGTACAGTGGCGAGGGCTTAGCTGGAAGAACGTAGTTGGCGGGAGGGGGTGTAGAAGGACAGTCGTGAGTTGAGGCATTCTGGTCCGATGTCGTAGAGTGATTTGTGTGCGTGGGTTAGCAGTCGGAAAGTGATTCTCTTATTGACGGGTAGCCAGTGGAGGTCTTTCAGGTGACGAGAGATGTGTTCGTTGCGTGGGATGTCTAATATGATCCTGGCTGAGGCGTTTTGGATTCGTTGGAGTTTCTTCTGGAGTTTAGCGGTAGTACCTGCGTAGAGGGTGTTTCCGTAGTCCAGTCGGCTCGTGACCAGAGCATGGGTGACTGTTTTCCTGGTTTCGGTGGGGATCCAGCGAAATGTTTTTTTGAGCATGCGAAGAATATTGAAGCAGGATGAGGATACGGCGCTGACTTGTCTGTTCATTGAGAGTGAAGAATCCAAGATGACGCCTAGGTTCCGTGCGTGGTCTGTCAGGATGGGTGCCTTTCCAAGGGCTTCCGGCCACCAAGAGTCGTCCCATGCAGAGGGGGATGTACCTAAGATGAGGACTTCCGTTTTGTCTGAGTTCAGTTTCAGACGGCTTTGTTTCATCCATTCGGCAACTTCTTTCATTCCTTCGTGTAGGTTAGTTTTGGCGGTGCTGGGGTCATTGGTGAGAGAAAGGATTAGTTGAGTGTCATCCACGTAAGAGATGATGTTGAGGTTGTGTTGGCGGGCGATGGCCGCAAGGGGGCTCATGTATACGTTGAAGAGGGTGGGGCTGAGTGAGGATCCTTGTGGTACACCACAGATGACTTCAGTGGCCTCGGACTTGAATGGTGGAAGGCGGACTCTCTGGGTTCTTCCGGTGAGGAACGAGGTGATCCATTCGAGTGCTTTTCCTTGTATTCCGATGTTATTAAGGCGTTGTAAAAGGGTGCTGTGGCAGACTGTGTCGAATGCTGCAGAGAGGTCGAGGAGGATGAGGGCGACTGTGTCTCCATTGTCCAGTAGAGTTCGAATGTCGTCTGTTGCTGCGATGATGGCGGTCTCAGTGCTGTGTTTTGCTCGGAAGCCAGATTGTGAGGAGTCGAGGGATTTGTTGGCTTCGAGGAAAGCGGCGAGCTGGTTGTTGACAGCTTTCTCGATGACTTTGGCCGGGAATGGAAGGAGCAAAATGGGGCGGTAATTTTTGAGTTCGGTGGGGTCCGCTGTGGGTTTTTTCAGAAGGGCGGTGAGTTCAGCGTGTTTCCAGTCTTCCGGGAAGGTGGCGGAGTTGAAGGAGCAGTTGATGACGTCTCAGAGGTGCAGTGCTATGACGGAGTCTGCTTTGTTGAAGATGTGGTGAGGACATGGATCTGTGGGGGATCCTGAGTGGATGGAATTCATCAGGCGGATGGTGTCCTCAGTGGAGATTGGGTTCCAGTCGTTAAGGGTGTTCACAGGGGGAGAATGTTCAGCAAATGGTTGGGTGGGTTGGTCTCCGGGTTGGTTGTCGAAGCTGTTGTGGATGTCTGCAATCTTGTTGTGGAAGAATGAGGCTAGGGAGTCGCAGAGGGCTTGAGAGGGGGTGATGTCGTTGGAGTTGGCCGAGGGATTGGAAAATTCCTTGACGATGTTGAAAAGTTCCTTGCTGTTGTGGGCGTTGTTGTCGAGTCGATCCTTGAATGCTGTTTTCTTGGCCTTTCGGATTAGTTAGTGGTGAGTGCGGGTGGCGTTTTTGAAGGCGTCCTTGGTGCTAGTGGTTGGGTCTTTTTTCCAGGCCTTTTCAAGGGAGCGGCAGAGTTTCTTGGACTTCTTAAGATCATCGTTGAACCATGAGGCCTTCTTGCTGCCAGGTTTGCTTTGACGTTTTTTCCGTGGTGCTAAGGTGTCGGCGGTGTTGGATAGCCATAGGGTGAGGTTGGCGGCGGCTTGGTTTGGGTTAGAAGACTGGGCTGGGGTGTTTAGAAGGAGCGATGCGGAGATCTGGTCGGTGGTGATTTTGTTCCAGTTTCTTTGCAGAGTTGGTTGGAGGTGGTTGGTGGGTTTTGGCTTGTTGTAGGTGAAGTGAACGCAGCTGTGGTCAGTCCAGAGGAGATCCGTAGTGTGGCTGAAGGAGACATGATTGCTGGAGGTGAAGATGGGGTCGAGTGTGTGACCTGCGATGTGGGTGGGGGAAGTGACTAGTTTAAGTCCGAGGTTGGCGAGGTTGTCCAAGAGGGTGGTGGTGTTGCGGTCGTTGATCTTTTCAAGGTGAAAGTTGAGGTCTCCCAGAAGGATGTAATCTTTGGAGGGGAGCGCGTGTGGAGTGATGAAGTCCGTGATGTCTTCACTGAATTTTGCGCGGGGTCCTGGTGGTCTGTAGAGGAGGGTGCCTCTGAGTGTGGTCTTGGGGTCGATGTGGATTTGGAAGTGAAGGTGTTCGGAGTTGGCGAGGTTGGCGTCAGAGCTGGTTGAGATGCGGATTGATTTCTTATGGACGATAGCGATTCCTCCTCCTGTGTGGCCGGTGCGGTCCTTGCGTGTGATCTTATAGTCTTCAGGGATGGCAATGGTGATGTCTGGGGCGGAGGAAGCGTTCATCCATGTTTCTGTTAGGAAGGCGACGTCTGGAGAGATGGTGTCTAGTAGATTCCATAGGTCAATGGCGTGTCTGTGGACCGAGCGGGTGTTGAGAAGGATGCATTGTAGGTGGTTGGGGTCGGGAGTCTGTGGAGTGGTCGTAGCGGAGTAGTTGTCGGAGCCGCTGAATTTGCAGGAGTGGCAGGAGAAAGGTCCATGGGTGTGTCCAGGAGCTGCTTGGACGCAGTTGGGGGCGCGACCGGGGATAAGGGCTAGGAGGGTTGCGGCATCGTAGGTAATGCGGGAGGGCTGGGAGGGACGGGGGCCAGGGGGTATGGCGCTGGGCGCGGTCCAGGCGCGGACGGGCGTAGACGGGCTTACCTTTGGCGCACCTTCGGCGCGGGTTGGGCGTGGTCGCTGCGCGTGAACGCTGCACGCGGGAAGAACTGTCATATATGGATAGTGAAGGGGGAGGGGCGAGGGCGTCTCAGCTGGGAGGCGGGGCGGGCACACGAGGACCACAACAACAATCAAAATGGAGGTGGAGGGGGGAGCACAGCGGAGCGCTACAGGTAGACGCGCGACCAAGGACAAAACAGCAGTAAATTTCAATCACAATGCAAGTCAAGCAAAGCGGCAGTCAGCAGGCAATAATAGTTGGCAGATTCAGAGGCAAAGCAGCGCTACGATACCAAAACTAGCAGGGGACGCTGGGAGCGACCACTCGGCTCGAGGAGAGGAGTGAGTCACGGCGCTCTGAGGTGGGGAAGTGCTATTTCAGGTCAGTGGGAGGGCGTCTCAGCTGGGAGGCGGGGCGGGCACACGAGGACCACAACAACAATCAAAATGGAGGCGGAGGGGGGAGTACAGCGGAGCGCTACAGGTAGACGCGCGACCAAGGACAAAACAGCAGTAAATTTCAATCACAATGCAAGTCAAGCAAAGCGGCAGTCAGGCAGGCAGCCGGCAATAATAGTTGGCAGATTCAGAGGCAAAGCAGCGCTACGATACCAAAACTAGCAGGGGACGCTGGGAGCGACCACTCGGCTCGAGGAGAGGAGTGAGTCACGGCGCTCTGAGGTGGGGAAGCGCTATTTCAGGTCAGTGGGAGGGCGTCTCAGCTGGGAGGCGGGGCGGGCACACGAGGACCACAACAACAATCAAAATGGAGGCGGAGGGGGGGGAGCACAGCGGAGCGCTACAGGTAGACGCGCGACCAAGGACAAAACAGCAGTAAATTTCAATCACAATGCAAGTCAAGCAAAGCGGCAGTCAGGCAGGCAGCAGGCAATTATAGTTGGCAGATTCAGAGGCAAAGCAGCGCTACGATACCAAAACCAGCAGGGGACGCTGGGAGCGACCACTCGGCTCGAGGAGAGGAGTGAGTCACGGCGCTCTGAGGTGGGGAAGCGCTATTTCAGGTCAGTGGGAGGGCGTCTCAGCTGGGAGGCGGGGCGGGCACACGAGGACCACAACAACAATCAAAATGGAGGCGGAGGGGGGAGCACAGCGGAGCGCTACAGGTAGACGCGCGACCAAGGACAAAACAGCAGTAAATTTCAATCACAATGCAAGTCAAGCAAAGCGGCAGTCAGTCAGGCAGGCAGCAGGCAATAATAGTTGGCAGATTCAGAGGCAAAGCAGCGCTACGATACCAAAACCAGCAGGGGACGCTGGGAGCGACCACTCGGCTCGAGGAGAGGAGTGAGTCAGGACCAGGTGTGCCTGTGGTGTGCCCTACCGCTACATGGTCGTGCTGCAGTCTCCATGCCGTAGTGAATGGGGTGTAGGGGTAAGGACTGGAGAAGTCTTCCACAGGGGGAGGTTTCAGAGCCAGTAGAAGATGGAGCAGGAGGGAGGTGCGGGACAGCTTACCCCGAAGGTGACAACGGTGCAGTGGGCAAGTGGTGGGCCTGGAGTCAAAATCAGGCTGGGCTTGCCCAGCGGATGGTCAGGTGGGTAGCCGGACAATAAAAGGCCCATGTAGTGGCACAAGGGTGCCAGGGGCTGGTGGAGTAATGTGGAGAGGTTAACTGCTGAGGAAAAACAGGTGCCGGGGAGGTAGAGAGCCAGACGTTGAGTGCAGGCATAGAAATGGGCAGAGCACGGCAGTCATGCAGGTGGAGCAATCACCTGAAAACTGAGGTGACAGAGGGGTGACCCAGCTTCCTCCTGGCGTGGATGGGCCCACCCTTGGCCTGAGCTTTGCCTGGACATGTCCCTCAATGCGGGAGGAGGCGCCCTGTGATGGAGCCGGCAGCCTAGGAAAGCTCATGACAATGAAGGTACAACTTCACATTAACAAAGATATCCGGACTGTTGGCACAGCTTCCCCGCAGAATAGCATTCAATCTGCAAGAAGCTGTTAAAAAGGAACTAGAAACACTGTTGAAGCATGGCATCATTGAGCGCTTTACTGATTCCACACCATGGGTGTTTCCCCATAGTGCTAGTGCCATAAAAAGGACAGTGGAGGTGCATTGCGCATTTGCGTATATAAACGCCAGGCAAACAAAGCAATCGAGAGACTTCCTGGTCCCCACATTCATGCAGCTGAACAGAGCCAAAGTCTTCTCTCGTCTCGACCTAAACAGGTGGTACCAATTCGACTGGAAGAAAATTGTCGGTAAATAATCACTTTCAACTCATGTTGGTTTGTTCTGATACAAACGTTGCGTTTGGGAGTGTCATCTGCTGCAGAAATATTTCAGGATGTTATATGTAGAATAATTCAATTTCCAAATGCTTTCAGTTAGACTGATGATATACTGGTATTTGGGTCGACACAGAAGGAGCATGATAAAGCTCTCCAGCAAGTGTGGCAGTTACTTACAAATGCAGGTCTCACTCTAAATGCAGGAAAGTGTGAACTTCACAAAACCAAACGCTAGTTCTTTGGGCACATTTTCTGATGGGGAATGACTCCTGACCCAGTTAAAGTATAAGTAAGGTCAGCCACCCAACCCTGACTAGATGTGACCATGCTACAATCCTTCTTGGGCATGGCTAGCTGTTGTTCAAGGTACATTTGTGACTTTGATACTGTGAGTGCCCCAATAAGGGACCTTCCTAAACGAAATGCCTAGTTCGATAGTCCTCTGAATGCGACCAAAGTTTCAAAAGGATAAAGCATGCAATTGAAAATGCCAATGAGATTGCCTACTTTGACCCTAAAATGCATACTGACATTACTGTTGGGAGCCTGGTGGGGATGGGAGCAATTTTTGCTCAGCATAATAGGCATCCAAATGCTCAGTGACGAATTGTCGAACAAGCTAGCAGAGTATCTGACACAAAATATGCCTATTCTCAGCCCAGAGGAGAGTCTGACTATGGTGTGGCCTGCAAACACTTTCATGTATTTATTTACGGAAAGCATTTCAAAATATTCGGAAACCCAAAAGTCAAGATGCCTCCTCTCATTGAGAGGTGGGGATTATGTTTACAAGAATAAGACTATGGTTGTGCATAAGCCAGGTAAGAACCAACACCCTGCATATTACTTCTCACGAGTACCATATCATCGGCATGGCTCAACATGGAAAACATCTGAAAAATGGATCAACTTCATTGTAAGGTCCAGTGCACCAGCTGCCTCAACCATAGAACAGATTGTTGCTGCTACAAATGCAGATAAAGACATGCAAGCCTTTAAGGACTAAATTTCAGTGCAGTCATGGAGACCAGGTTTTCGACCTCTGAGTGATGAAGTTGAATTTCAAAAGTTCAAAAATGTGCAGAATTAACTGTCTATCACTAAGGAAAGCATTAAGTTAAGAGGCTCAAGGATCATCATACACGTGAGTTTCAGACAGCAAGTCATTGAACTCCCTCACAAAGGACATTGTGGTATTGTCACCACCAAAAGAGCCCTGAGGCATTGAGTGTGGTTCCTATGCCTGGGCTAGAGAGTTGAGAGGGAACTAAAGGAGTGACACTTATGTAATTGTGTTTCCCCTAAAGTGACAAAGCATCCATTAACCATATCTAACCTTCCTTCACATATATGGGAAAGAGCGGACTTTGATTTCTTTGGGCCCCAGGTGAATGGCCATCATCTCATAGTAGTCATTGTTGAGTATTCCCGTTTTCCTCGCCATCAACAAACCGTAACAGTCATTAACATCTTGAATGCTAAGGGAATTCCCGTCCTGTGCTGCATTTATTCAATCACCATTGTTCATGACAAGGTCAGCTCGTCATAAGCACAGCTCCGGTGTACTGCATGACGAGCTGACCTTGTCATGAGCATGGAAGGAGTTAAGCGGCTGGATGACTTTTTTTGCATCATGGGGCTTCCCAGACATTCTTAAATCTGACAATGGTCCACCATTCAATAGTAAGGTGTTTAATGAGTTTCTATCTAGACTCATGCCAGGTATCAAAAAAGACACCCTTGTGGCTCCAAGCTAACAGTGTCATGGAAAGCTTCATGGGCACCTGAAAGAGTGATCCGATGTGCATGGATGGACGGAGAGAATCGAGCTGGGTCAGGCCCTCTGTGACTATTGCCCCTCTCCACCACCGGGGACGCCCTGCCACCTTGCTATGTGGGAGAGTTTCAAGAACCACTGAAAAAACTAAGAATGCTGACTAGGTTCGTCCCACTGACCCTACTCTAACGTCAAAGGAAGACCTATGCTTATCAACGTTGGCGAACTCGGGAGATGGGCTTCGACAAAGGTGACTGGGTTCTTGTAAAAGGGAAGCAAAAACAGATCCTCCATGAGTTGTGACACACAAGGGGCAAATGATAATGGGGTAACGTCCCAGGAAAACCATCACAAAGGACTCATCGTAGTTCAGACATCTCTTAAGACATTAATCAACCTCTGTAAATACAGATGAGGCTTCCACACCAGATAACTCAGATCAAACATTAGCTTCTGTACCCTTGGTGTCCACGCAGGTTGCAGTTCTCCTACCTCATACCACGCTATCTGACCAAACAGTATCAGCACGTAGATGACTTATCGAAGAACTATAATGCTGCTGTTTACCTATTTATTTAACAAGGGGGGAGGAACTGTGTCTTCAGACTATGAGCGCTAGGACCTCGCAGGTCTGGGTGAACTCAATGAAAGAATTACGTAACTATGTGGGAGGTATTAAGGTGTGGTCATGAATGATTATGGTATGAATAAGGACGTCCCTCATGAGCTCCTTGTGTGCCATGTATGTTTGCTTGAATGGGGGGTTGGGAGCACACTGCCTCACAGTCCCAGCACAGTTCGCCCCTTTGCATCCTGGTAAATGCAGTACAGAGTTCAAATTTGCTTCAAAATTAGCTGGAGTTTTTCACCAAAGTTGGTGCAGACATTGCTGTATATCTCTAGACACGTGTTACTGGGTTTAGCCCTTCATCAGCAGAGAGCAGCAGTTTTAGAGAGCATAGAAAAATCATCTGGGGTTGCTGGAAATGCTGCCAAGTTCCTCTCGGGTCCCAGTACCACTCACAGGCACACAGGTGCATCTCCAAAGCTCGTCCGCTTGCTGGCTCAAGGGAGCCTTTTAAACAGAATGGGGGTTGGGAGCACCCTGCCTCACAGTCCCAGCACAGATCGCCTCTCTTGAGCCACTGAGCTGACAAGGTCTTGGGGATGCACCTGTGCACCAGGGAGAGGTACAGAGACCTGAGTAGATTGTGGCAGCTTTCTCAGCAAACCCCAGAAGTATTTAGTTTTATCTTTACTGATAAAGGATAGAATCCAAAAACACATGTGTCTAGAGAATAACAGCAGCACTAGCCTGCACCAACTTTGGTGAAACACTGCAAAATGTCAAGTAAGCATTTAAATTGAACTGCATTTACCAGGATGCAAAGTGGTGAATTGTGCTGGGAGGTGAAGCAGTGTGCTCCCATACCCCTTATGTACTTTTGCTTGCTTCCTGGTGGGGAGGATGTGACTGTACTAACTGGAGAAGTCTGGGCTTGTGATTATTCAAAAAAGCCATGTGAATCAACAAACTCTTACCCTGCAGATAAGTCTTCTTAATGATTTCTACCTCGTGATCATTTCAATGAGGTTTTGTACCGTAGCAGTCTTGTCACATTAGGCTTTGCATTTTTTTTTATGTTGAAATTTTACAGAAATGCTGCTGCAATATAAAACTCTGAATGAAGATTTAAACTTTAGCCCTTCAGCTACTTTTTGATGCGGTTTGGACATCTGTTCAGGTTCTTGCGATTAGTTGGTGGACATGAAAAAGGGGGAGTAATGCTAGCTGGCCAAAAGCGCCATGTTTTCAGTTTGTAACATTTTACACTAGATACCTTGTACTTTAAGCTGCTTCCAAGAATATTCCCCTCATTCAAATATTCTGAATGATTAGAAATCAGTGACTTGTGGCTAGACTGATGCACAGTTGTCTCTAGGCCACGGTAAAGATGTCCCTAACCTGAAGTGGCTGCATGACTGAGGGCGGGAGCCCGTTCTCTTAGATTTAGACAGGTTCATGTTATGTAGTAAACTTCTTATTGAAATAAATCCTCATGGTCGCTACTAGCGTTTCCACTAGCCCGTGTCCTTAAATGTTCCTTTATTAAAACTGATGTTTCTTAAGATTTCAATAGTATTTAGTGTTAATGCCACTGTGTCCTGGAAGCAAATGAAGGCATTGGACTGAAAAGTTATTAATTTTTTAGGCTGTTGCAGAAGCTAACCTTGTGTGTCTTGAGGAACACGCTGTTCAATAGGAGTGATCTAATTAGGAGTGTATGGTGGCTATATTGCAGGTACACTCTAGCCTGCATTCAGACCCTTAACCTCCAGGGCATGGATTCAGAGCTGCTGCTTTTGTGCTGGGAGGGAAGTGTTAAAGAGAAACCTAAATGAGCTGATAAAAAAACGAGTTCTGAATACCTCAACTCACATGGTGAGAACTGATGTAGAATGTGATGCATGTTCTTTGTACCCCAGTGAACTGATTGGGCCAGAACATAATAAAAAAAAAATAATAATATAAATTAATATTAAAATATGCCTCGTGGGAGGGAGAGTGTGTCGACTAGCAATCTAGCATGAAACCCAGTTTGTAAGTCTGGTTATTTCTACATCAAACTTGTTTTCTACAGTTGCTATGTCATAATAGGGGAATTTGAGGCCACGCCAACATGGCTTTCCGATGGAGAGCAGAGTGCACGACTTTCACGTGGGCGGTGGAAGGAGACGAGCCGTTGGGTGGCAGGAGGCCAGGTTTTACAAAATATTTGAAATGTATTATTCCCATTTGGGGCTGAGTGCAGAGGCGGTCTTGTATATAGTTCCTCCATTGCTCCTCAGCCTATACGAATTATTTGAAACCAGGCCTGATTATTTTGGGGACTTACATAACATAAAGTAATTGATGGGTTAATAGCGAATAAGGGGGGATGTTCGTCTCTTTAATGTTCTGAGTAATATCGTAGATAACTCTAGCCTCACTCACTCATCTATTCGATGTCACTCTGAACCCCTGTGTGAAAAATATCCCCAGTATTCATGGTTACTAATCTATAATTCTATATATTGTCGAAGAACGCATCAAAGTTGCTAAACGCAGCACACTATCAATTGCAGAATAACTTTGTGCAGGTTATCAGTAATACTATTGATGCTCGGCAGTTGGTGCTATCCTAATTTGTCTTTGATTTCTTTACTTAGGTATTCTCTGTTATCAAAACGTTTGAAGCACATTGAAGAAAATGAAGGTGGACTTGACACCTTTACAAGGAGCTACGAGTTATTCGGTGTCAACAGGCAGGCCGACGGTGGTGTCTACTGCAGGGAATGGGCTCCCGGGGCAGTTGCGGTGTTTCTCACCGGTGACTTCAGTGAGTATTCAGTGTGCTTTAATTGTCTACTATAGCGCTTTCACTCTTGAAGAAAAATCAGGTCTCTATAAATCTAAAGCTGTTTATTGAACCGATCGCGTATGAATTGACAAACGAGGAATGAATATGCGTAATAAATCTGCTATCTTCTTCCATGTAAGCCTTGCAGGTACCATGTAGGGCACTGGGTGATCACTCCTAGATTTGAGACAGGGTGGTCTTGGAAATTAATAAAAATGATCATGAAAAGCAAAATTACCACCATGGTGTTGTTCACCACTCTGCTGCACCTTCTCTGTTAACATTGTAGTAACGAAAGACACGGTCTAGTGTCTCAGTTCTATTGTAACTGCACACCTAACACCCACCCACCACCAGGCGTCATAGGTCAGATGACCCTGGCCAATAAAAAGGGGCTAAGCGCACGTGCACAGGGCCCATTACCCATCCCCATACCACTGTGTTTGTGTCTCATTTACCTATCCACAGAATGAGGGCCTAGCGCCCTCACTAAACCCTATAAACATGTTTTATATTTTTAACAGTGAAATGCTAAGTTTATATACTTGAAATGGCTCATTCTTAACACTGGGACGCAGACTTTTGAGCATAGGTTCTTACCTTTCGTGCACATTGTGCACATCGGTCTCCAAGAAACGCACTTGCCCTTTAAATTTTTCAAGACATGCCTCCAGGTCCTGAAATCTACTTTTGGCCATATTAGGAACCCTCCTTCTCCATTTCCACGAGATCATGGTTTAATATTTATTTATTTAACCCATTCCATGAAAACAAGAGATGATTTACAGAGACTGTAAAAACAAGTTGATAAAAAACAGTTAATCCACTGCCATGAAGATATGGGGCTGTATTTTAACAGTGCTGCGCATTTTACTTTTTAGAGCCAGGTGGACCTTTCAAAAGGTGCACTGACACTAACCAGGAGAGTGCGCCACATTAGAATGAATGCACTAGTGGCAGCAATGGTGGCAGCACATTCAAGTGAAATACGGAGCAGCTGCTCCATGATTCACTACAGGCGGCAACCAACCTGCACTATTAAAAGTAGTGAGAGATCCCCTTGCAGGGGTGAGTGAAGTGAGTGATTTCATCCGCCTGGAAGGGGGATGTCTCTGGGATCTATAGGACCCCTTCACCCCCTTCAGAGGGCTGCCATCAGGGGGCGCACTGACAGTGTGCCACGTAGTAGGTGGCACACTGTCACCGTGTCTCCTGACAGCTTCTTTACCTTTGTGCCTGTGTCTATAATACAGCTGGGGCGAAGAGACAGAGTTCTTTATTTGCATGCGGCCATGCCCCCACACAAATGAGGGAACGCCCTCTGATGGTAGCGCTGGCAATATGAACACCAGCGCTATCTCTTTTACAGAAGGGGACGCTCAAGAGTCTGTAGCCCCTTCTGTAATACCAAAGTACCCTGGGGGCGCACAAAGCTGGCGCAGAAACCCATTGCACGCCGGCGCACTTTATAGAATACTTCCCATGGACTCTTATTATTGCCCATCTTCGACTTGCCCCTTTCTCTTCCCTCCTTGTCACTAAACATCGCCTATCCTATTAAGTTACAATTCTTATAATCTATCCACACTTCTGTTGACGCGTCTATTAGTTACACTATGACAAAAACTAACCTGTATTCATTTTTCCTTGTACTTAATCAATGAGTTGTGCTTTAAAATTGAGACACTTGTACTGTCCAGCTTTGCTGTTGTGTAAACAATTTTTCTCCTACCCTAGTATTTCTATCTCTTTATGCAAATCATACTTAAATAAAACCAAGTTTACCTTTTCTTCATCTCTGATACTGTGCAATAATTTACAGTGTTTGAGAGGTAAGATTAAGGTTGTGCCTTAACATATGACTTTCTTTTTTTTTTCCTAAGTTTTATGGGGTAGTATCTGCTACTTATAAACTTCAAAAAAGTCCCTTCACACTAGTACTCAAATATCGGTTAAAACAGGGCATATTTAACGATTTTACAAATGATCACCATGAGACGAATAGTATTAATATTTAAAGGTCAAACCAACAAGTAATAATAAAAATAAACATAAAAATAGAAATAAGAATAATTCCCAATAAGGACAATTTAAAAACATAATTTATTACATCAATTGAATTATAAAAACAGTGCATCAGGTTAAAAACATATCACAATGAGACAATTAAGCAGTTGTTTACAAGTCACAATTTAGAGAAAACATAAGTCGACGCTGCGTTTCGGTTATTTGTCTGTTATTCACCTTCTTCAGGACAGTTTTATATCTCAGTTTTCACTTTGGATATATATTTTTTCAACCAATAGAAATAGTATTTCTTGTCTTTCACTATTTCTCTCCAGATAGGAAACCCTTAAATTGCTACACTAGATATTAGGAGGCCTTCTCTGGGTGCCGCAGTGATTTATTTATATATATATATATATATATATATAATATATATATATATATATATATATATATATTGCAGCACTGCAGTCTCCCGGCACCCAGAACGGCTTCTTCCTCCTTTCGGAATCTGAAAGGAGGAAGAAGCCATTCTGGGTGCCGGGAGACTGCCGTATACTCTGCAGGTGGAAGAAAGAAACCATAGCCTGCAAGTTAATACCATTTTAAAGAAGATCCCCATTGTGGGTGTCGTAAAGCCATTCCCTGCGTAATGTGAACAGACTAATCACAAAGTCTGGAACTAACCCAGCACCAGTGCTGCAATATAAATCACGGCGGCACCCAGAGAAGGCCTCCTAATAGGTCCCTATTTTATAATAGTAGGGTTCCTCCCTTTCTGTTACATACGTAGTATCTGCTACACCCAAATTAACTCCCTTTTTACTTCAGTATTTTGCAGGGCATTTTATAGTTTTTATGGAGTTAAGGCTGTAGTTGAGGCAAGTCTAATAGAGAATATGCCGTTTTGGTCTTGTGTATAAGCTGCTGGTGCAGTTGTCTGTTATCCAGTCTTTCATACCCCTCCGCTTTAATGTGGTGGAAGGGGTATAGGGCAAGTACTAGTTGATGCAAATGCTCTGTTTGCAATTGCATACAAGACTCCGTGGTGGCTGTTATTTGCAATAAATGACCCCATTTTTGTCATGGTCCTTATGAGGAAATCCCTCTCTTTGCATGATCACTGAATGGTATTGCTTTTTTAAAACTCTGCACAGTGGGACACTGTTGTCCAGTCCCAGAGTATGTGCTCTGATCCCTAAAACATGGTAAAAGTGGCTAATCCACTATTGAAATATTTAACTTTCCTGTAAATCCATACTATATGGTGTCGTAAAATTCAGGAATGTATACCAATGGCATCGGAAGTTAAATGTCACTTGCGGCCTGCAGCACATGTTGTGCCATCCACTAGGGTGACAGGCTTATATTTGAAACCTGATAATCTTTCAAACCTGCAGACACTTGTGTCACAATAACAATTATTAACAGGAAAGAACCATACTTTTAAATGTCAAAACAGTCAGCCGTAAGTTATCCTTGTAGCCCACAATTTAGCGTGGTTCGTATTTGATAGTGGTACATTCAAGAATTGAATGTTAGCATGTTCCTACAGGGACTAGCTCTCTGAAGCTTTTTTCAGTGTAAAGTGCAGTATGAGAAAAAACTAAAGTTCAGATAAAATACTTTTTCTGCGAACTCTGGTTTAGGATAAGCTACACAGTGTTGTTCCGGACTTAATCTACCAGGGGCGTGCTGCTGCTGGGGCCCAGGGTAAGGCTTGCCTCCCTGGGCCCTGCCTAGCCCCTGGATGCCCTGCCCCTGGATGCTGGAGGACTTCTTCCTATGCTGGGAGCTGTTGTGCTCCACCTCGATGCTCCAAGCCTTCTGGGATCCTCTTGGGGCTTTGTTAGTTAGCGCCCTGGTAGGACTTTAATTTTCCTACAGGACAGCGCTCTGATTGCAAGGAGGATGGCTTTATTTTTAATGGTAATTTGCCCAGCTACGTAGGAGCCCGGGCTGCGCAGTGCGATGCTGCTCGCCTGGAGGGCTCCGTCCATCACACCCCCTTTTGTACCGCTTTTGGCCGCCGTAAGTGTGGCAGGGTATGCTCAGAGGTGAGTCCCTTGCTCACTTTGCCCCTGGATTCAAGCAAGCCGGGCTGAAGACGGCTGGAATGCCAGAAACCGGTCCTCGGAAGCTTGTTTCCGGTCCAGAGAAGGCATGGCTTGGCAGTTCGGGCTGAACTGTTTCCATGAGGCACAGGGTCAGACTGATTTGCATATAGCCATGTCTGAATTGGGGTGGCAGAGTGGGCTAAAGAACAGTGATGGATTAAACCCAGATCTTTTGACTGGGTGTGAGTGTTTGATTGATTCAGATGCTCCGTCCATTACCACCCCCTTTTGTATTACTTTAAGTAATGGCAGGTGCCCCCCCTGCATTCTGGACTCTGTTTATTTAAAAATAGAGCGGGTGCCCACCCCTGTGATATGCCTCTGATCCGAGGGAGCCTACCCCTCATTTTTCACAAAGAAAAGTCACTGCCGCGGCCCGTTCCCCAAAACAGGAAGTCAGGCAATATGGCGCCTGACGCGGGGTAGGAGTTCCGGATTTGCGAGGAAGCCCAGCCCTGCGTCCAAAGCAGCAGGCGAACCCGCCGATGGTAGCGCGGGGCCCCGTGAGGACAGGGAAGCCCCATGTGCAGGAGAAGAGAGATGCAGCGTGACGCTGCTGCCTGGCCAACAGTGAGGCGAGGAGACCAGAGTGCCGGTCTCGCAGCAGAGAGGAGAGGGAGTCCGCAAGGAGTGGTGGGCTCACCTGATGCTGCATGCTGCCCCAGTGTAGTCCCGTTGAGTAGTGCCGATGGGGAGGCAGCCTGGGGGGGAAGTTGGGAGTCCCCGTGGGGGGGGAGAAGCTCCTGGTGCCCAGCGCAGTGCCTTGTGAGGCACAGCGCCAGAGTCGCTTTCCCTGAGCCAGCCCGCCATTGCGGGCCGCTCCAATGTGGCGAGCAGATTTGATTAAAAGGCCCAGTGGGGGACCGTACTTTACCTGGCTAGCAGTCCCGAGTCAGAGCAGCCCTAGGTGGCAGCGGGTCGCTCCAATGGTTGGCACAGTTGTTTCCCGAGCCTACGTGGCTCCCACAGCTTCAATGTTTAGAGCAGGGGTCTCCAAACCGGTCCTGGAGGGCCGGATCAATGCCAGATTTTTGGGATATCCCCATTGAGATACATGTAGTAATTTTAAAAATCTCGCTTGGATCCGGCCCTCCAGGACTGGTTTGGGACCCCTGGTTTAGAGCCTGTGCGTGGCTCCAACGACGTGGGCATCATTGTTTTCTTAGAGCCTAGATGGCTCCAACGATCGGCATAAGTATTTCCTAGAGGGGCCCATGTCTGCCCCCATGGTGTGGTGCAGTGGTGCCCACGTTCTTGCCATTCCGTAGAGTGTCCCTGGGAGGGACAGAAGTGGCACAGTGGTGCCAGGCCTCATGTGTAGATCCCCAGCTGCCCAGCAAGTAGTGGGCAGCTGCACCGTTGAGGCCATTAGGTACTTTGGGGACATGTTCTTTTGGCTAAAGGAGTAAGCGAGATGCACTCCTTTACCCCTACTTTGGCCTCCACAGCTGCTCAGCACTTAGTGCCAGCTGCAGCTTTTAGGCCCTGTTCTTGTTCTCAGCTGCCCAGCAAGTAGTGGGCAGCTGCAACGTTTAGGTCTGCGCAGATGGCACACCCCTGACTGGCGCTGCCCTGGCAGAGCGTCCTGACATTCTGGACACAGGGCATTTGAGCCCCTTTGGAGATGGCCAGTTGGCCAGGGGGACTGGTAGATGTATAGGGCGCAAGGCCCTAATGTGATTGATGTACTCTAAATGTAGTGCTAGGAAATGTAATGCGTTTAGTATGTGTTACGCACCCTGTGTTTTTATACCTCTAAACTGTGGTTTATGATTATGAGGTTGTGTAGCATATTATGGTTTATGCTAGGGAGATTATGTTTCACTCAGTGATTTACGCCCCTAATGTGTTTATGCTGGTGAGGTTGGCGCAGGAGGTAATACGCACCTGAGGTGTCTGTGCATAATGTAGTTTGTTACTGGTTGTGGTGAAATACAGTGATTACCATTGGTTACTGGTTGTATGTTTATGACCTATTTTTACTTGTACCAATTTCTGCTAAGTGTTGATCCTGACAGTGGCCCACGTGGCCCTCTCCTGTGTAAATAATCCCTTGTGAATATTGCCTGTGCCAGTTGGCACAATGCTTGTTGTGTGATTACTATCTGATGTGTTGAGAATACAAAGGCTATTTTTATGTAACCTTGTGTGGAGTGCCTTTTGTAGTGTGCCTGGGATGTTGTTGCTGTGTGTGCGCAAATGCTTTACACATTGCCTCCGGGGTAAGCCTGACTGCTCGTGCCAAGCTACCAAGGGGTGAGCAGGGGTTATCTTGGTGTGTAAACTCCCTTGCCCTGACTAGTGTGGTGGTGTCTGCCTGGCTTTGACGCAAGCCTTAGCCAACCAGAAATCCCATTTCTAACAACTTGCATCCTAGAAGTACAAATTGGCATAACAGCCATCTGTGTAAGAATACGGAGGATGGCTTACTGAAGGATATTCTTGGCATATGGGGCACCCAGACTAAAATACTGGCACATTGAATGTAACCTTTGGCATGATAAATGACAACCGTGAAATATCGAAGGTGGTGCAACCATGACAAAATGCTAATCCTGATACTAGAGTTTATCTTTGACTTCAAGGTCACCCAGAGTATTTGGATAGCATCAGTGGTGAAATTCTGGCACAATAGTGGTAATTGTTTACATGTGGGTTGTCCATTACACGAAAAAAATGGGTTTCATTTCTGCGCTGCATTTGGTTTCATTGGCTCAGTACATCATGAAAGCACTTGAATATTGAATTTCCTTATATTGCAATGGATTTTAGGCAAATTTATGTGGAATCCATGCTTTAAAATACATTATTCTAAGTCATTTTTGACAACATTTTCCCAGTGGGGAGAACACTTCCCGAACCCTCTAGAAGAAATTGGGCTTGATTTGTTTTGCACACCTGCTACAATTGTGTAGAGCTAGGACACCCCACCACATTCATAGATCAGTAACTGCCGCCTCCTAAACTGACATCCTCTTTCTTGCATTCTGGTGCTTAAAGTAAAACTAGGTTAAATATCTACAAATATAATGGTTATGCAAAATTGAGGAACTTTCTTTACCTGTGCGCCTGCAACTCATTAGGGATGTGGGCGCAGAGGCAAACATGCCCTGAGAAGGTGCACTGTACCACTAAAAGGTGGCGGACTTTCAGAGTGATTCCTAATGGCAGCCTTCTAGAGGGGAAAATTGGAGTCCCATGAACCGCCCAGACATCCCCCTTGCTGCCTGCATTCTGAAACACTGAGCAGCTTTGAAGCAGCCCCTCCATATTTCACTCTAGTGCTCTGCCCTGGGGCAGTTCATTTTTTGTAATCCATGCATACTATCCCTGTTTGCGCCTGGCACTCCTTTTGAAAGGTACGCCGTGGCGTAAACAGGGGAAAGTGCACGGTATGCATAATATGTCCTCTGGAATTTACTGTATAGGAGATCATACTGTGTTGCCATTAGGTTACATAGTGTATACATGCTAAGAGGTATGCATATTTAAAGTAAAATTGAAAATTCAGTTATTTACAATGGTATTGACCACAGTAGACTTCTTTGGAAGGTCTTCCCCCTTCCTACAACGATATCGCTTCGGTTACCAACTGTAAAGATTCGTAATCCTGGTCATGGAGTGTTAGCCATTCTTGTAGTGCGTCTAATACAAACAGAAGACACATGCATCACTAGAAAGGTCTACTCGAAAGCCATAAAAGCGTTAAATAAAACCTAAAAAAATAACCCAATAATTGAAGGACATTTACATGAGCTATTGCAGGTTCAGCAGTTTGCGATGACTATAAAAGCCTGATTACTGTTATTCTGGGTCAATGGGAATTTTGCATAACCATTAGATTTGTTGATAATTAACCTAGTTTTATTTACTTTAACACATTTCATAAGCAAGTGATGCAAATGTAAATGTGTGTATAAAATATTTATATCTTATTTAGTTACAGTAGATTGCTGACGATATAATATATATATATATTTTATTTACCATGAGAAGTCTTACTTG